>NW_026294617.1:31013915-31613915 GCF_007827085.1 Peromyscus californicus insignis
AATTGTTTTTTAAAACTAAATGAAGAAATAAGTTTTACAACTTAAATTAGAATGGATGCCTTTCCAAGAATTCAAAAAAAAAATTATTCCACTTCATCTCACCCTAATCCTCCAGCAGCCTGTAAAAGCAGTTATGTTTATGAGCACATCAAAATGGGATTTCTCCCAATGTGGCACTAACAAATGCATATCCATATGCATTGTGAAGCTCTTCCACTTTATTTTTCTTTATCGTTTGTCAGAACCTGTTTATACAAATTAGATCAAAACCAGATTCAACCAGCGACTTTAAAATTATTTACTGAGATGCTCCGTTTAACAAATCCCAGAACACCACCACTCAATCTTGCAAAACATCACGGGCACATTATCTGGGATAGGATAAAATAAATAATAAATACGCTAAAGAGTGTTTTACAGTGTTCATTGTTACAAAATCATAACCTCTCACGACACAAACAACGAGGTTGTATAACGTCCCCACCGCGTCTTTTAGAAGTTGGGGGCTAAAAAAAGAGGCGGAGAAACTCAGCAAAACATTGTGGCGACAAAAGTCGGGGGAGGGGTGCTCGAGAAGGGGCGGAGAAACCTGACACCCAGGCGGTGATATCACCCGCAGCCAACAGCTCGGAATTCAGAAAGTTAAGTGTCACCCAGCAATTTGGTTCCCGGCTTGAGCGCCCGCACCCTGCTCGGAAGCAGGGAGGGGGAGGGAGCGGGTGGCTGAGTTCGCCCGGGGGCAGCGCAGACCCCGGCTGGCCGCCTCCGGGACGCCGAGCGTTCGAGCCCGGTGGGGAGCGGTAGTATGCACTACCTAGCAATGATTTCATCTTTTTTTTTTCCTCGGAGGAGCGGCCGGGGCTGCCATGTGCCTGGTGTGCAGCTGGGTACGTTGCGATGGGAGACCCACCTAGACACGGCCCTGGTGGCCGCGGGACGCAGCCAGGAAAGGGCAGGCGGTCGGAGAGGGGAAGTCGAGGTGGCTGAAACGCGGCTGCTCCGCGGAGATCGCCGGCCTCAAGGGACTGCCCTCCGGCGCCCTCCCCTCCTCCATCCCCCTTCAAGGACCGAGGCCAAGGAGCTGGGGCAGCTTCGCAACTCCCAGGGAGGATGCTGCTGTAGCCCGTCGGGATGCCGGGGCCGAGCCTTCCCAGGGCCTCGGACCCCGCGGGGCCCCATTCCCCCCGGTGCCCCGCCGCGCCCCGCGCGCTCCCCGGCGGCGTGGCGGTGGCAGTGCAACCCCCGCCCGAGCCGAGCGACCGGCCACCCGCTTGGGGACCGCGGTGACCAGCGGCCCGGCCCGGTCCGGCGCGCGTCGCAGACCGCCACTCTTTTGGCGCTCGCGGCCCCAGGCGCTTTCCCCCAACCCCCCAGGTCCTGGAGGAATGCCGGTCGTACCTTCCACGGCTTCCTCCACCATCTCGTCGTCGCTATCCATGGCGGCTGCGACCCTGCCCAGCACCGGGCCGTGCGGCCGGTTCCCGTCCCTCCCGGTGCTCGCGGCGGCTGGGCGAGCGCTGGGGCTAAGCCCTGCGAGTTTGGAGGAGGAGGAGGGGGAGGAAGAGGAGGAGCAGTCGGGGCGGCTCGCGCTGCCTCCCCCTACAGTCCTTTCAATTCCTCGGCCTGCCGCGGCTGCCGCAGCCGCCGTCCCTCCTCCCTTCGTCCCCGGTCCCCGAGGCTCCGGGGTGCAGCGGCCGCTGCAACTTTCTCCTGTGATACCCCCTCTTTGTTATGGAGCAGCTGATCCGCTGACATCACCCGGCGCCGGTGCGCTCCCTCCCTCGTTGATTGACAGTTCCCTGTCCTTTCCCAGAAGTGAGGATCCTTAGAACCGAAGGCGCTTCGGGGCCGCGCCGCCTCTGCTAGGCTGTGGGCAGGCCCGGCGGCGTTTTACCTTTGGGCTGGGCGCGATGCGCGACAGCCACGCGGTCCTGGTAGCCGCCGACTGCTCAATAGCACTGGGGATCGCGGGGGTATCCGCCCTGGGGTTGGCGGGGGCTCGGAGCGCAGCCACCAGTGACTGGGAAATGTGCGGTGCAGGGTTTCCCCACCACTATCCCCCTCCAGGATAGCTAGAGCTCACGCGGAGCTAAGGGAGCCTTTCTGATGCACCTGAGCCTCGACTTCCTCTCGCCCCGGCGCTCCCACTTCACCCGGCTTGCCACCACCCGGAGCTACAAAGTGCCGCGCGCACAGGAGCGCAGGGTGCCCCCCCACGGCCCAGCTTCGCTTCCACAATCCAGTTTCCCAGACTCCAAGGGGGCGACCTGCGCTCCGGATTCCGCCGGACTGCAGGTCCCACCCAAGAGTCCCCAGTCTCCACCCTCTTTAGCATCTCCAGGCCGCTGGGGAGATTCAGGAATTCACCAAACCCAAATGGTAGCAGGCTAGTAATCGGGGCCTCACCCGAGGCTTGGCAGGTCCCCTCTCGCCCTTGTCTTGGAGATGGAGCCACCAAGTGGAGAGCTGGAGCCAGGACCCCGTGTCTAGCGCGCCTCCTGTCGCCTCCTGTCCTGTCCGTGTGATGTCCCTAGATGTCTTTCTGGTTTCTCCAAGTGCCATCCACTTCGCAGATTCAGGCGTCTTTGAGGGAAGAAAACCCGGGTCCCCACCCCAGCCACTTAAGAGTGCCATTATGGCTCTACCTCTTACAGGTGGCAGTAAAGGGCCGCTTTAAATAGCGGGTTAAATGGATTCAGATGTACACAATGTACCGTGGAATTACCGGGTGCCGGTCTGGCCTTCTGCCAAGAACAGCCACCGCGGCGGGTGGGAGGGGTGGGGCAGGAAGCAAAGAAACTTGTTCCATTTGATTTGCTGAACAATGAATGAGGCACGATTTCACAGCACTTCCAACGCCTGGGAGAGTCAGAGCCCTCAACTTCTCTTCCCGCCCCGCCCCCCCCCCCCCCCCCCACTCCCTTTTGAGACAAGGTCTCCTGTAGCCCAGGCCTCCAACTCTCTGTACAGGAGGATGAACTGATGATCCTCAGGCCTCCATCTCCCCACCGCAGCAATGACAAGCATTGGCCAGCATGCTGAGTTTACAGGATACTGAACAATCAATCCAGCTTCTTCCAACTGTTCCAACTGTGCGCCACCCCTGGCTGTCATATGTCAGGTTTAACAAACAAACAAACAAACAAACAAACAAACAAAACGGACGTGGTGGCGCACGCCTTTAGTCCCAGCAGTGGGAAGGCGGAGGCAGGCAGATCTCTGAGTTCTAGGCAAGCCTGGTGGTCTACAGAGTGAGTTTCAGGTCAGCCAAAAACCCCGTCTTGAAGGGGGAAAAAGTATCTAAGAAAAATTATAGAGATATTAGCCCCAAATACTATCAAGAATTTTAGCTCCACTCTGGCCCCTTTGGAAAGCGGAAGGGTGTGGAAGATCAGTTAGGGTTTTAGCGACCCTCAGCTGCCCATGCGCTGGGAAGGCCACTCCAGCAGTATGGGTTCCTCTTCCTGGGTATTAGATATTCTGGTCACACGGGGAGAGACTCCTCTGGTTTAGGCTGGATTACCCTTTGGACCTTTAGTCTGGGCTACCCCCTGTAGGGTCCTCTGGCCCAGGCTACACTGTTCTGAAGTCTTCCAGACCCCCCTGAGGTCTGTCTTAGGTTTGACCTCCTTAAGGTCTTCCAGGGCAGGTACCTGGCCCCTTAGGCTCCACAGAAATCAGTTCCTTTAGTGAAAGATGAAAGAGCACCTTCAGATTATAATTTAAATTTTATTACTTATAAATTAAAATTTAATTTAAAACATCTTTTAAAAAAGATTTTTTATTTGTGTGTATGTGTGTGGTGTGTGGGGTGTGTGTGTGTGTGTGTGTGTGTGTGTGTGAGAGAGAGAGAGAGAGAGAGAGAGAGAGAGAGAGAGAGAGAGAGAGAGTCTGTGTGTCTCTGTGAGTGGATGCTGTGTATATGAGGGTACCTAAGGAGGCCAGATAGCTTCAGAATCTGGGTCTGGAGCTACAGACAGTAGTGAGCCCTTGAATGTAGGTGCTGGGAACCAAACTTGAGTCTTCTGGAAGATCAGCAGGTGCTCCTAACTGCTGAGCCATCTGCGGGCCCCATATTACACCACTTACTACATGAACTACAGAAACAGGATTTACTGAGTGTCGGTATGTACATATGTGTGTATGTGTCTGTGCACATGTGTGTGCTAGCCAGAGGAAAACTTCAGATGTCCTTCAGTTACTGTTCATTTTTTTTTTTTTTTTTTTTTTTTGGACAGGCTCTCTTACTTGCCTGGAACTCACAGAGTAGGCTAGGCCTCAGAAATCCACCTGTGTCTGCCTTCCCAGTGGCTGGGATTACACCCATGCACCTCCAAATTTGCCTTTTTTTCCCCCTTTTAATTGAACATCTCCTGTTCCTTATTCTGATTTTTTGAAAGGGCATACTGCTTCATCTCTTTCGGGTTTTGAGCTATATGATATTTCCTCTTGTTTTCAGTGTTTACATATCATCATTTTCCTCACTCAGGATACCGGTGTCCAAAGAATATCAGATACTCATCTCCTTCAGTTACTGGACAATAAAAGTGCTGGAAACTGAAGGAAGAAGCAAAAATAATAATGTATTTCTTTACGGAAAGGGGGTAATGTCAGGGCAGGAAACGTCCCCTCAGAACATGGCAGGACAGTATGTATAATGGGAGGGCTGGGTGAGGGGAAGGCTGTCACAAGTGTTACCTCTCTGTCTGTGGTTTCAGAGGAGAGTGTCCTCTTGGAGGAGCGCGCTTTTCCCAGCCTAGCAGTCTACCTCTGTCAAGGGCTTCCATGTGCTCCTTTGATAGGGTCTGGGACCAGTGCCCACTCCCCTAGCAGAGATGGGTCTCTACACCTGGCAGGGCTGGGCGGGGAGCAGTTGGAGCCCTTCTGGGATTGTTGCAGGACCAGGAAGGAACTCACCAGCTCTTCCCACAAGGCAGGCTGTGGTTGGGACAGCCCATTTTAGGTCCCTTACCATCAGTCCTCTTGGCTCTAGACCACACATTTAGGCAAAATGTTTGCTGGCTCCCTTTCTGGGTGCTTGAACTTTTACAATGGTTTTTGTGCTAAGTCGCTAGCTTGACGGATTCTTATTTGTGGTCGCAGAACCCAACAGAGCATCTGGAACCAAATGTAGGATGGACGGTTTTGGTCATGATGTTGCAGAAATCTCTACTCTGTTTCCTGTAAATGGTGCTGAGTTTTTCTCAGACTTGATCCTTGTCCTGTGACTTGGCCAAGCGCTTTGTTGCAGCGCAGGTCTGAAGAGCATCATTTGCATCCTTCGGCAGCGGCCTGTGCAGGTATCCATCACGTTCTGAGCTATGGAGCTCTTCATTGGGAGCTCGGTTTGCGAACTCTCCTTCCACTTGGCTTCCCACCAGCTTCCCCTGCTGTCCTCTGTCCCTACCAATGTGGTCATGGGCTAGAAAATCAATAAAGCTCTTAATCAGAGACAGTGTGCAGTAACAACAGCAGCTGGCTGGTCCTAACTCGTAGATTCTAGTACAGGAGGATGCTCAAAAGACAGCCAATGGCGAGCTCTGGGATGAGGCTCACCTGGAGCCCTGACTTTTCTGCTTTTGTTAATTTATTTTGACTAATTAGTTATTGCAGTGTTGAGGCTTTGTATATACTAGGCAAGCATACTATCACTACTCCTAACTCCTTGATGGTGGATTCAGGAAGGCTTCTTTCTATTAGCTGAGCATACCCCCAGTCCCCCCACTGGTGGATTTTAGACAAGACTCTATCACCAAGTTGCCACTCCCCTAACCCCTATCTCCTAGTGAGCATTCTACTGCTAAGCCATTACCCCAGTGCATGGGATGACTTTTCTAAGCTTCTCTGGTTTAGCTTCCACGGTCCCCGCCCGTGTGGCCCTTATCTCCAGACTCAATGTGGGAAACCTATGCCCCTCCTCTTCTGTCAAAAAATAATCAAAACACCCGGCTACTTTGAGTCATTTCCCCACCCATGGCTTTCCCCAGAGAACTCACAAGATTCATCTCCTTGCAAAAGTGATATCACTTTCACAGTGAATCTGTTTCTACAGTCTTTCTGTATTGAAGGCACTTCCCATATCCAGGGTAAACAAGCATGGCAGTTAGCAGCTGTGCGTTAGGAGCACACTGGGAGACAGACAGTGTGGCTTCCCTTGTCTTGGTGGGTAGGAAAGAACTACTCCTACCATGCCTCAGCAGATCAGGATTGGAAGACCTCAAGCGTCCTTCAGATCCAGGTGTTCCTGGGAGTTTAGGAGCGTCTAAGGTTTGACACCAGGGGCTCTTTTGAAAAAAGTTCAATTATTTTATGTGTGTATCTGAATGCCTGCTTGTACATATATGCATCACATACATGCCTGGTGCCTGTGGAAACCAGAAAAGGGCATTGGATCCCCTGGAACTGGAGTTACAGACTGCTGTGAGCAGCAATCTGGGTTCTTGGAATTGAACACTGGTTCTTTGGAAGAGCAGCCAGTGCCCTCAACCACTGAGTCATCTCTCCAGCCCCAATCAGCAGCTCTTTTTGCTGCTGTCTTTAAGAAAGGGTCTTTCATGGCTGGTTTGGAAGTCATTATGTAGTCCAGGCTTGCCTTTAATTTGCATTTCTCCTCCTGTGACAGCCCCCAGTGTGCTGGGATGATAGGTGTGGTGCTACCTATCTGACCCAGTGAAGGGATTTTTTTAAATTTTAATTTTGTTTTCTCTCTCTCTCTCTCTCTCTCTCTCTCTCTCTCTCTCTCTCTCTCTCTCTCTCTCTGTGTGTTTAATTTATTTTTGAGACAGAGTCTCATGTAGCTCATGTTGGCCTCAAACTACTGATCCTTCTGCCTTTAACTCCCGAGTGCTGGGTTACAGGTATGTGCCACGGACCTGGTTTATGTTGTGCTAGAGATAGGACCCAGGGCATCCCTAAGCCAGGAACTCTTAAAACAGTCAAGTCCTATCTGACTCTGGTTGTTCTTTAACAAGGTCGTTTTTCTGGGCTGGAGAGATGGCTCACTAGTTAGAAACGTATACTGCTCTTCCAGGGACCCGAGTTTGCTTCTAACACCCACATCAGGCTGCTTACAACTGCCTACAAACCCCAGGGAATCAGATGCCCTCTTCTGACCTCCATGGGCACCACGCCCATCCCCTCCCTCCTCGCCACCGCATATGATTAGACATAAATGGCGATAAAATAATGTGATTGGATTTTCGCCTTGAGTGTTTTGGTTCGGCTATGAACTAGCAACTAGGTGATAAAACGCCTTGTGCAGAGGTAGGTTGGTCCATACCAACTCTCTGCTCAAACCTACCCGGTGCAAGTTGCCGGTGGGGAGGGTCGGGTGGGGGCAGTGAGTTGGGAGCTCACGGTTTAAGCGAAGTAAATCATCAGAGCCCAGCACCATAAGAGAAGAAGGAGAGGGCGGAATCCAGGCTGACTGACACAGTGAGCGTTCACCTCCTAGGATGAAGGAGAACGCAAAGGGAGGGCCGGAGTGGCCATTTTCTTGACCGCAGGGAGGGAGGCATGGGCTTTTATGAGGACCGTGGTTCTTGGGTTCTGAATCACTAAATCACACTAACCCAGTGCCTAACAGGGTTAGTGACGACAGCAAACGCTGGAAGGGAGGGGGGAGGGTCTGATAGGAGTGCTGGGGAGAAGGGCCTGGGGTGCGGGGGAGGGGACGGCGTGAAAGGGGCCATGGTAGCATGCTGAGCTGTAGCCCAGGGATACCCAGAACTGAGGGCACCACATGTAAAGGTCCAGGGAGCAAGAGAGGGGAGGAGAAATCTCATCCTGCCGGAAATAGACATGACTACAGTTCGGAGAAGACTCATAAATTCAGGGTGACCTGATTTGATTATGGCAACAGGAAGTGCAGGGGGGGTGGAAGTGGGGGATGGACAGAATAACCTGATCTGAAGAAGTGAATTAAATAATAGCTAAGACTTTACAGTTGCCATGGCGTTAAAATACCTCAGGCTACGTTAAACGTCTTTCTCTTCTTTGGCTTGATTCCTGTTCTTCCAACAGGCTCGTGTTCCTGCAAGTGTATCTAGTAAACTAAATTTAGATGCTCCGGGGCAATGGGGAAGGGACCATGTGGCCCGATCTCTGTCTTCATGCACTATGGGCTGTATCTCCATCCTTGGCCTGTTTGGGTCTTTTGCTTGCCGTCTTGGATCTGAAAACGGATTAGATTTGGGTCTAGGGAAGCTGCCAAACATAACTTGGGAGAGGGGAAAAGACCAAATTGGAAATTGTGTAGAAACTGCCTTTGCAGTAACTTCAGAAAAATCAATAAGATGCAGATTGAGAAATAAACACAATTACCATCAAAACCAAACGTGCTTCCTTAAGTACTATTTGGTTTTTACTAGCTTTTAAAATGTATTGTCTTGGGCTGGAATTACAATTACAATGATTAGGGACTGGGGATATCGCTCAGCTGGTAAAGTGCTTGGCTTGTCCCTATCAGGCCCTGACTCGGTCCCCAGAATTCATGTTTAAAAAAACAAAACAGGAAAAAGAAACAAACAGAATAAAAACAAAATACCCAAAACAGGTTTAACGGCACATGCTTGTAATCCCAGCAGGGGGGTGTGGGTGGGGTGGGTGGGGGTGGGGGTGGGGAAGACGTGGGTGGATACCTGGGCTCACTGGCCAACCAGCTAGACTCATTAGTGGGTCCCAGGTCCCAGGGAAAGACTGTCTCAAAAACAAGATGGACAGCACATGAGGAATGACACCAGAAGTAGACCTCTGACCTCCACACACATGTGCACATGCACTCCTACACGTACGAACATGTAGAGGGAGCTGGGCCTGGCAATTGCCCTATAGAAATGCAGACATTGCAGGAGGCAGTCGATCCAATGCCAACTCTTGCGTTTGTGTGACACTGGGACTGGAACCTGAGGGGTATACTCCTTTAACCTTGGGAGACTCAGTATGGGGCTGGATGATGGTGATGCACACCTTTAATCCCAACACTCGGGAGGCAGAGTCAGGCGGATCTCTGAGTTCATGGCCAGCCTGGTCTACAGAGTGAGTTCCAGGACAGCCAGGACTACACAGAGAAACCCTGTCTTGAAAAACCAAGAAAAAAAAAGGAGAGTATAAATAAAAGATCAGTTCCATCTGACATATTGACTACCTAGTCTCCTGAACTCACATGAACTACATCACAGAATGATGTACACACCTGAGTTATGACTGACAGATAAGAATACTCATGTTGTCCTGGCAAGTACAATCTCTTTTTGAACATGAGTGTGTTTGAGAAGACAAGTTTCATTCTTTCTTTCTTCTCTCTCTCTCTCTCTCTTTCTTTCTTTTTCTTTTTTTTTCTGAGACAGGGCTTGGCTTCTCTATATAGCTCTGGCTGTCCTGGAACTCACTCTGTAGACCAGGCTGGCTTCGAACTCAGAGTGCTGGGATTAAAGGTATGCTCCACCATCGATCACCCAGCTGAGAAGACAAGTTCCGTACACACATTTGCTTAGGTAGCTTCGAGTTAGGGTAAATGAAAATCGTGTGAACCACCAGGGAGACACTGAGACCTAAGAGCATGAGGCTGCTCTCTACCTCACCTACTCCTTCTTTTTTTTTTTTTTTTTTTTTTTTTTTTTTTTTTTTGTTTTTCGAGACAGGGTTTCTCTGTGTAGCTTTGCGCCTTTCCTGGAACTCACTTGGTAGTCCAGGCTGGCCTCGAACTCACAGAGATCCGCCTGGCTCTGCCTCCCGAGTGCTGGGATTAAAGGCGTGCGCCACCACCGCCCGGCTACCTACTCCTTCTTACGTTGTTCTAGCAGCTTCTGAGAATTTGAGTCTTTTCCCATGCTCCAAGCCTGTGTGGCCAACATGACAGGCTGTCACATTTATTCATTTCTCTTTTATATGTTGGTGGATTGAACTCAGGGCCTTGAGCACGACAAGCATTCCCTCATCACCGAGCTCTACACACAACCTTGGTTTTCTATTCTATTTTATATGCGTGAGTGTTTGGTGGCATGTATGTTTATGTACCGTGTGTGTGCTCGATACCCCAGAAGGTCAGCAGAGGGCGTTGGAGTCTCTGGAGCTGGAGTCACAAAGGAATGCAAGCCACTATGTGGATGCTGGGAAGCGAACCTGAGCTCTCCCGAACGCCCTATGTTTTCATCTTTAAAGGCATGACCACATCTCTCTATCTTCCTGATATTAGCTATGTCACTTTAGGGGAATGAGAGAGCCACACTACTTCCATTTCTTCACTCTCTTGGCTGCAGGCAGCTGAATTCTAGCCAAATACGTTGTGTGCGCCAGTTTTGCTAATAGACCTTAATGAGGGTAAACTGGTCCTCCCAGTCTCTGTGAAGAAGCATCTCAGGTTTTGCATTTTGAACCATTACCAGGGGTGTGGTGGCTAATACTGACAACTGGACAGGGATCTAGCATCACCTAGGAGACAAACCTTTCTGGGCATGTCTGTGAGAGAAGTGCTAGCCTGGGCTAACTGGGTTGAGGTGTGTGTGTGTGGGTGGGTGCTTGTGTGTCACAGTGAGTGTGCGAAAGTCAGACAACTTGCAGGA
Source organism: Peromyscus californicus insignis (assembly GCF_007827085.1). Taxonomy (NCBI): domain Eukaryota; kingdom Metazoa; phylum Chordata; class Mammalia; order Rodentia; family Cricetidae; genus Peromyscus; species Peromyscus californicus. The sequence continues at coordinate 31,024,478 of NW_026294617.1, forward strand.
GTCGGTCCTCTCCTTACCACGTGGGACCAGGGCTCAAGCTCGGGCTTGGCGGCAAGAGCCCTTACCTGCTGGGCCATCGCAGCAGCCCTGAGGAGTTTGGTAACTTGATTGAATAGCTCTTGACTTTGGTAGAAGACAATGTCATGTCGCAATGTTAAAAGGTCGGACAAGCCTAGATGCTGTCATTTCTTCCTGGGATGGACTTTGCTGGGGGAATTGCCAGTCTCTGAATCTAGAGTGTCCTTTTGGATCATTAAAGGTCCTATTGATCCTCTTTGCTGATTCTATAGATCCATTCCTAGGAAAAATGTCTCTGGCCAACCTTCTGGAATATTTTTCAGGCAGGTTTAAAGAGCTTAGCTCAAATGCTTCTGTGATCAGGATGGAGGGACACAAAGTGAGCAGCCCTAAGGCAGGCTTTGTACTGTGTCCTTGGCTTAGGGACCATTGATCAGCCCTGCCATGGGAGTGAGTCTTCTGCAAGTCATTATCCCCCTTCCTAACCTGGTATCTGAAGAATGCCTGGGCTGGGCTATACATGTGCCGCCCAGCAGAGTGGGTGGGGTGTCTCAGCGCGGCTGGCCTGGAAAGGTGCCTCCTCCACACTACCTCGCCCCTGCCGCCGATATCTCTCTCTCTCTCTCTCTCTCTCTCTCTCTCTCTCTCTCTCTCTCTCAAATCTTCCCCATGGTCATTCATGGGCAGATGTAGATGAGATAAGAAGTACTTGTAACTGACACCTCTTCCTCTTCCCAGACAGTCCCTCTCAAAAGGAGACCTCAGAGTTTGGGGATTATGCAGGTGTGTGTGTGTGTGTGTGTGCACGCACGTGTGACTTTGTTAATAAGGTCATTTTTATTCCAGGTACCATTTCTATTGCTGCATACTCTTCCAAGTTTTTGAAGAGATTGAAACTGATTAGGAAGTCATTTGACATCCCTGCTCCCTTATACCTCATGGCAGCCTCCGAGGCAGGAGAGACTTCAAGACTTTTCCCAGGTCCTCACAACTAAGACATGACCAACGAGACACAAAGTAGGATCCCATGAGCCTTCAACTGCCCCCTCCCATTCTTCATAAATAGGACCTGGCGATCTTTCTTAGTCTCAACAATAAAAACCTGGAGTCAGGTGTTAGGCTGGAAGCTGATAGATCAGAGAAGCAGAACAGTCAGCCACCAGAGACTTCTCACCTCTACGAAATCTCAGACCGAACGGGCCGAGATCCTGTCTCCACGCGCCTAGTGCTGAGATTAAAGGTAGGCACCACCACTGCCCTGCTGCTTCTCTTTTAGACTGTTTCAACCTCGTGTAGCCCAGGGTGGCCTTGAACTCCTGGTCTTCCTGCTTCCTCCTCCAAGTGCAGACATTAAAGCTGTGTGCCAGCACTGCCTGGCCTCTATGGTTAACTAGTGTCTTAGCTCCGCCCTCTGATCTCCAGGCAAACTTTGTCAGAACACAAACAAAATATCACACAACAACCTGGAGCCCTCAAGGGGACTAAGTGAGGAAGGAATGGCACTTAGAGACCGTCTACAAAGTCCCAGCAGTTTGATTCATCAGACTTACTTACTTCTAAAAATTACCCTTTGAAATCCATTTACAGATGAGGAATCCAGAGACTCAGTGTTAAAGAGCTTCCTGGGGTCATGTACCTAGTGAGAGCGCGGCTGGATAGGTCTCGAAACAGGGGACACAGAGCATAGCTGCATAGTCTTAGAGAAATCACTCTAGAAGGTGGCTGGGCAAAGGGAATGTTCTAGAAGATACATCACATTAGCGTGTGTGTGTGCACACGCTTGTGTGTGCGGGCGCTGGTGCATGTGCATGAGGCCAGAGATCCATGTTGGATGCCTTTTTCTATCTATCTCTACCTTATGATTTGCAGCAGGTTTCTCATGGAATCTGGAGCTGATTTGGCAAGACGAATTAGCCAGCAAGCCCCAGAAATCCTCTTGTTTCTGCCTCCTGATTGCATGCATATGCTGCTAAGCCCAGATTTTTTTTTCCACTTTTTATTTATTTACATTTTATGTATGAGTGCTCTGCATGAATACCTGCATGCCAGAAGAGGGCCTCTGGTCTTATCGTAGATGTTGTGAGCCACCACGTGGTTGCTGGGAATTGAACGGAGGACCCATAGATGAGCAGCTGGTTATCTTAACTGTTGAATATCTCTAGCCCCCAAAGCCCAGAGTTTTATGTGGGTGCTGGAGACTCTGAACTCAGTTCCTTGTGCTTGTATTGCAAGCATTTTACCAACTCAGCCGTCTCATAGCTGCTGCTTGTAGCTGAAGTTTCCCTGGTCCTGCCTGGCCCACGGTTAGGACAATTCGCTCCCACTCGCGTCCCCCAAGTAAACACACAGAGACTTATATTACTTATAAACTGTATGGCCGTGGCAGGCTGCTTGCTATCTGTTCTTCGGTGTCTCCTTACCTTAGCCTTCCACTTCCCAGCAGCTCCTGCTGCATCCTTTTTTTTTTTTTTGAGACAGGGTTTCACTCTGCAGTTCTGGTTCATGTAGAACTTACTATGTAACAGAGGCTGACCTCTAAGTGCTGGGAATACAGGAGTGATCCACTCACCTGACTCTCCCCACCCCCACTGGTATTTATGGTGCCATACAAGCTGGCTTTCTGCAGGTAACATGATCATAAAAACCACAGGTTCACACTGTGAGTGTTTTGCTCCCTAACAAGTGGTCCTATTTTGAAAGTTCCGGGAACTTTGGGAGGTAAGGCCTAATTTGTGGAAGTAGGCCATTAGGGGTGGACCTTTGAGTATAGTACCATACCCTTGGTTACAGCCTGGCTCTCAGCTTCCTGTCTGCCATGGCATAAACAACTTCCGTCTCACATTTATTATGACCTCAATGACTCCTTTAGGCCTTCTGCGCCACGGCAGAATGATACCTCCTGAAACTGTGAGCCAGAGCGGTTCTTTTTCCCTTTTGTTGCTCCTGGCAAGTATTTTGGTCTCAGAGATGAAAAGAAAGTGATATAAAGCTGTGCAGCTGGCCACAGCTGGCCAAGGTGTTGAATGTAGATACAGCTTCATGGATGTGTCCCACATGACTCCTTCCTTTTTGAGAAGACTCCTTTCTACTTCTTTGAGATTGTATACTTCTTGTTGCTCCGAGTGCTTTTTGGGTTGTGATGACTGAGTGGGAAGTAAAAATCCCACCCACTGCAGATGTAATAGCCTCCTGCATGCTGAGGGCACGTAGGTGTCCTGGAGAGACAGGACAGCGTATTGGTAGTTGGAACCATTCCGTCAATGAGTGGGGCTGGTTCAAAACCTACCATGAGCAGATGAGTGGCCTGGCCCGAACATGGCCCTTCTGGGAGCGGATTGTATCTGACAAGACACTCTGAGCTGTGAACACCGCCACTGGGGAACCTCACTCAATCCCAAAACATCTAGTTTTTGTGATTTTTTAAAAAGATTTATTTATTATATAAAGTGTTCTGTCCGCGTATTTTGCCCGCACACCAGAAGAGGGTGTCAGATCTCATGATAGATGATTGGGAGCCACCATGTGGTTGCTGGAAATTGAGCTCAGGACCTCTGGAAGAGAGAGAGGTCAATGCTTTTAACCTCTGAGCCATCTCTCCAGCCCCGATCTAGTTTTAGCCTATACTTCTGAATGGCAATTTGGTATCACTCTCAGAAGAAAATACTCATAGTAGAGATATTAGAAAGAAAGAACATAAAAAAATTAAAAATCCTTGCGGTTCCCAACAACAGTAGCCCCCCTAAATCACGTGATGTCTATCCTTCCAGACCTGTTTTGTGTGTGAATACAATGTCATGATTTAATTGTCCTCATAACAAAACCGGCCAGAGCTAGCTCAGGTGGCCCTTTCTCTTCTTGTCACCTGTGCTTGCATTTCTTACCAGCCAACATTCTCTTAGACCTGGCATGGTCTGCTTTGAACGTCTAGTATTTTTGTGGAAAATGGGCTTAAGCCGCCCACCAGGACACTGTCACAGCTGGCTTCCTCAGGGTGCCCTGAGAATCCTGACCCTTCTGTGTCACTGTGTGGGGATGGGGCTTACCACATTTCCTGCAGAAAGCACAGCCAGTTAGTTATAGGAGCACTCACTGTGTTTTCTGGAGCACTACTAGTAACCAGGCCCTTTGCTGTTGCTGTTGTTGAGACAAGGTCTCACTATGTAGCCCAGAGTGGCCACAAAGTCACAGCAATCTCTCTGCCTCAGTTTCCCAGGTGCTGGGAACCACCCTGTGTTGATGGCAACATTCTATATTTTTGAAAAGAACTCTATTCTTAAGTAATATTTCATGAGGATTAACTTTCCAATAGTATAGCATTTTCCCCATAGTATTCAGTTCTGAAAAGTAATACTAAAAGCATAAACAAATCTATACTCAGGAATTACTGCGTTGAAAGCAGAAAGACAACCATGTGCTTTTGAAACGGTAGTCAAGGGCCGGTAAGGCAGCTCAGAGGGCAAACCGGACATCCTGAGTTCAATTCCCGGACCCACATGGTAGGAGAGAATCAACTCCTGAAAGTTACCCCCTGACTTTCATATGTGTACGGTGGCATGGAGCATCTGTGTATGCACACACACACACACACACACACACACACACACACACACACACACACATTTTTAAAGCCTCTGGCTGAACAAGGGCTTGGTTAAAGCCTAGCTCTGGTTGGGGCAGGTCTCCGTTTGCCTAAGGGAACATACCTTCACATCTACAAGCACTAGAGGTGGCCGGAGGCTGATGCCAGTGCTTGTACCCATTGAATCTTAGAGGCTGGAATGAACACAAGAGAATTATTCTGGAACACTGGGATTTGTGTGCCTGGAACTCACAGAGATCCTCCTGCCTCTGCCTCCCATCCCGAGTGCTGGGATTAAAGGCGTGTGCCACCACCGCCCGGAATGTATGTTTTTAAAATGAGTGCAAAAATAATATATCAGAGGCTGAAGACATGACTCTGTAGTCAAGAGCTGGCTTTGCTCTTGCAGAGGATCCAGGTTCAGTTCCCAGCATCCATGCTGGGCAGTTCACAGCTGCTTGTAACTCCAATTCAAAGGGAATCGATGTCTGTGGCCTCCACTGGCACCTATATTCACCATATACCGAAAGGTTTTTGCACCCCAATAAGCCTCCCCGCCAACGACACAGCAATCCAAATCAGACCAAATTAGAGAAAGTTGTGGTTTAATGGGTAAAGCGTTCCTGGTGATTCTCCAGTTCCCCAGAGAGGAGACAGAGAAGAGAAACCCGAAAACCAATTGTCTGTTTTCTAGGATGCATTTTAAATACCCTGTGGGAGTGGCCTTGAACATCTCTGTGGAAGGAGCCATATTTGGCAGGCTTTGAGAGGGCGAGTTTGGGGAAAGAGATGAGGGAGGGGCATTGAGGTGGATCTTCCACCAGAACATTCCAGACTCTTTGGATGTATGGATGCCGGGATGCCAGGGGCCAAGGTGGAGCTCCCACCAGAACACATACCCACCCCCAGACACACATAATCAAAAATAATAAAAATAAAAGTTAAATAAACAACATACTAAATATTAGTGTGGTTTGAACGTGAGACATCCCTTGTAGACTCACGTGTTTGAACACTTGGCCCCCAGCTGGTGAGGTACTTTGGGAAGGCTGTGGAACATTCAGGAGGTAGAGCCTTGCTAGAGGAAATGAGTGCAACCTAAAGCTTTTCTGTGTTCTGCCAGGCTTGCAGCAGCTTATAAAACAATCACTCAGAGGCTTAATAGTAATTACAAGTTGTTTGGTCTATGGCTAGTCTTGCTAACTAGTTTTTACATCTTAAATTAACCCATTTCTATTAGTCTATGTCTCACCATATGTCTCGTGGCTTTACCTGTGTTCTATTACATCTTGTTCCCCTGGGCAGCTCGAAGTGTCTTCCTTGCCTCTGCCTTCCTTCTACCTGTATCTCTTTTGGATTTTCTGCCTGGCTATGTCCTGGGTTGCCACTGGCCAGAGCAGCTTCTTTATTAACCAGTAGTAGCAATATATATTCACAGCATACAGAAAGACCATCCCACAACAAAAGAGTCACTGGGGAAGGGCCTTAGGTTTTATAGCCTGCCCTACTTCCTGTTCATGCTCCACTTCCTGTTCATGCTCTGCTTCCTGAACGTGGAGGCCAGCCAACCTCCAGCGCCTGCCGCCACACCAAGCCTGCCTGCTGTCATGTTTTTTCCCACCATAGGAGCGACTATGTGCCTCTGGAACTGTTAACCAAAATAAACCATGTTCCCCCCGAAGTTGCTCTTGTCTGGTGGTGTAGCACAGCCACGAGGGGGTGACTATGACCCCTGCAGGCATTTGACTTTTCCTGTCTACATCCCTAAAAGTTAATATTTTCAGCCAGGCTAATTAAGGGAAGACGATGTCTTCCTAAAACCAGGGGTCAATTTCTATACTGCACCTCTTGTTTGGGAGGCTTGGGTGGTCTACTTCAAGAGTAGTTTGTTTCTGAAAGAAGCAGAGCCCACTGGAGGAGGAACTGGCTCTGGGGTTATCATGGTAGCTGGGCCTTCTGGGAACTTACTTGTCTCTGTGTTTTATCAGCTGAAAAAAAAAAGAAACAGTCACATTTTAAAAAGTCATTTCGTAAGGTCTTTCTGTGTAATTGAGCTGGTCTTGATATATGGAACTTGCTGTGTAGACCAGAATAGCCTCACACTTTTGGTAATGCTCAGCTTCAGCTTTCTGAGAACTGGGATTATCTGTGTGTCACTGTGTCTATCTTCCTGCAGCTGAACTTAAAAAGAAAAAAAAAAAAAAAAAAAGACAAGGCCACAAATGGCCTCATTGGCCGAGCATTGGGTCAGTGTTCTTTCTTTGCAGGCTATCCGGTTCTTCCAGAAACCTTTTCTACAGCATTGGCAGCTTCAGGGCCAGGTGACCAGGGATCACCGCCAAGTCTCAGACCCTTTTAAAAGCTGTCTGATTTCTTAATCTCACTTGCTCATGTCCGCCTCGCTCTGAGACAGAGGTGCTTAGCACACTTGCTTCACTGGGAAATGGGGAACATTAAACCTGCCCGTAAATCCAGGAATAAAAGGCAGCCGTTATTATTATTGTTGTTGTTATTATTATTAGTTTAGTCCTGATTTTGTGTGACAGGGTCTCATATATCTCAGACTGGCCTCAAACTCACTACATAGCTGCAGATAACCTTGACCTCCTTCCCCCCTGACTCCCACTCTACCCCCAATGAGATAAGATTACAGCTGTACATAACCATGCTTGGCCAGATTTATCATTTGTAAGATGGATGGACCCAAACCAAGGTCTTTCTAAAAAAAAAAAAAAAGCAACTGTGAAGACTTGATTAGATTTGTGTGTGTGTGTGTGTGTGTGTGTGTGTGTGTGTGTGTGTGTGTGTACGCATGTGCGAGTACCACCATGCCTGGTTTATGAGGTGCTGGGATTGAACCCAGGCCTTTGAGCATAGTAGACAACCACTCTACCAATGAGCTGCATCTCCCCCTTTGAGGGATGTTTTAGGAGACCCGGGGGATGTCCTCCCTCCCTAGAGCTTTGTAAAGCAGGCTGCAGTCCTGGCAGGACTCAGGCTGAACTTTGGGAGCCGAATGGCACCATCCCTCCTTTCAAAAGCTCTCTGTTTTTGTTTGGGGCTTTGCAGCTGAGTTGTTGTAAGAGAGAGGCAAAGATGAACTGCCCGCGGGTCAGGTCTTCATCCTTTAAAGACGATGCCCAAAGCTGTTATCTGGTTTCCAAGGCTCTGGATTCTTTGATGGAGCGGCTGTCACTCAAAAACTTAGCATCCCAATGATGAATGTTCTAGACTCAGGTCATTTCTTCTCTCTGGGCCCGGTTTGCTACGCAAAAGCAAACAAACACAGTAGAATTCTACACTGCCTGGAGCCGTGGACTTGGACTGTGTGTGTTGGGGATTAGCACTGAGCCAGCTCAGTCAGCTGTCCAGTAGCAAGCGTTCTCGGCTTTTGTGCGGACCAAGCACATCCTGAAAGGCGAGACTTAAGTTACTCTTTTGTCTCTCAACAGATCCATAATAAACCCCCAGATGTAGCACGGGATGAACAGAGAAGGAGCAGCACTGGTTACAAGGTGTTCCTAACATCGGGAAGGTGTACCTAATCGGGAAGCTCAGTGGGGTCACGGATGGGGGCTAGTGTCGGCAGAGAGATTGTCCAGGAGGTGACAGGACCGACGGACGCCCTGCCTCTCTCCATAGCTCTCTTCATTTGTTAGGCCCTGCACCCTTATTTGAGGTTCCCAAAACTTTCACCAAGGTAGACATGGACTAATTGAGGATTGTGAAAAACTACTCTTCCTCTGCCTCCTCAGAGTCAGAAGAACAAGCTAAGAGTTTAGCAGCCCAAGTTGCCTTGGTGGTGCCCCGTTAACCACTTGGTTACGCATATGCATAAGTTAGGGGTGGGTCTTTAAAGTACTAGCCATTCTCGGGTCTCTCCAAATCCAGAGCAGGAAACAGAGACCTAACGACAGCCAGCTCTGTCTGAGGTCTCCTAGCTCATGAGATGACCCCACCTACCAGTCTCTAAGGAAGGAGAGCTGTTGTCATGCCTGTTGCACACACAGGAATCATAAGCTGCTGAAAGCTGTGTGCGGCATGCTCTGTGGTCACGTGGTGAATTAGTAACTAAGACAGGGAAAGGGGCCAGGGTTCTGGCCCTTCCAGTTTTACTGCCTTAGCCCAGGTCTGGCTGCCTCTTGAAATCCTCAAATCCAGTTAGCGCCCAGGGCTGTGGATGTGAACAGGCTCCACGACTAACATCCTTCATTAAGGGAAAGGACCCTGGTTTTTCCAATCGTCTACTGTAAACCTGCTTTTTAATTTCAGTGATCGAGGCCTAGAAGGAGGCCGCACACACCCTGCCCCTCAAACACAAAAATGTGTTTGTTCCTTCAGAGGCTGATACTTCACAGCAGCTGCTGATGGAGCCTATACGGGCTGTAACTCCAGCTGCTGGTGAGCAAATGTGTGTTATTTATAGCTGTGTGTGTGTGTGTGTGTGTGTGTGTGTGTGTGTGTGTGTGTGTGTAAAGAGATGGAATTTTTTTTCCTTCTGAGAAGTACCGATGTCACAACAGGAAGTGAGCTCAGCCCGAGACAATGCGATCACTGGAATCAAGTCTACTGTTCTCAAACTTGCGAATGAGTCAGAATCACCTGGAGGGCTTTGTTAAAACAGACTGCATCTGGTGTGAAGGCTCATGCCTGGGACTCCAGCACTGAGAGGGTACAGGCAGGAATATCACAGGTTCAAGGTCAGCCTGGCCTGCATAGAAAGACTTGGGTCTCAACGGAACAACAGGACAAAATGCCATTCGGGCTGGGAAGATTGCTCAGCGGGTAAAGCTCCTGTAAGCAGGTGTGAGGGCTGGAGTTCAGATTCCCAGGACCAGCATGAATGTCAGGCAGGTGTGGTGACCCTCTGTTATCTCAGCGCTGGGAAGGCAGAGATTGCGGTGGTTTGGATAGGAACGGCCCCCATAGACTCGTGTGTTTCGATGCTTGGCCACAGGGAGTGGCACTATCAGGAAGTGTGGCCTTGCTGGAGGAAGTGTGTCACCGTGAGGGCAGACTTTGAGGTCTCATATGCTCAAGCCACACCCAGTATGGCACACAGTCTTTTTCTGCTGCCTTTGGATCAAGAAGTAGAACTCTCAGCTTCTTTAGCACCATGTCTGCCTGCATGCTGCCATGTTTCCCGATATGACGATAATGGACTGAACCTCTGAACTGTAAGCCAGCCCCAATGAAATGTTTTCCTTTATAAGGGTTGCCATGGTCATGGTGTCTCTTCACAGCAGTAGAAACTCTAAGACAGAGATGGTTCAGTGCTGGTTGATCTTTGGCTGAGTTTGGATGCTAGGGAGAATCCACGTAAGTTGAGGTTGGTGGTCTTCCTCTATTGCTCTGAGATAGGATCTCTCGCTGGGGCTCACCAACTGCCTAAGCTGGCTGGCCCAAGAGCCCTTGAAGCCCTCCTGTCTTTGCCTCCCAGTGATGGGGAAAGTGCTTTCTCACCTAATTTTATACCTGCATGCTAAGGGTCTGGACTCAAGCCCTGAAGCTCCCTCTACCCTCTGAACCATCGCTCTAGCCCACGAATGATTCCTTTTGGAAGAAGTGTGTTTTTCACGGCTGGTGAGATGGCTCCGTGGATGAAGCTGCCTACTAAGCTGGAAGACCTCCATTAATCTACCCTGACCATACAGTAGAGGAAGAGAACTGACTCCTGTAAGTGTTCCTGTGACCTCTGCTCAAGGGCCATGGCACACGCAATACTCACACATAGACACAAGGAATTAAAAACAAAATTAATGTAATTAAAACATAAAAAGTGATGTTTTCCTATATATGTGTATGCCAATCCATTTTCTCATTCTCAATTTTGTGCATTGTGTTTTCCTTTTTTTTTTCCTTCTTGGTTAGGCTAGTGGATTATTTATTGTTTTGTTTGGTTTTTCAGTGCCTCATCCTTCCTTTCCCTCCTCTGCCTCACCCTACCTCTTCCCTGTCTTTCTTTTGCTAGTGTCTCACTTGGGGCTTACACTGGCTCAGAACTCATTCCATAGCCCAGGCTGGCCGTGACTCCCGTCTCAGCTTCCCCGGTGCCGGGGTTATAGGCATGCGTCATCAGGCCTAGCTTTGAGAGGCATTTCTTGTCTTAGGAAACTTTGCCGTAGAAACCCCGAAAAGACAATCTACAACAAAGGCAGCTGGTACAAAACCCACAGAAACTTATCTCCCAACAGTCAGTTCTGCTGATTTTGTATCCAAGTTTATTACACAGGCATCCCTGGGTATCCACAGGAGGATGGATTCCAGGATCCACCCCGCCCAAGGATACCCAGAACTGTAGATGCTCTAGTCTCTAACATAAGCTCTCATAGTATTTACATAGAACCTGCACACAGGCTTCTGTCTACTTTAAATTGTCTCTAGATTATTTAAAATATCCCCAACAACACAAATGCCACGCTTCAGTCTTTATATTGTATTATTTAGAGAACAGTGATGAAGCTGCGCGTGGCCAGCCCAGACCGCCCCCACAGCCTTGTCAAGCTGTATAGTTGAACCCACAGAAGGAGAACCCACGGGTATAGTTGACTGACTTTAGTTTCATTTTAATTCTGTCTTTCTGTTTCCCTTATATTTTTTTTGTTTTTGTTTTTGTTTTTCGAAATAGGGTTTCTCTGTGTAGTTTTGGTTCCTGTCCTGGATCTTGCTCTGTAGACCAGGCTGGCCTCGAACTCACAGAGATCTGCCTGGCTCTGCCTCCCGAGTGCTGGAGTTAAAGGCGTGCACCACCACCATCTGGCCCCCTTAGATTTTAAAACTTGATTTTGAGTTGAATTATTTTCTTCAGATTCATTCTTCTTAAACAATTTTTAAATTTCAATCAATTGATTTATTTGTGTGTGTTCCATGGAGCCCCTGTGGAGGTCAGAGAACAACTTTTGGGAGTCAGTCTTTCCTTTCACTATGTGAATCTTGGGGATCTAACTCAGGTTGCCAGGCTTGGGAGCAGGTCCCTTTAATCTGAGCCTTCGTACCAGCCCAACCAATGATTTTGAGAGTTCATTTTTTTTTCTTTTAACATACACTTATACACACACATATATAGTCTTTGATTATATTTCACAGACTTTAATAAATAGGATTTTCCTTGTTATTTGCTAAATGATCTAACTTTTTGTCTTTATTCATGGAAATGAAAGATGTTAGACACAAATAATCAATCATCTTTAAGTCTTGCTGTTCTGGGATCTTGGTCTGGAAACGCATTTTTTCTCTTAGCTTCTGTGGATTAAAGCAATAAAGCCTTTTAACAGGACTCCTGTGTTAGGTGTGCTCAATGAGGTTAAATTGCACTTCTCTGCAATTTGGGAGGAAATGGAATTGGAAGACGGAAGTTCAAGTCCCAACTCTGCCACTTTTTATTGGTAACCAAATAAATAACCCGATTTGAGTTTCACATTGTGCACAGCTGTAAGGTCGCATCACATTCTCTTCCATGCAGTTCAGGCCTGCGAGGAACATGGAATTAGTTTCAATTAGGCTGCTTAATGACTTCTAGCCTCGCTTGTTAGGTGAGTCAGCTGGGCCGCGGGAACTGGAGACGCTGAGTGCAGTTCCTTCATGCTCAAGCCTTGGCTTCCTCACACTTCCTTGTTTGACACAGATGGGAAAAACATCCCGACAACTCTAGGGACTCATTTCCTTGCTCTTTGTAAGATGGGCCCTAGAGCTGGCCGGAAGGGATGGTAGCCTGATGCCAGCCAGAGCGGGCTCTGTGGAGACGCCTGTGGAGACGCCTCTTCCAGGAGAGGCTGTCTCCTGTCAAAAAGCTCTCTACCACCTAGTTATCTGGATGCTCTGACATTTCCTTTCCACGTGCTTGGAGATGGTCCTGGCTCTTCCCCTAGTGTAGCTACCCTTCTGAGGGGCTGAGACCTCACAGCTGCAAGAACATGGCTGCTTTGCTTGTAGGTTTTCCCAATACATCCAACACACGCCTGTCCCTCTTGTATAGCCCATACGATCTGATGGCCATAGAGACATAATTTACACACATAATGCCTTGTACTCCCCACAGCAAGCTTGATGCTATGGGAACAATTCCCCCTCTTAAATGGGGGACACTTGGTGCTCAGAAAACACGAGCAATCCCCCCAATGAAGCAGAGACAGAGGCAGAGCCCCAACGGCTTGGTTTGGCCTAGGATTTCATTCCCGAGTACCATTCCCATCCCAGACTTCACAGTTTTCCTGCAGGTGGTGCTAAAGGCTCCGATTCAGCCAGTCTGCTTATTATGACAGATTTCAGTAGACAGCCAAGTGTAGGGACCCCTCTCTCCTTTGTCCACGAGTCCCATGGGAGCAAGCAACAACCCCGAGGTAGCATGATAACGCCACAGGAAACAATGAGCACAGGGTGATGAAAGCATATTTCTTTATGGAGAGATTTAATTCTAGGCCCATTCTGCTTGCCCGGAAAGCCAAACCTAGTCTCAAGAGGGGAAGAAAGTGTTGAGCCAGGAGCAGGAAGCCGTACCTTGGACATGAGGTCCTAGTGTGGACTTGAAGCAACCATGGCTCCTCTCCGTCATCCCTCACGGCTCTTTTGATATTTATTTCGTAGATCTCACAGGGCAGTTATGGGCTCTGCAATGTCTGAACGTTCCACAGTATCGTTGCTTGTAGAAAGTATTTTGTTGGTGTATGGCTGCCGGAAGTCCATGGTCAGGAAGATCTGGTTTTTAAAGGTAGGTAGGAGGGTGGAAATCTTCATTTTTAAAGAAATTGTTTTCTGTTTCATGGACTAAAAATGACCCTTTGGATGCTGATCAATTGATAGAGTATTTTCTTTAATTTTGCCAAATACAAGTAAACTAGATATTGTAACTGTAATTCTTGCTTGATAACTGTTATATGTAATTTTACTATGTTAAAGTCAAAACCTTCCTTTTTGATTAGACAGAAAAGGGGAAGTGTTGTAGGATGGTCTTTCTGTACTCTGTGAATATGTGTTGCTACTACTGGTTAATAAAGAAGCTGCCTTGGCCTATGGCAGCACAGGTTATAGCCAGGTGGGAAGTTCAAGAGAGATACAGGAAGAAGAAAGGCGGAGTTGGGGAGACACTGAGAGCCACCAGGGGAGCAAGATGTAATGGAACGCAGGTAAAGAAAGCCACGAGACACATGGCGATATATGTATTAATAGAAATGGGTTAATTTAAGATGTAATAGCTAGCTAGCAATAAGCCTGAGCCACAGACCAAAACGGTTTGTAATTAATATAAACCTCTGTGTGTTTATTTGGGACTGAGCGGCTGTGGGACACAGGAAAACTTCCAGCTGTGGTCGGTGGTGTCACACACTTTTAATCCCAGTGCTTGGGAGGCAGAAGCAGGTGGATCTCTGAGTACGGGGCCAGTCTGATCTACACAGCAAGTTCTAGGCCAGCCAGGGCTACTTAGAGAAACCCTGTTTCAAAAAAAAAGACCCTTTGGATGCACAGTGCATGTGCATAAGACCCAGTGAAGTCAAGATCTCCTGCCTGACTCACAGCATGTTGTTACAAAACATTCTTTAAGCCAGTCCTGGAAGGCTCAAAGTCCTGCCTCCATGTGGTGGTTTGAACGAGATGTCCCCTGTTGTCCTAGTTAGGGTTCTACTGCTGTGAAGAGACACCATGACTACTATAGCTCTTAAACAGGAAAACATTTAATAGGAGTTGGCTTACAGTTTAGATGTTTAGTCCATTACAGTCAGGGCAGGAAGAATAGCAGCACACAGGCAGACATGGTGCTGGAGAAGGAGCCGAGATTTCTACATCTGGATCTCCAGGCAGCAGGAAGAGACAGTGAGCCAGTAGGCCTGGCTTGAGCTTCTCAAACCTCAAAGGCTGCCCCAGCGACACATGTCCTCCAACAAGGCCACATCTACTACAACAATGCCACCCCTACAATAATGCCACTCCCTCTGAGTCTGTGGGGGCCATTTTCATTCAGACCACCACACTCACGTACCTGGGAGTTTAAATACTGGTCTCTGGTTGGTAGTGGTATTTGGGGGAGACTTAGGACACATAGCCTTGTTGGAGGAAGTATGGCACTAGGGGGTGGGCTTTGAGGTTTCACAAGCCTGGGTGTGCCCCCAGTTTTTTCTCTGCTTAATGCATGCCATTCAAAATGTGAGCCCTCAGATTCCTGCTGCATCTTGCTGCTGTATTTCTCCGCCTAGACAGACTCATCTGTCTGGAACCATAAGCCCAAATAAACTCTTTCTTCTACCAGCCGGCTGGTCACTGCATTTTATCACAGGAATAGAAAAGAAACTAATATACTCCACATGCTATTTTCAGTTTTCACTCTTCTAAGACCTGCCAGAGCTCACACTAACACATTCCCATCCTTTCTCCATGGCTGGGCAAACAAGGGACTCTCTGGAGTCCAGATCATTCCTGAACCAACATTCTCCTTGGACTCCGCTTTCATTTGGCTTAGATGATTGCATTCGGACAGCCAGGGTGATGCTGAATGTCCGTGTGTGCACTTTCACAGGGATGCCTCAGTCCCTGGGCCATGTACCCCAAGGGGGAGACTAAGTTTGCAGAGGATGTTGGGAGCAAGACTTCCTTGTAACTATGTGTGAGTTAGCTTGTCACTGTAAGAAGATACAAGCCTCTTTAAAAAAAAAATTTCATACCCAAACCATAACACACTGCAAAGCCATACCCTGTGGGCTCCTGAGTTGAAAGGGTGATAAGAAGTAAGAGGAAAGTGACAGGGGAATGAAGTCGAGAAAAGTTAAAGAATAAAGTAAAGAAAAATTAAGTTCATAAGTAACAAAGTAATATAGATCTGGGGGTTCCCAAATTTCTACTTATCTATCTATCTATCTATCTATCTATCTATCTATCTATCTATCTATCTATCTATCTATCTATCTATCTATCTATCATCTCTGTCTATCTATCTATCTATCTATCTATCTATCTATCTATCTATCTATCTATCTACGTACCTACCTATCTACCTACCTACCTACCTATCTATCTAATATCCCGACCACAGTTTCCTCTCCCTCCTCTCCTCCCATTCCCTCCATACCTCCTTTTACCATCCCTCATCCATTCCTCCTCTGTTTCTGTTCAGAAAGGGGCAGGCCTCCCATGGATATCAACAGAGCATGGCATATCAAGTTTTGGTAAGACTAATCACCTCCCCTTGTATTAAGGCTGGGCAAAACAACCAGTATGAGGAATAGGTTCTCAAGAGCCAGCCAAAGTGTTAGAGACAGCCCCTGCTTCCATTTTTAGGAGTCCCACAACTAGACCAAGCTACACGGCTGTTACACATATGTAGAGGGCCTAAGTCGGTCCCATGCAGACTCCCTGGTTGTTGGTTCAGATGAGTCCCTATCAGTTCCTATGAGCCAGGTTAGTTGTTTCTGTGGGTTTTCTTATGATGTCCTTGACCCCTCTGCTTCCTACAATCCTTCCTCCCTCTCTTCAGCAGGATTCCCTGATCTCCACTTAATGTTTGGCTGTGGGACCCTGCATCTGTTTCCATCAGTTGATGGATGAAGCCTCTCTGATGACAATTGTGGTAGTCGACAATCTGACTGTAGGAGATGGCCAGTTCAGGCTACATACCTGCTGTCGTTAGGAGTCTTAGCTAGGATCATCCTAGTAGATTCGTGAGAGTTTCCCTTGTATCAAGGTTTTTATTACATTTTATTATTTTTGTGATGATGATGATGATGGTGGTGGTGGTGGTGGTGGTGGTGGTGGTGGTGTGTGTGTGTGTGTGTGTGTGTGTGTGTGTGTGTGTGACAGCTTGCAGGACTTGGTTTTCTTTTTTTTTTCAGATTTTTAAAAATTTATTTTATTTAATTAACATTTTTTCATTTATTTTACGTACCGACCACAGTTCTGCCTCCCTCCTCTCTTCCTGCGCCCCTCTCCCATCTACCCTGTTCCCCATCCACTCCCCTCTGTCTCCATTCAGAAGGGGGCAGGCCTGCCATGGGCTTGAACAAAGAAAGGCACAACAAGTTGAGGCAGGACTGGGTTTTTTCCCCTGCATCAAGGCTGGGTGAGGTAATCCAGCATGGGGAATGGGTTCCCAAAAGCCAGCTAAACGCCAGGGACAGGTCCTGATCTCACAGCTAGGAGCCTTACAAACAGACCAAGCTACACAACTGTCACCCACATGTAGAGGACCTCAATGGGTCCCACTCAGACTCCGCAGGTTTTCTTCTAATGTGTGTGTATACCAGAGATCGGACTCAGGTCCTCTAACCACTAAGCATCTTGCCTGCCCTTCCTAGCTTTCTTAAAACTATAGTTCACAGTTTGAAATTTAGGATCTATGACTTTCTGTGATTCCCTGGTACAACTCAAAGAAGGGAGAGCTTTGATCTCACAAGACTGCCCCAAGTATGAAAGGAATTTCGTGTCAGCTGCACAAATGCCATTTGCATCTATTTATTTAGTGTTCTGTTCTCTTTTGGCTCATCCATTTGAGCCTCTAATATAACCTGGCTCCCTGAGGGGCTGCCCCTTAAGCACTGCTCATCTCAACAGACCTTCAGTAATTCCAAAGATAGCTCCGTTTGGCATTTTTTGGAAATGTTCCCCAAGGAAATATTAAATCAGGTTTATCTCTCACAGCAAAATAATAAATGTTTCCTAGTGTATAAATTAGTCTCCTGACAATTGGCTATAAATTCACTCGGTATAGTTTGAACTAAGAAAATTGAGTTTATTTTTTAACAGCAGGCCAAATAGTACTTCCTCAGAACATCTATCTCTAACTTTTCGGAAGTAATTTCATGGCATTCATTCATTCATTCATTCATTCATTCACCCGACACATATTCATTTAGTGCCTAATATGTACAAGGGTTTCTTATAGGTACTTCAGTGAACAGATAAACAAGATTCCTGCAGTTCTCCTGTTCTTGTGAAGACTGTATCTTGGAACTTTACATGGTGTTTATTTATTAATTTGTGTGCTTAAAAAAATACATTATTTGTTTTTTGGTTTTTTATTTTTCACATTTCTCTCTCTCTCTCTCTGTGTGTGTGTGTGTGTGTGTGTGTGTGTGTGTGTGTGTGTTCATGGGGGGTGTTTGCTATGAGACATGTGGTGGTCAGAAGACAACTTCGGTGAGTCAGTTCTCTCCTGCCATATGAGTCCCAGAGAATGACCTTGGGTCATCAGGCTTGGTGGAAGGTGACCTTACCCTCTGAGCCATCTCACAGGTCTTTAAATTATTTTAAGACTAATATATAAGCACATAAAAGCCATACATACTAGTAGGGTACCAAGTATGATTGATACTGATCATCACATTTTTCTTCTCTCGTAAAATCCACGTGTTGCTAATGATTATCCTCCTAGTTCTCACACAGTGCCAGTTCACAAATAGGCATGCAAATATTTGATGAACAAATAAATTAAGTTCTCAAGGCTGCATAATAGGACAGTGGATCTCTAGTGACTGATCCTCTGAGCCTATAACTAGTTTGCAGGCCTAGAAATTACTCACGGGCATTACTGCCTTGGTCTAAGATTTCTGGCAGCCAGTTTTTGGTGAAGGGATAAGAAATGAAAGTGACGGTCAGACAGGGTGGCCCTGAGCTCAGCTTTCTTTCCATCTTAGAGCTGGATCCTCCATGAACTCTGGGTGAGTGACATCACGGTAGGGGTTGAGGTAGACCAGTTAGCCAGCTGGAGAATGTGGGAGAAGCCTGGGCTTCTGTAGTAGAACCAGGATGAGTTGACAAGGACAGAGCTCCCCTCTCCAGCTCTACCCATACCCCGGCATTCCTTGCATCAGTTTTCCAATTTGAGGCATGGAGCAGCAGTGGGGAGAAGAACATGGTCTAGAGACCGCCTGAGACAAACCTAGAGTCAGGGTCCTACACTACACTCAGCACTCTGCAGTAGAATATTGTAAGGGGTGCTACTTTTGTTTATGTTGCATTTGTTTAACTCTGTGAAGCTGTGTTACTGTGCCTGTCTAAAACACCCGATGGCCTAATAAGGAACTGGCCAATAGCAAGGCAGGAGAAAGGATAGGTGGGGCTGGCAGGCAGAGAGAAGATATAGAGGGAGAAACCTGGGAGAAGGGAGATCGAGGAGCCAGAAAAGGAGGAGGACTCCAGGGGCTAGCCACCCAGCTACACAGCAAGCCACGGAGTAAGAGTAAGACTTAGAGAAATAAGAGAATGGGAAAAGACCAGAGGCAAAAGGTAGATGGAATAAGTTAAAGACAGCTGGCAAGAAAGAAGACAAGCTAAGGCCAGGCACTGATAATTAAGAATAAGCCTCCATTATTTGGGAGCTGGGTGGTGGGCCCCCAAAAGAGTAAAAAAAAAAACCACTAACAACAGCACTCTAAGTGAGGTCATGCCCATGCATGCCAATTAAGCGTGGCAGAGACAGGTCGGACAAGCCTTTGAACTGGCTGCTCCTCTGCCAGGGCATGGGTGATGATGTGAATGAGTAGGAGCTTGGATGACAACAAAGACAGAACTCTAAACACAGCTCCGACGGGGCAACCCATTGGAACAAAGACCAAATTTTGGTGCTGGAGTTCTCTTAAGTGTGGTAGCTCCTTCACTCCCCTGTAGGGGAGGCAAACCATGATTTTGTCTTGGGCCACATTCATAGCTATTCCGGCCATGGGTTAGACACACCTGCTTGTTTTTCTTCAGTCAGAGTACTGGCTGTGTTCTATGCTAGACAAGACAAGCCCATCACCCAGGATATGTTTTAGGAGAAAGCAGGGGAAGGAATGTGTGAAAGAATGGAGATTTTTTTTTTGAGACCTAGTCTTGCTGTGTAACAGAGGCTGGTGGCAAAGTTCCCACGTCTTGACTTGATCTCGGTGTGCTTCTGTACCCAAGAACTTCATATTCTATAATCAGCTTTACTGAGATATTTACACATAATGAAACCTTAGACCTCGGAAAGCCCCAGAGCTGGATTCAATGCCTTCTTTTAACTCCAAAGCCAAGTGTTGAGTTTGGTGTATTAGTGGTCTTGAACTGTGGCGACCACACCAGAGGTTTGCAAAAACCATTTCAAAGGGTATGTGGCTTAGAGGGCCTTAATGATACAGTGCCTTTGCTCTTCCAAACCAAATCTTAAGACACTTGCTCTCAGAACTTGGCCATCATGAGTGAGGAGGCCCAGACTATGCTGTATCAGAGACCCTGGAGACTACGCTTATGATGGCTCACTGGAGCTGACAGGGCTCTGTGTGTAGTGGTCAGCACGGCTGATCCAGTACAGTGAAAGGAAGAGCCATGTAGGGTAAAGCTAAGTAGAAACAAGACACATGCTTCTTAGTTGTCAATCACCCTGAAAGCATACCTCTGGGTGTGTCTCTGAGAGTGTTTCCTAAAGGGCTTAACTTCGGAGGAAAGACTCATCTTGAATGTGGGGTGGCACTGCTCCATGTGCTGGGGTCTTGGGCTGAATAAAGAGAAACCAAGTTTAAAGTCAAACAATGGCTTAGTTAGGGTTTCTATTGCTGTGAAGGAACACAGTGTGACCACAGCAACTCTTATGAAAAAAAAAAAACAACAAAAACCATTTAATTGGGGTTCTTACAGTTCAGAGGTTTACTCCATTATCATCACGGGACATGGCAGCATGCAGGCAGAGGTGGTGCTGAAGAAGGAAGCTGAGAGTTCCGCATCTTGATATGCAGGCAACAGGAAGTGAACTGAGACACTGGATGTGGTTTGAGCATAGGAGACCTCAAAGCCCGCCTCCAGTGACACACTTCTTCCAGCAAGGCCACACCTCCTAATAGTGTCACTCCCTATGAGCTTATGGGGGCCAATTACATTCAAGCTACCACAGGCATTTTGTCAGAGAAATGAGAAAAGATAACAAGTAAATTTCTTCAGCAACCACTTGTTAAAACACACATGAAATGCTATCCACCTAGGAAGTGCATAGCGATGTGGGCTGGCTGTTAAGGAATTTCCCTTCCAGCACTTACCAGATCCTAGACTAGAAGGGAAGCAGAGGTTCATCCCAGGCTATATTTATTCATCAGCCTCCCCAAATCTCAAAGTGCTGCAAAGTCAACCAAAGGCCACCCTTGCACATGGGCCTGGATAGTCATGTCTGCTATTCAGCTCTTTTCTACACGGTGCTTGGGCCTCCATCTAAATGTGGATTTTGGTTGACAGTGGGTAACAGTGCACTGTCCTGTTGAGGGAGTCATGGCAGAATCATAGCTCTTCCTTATCTGTCAAGCCACTCCTGCTGCGTCCCTGTGGAGGACAGACAATCCTTCCCCACAGCGCCCTTCCCAAATGACAGATTTGTGAGCAGAAAGGTAAAGTACGATAGACAAGGAAGATTCAGGGAGTGTGGAAAGGGAAAGGGTTAATGGTGGTCTTTGCTTGGACCAGGTGTTTTCAGACTTTTTTTCCAGATAGGGTTTCTCTGTGTAGCCTTGGCTGTCCTGGAACTAGCTCCATAGACCTGGCTGGCTTCAAACTCACAGAGATCTGCCCGCCTCTGCATCCCGAGTGCTGGGATTAAAGGCACACACCACCATCGTCTACTGTGTTTCCAGATTTTTGGTATTTTGTTCAAAGAATTGAAGAAGTGGACATAAACAGTGAAGGATCTTATTCAGAAAAAAGAGCAAAAGTAAAGGTCGTGCATACACTGCACACGGACAGCAGCTGAGTGAGATTTACTCATGCATGACTGCTTACCGCATCTTTTTCTTGGTCTCTAAGGAGGGGTTGGTTGCTAGGGGTGGAGTGTAGGAAGCTTTTTGTTTTGATTGACAGGCTTGGGTTATGTAAGCCTTTGCTCACTGTGAATATCCTTTCCCATGATGCATCTGATTTTAATCATGTGCATACCCAAGCATGCATATGATGATAAACAGGGAGTCTCCTTAAAAGTTCACTCAGAGGAAGCAGTTTACTGTGCACGCACCCCAAACCAGTCTAGGTTAGATTGAGCTACTGTCCCTGGTTCCTGGATGTGCTATGGAATGTGACTGGCCACAAAAAAGAAGTTACTAAGGGTTGCCAGGTAGCAGTAGGTCTGAGTCACCTGTTGCTTTGTTAGAGAAGTGGGTGTGTGTAGCTAGATGCAGATCTGGTTCTGGGTGGCTAAGTGCATTGTTTGGAAAAGGGTATGTGTATAGTTCTGACCCACTGGGGACCCAGACTGACTGCTAAGCTGTCCCTGTGCTACCCTGCCTCAGAAGGAGCCCTTCACTCAGGTCTAGTTTGAAGAATCTTACCAGCTGAGAGTCAAGAATTCAAGCACAACTAATTAGTGGAAGAGCCAATGCTTATGACTGCCGTGCCCTCTATCTCCCCATCCGCCTTTTCTGGTCTTTTGAGACACGGTCTTATGTAGTCTAGGCTGATCTCAAACCCATACATAGTCAAGAATGACTTTAAACTCCTGGTCCTGCACCATCAGGCCAGGTGCACAAATTAATTCTACTTCTACCTATTTACCACTACAATATTCTTCAATATTCTTTCTAAAAAAGAGGCATAGAATTCACAAACAAGCCTGCCTCATTTTAGTAACTAGTAATATTAATGCAAAGTATATATGAGGTAATTGAAAAAGGAAATTCTATTTTATCGAGACATTTTTCAACAAAACAATGCTTTCTGTCTTTAATAGTACATCAGCAAAATTCACATATATTAATTTTTTGTTGGTTGATGCAATAGGTGTCATGATAATGTAATCCAGAATAAAATCTGTGAACATTCAGAGTTTCAGGAAAATTTAATTTCTGAGCATATTCATGTCAGAGGCATATATGAAAATTATCCAAATACTGTTAACCATAGCTGTATTATATTAGCATAAAATTTTACTGGAGAAGAGGTGTGGAAAGAAAAATTTAAGGAGAAAGGAGAACAACACAAAATTTCCAATAACCAAGAAGAACTTAGTCTTGTATTTCGGAAGCAGACCATGGAGTCTCTCAGACTGCTGTAGATTTAACTTTCAAGCAACATTTAAAAGAACAATCTGACATTTTTATTTTTAAACATCAATATTTGTAACACACTAGGCAAGCAGTTCTCAAGCCAGCCTCAGTGGGGATTTTCCAGGAGTGCATACCCTCAGGCCTCAGGCCAGACCTGCCAATCCAGAAACCAAGAACAAGCAGCAGTCTGTGCTTTGACAAAGGTCCCCAGGCCATCCTCCTGCAAGCTCAAGTCAGGAATTTCTGTGTCGAAGGTGACTTCCTCCACAGCTCCTTCGATTTATCCTGCAGGTAGTTGGGGCTGTTTTAAAATATGTGAGCGGCTCTAGTGTCTTCCTGAAGCCCAAGCAGAACTATGTATCCAAGCACTGTAGCCTTCTGCACGCACAGTGAGAACCCTGTCCTGAAGCCAAACCCCAAAATGACATCCCTTCCCAAAGTGGCTAAAGCCACGAGGTTTGTTCGTGACGTTTGTTGCAGGTACAGACCAGACCGTTTCTACCTCAAGATTGAGGCATGAAAAGGAGTGGGAAAATGTAACTGACCTGAAAGGAATGGAAATATTCTGAACAATCACTTGCGACCCTCCCTTGGGCTATCAGACTATTTTAAAAAGCATTCCAAGAAATCAGGACTTTCCCAGGAGTCTCATGATGGAAAGAAAAAAAAAAAAAAATGGAAAGGACTCTTGGTGGCAGCCGGAGGGAGAACTCGTCTTCCAAAGAGACTTCGTACCTCTACATATCTCCTGCCTTCGATTTAAGCCTAAACCTTCTGTCAGGCCTTCAAAGACAGATATGGGAGTCACCAGACACCCTTGTTCTTTACGCCTGGCCACATTGAATATATTCATTTCTACATTTTACCATTGTGTCTTTAGTGGACCTATTGAGAATGGGAGGCTGAGGCCAGCTTGCTAGGGTAGCTAGGGTCCAAGTTCTGACTCTAACAACTTCAGTAACCCACAGCTCATTCCAGGTTACACTAAAGGGCCTTCTTTCCTAGGAGGGAGGATAGGGATGGGCATTAAGGCAGAAACTGGATGGGATTTGGGATGTCCATCACTGCAGGCTCTGAGAGAGAGGAGTGAGTGTGAACGAGATGGTTGGGCCAGGCTGGACCACGATGCGGCAGAGAGTAGTGAGAACTAAATTTGAAGGAGAAGATGTTTTCCTTGGCAGGGGAGAGCTGTGGTCAGAGCTGGGTATAGCTGGAACTGCAGTGGGTCTTAGCGAAAGAAGCCACAGCGCATGCCAGGGCAGCCCCCTGGAGCTCATCTGTGCCCTTAGAAAGATGGCTACTCACTTTGTAGTCTGAGGGGGTCCCTGCTGGCCATCGCTGAGAAGTGGATGGTAAACCTTAGAGACAGATTGTTCTGAGGCAGTCATAGTTCATCTGCTGCTTTGGGTTCCAGCCTGGAGCCACGTTCAAATTCTTACTGTGAGGGGGCTGTACACTGTTAGAGTTGCTCAGTCTGAAGGAACTCACAAATTCCCCGAGAAGAGTATCTCTGTTTCTATTTGGCCAAGGACATTCCAGGGAGAAAAGGCATTATGTCATCGCGGCTGTCTCCCACCGGCTGGCCATTTTCTTCGCAGTTGCGTGGTTCTGAGTGTTTTATGCATCGTGGAGGCATGCTCTGCGGCTTCAGTCTCTGGATTCAAAGCCTCTGATGTCATGAGGTTATGGCCAGCACCTGAGATAACACAACGATGGGAATCTCAGTTGATGGCAAGCACGGACCTTCCAGTGGACCGCTCTGAGCACTGCATTGAGACACTTTGGACTTTGCATCCCTACATTAATTCATAATGCAATATTCATGAGGGACAGGGATAATGGAACTGTGACACTCTCTCTTCTACTTGGTGTCCCATGGAATGGGATGCAAATAAGTTGATTTTTTTTTTAAAAATCACACAGCTTCAATGCACGGCTCCTGAAGGATTTCTGTCTTTGTGAGTCTCAGGTACCTTTTCCTCTCTCACTGTCAGATTTCTTTCTTGAAGGTTAATAACAAAACTGATTTCTTTGAAAAAAGAAAAAGTCACACAATTATGTTGAGGAATTGGAGGAGATTGTCACAGTTGCTTTTCTCCAGACTCGAATTTGATGTTCTTTTTGGATGAGAAGAGTTAAAATGAATACCCCATTTCTCTCCTTCTCTTTTTTTTGCAGTTAAAAAGCAACATAATTCTAAAGTGAAGTTTTACAAAATCCATCAAGCAGTTCCAACCATTTGATGAAAAAAAAAAAGAACGAATCTTCAAAGGGATTTTATTTGAAAATAGCCATTAGGCATGTACTGTAATAAAGAATTTTAATGGCCATTTTATATTTCAGTTCTGAGCTCATTTTTAGTGAAATTACTTGGTAGCAAATGGAACTCAAGTGTTCACCTGGGAGGCAGAGCTTGTGGGTTTCTGAAATAATGGAGTGGGCACCCTCTGGTGACAGAATCCTCCCCAGGACCAGCACTTGCTGGAAGGATCCTCCCGCAGTCTCCCTCTGGTTCCCTTCTTGCTGGTGACAGGAGCATTACCCAGCCTGCTCTGGGGCTTGGCATTCTAGATGTGACAGAGGAAGCCTTGCGGCTGCTCCGAGTTTCTCGAGAGCACCCAGAGCTTGAATCTAGGGAGACCAGGGACACAGGTCTGCAGGGCAGAGTCCTGGGCGAGCATGCTCTCCTCAGAGAGTCCACAACACGTGGCTTTGTGGTTCCTGGCCAAGGAAGCCAAGTCTCTTGACGCCTCTTAGCATCAGAGTTCACAAAGAGTCCACGACACAGGAGGGACTTTTCTCTCATGCTGAATTTCTGAAAGGCAAGCCCGGTTGCAGTGGTGTCCACTGGAACCATTCAGTGAAACTGTGTTTTGTGAACAGGTTTTCTCTTTGCAGTGAGGGATGGAGCTGATACGTCTAGAGCTAATACGTGAGGGTTGGAGAGATGATTCAGTGGTTAAGAGCACTTGTTGCTCTTGCCGAGGGCTGGGTTCCCAAAACCCACATGGCAGTTTACAACCACCTGTAATTCCAGTTCTAGGGGACATGTTGCCCTCTTCTGACCTCTGAGGACACCAGGTACACATATGCTACACACACATATATAAAGGCAAAATAGTCATATGCAAAAAGTAAAATGAATACTTTTTTTTTTTAAAAAGCACTAATATGCTGATAAGATTAAAACCTCAAGCCTTTCATTTATGCTGGGTTGGACTTCTGGCTTTAATATTTGCTAATCACATGCTCTCATTGGCGAAACTTTCTAGACTTCAATTCTGTTTTCTGTAATCTGGCATAATAAATTCACTCCTAGGCCTGGTGTATAGATGAAATGAGATTTTACATACATACTGCCTATGTAGTAAATAATCACACGAATTAACTGTCTTTTTAGGAATACTCCTATTATAAATGTGACCCGTTATTGAAAGGCCCTGAATTGCTGAGTCTTGTCCTCTCTGCAGTCTAGCAGGCTAGAACAGACCTGAGGTGCTTGGGTGGAGAGCAAAACACTTCCCATGTTTCACTGAAGATGTCTCTTTCTTACTTACGTTTTCTAGGCTGGAATAAACTGGTGGTGTGCCTACCCTGGTGAGCAAGCCACAGGTTTCTCTCAGGTCGAGGATATAGATGACTGGCTGAAGGGGATGTTCTCTGAAGGGCTCTAATGCTGCTCCCATTTCTGTAAAACCCCTGTCTATTGCTGGAATTGGAAGCAATCTTCCTGAGCTATCATTTAGAGAACAGAACATTTCCAACCCTAAAACAAAACAAAACACCCAAAAACTTTCTAAAGAAATGTTTTTGCTAGAGACTCAGATGAACCTGGGCTGTTTCCAGAATGAGGCCATTCCCATAATTCACTCCTGGGGAGGAAGAGGGCTTCATGTGTGTGTGTGTGTGTGTGTGTGTGTGTGTGTGTGTGTGTGAACTGAAAGGATTTATGAATGCAGTTTGTGACATTCAAGGCTCCAGGATCCTCGTATTGTCAGCCCTCCAACTGAGTGTAACCAGGGAGTGTTCTTTCACCAGGGAGACTGTTTCTCTCCCTCGTGGAGTTTCAGAGCCAGAACTACAGATGGCAGATGTGAGAGGAGCCCCATGGGCATCCCAGGTGGAGCCGTGGCTCTAAGGAGGCAGCGGTGCTGAGCTTGGACAGGTTTCTTTGAAACAGGACTGAGGGGGCTTTTCTACTGGGACACTAGAAATCCATATTTTAGAAGGGAGAGGAATTAAAAAAATACTTATAAATGTTGTGGTGGTTTGAACAGGACTAGCCCCTATAAACTCATAGATTTGAATGCTTGGCCACGAGGGTCAAGCACATTATGGCCTTGTTAGAGTAGGTGTGGCCTTGGTGGAGGAAGTGTGTCACTGGACATGGGCTTTGAGGTTTCAGATGCTCAAGCCAGGCCCAGTGTCTCTCTCTTCCTGCTGCCTGCTGATCCAGATGTAGAACTCTCAGCTCCTTCTCCAGTACCATGTCTGCCTGCATGCCGCCATGCTTCCCGACATGATGATAATGGACTAAACCTCTGAAACTGTAAGCCAGCCCCAATTAAATATTTTCCTTCATAAGAATTACCGTGGTCATGGTGTCTCTTCCCAGCAATAGAAACCCTCACTAAGACAAATGAATTTTAATATAGAAAACCACCACATAATATTAAATCTATACTCACTATTTTTCCTTCTGCGAAGTCTTGTTTCCTTTTTCATATTTTAAAAAAAATGTATTCCTTGAGAATTTCATGCAATCCCCTTCCAACCTTCTTAACCTCTCCACATCTTCTCCCGCCACGGCCCCCTCCTCCTTGTCTACTTTAAAAAATTAGTTTGCTAAATGGAGTCAGTGCTACAAATCTGTGCACAGGGTGGAGTCACCCTTAGAACATACAATGCCAGGTTACTTGAGACCGTACCCTTGAAGAAGGGGATGCTTTTATAGATAAGGTTCCATTCTGTAGCCCTGGATGACTTGGAACTTTCCATGTAGACCGGGCTAGCCTTGAACGCATAGACACTGGCCTACCTCTGTCTCCTGAGTGTTGGGGTAAAGGTTTGAGACACCATTTCCCTGATGGCCCTGGGAGGGGAATTTTGATGTCAAGCTCATGGAGACTGTGAATCATACAGATTTGGCCTTAAAAACCTTGTTATTGTTGTTTATAGTATGCTTACTCATTCGTGTGTGTGTGTGTGTGTGTGTGTGTGTGTGTGTGTGTGTGTGTGTGTGTGGGGGCACAGGCTTGCCATGGTGCACATGGTGGTTCTCACTTCCAACATGTGGGACCTGGGGTTTGGAACTCAGGTCGCCAGGCTTGGTGGCAAGTACCTCCGTCCTCTGAGGTCTCCTGCCAGCCCTGGATTTGGATTTTGATACTGATGAATTGCATTTGTGGTCACAGGCTGGAGAAGCCTGAGATTTCTGAATTACAGAGACACAGAAACGATTTCCGAAAAATGTATTCTTTAGAACGTCTCACTCAATTCTCTAATTTATCCATTCGTTACCATTGGCTTTAAATCTATCAAAACTGCTAAAGATTTTTCTGAAAGCCCAGTGAGCAGAAAATCCAATCAGCCGCCTCACACTGCTCTTCACCACCAAACAGCACACAAGCAAGTCTGTGTGTTGAGCTACATCGATTGGTTCCACCCACTGTTTGGCATTGCGCCAGGGACTGTCAACCAAGATGGCAGAATTCAGGCAGAATTTTTCACTTGTCAAAGGTTCCCGAGGAGACTATTCTCCATCAATAGTTTACTTTTTTTTTTTTTTTTTTTTTTGAGACAGGGTTTCTCTGTGTAGCTTTGGAGCCTTTCCTGGAACTTACTCTGTAGCCCAGGCTGGCCTCAAACTCACCTCTAAAGATCAGCCTGCCTCTGCCTCCCGAGTGCTGGGATTAAAGGTGTGTGCCACCGCCGCCTAGCTTAGTTTACAATCTTTTAAAACAGTTTACCTGAGTGATTTTCCTCACACAACCCCTGGTGTCCATATCCTTAAGGACAATTAGACATCAGCCTCATAGTTGGGCATGGTGGTTCCCACCTGTACTCTGAGCACTTGGGAGGGAATGTTCGAAGCCAGCCTAAGCTCTACAGTGAGATTGTTCTCACAAAAACAGGCAAACAAATGAGACTTTGCCTCAGGAATTTAAAATAAGGAAAATGCTAGGATTCCAGACCTGAGGGAGGACAGCCCAGGACTCAGCCTCAAAGGTTTCTCCTGATGAATCTTGGAAGACAAAGGACTCTTGAGCTGAGCTAGGTGGGGGTGGGGGGGTGGGGGGGGGTGGGGAGATGGGGGGGGGTGGGGTGGGGGTGGGGGGGTGGGGGTGGGGATGTGGGGCTGAGCCTAAGGCCTAACTCCCAGAGCCCAGAGTCTGAGGAGCAGCAGCCAGGAGAGGGGTACCTGGAACTCTGAGGTCCTAGGTGTCAAGAGAAGACACATCACCAAGGGAAGGTCAGCAGTTCTCTGGCTTTTCAGGGAGAAGTTGAAATGAACTCTGCAGCTGCCTAAAATAAGATTCCCTCCTATTTACACTTCTTCTCTTTCATGACATGGAAGAATGGGTGATATCTGCTGGAAGTCACTATAATATCCCTCGGTCACAATACACTATGCAGAGAGCCCTGGGGGAGGAAGCGGCCCTTTCTGTGCTCCATGGCGGGATAAAAGGACGGATAAGGAGTGCTTTATTAAAAACACCCTCTCTCTTCTCTCCTTCTGTTCTCAACTTCAATTCCTTTTTCCTTCTTCCTTTTCTCCTTCCCTTCCTCCCTCCCTCCCTCCCTTCTTCATATTTTGAGATGGGGGCCTTGCTAATTTGCCCAGCTCAGCCTTATATTAACTATATCCAAACAGTCCCTGAAATGACAATGCCCCTGCCTCCACTCCCTGGCAGCTGGGATTATAGATCTGAATCACTGGCTGCTGTATGTGTTTTTGTTTTTGTTTTTATGTGCCAGGCATTGTTCTGAGGGCTGTACAACAATGAGCCTTTTAATTCTCACAGAAACTTAAAAACTTTTTTTTGTTCATTTTTATATTTTAAAATATTTAGTTACTTTGTGTGTGGGGTTCTGGGGATCGAACTCAGGACGCTGGGTGTCAAGTGTCCTTACCTGGTGAGTCATCTTGCGGGCTGATCTCACATGAACTTTTGAACATAGGTATTGTCTTGACATTTTCCAAATAAGGAATACCAGGCACAAAGCAAGTGACTTTCTCAAGAACTCAGAAAAACAAATGACAAAGTTTTACTCTGGCTTGGGCACTGGGCCTTTAGTTAGTCACCTTAGTCCTTGTCCCATTCCAGCTTCTTCTCCCCACCCCCAAACCCATTTCTCTCTAGAAAACAAACCATAAACCCAGAGTCAGCTAAACCACAGGGCCGGGCTGTAACTCAGCACAGAGCACGTGCCCAGTGCTCCTGAGGCCCCGGATGAGTCCCCAGCACCAAGGGACAACGCACAAATACGATGCCAGCTACTGGGGAATTATTTCACAAATTCTTTCATCCACCAGAAAGCCACCTGGACTGTTGTAAAAACCAGACTGGGGCCACCGGCGTCCCACGGGAATTTTCAATCACGCTTTGAACAAACAGGAAAGTGAAACCCAGTGAACCCCACACACTCAGAAGGCGGCTGTTTGTGTTAAGAAAGAATTCTTTGGGCAGCTGCAGAAATGGCTCAGTGGTTAAGAGCATCATCTACTGCTCTCCCAGAGGATCCCGGTTCAGTTCCCAGCACCCCAGGACATCTCACGAGTGCCTGTAACTCCAGCTCCATGGGACCGGATGCCCTCTCCTGGCTGACTCGGGCACTGGACTCATGTGCACATAGCCACACAGACACACGTATATACATGTAACTAAGAATTAAGAATGAGATCTGTTTAAAAAAGGAGGTGGGGGATTCTTTGGAATGGGTGATAGTGTTTGCTCCTCATGCATGAGGCCCCGGGTTTGATCCCCACTAATGCATCCATTGGCTGTGGTGATATATACCTATAACTCCAGCACTTGATGGAGAATATTAGAACCTCAAGGTCATCCTTGACTGCGTAGCAAATTTGGGGCCAACCTGTGCTACCTGAGACCCTGTCTCAGAAAAAAAAAAAAAAAAAAAAAAAAAAGACATTTTGATTTGGAAAACGACTAAATTCCTGTAAATAGTAGCTTGTTTATTTGACAAAATGCTTGGTGTGAGTGAGAAAACTCACCAACTAAAATATTCACCGATCAGTTTGGTGCTTTGAAGAGCAATCAGAGGCTCTGTGGTAAATTATTCCTAAAATGCATGTAAGCAGTGGGGAAAGACATTTGTATTCAGGCCACCCTTTGAAATCATTTTACAGTGACATTTGGAGAAGCGGGTGTCTGGCGTGGAGCCTAGCCTGCGTGTACACACGGCTGCCACGTGAACAGTCTGGCGCTGAGACTCACAAGGCATTAGAATTGGAAGTCAATATGGCTGCATGTCGGTGGTTGGTTTCACCAGCTCGGGGGATGAAGCAAGTCTTTTTACTGACAGGCGGCCAGACCACAGCTTCTCATTACAAACAGCAAGTGGGCTGTCTTCTTTATGTGTTTTTTTTTTTTTTTTTTTTTTTTTTTTTTTTTTTTTTTGGTAACTACTTGCTTTTCTTTCAAAGATTTTTATTTATAAAAAATCTTTTTAGCCGGGTGGTGGTGATGCATGCCTTCAATTCCAGCACTCAGGGAGGCAAAGGCAGGTGGATCTCTGTGAGTTCGAGGTCAGCCTGGGCTACAGAGTGAGTTTCAGGACAGCCAGGGCTACACAGAGAAACCCTGTCTTGGAAAAAAAGAAAAACAACAACAACAAACCCATTTTCAAATATGTATTATTTTTCACATACCACACTGTTCATGTAGATGTCAGAGGACAATCTGAAGGAGTGGGCTCTTTCCTTCTGTTATGGGGGTCCAAGGGATCGAACTCAGAATGTCAGGTTTGGCAGCAAGTGTCCTCATCTGCTGAGCCATCTTGCAGGCTCACAGTTGACTTTTCAATCACAAGGTTTACAGTCTTTGGAAAACGCTGCAGGTGTCCAGGGATAGCCAGCAGTCACTTGCAAGGTTAGTTTCCCCCAAACTAAAAACCATGGCTGTTTAGAGAGAAATTTGTGGAAACTAGTACAACCCAAAATTTAGCATTTCATAAGAACATTTATTTTAATTGAAAATAGATTCTTCTCTCAGGCATTACATCCTGACTGCGGTTTCCCCTCCCTCCACTCCTCCCAGCCCAGAGCCCCTCTCCTCCGTTTCCCTTCAGGAAAGAGCAGGCCTCCAAGAGACGACAACCAAACACGACAAAACAAAACACGATGAGACAAGGCAAAAGCCTCACATTGAAAATGGACAAGGGGGGCGGGGCTGCAGAGATGGCTCAGTGGTTACGAGCACTGGCTGCTCTTCCAGAGGACCCAGGTTCAATACCCAGCACCTACATGGCAGCTCACAACCATTTGTAGCTCCAGGAGGTCCATCCCACACCCTCCTCTGACCTCTACAGAGGTGTCATCTGCGGTCTGTACACTGGTCTCCTTTAATTCTGCCGAAAGACTGTGAATTCCTTCTTCAGGGAAGGTCTTTCCTGCATGCTCCCACAGCTCTCTAGTATTTAACAACTCTGCTGCCACACATTCTCGGCCGTAGATCATAGATTCATTCACCTCCTGTGTATTTATTGAGCACTTACTGTGTACCTAGTAAAGCAGGCAGCATCCCTGTCCTCAGGAACTTGCACTTCAGTGACCCACCTGGCCAAATACAAGATAGACCCCGGAGCGAGCAGAGTAAGCACGGTAAGAACACCCGACTGGGATGAGGTCAGGGAAATGTAGGAGTTCCTGGGGACATCTGTAACAGATCGTCACACACTGTGTGGCTGAAGACAACCAGAAGCGATTGTTCTCTCTCTCAGGTTCTCGTGTAGCTCAGGCTGGCTTCTCTTCTGACTACAGAGCTGAGGATAACCTTGCGCTTCTGATCCTATAGAGTCCCGGTGTTCACAAATGTGCACCCACACACCAAGTTTATGCATTTCTGGGGATCAACCCCAGGGCTGTGTCCATGCTAGGACAAGGACTCTACCAACCGAGCTATGTCCTCAGCTCTGTATTTTGTTTATTTAATGTGTGTGTGTGGCGGGGCTGGGGGGGGGGGTGTCGTACGACACTGCCACAGTATCGTGTTGAGGTTGGAGAACAGTTTATAGGAGACAGTTCTCTCCTTTCACAATGGGGGTTCTGGGTCATTAGGCTTGGTGGCAGGCACCCTTACCCACTGAGCCATCCTGCCAGTGTTGTGGTCCCTCCCCCTCCTCCATTCCACTCCTCCTTCCCTTCCACTCCCCCTTCTCCTCCTTCTTTTTGGCTTCGGTTTGTTTTTTTGAGACAGGATTTCTCTATGTAGCCCTGGCTGTCCTGGAACTCACTCTATAGACCAGGCTGGCCTCGAACTCACAGAGATCTGCCTACCTCTGCCTCTTGAGTGCTGGGATTAAATGTGTGTGCCACTGCCATCCAGCTCCATCTTCTTGTTTTTAACTAAAAAAAGGGGGGGGGAGTCTTATTTATTTATTTATTTATTTGAGAGTGAGTCTCATTATGTAGCCCAGGAGAACTCTAGGCTTCCACTCAGGATTACTGGGATCTCAGGCATGCACCATCATGCCCAGATCTTTTTTTTTTTTTTTTTTTTTTTTTTTTTTAAAGGTTTATTTATTTATTATGTATACAGAAGAGGGAGCCAGATCTCATTAAAGATGGTTGTGAGCCACCATGTGGGTGCTGGGAATTGAACTCAGGACCTCTGGAAGAACAGTCAGTGCTCTTAACCTCTGAGCCATCTCTCCAGCCCCCATGCCCAGATCTTGTAAAGATCTATGAAGGCTGGTGTCTGAAATGAAACATCCCTGGGAGCTTTCCCTCCTCAGGTGGCTCCACCCACTCCCTCTCTGTGCGGCTTTAGGTCACAATGCTGCCTCCTTTTGTCTTCTGGTGTCCCGGTACTGTGTGGTTGCACTTAGAATGCCTCTCGGCCTGAAGTGTGTCCCCTCCTCCAGATCTATCCGCTGAAGCTACAGTTCTCAGTGTAGCTGGATTCCAACAGGGTAGGGCAGCTGTGGACACAACTAAGGTTAAATGAAGTCCCAAGGGTCGGGTCCTAATGCTGTAAGGCTGTGTCCTCAGGAAGAGAGACCAGTCACCCCTTACCCCCGCTCCCGCAGAAGGGTCATATGAGGACATGGAGGAAAAGCCACTGTCTCTCAGCCAGGAAAATTCTCACCTGAACTCAACCTTGATGTTGGATTTCAGATTTCAGAAACGTGAGGAAAAAACCAGTCTGTTGTTCAAGGCACACAGCCTGCGGTATTTTGCACAGCAACCTTGTAGAATCTACAATGGAGATGAAGCCCGCCCACCCGCCTCTTTCTGTACATGTTGCTCCTCTCAAAGTCTTTAGCTCACCCCAGCTTACGTCACACCACATGGCATTTGTGGGTTCGTGGGGTTAGGACACCAAAGGGCATTTGAGGTGGGGAGGCACAACACGGCTGAATCCACTCAACAAAAAAGCTGAGCCCAAGGAAGGGTTAGACAAGTCGAAGAGAGTGGGGTACAGGGGGTGTGTGGGGACCTTTCCAAGAGTTGAAGGAGGCAGAGGATGGCCCAGAGTAAGTGGAGGGGGCGAATGCAAAGGGTAAGGGAGTAGGGGAGAGTAAGTGCAGGGGGGCTGGTGCAGAGGTAGAGGTGTGAAGGGCCAGGTCAGCGGAGCCCCATGAGCAGGGTCTGCATCTTCAGGCCGGGTTGGAGTCAAGCACAAGAACCAGACAGAGCCCGGGCACCAGGGCTACAGCTTGGGTCCAGAATATCCTCCCAAGGTTCCTGTTCTGAAGGTTTGCTATCCAGACTACGGTGCCACTGAGAAGTGGTTAAACCTTTAAGAGGCGGGGTCTAGTGAAAGGAGGTTAGGTCATTGACGGCCCACCTTTGAGGGAGATATTGGGACTCTAAGCATTTCATCTCATGATTCCACCATGACGTGTTGCTCCAGCCCTAAATGTACAGGGTCCAGTGATCATGTACTGCAGCCCCTGAGAGGCTAAGCCAAAATCAATCTTTCTTCCTTGTAAGCTGATATCTTGTCTCAAATGGGACATCTATATCAACTGCTGCACCCCCACAGGGGCTCAGGGAACATCCCGGAAGAGGCAGTGTAAAGAATGTAAG
This sequence comes from Peromyscus californicus insignis, assembly GCF_007827085.1. Classification (NCBI taxonomy): domain Eukaryota; kingdom Metazoa; phylum Chordata; class Mammalia; order Rodentia; family Cricetidae; genus Peromyscus; species Peromyscus californicus. The sequence continues at coordinate 31,059,306 of NW_026294617.1, forward strand.
AGAATGGGGAGGCGCCTTGGGAAATGTCGGTTTCTGGATATCACGTGGCTGCTGTACTCATGGATTCACAGAAGGTGGGACTACCTGCATGGAGCTGTACATGATCAGCCGAAATTCTGGCATAGATGGGGTAGAAGATCTTCAGGGCCCACCCACACTGAGGAGCTCCTGGCAGTTGACAGTTTCTAGGGGAAGGACGATCATTCTTTTTTACTGATGTGACGACTGGTAGGATTCCTGTGTCCCAATGGATGGGCCTGCACCATGCACACTGTACTAACTGGACTGGCTTAATGGTTATTAAGGAAAAAAAGACTTAAAGTTGGGGGGGGGGACATGTTAGGGGACATAGGAGCAACTGGGGCAAGGGGGAGGTACAGAGACGATCATACTTCATTGTGTACCTGTATGCAATTATGAAGGATAAAGAATTTTTTTTTTTTTTAAAAAAAACTTGATTATCTTGAGTATTTATTTTGCCACAACAATGATGAGCTTACTAAGAACAATTTAGGGACATTTTAGAATTCACCCAGGAAAGGTTGGTGGCCCGGAATTTGCAGAGGTGGCAGAGAAGAGGACAGGTATCCAGAGGAAAAGGGTCTCCTGGGAAATGTGTGTCTAAAAGCCATTGATTGGATCTGAGGGACGGAGAAGAAGGCTTCAGCAGTCACTCCCGAGGTCTAGTTTAAGGTTTGTGCCGAACAGTGGATGGAGAAAACAGAGTGGCACAGGGAGGCAGCCCTGAAGCTGAGACTGGAAGGTTCTAAGGGTTATCCGAGGACACCGCCTGGAGGGCTGAGCCTGGACGAGGAGGGACTAAGGATGAGTCAGTCTGGGGCAAGACCGGTCTGAACAGGATGACTTTGCAGGAGCAGCTGCAGGGGAGGTGCCTGGGTGCAGGCAGCTGTCTGAACCAGAAGGAGGCAGGGAAAAGAGGAAAGGGGTGGCCGGACTTGGAGTCATAAGTGAAGAAGCTCAGGTCGAAAGCGTTTAGAGAATGGACTGAGGGAAGAGGCCAGGACAGCTCCAGCAAATTGCAAAAGACGCCATTCTAGGTTGAAGGAGTCCAAGATGAAGGAGGAAAGGGGGAAGGTGGGTGCAGAGGAGAGGGAGAGAGAGAGACAGAGACAGAGAGACAGAGGGGCAGACTATTAAGACCAAGATGGGGATGCATTACAGAAAGAGACAGGGAATTGTTTGTAGCAGAAAATGTTGCCTGTGTGTGAGACACAGTGTTCATGACAGAGCCCCATCCAGGCCACAGCGGCTCTGGAGACAACCATTTTGGCATCCTGGCCTGCAGTGGGGGAGGGGAGGCTGGGGAGAGAAGATAACTCTCCACAAGAGGAAGGAGGGTGTTGGGAACAGAGAAGAATGGGGAGGGGGTGAGCATTTTGATGTGTGGTGTGTGTGTGTGTGTGTGTGTGTGTGTGTGTGTGTGTGTGTGTGTGTGGTGTGTGTGGTATATGGTGTGGTGTGTGTGGTATATGGTGTGTGTGGTGTGTGTGTGTGTGTGGTGTGTGTGGTATATGGTGTGGTGTGTGTGGTATATGGTGTGTGTGTGTGTGTGTGTGTGTGTGGTGTGTGTGTGTGGTGTGTGTGGCATATGGTGTGTGTGTGTATGTGGTATATGGTGTGGGGTGTGTGTGTGTGTGTGGTATGTGGTGTGTGTGTGGTATATGGTGTGGTGTGTGTGTGTGTGTGGTGTATGTGGTATATGGTGTGTGTGTGTGTGTGTGTGTGGTGTGTGGTGTGTGTGTGTGGTATATGGTGTGTGTGTGGTATATGGTGTGGTGTGTGTGTGTTTGTATGTGTATGTGTGTATAGTATATGGTGTGTGTGTATGTGTGTGTGGTATATGGTGTGTGTGTGTGTGTGTGTGGTATATGGTGTGTGTGTGATACATGGTGTGTGTGTGGTATATGGTGTGTGTGTGTATGTGTGTGTGTGGTATATGGTGTGTGTGTGTATGTGTGTGTGTGGTATATGGTGTGTGTGTGGTATATGGTGTGTGTGTGTGATATGGTGTGTGTGTGATATGGTGTATGTGTGTGTGATATGGTGTGTGTGTGGTGTGTGGTATATGGTGTGTGTGTGGTATATGGTGTGGTGTGTGTGTGTGTGTGGTGTATGTGGTATATGGTGTTTGTGTGTGTGTGTGGTGTGTGTGGTGTGTGTGTGTGGTATATGGTGTGTGTGTGTGGTACATGGTGTGTGTGTGTGGTATATGGTGTGTGTGTGTGGTACATGGTGTGTGTGTGTGGTATATGGTGTGTGTGTGTGGTACATGGTGTGTGTGTGTGGTATATGGTGTGGTGTGTGTGTGTGTTTGTATGTGTGTGTGTGTATAGTATATGGTGTGTGTGTATGTGTGTGTGGTATATGGTGTGTGTGTGTGTGATATGGTGTATGTGTGGTGTGTGGTATATGGTGTGTGTGGTATATGGTGTGTGTGTGCGGTATATGGTGTGTGTGTGCTATATGGTGTGTGTGTGTGGTATATGGTGTGTGTGTGGTGTGTGTGTGTATGTGTGTGTGTGGTATATGGTGTGTGTGTGGTGTGTGTGTGTATGTGTGTGTGCGGTATATGGTGTGTGTGTGCTATATGGTGTGTGTGTGTGGTATATGGTGTGTGTGTGGTACATGGTGTGTGTGTGTGGTATATGGTGTGGTGTGTGTGTGTGTTTGTATGTGTGTGTGTGTATAGTATATGGTGTGTGTGTATGTGTGTGTGGTATATGGTGTGTGTGTGTGTGTGTGTGTGTGTGTGGTATATGGTGTGTGTGTGATACATGGTGTGTGTGTGGTATATGGTGTGTGTGGTATATGGTGTGTGTGTGCGGTATATGGGGTGTGTGTGTTATATGGTGTGTGTGTGTGGTATATGGTGTGTGTGTGGTGTGTGTGTGTATGTGTGTGTGTGGTATATGGTGTGTGTGTGGTGTGTGTGTGTGTGATATGGTGTGTGTGTGTGCATGTGTGTGTGGTATATGGGGTGTGTGTGTGTATGTGTGTGTGTGGTATATGGGGTGTGTGTGTGGTGTGTGTGTGTGTGTGTGTGTGTGTGTGTGTGTATGTGTGTGTGGGGTATATGGTGTGTGTGTGTGTGTGTGTGTGTGGTGTGTGTCTGTCTTTGAGCCGGCCTCTCGGCCTCTCTCACCTCCTGCTGACTGGCGCTCACTGCTTTGGCTGGCCAGCACCCCAGGTCCGTCCAGCTCCCCAGCACTGGGGTTGCAGGAGCGCACAGCTCTGTCAGCTTTTACTGGGGGCTGGGATCGAACTCAAATCCTTATGTTTGTGTGGCAGGCGCTCTCGTGACTGAGCCATCTCCCCAGCCTCTGATTTTACTTTCAAGACAGTCTATTATCAACTTCTCTCATTACTGTGGAAGACACGTGACAGAAGACATCGCTGAAGGGGGGACTTGGACTGTGCTTTCCTGGACTCCATTGATCACGGTAATGGGAGCCCGTGGAGGAGTCTGTCCACTTTACGATGGACAGGAACTGGACATCAAGGAAGGGACCAGGGACCAATTACAACCTTCAGAGACATATCCCAGTGACCCGTCAACTCCAGCTAGACCCTGTCTCCTAAAACTTCCTCTTTTCCCCAGATGGCATCACTGGCTGGGGACTTGAGCCTATGGGGGACTTCTCCTAGTCAAGCCGTAACCATGGAAACCAAGGAGTTAAAAAAATAAAACATGCTTAATGTTGATGGGGAGAGTCTATGGGGAAGAGGAGACTGCAGGCCATAGCAGGGCCAGTCCCTCCATAGGAAGGCCATTGGGCAGGGGTCTAGAGTCCCCAGCCCAGGCTGATGGGAGTCACATGGAATACTTACTATGAGAGGGAAGAGAAGGGAGAAGCCGGCAGGTGTGCAGATATGTTAGGGGTGTTACTGGGATCCTCTTCTAGGTGCTTCTCTTTTCTTCTGGGTGAAGTGGGTTGAGTGATCTTCTGAGGGAGGGTTGGAGCAATGGAGCTGCAGTGTGGGTGGAGGCAGAGGTTGGGAGAGAACCGACTCCAGAAACCAGGGAAAGCTGTGGAGGTCAAAGGTGATGTCTGAGAAGTTACCGGATGGTTGGTCGTGAGTCAGGAGGTAGGAAGTCACAGGCCTGTGGTTTCAAAGAGGTGACCACCTGGTGTGACAAGGTCCCTGAGTGCAGGCTTCTGAAGGAGAGAGAAAAACAGAGACGTCAGGTGACACTGTGCCACCGAAGATTCAGACAGGACTTGGGAACTAGAGTTCAAGTGGAGAGCTAAAACCTTGGAGGGAAATCAGTAACTCACAAGGACTGGGGTTTTGACGTGAGTGGCAGAGCCCTGCAACCAAGGCATCGGACTGAATATGGGAATGGTCTCCTCTGGTTGATGAAGGTCTGCATAGCCTTTGAAGGGACTGCTTTCTCCAAACTGTGATGAAACCCACTTAGTCAGATGTCCAAAAGATGCACAAAGCATTACCCCCCAAGCATCTACCACATGATCCAGTCAGTTGTGAAGTCAATGAATGCAACATCCCCGAGGAAAGTCTGCCCAACAGGCAGGGTGTCACTCCAAAGTGGAGCAGTTTTCTTTCTAAATAATTCATGTTTAGTGTTGATTTTACATCCTGCTACCTAGCTAAACTCAACCCCACATGTTAGTGCTGGTATAATTTAAGCATTTTTCCAGATGTTTTATTTCTTTGTACGTATTTATATGGGCAGGTGGAGGCTAGAAACCAACCTTGAGTGCTGTTCCTCTGGTGCCATCGACTTTGTTTATTTTTCTATATAAAAAACAGTTATGGGCCAGGCGGTGGTGGCGCACGCCTTTAATCCCAGCACTCGGGAGGCAGAGCCAGGCGGATCTCTGTGAGTTCGAGGCCAGCCTGGGCTACCAAGTGAGTCCCAGGAAAGGCGCAAAGCTACACAGAGAAACCCTGTCTCGAAAAAAAACCAAAAAAAAAAAAAAAAAAAAAAAAAAGAAAAACAGTTATTTATTTATTTTACACACACACACACACACACACACACACACACACACACACACACACACGTCAGAGGACAACTTTTGGGAGTCAATCCTTTAACCATATGGGTCCCTGGAGGGAACCTGGGTTATCAGGCTTGATGGCATGTGTCTTTACCTGCTGAGCCATCTCACTGGTCCACAGCTTGTTTATGTTTGAGACAGGGTCTCTCGCCGGCCTGGAGTTTACCAAGTAGGCTAGTCTGGTGGTCAGTGAGACCCAGGGACACACCTGTGCCCCCCTCCCCTGCACTAGTGTTGGGATTACAAGTACATGCCATATTGCCTGGCTTTTTTATTCATGTTCTGGCAGTCATACTTAGATGTCCACGTTGGTAACACAAGCCCTTTGCTGACTAAGTCATCTCCTGAGCACCCGGCTGGGTTTCAACATCATAAATTGGTCTGTAGGACCCATTATTAGACTCCCTTCCCTGGCATGTGTAATCCAAAGTCAGTGGAATCTCTGCTTCAAAAGTTACTTTAGGTTTTCTGCCTGCCCCCCCAACCCATAGGCTTCTTCACCACCAGTGCAGACAGCCAGATCAAGCCAAATTGAAAAAGTATAACAACAGGTTTATTTGAGCAAAAAGCAACTCCTGGGCAGGTTCTCCAGTACCAGAGATCGAGGCTGGAGAAGCTGCACCCCCAAACGAAAGCAGGGAGACTTTATAGGTTGTAGGCAAAGGGTGATGATGTGATCGCCACAAGCTGGGTTTGTGCCCAAGTATGATCAAAAGCTGAGTGCCTTAGGCTGGGGCTTTGGTGGCTGGCAACTTCAGGGGAGGAAGCTCCCACAGCCACTAAGAATGCCTTTTCTTTGTTCGGAGACTCTGAGTGGCTAGGTTTGGAGAGACAGGAACGGGACTTTCCAGATCATGCAGGGGCAAGCTGGAGGTTCCAACAGAACAGTTCCATCCTCAAGGTCCATTTCTGTCTTAGTAGAATTCACCATAATGGATTTTAATATCTTTACTGAAGACCACTACTAATCTCACATACTCCGGTTTCAAATTCAAAGTAAAACCTCCTCCTGTTATCTCTTTCAGAGGGAATATTTCTCTATCCCTTACCCACTTGGAAATGTAAGCCCAAAGATCTTCTTACTAAAAATCAACAGGCTTAGCTGGATGGTGGTGGTGCACGCCTTTAATCCCAACACTCGGGAGGCAGAGGCAGGCAGATTTCTGTGAGTTCAAGGCCAGCCTGGTCTACAGAGGGAGTTCCAGGACAGCCAGGGCTGTTACACAGAGAAGCCCTGTCTCAAAACACCAAACCAACCAAACAAAAGCACAGACTTGATAGAACCATGTGTTTATTAGGAGTGTCCACAGATGGATTAGTACTTGGACACTGGAGATGCTGTTCTAGAAAAACCATCGTTGGGACAAGTAATTGTCTTAGTTCTGACAGATCCAGCCCTGCCTGGGGTCTCCTCTCATCTCCCAGATGAATTTCTATTTACAAGCGCTTCTGTTGGTTCCAAGATGTAGATTTCAGAGTCACTCCAGTCCATTAGGTGAGAATTCATTGTTCCAGGCACACACACACACACACACACACACACACATCACATCACATATACATGTGTGTATTAATAAGAAATTTGGGAACAAAAGAACCAAAATGGTGAGACACCATTGTAAACAGATCAGTTTTCTTAAATTCATTTTCAGAGTTTAGATGCCTGGAAACCCACATAGATGCTGGGTGGCTTGGGCTGCCTGCCTGTCCTTCCAGTCCTGGAAGGCAGGAACAGGGGACCCCCAGGACAAACTGCCTACTGAGACCTGTTTGTTTTTGGTTTTTCGAGACAGGCTTTCTCTGTGTAGTTTTAGTGCCTGTCCTGGATCTCGCTCTGTAGACCAGACTGGCCTCGAACTCACAGAGATCTGCCTGGCTCTGCCTCCCAAGTGCTGGGATTTAAGGCGTGCGCCACCACTGCGGGCTTACTGAGACTATTGAGTAAGATAGAAGAATGATCAAGGATGATTCCAAACACCAATGTCGGGTCTCATAAGTAAGCTTACCAAAGCTTACATAAGAAAGCTTCCAGCTCTCCTTCGTGTCCAGTGGCACCTGATGTACCAAAAGGGGGACTGCAGTTGCATTGCTTTAAAAACCCCTAATCCACTGACCTCGAGGCGGGGGTGGGGTGTGAGTGGGGTGGGGTGGGGGTGGGGTGAGGGTGGGGTGAGGGTGGGTTTGGGGGGTTGGGGTGGAGTGGAGTGGAATGGGTAGAGGTAAGGGTAGGGTGTGGTGGGGTGGGGTGAGGGTGGGATTGGGGGTGGGGACCACTCTGAGAAGGAATGGTAAGCTTCTATAAGCACCTCTTTTTCCAGGCACAAAGCCACACATGGGCATTTTGGAACATCATCAGACCTATTTTCTGAGTCCCGAAGCTGGGATGTGGAAATGGCCTTTATTTATTGTTGCCTGGAGCAAAATAAAGTGTCCATAAACTGGTATATATGGTTCTTGTCTTATTAAAGGGTCTGAAATGACACCTTTCTCCCAAATATGAGCAATACTTAATACGTTTATGTTGCTGTAACAAAACAATTTAATGAAGAACATAGATTTAATTCTTACAGTTCTGAGGGCTGTGGAGGTCAAGGTTAAGGCCACCATGCAAGCTGATTCAGTAGGTAGGGAGGGCTTGCTTGCTGTTTATAAGGTGGCACCAGAAGTACTCTGTGCTCACACAGTAGAGGACAGAAGGACAGAAGCTCATCTAATTCCCCTGAGCCTTTCCACACAGGTATTGATCCCTTTGCTGAGAGTAGGGTCTTTCATGACTTAATCAGTTATTAAAGGCCCCGCATCTTAACCTTGGGTTTCAATTATGACATATATCCAAACAATAGGGGTTTTCTATGTGCTAGATATTTCTTCATGTGTGTTTGTGTGTTTATGTGTGTACACAGGTCCATGTACATCCATGTGGAGGTCAGAGGTTGATGTCAGGGAATATTCTTTGATCACTGTCTGCCTTATGTTTTGAGACAGGGTCTCTCACCGGACTTGGAGTAAACAGATTTGTCTAGACTGGCTGGTTGGCAAGTCCCAGGGGTCTTCCTTTCTTCACCTCAACAATGGGGTTCCAAGCGTGACACCAGGCCTGGCATTTTAATCAGGCGCTGGAGATCCAAACTCCAAGTGAACCATTTCCTCGGGGCCAAGTCCACTTCCTAACTATGTTAGACAGTCAGGCGGCATATGATACGGGCAAAACTTCATCAGATACTAACAAAACCTAAGGTTATGTAGGTAGAAAAGCAATGTCCATGCTAGGAGCAAGAGACCCGCCTTTTCGGGCTAACCTGAGGGATCTAGGTGGCCCACAGCTACACAATTGGGCCATGCCACTGGTAACATTTGCCATTTTTCTTAGGACTGTATAAAGTCTCCCAGTGTCTACAGTTTGGCCATTTGAGTCAAGAAAAGAACAAACAAAATCTCCAGGAAGCACAGTGTGAATAATGGCGGCATGGGGAGGGGACACTCATGGTTATGATCCGCTCACGGAGTTTTGAAATATAGGTCGGACGGAGAGGAAGTGAAACTTCCTGTTGAAGTTTCATTTATAGCATGTGTCTGGAAATTGCTAAATGTAATTTCTTGGTGTAAAATAAATTGCAGAAATCTGGGCTGTGTCCGTCTGCTGCATGTTTACGGAAGCCATTCTGTCTGAAGCTGGGATGTTGTAAAATTATATGGTGGCAGGAGCAGCCACAATTAGTTTAACAGATGCAACCTTCTTCCTCAACTGAAAAGCTGTCAAGATCTCGGCAACCGGATCCAGAAAATATCTGGGAATTCCTAAAATCCATACAAGTCTACCCATCTGAAGGACAACATTGACATTTTATTTGTTACACATTCCTTTGTGTGTCTTAGTACTTTCTACCTTCCTTTTTCAGTGGCTTAAAAAAAAATAAGCATGGGCCTAGAATGATAGATAGTTCACTTGCTCAAGTGTTAGCATGGAGGAGATAGAGATAAGAGGATGCCCAGGGCTTGATGTCTTGTCAGCCTGTCAAATGGATGAGCTCCAAGTCTCAGTGAGAGACACGATCTCAAAAATAAGGCGGGGGGGGGGGGGGGGGGGGGGGGAGGACCAGAAAGATGGCTCGGGGCGGGGGGTGGGGGTGGGGGTGATAAGATGCCTGCTGTGTAAGTGTGAAGACTAGAGTTGTGACATCTCCAAACCACATAAAAGACAGGCAGACAGGCATGGTGGTCACTTGTCATCCCAGTTCTGGGGCAGGTAGGGACAGAGGATTCTCAGGGCAAGCTGAATAGCTAGACTCTCTGGGATGGCAAGTTCTGGGTTCTGTGAGAGACCCTGCCTCAAAAAATACAGTGAAGAACAGCTAAATAAGACGCCTGCCATCAGCTTGGGGTTTCAATCCACATGTGCCCACATGTGCATGGGCTCCTCCCCACATCAATGTACACACACACACACACACACACACACACACACACACACACACGGTGGAAGAGCGCCTAAGAAACACTTGTGGCCCCCATGGGTAAGTGCACGCATATGGGTGTGCACCTGGACTTTTACACTCCTCCTGTGTATATATGTACCTCCTCTACAAAGCACTGCCCAAAGAGAAATGACATCTTAGAAGATTTGAATTGATTGGGACCCCTGGATGTCTAGAGGTCCCCAACGGTGGTTTCACAATAAAGATGGGTTTGAGGAAAACCATATACATTTCTTCAATTCAATATGATACGCATCACCATTTACTTTGTCCACAGTCTACTTTGATTTGGGATTTTTATTCCAGATCAACATGGGGAGTGTGAAGCTTAACCCTTGCTGTCAACTTGACTAGCCTCAGGATCCCCTAGGAGACACACTTCTGGTAGAGGCGTTTGAAGGGAAGTTTAACTGAAGAAGGAAGCTTAACCTTTAATGTGGTGGAACCACCTCGCAGTCTGTGCCCTTATATCGACCAACAGAAATCTTCCTGCTTCTGCCTCCCGGGTGCTGGGATGGAAGCCGTGTGCCATCACGCCCCGGCCTCTCTTAGGCCGCTTCGTTGCTTCAGTCAGGCGTTTTGTCACGGCAGTGAGAGTAACTAATACAAGGAGGCTCGTCTGTGACAGCGATGCTGATGGATGCCACCCGGCGTCTTTTGTCACGGACACTGGTGACTGCCAGCCCTTGGTGGAGGCTCCGCTTTTGTCATGGGCTTATCCTCCTTTATGGGGCCACATGGTCTGTGAAAGGAACTTTGATTCCCATCCAGGGTAGGTGATGATTTTCTGAGCCAACCATAATGACTCCATTTTCTTTTCCAGTGCTTGGTGTAAGGGAGGGCTCTGCAGGATGTTGTGTTAGAATCCGACTGCTTCCTGGTGCCAGGATCTCTCCCCTGGGAAGCCAGTTTACATCAAAGCCAGGACTGGTGGCCACATATCCTGCTCTCCGGCCCCTTTCCTGCCTTCTGATTGCAGGCTTGTGCTGTGAAACCTTCTCTATCCTCAGAAAGATATAAGAGGGGACTGACACTTCTGTCTCTGCTGCCAGGGCCTCTGATTCTTGTCTTTAGTGACTCCACCATGCTGTCTGTGTCTGTTGCTGGGGCCTGAACTGTTCTCAGAGTCCCTGGCATAATGCTGTCTCCCTGTCTGTCTGTCTGTCCGTCCATTGCATTGAATAAGTCTTGTGACCTTTAGGAGCAATCTCTGTCTCAGCGTTCTCTATTATATCTGGGACTCTGACCTAAGAACACAGAAGTTCTCAGGAGGCTCCTGGAGAAGGTGTCCTCTCTTTGGAGGATGCCGTATTTGCAATGAATAACTTGAAGAATGGTGACTGTCTGTGATTCTGGCACAAAACTGACAGAATGGAATTAAAATGGGTCCTTCGTGCTTAAACCATCAAACTGTGGAGCAGCTTATATGGAGACTTTCGGGAAGAACATGAGAGAATAAATTTCTCTTGACATGTGAGTCAGAGTCAATGAGCATGGGCTACTGTTTGCTCCCCTGGACTTTCCAGCTAATACAGCACCAGGGAAAGTACCTTCATTTAATTTATTATTATTATTATTATTATTATTATTATTATTATTATTATTTTGGTTTTTTGAGACAGGGTTTCTCTGTGTAGCCTTGGCTGTCCTGGAACTCGCTCTGTAGACCAGGTTGACCTTGAACTCAGAGATCCACCTGCCTCTGCCTCCCAAGCGCTAGGATCAAAGTTGTGCACCACCACCACAGTGGTGGAAAGTGTCTCTAAAGACGCTGGGGATGGAACTTTCATGGGCCCCGTGGTTGAGTCAAATATTAGCTATTTGAAACCCAGGAAAGGCAGCATACTGTTATACAAAGCCCTGGCCTTGGTGTCAAGATAGCTGCGTCTAAATCACACATTTCTTGTGTGTTTGTGTGCTTACATCCTAAGCCAGCACTGACCAATAGAGATTGTGATGCTACCCTTGATGCAAGTCAAGAGTAATTAAAATTTATCTGATAATCCCACATATAAAGTAAAAATAAATCAGTGCAAAGCTAGCCATGTGTTTGGCTGAACCTAATATATTAAAAATAATTCAGATATATTGGAATAAAATTAATGAGATATTTATACTCTTCTGTATTTTATATATATATATATATATTTTAAAAGATGTATTTATTTTAAGGTCAAGTGGTGGTGACACACACCTTTAATCCCAGCCCTTGGGAGACAGAGGCAGGTGAATCTCTATGAGTTCAGGCCAGCCTGGTCTACAGAGCAAGCTCCAGGACAGCCAGGGCTACACAGAGAAATCCTGTATCAAACAACAACAAAAAAACCCAATCAACAAAACAAAAAAGATTTATTTATTTTAATTCTATGTGTATGGATGTTTTGTATGCATGTATGACTGAACCATGTGTGTGCCTAGTGCCCAAGGAAGTCAGATGGTGTCAGATCCCGTGGAATTAGACGGAGTTGTGAGGTACCATGTAGTGCTAGGAATTGAACTCGGATCCTCAGGAAGAGCATCCTGTGCTTTTAACCACTGACCCATCTTCGGCCCCTACATTCTTTTTAAGTAGTAAGTCTTTGAAATCCAATTTCCCACTCATAGTGCGTCGCAGTTGAGACTAGTTATGTCAGAAGTACACAGCAGCCAGACGGTTAAATGTTTATCTAGTGGACATCAAGCTCTGTGTGGTTCATCATCACACAAATTCTGATGTAAACAGTGTAGTCCAGTTCTTCAGAGTTGTGGTGAGAGTCAGATTCGCCATGGAAACAGACCTCTGGGCATGTCTGCCCGGGAATTTCTAGATTGTGCTAATTAAGGTGGGAAGGCCCACTCTAAGTGTGGGTGACACCATCTCGTGGGCTGGAGTCCCCTTCTGAATGAAAAAAGGAGAAGCGAGCTGAAGAGCAACATTTCTCTCTCGCTGCTTCCTGACTGCAGATACAGTGTGCCCAGTTGCTTCTCCTGGACCGAGTCTTCTTTGTCTTGATGGACTGCACCCTCAAATTGTGAGGCAAACCAAACCCTTTCTTCCTTCAGTTTCTCTTATCAGGTACTTTACCACAGCAGTGATAAGAGTAACCCATTCAAGTGTTTTCCACGCTCTAGATTTTCCCATGAGACATTGTGTTAGTTACTCTGCTGTGGCTGTAACAAAGCACCATGATGACTAAAAGCAACTTATGGAGGAGAGAGTTTATTGGCTCACAGTTCCAGAGGACTGAGAATCTGTCACAGCAGGGAGGCGTGGCAGTGAGTGGCGGGCCCAGCAGCAGGAGCGGGGAGCTGAGAGATCACACCAGAGAGAGAAAGCAAACGGGGGAAATGTGGGAAAGACTATGAAACACTCAAATCCAACTTTGAGTGATGTGCTTCTTCCAGCCAGATCACACCTCCTAAACCTCCCCGAAAGGAGCCACCAACTGGGATCAAGTGTTCCAATCCCAAGCCTACACAGGACATTCTCATTCAGACTACTGCAGCCATCTGTACCTGTGCCAGATAGATTTGTATGTCACACGCATTATGCCTGGTCAACAGATATTATCCCTATAATTGGTACGGTCTGTTGATATAATTGTTTGTTACATTATGACTATGACAATTAGGTGCATTAGCATACTGCTGTGAATGTCTTTTTCTTTGGAGCAGAGTTGGTTCTTCCTCTTTGTAAGTCTGGCACTTCCTCATCTTCTATTCTGTTTCAGGATTATGAGAAGTGAGGTTGGGGAATCTTCCTTTCTTAGTTGGTCCGGGAAGGGAGTTCATATCTCTTTGCTTTCTGGTATGCACACCTCACCTGGGAGCACCTTTGTTCTCCTACCATTCCTGGGTCCAAAGCAGAGGCTCCGAGAACACGCGCAGAAGGAGACAAAGAAGTCAGAGGGAAGCTTGAAACTGCTAAGAAAGCACCTTTCAGAAAGGTCTCTGAAGCAGGAAAGAAAAGGAAAACAATCCACCCTATTATTTTGGAGACTAAAGGAAAGGATGTAGTAGCAAAACAGAAAACACATGCAAAAATATGGAAGTAGTGGCTCTAAGATGATACCGGAAGTCTACTGCGGGTCTGATTACAAAGGCGATGGACTGCATAGAATTAGGGACCAAATCTGAAATTCCCAGTCCATATCCAGCAACAGGAAACTTGACAAGTCGTCATCACCCCAAGATTCCTGAAGGAGCACAGCAGCAGGCTTATTAGGGAAGGGGCCTTGGGGGATCTGCCCATAGCAAGCCAGTCATCATGGTGCCAAGGATCAGGGAGCCTTCCAGGAGGGAAGCCTAAGGGGTAACATCCCTTTCTTTGTTGTGTGTATCAGCTGGCATCTTGCCAGGGGTGGGGACTTGTCAGGAAGCAGACCTGTTTCTAGGCAACCAAGGAGGCTGAGGAAATTTCCCTCCCCAGGGAGACAGTGCCAGGGGCCTCCAAGAAGGATTTGGATATTAACAAACAAACAAAAAAGTGGTGCCTGACGGAGGAAAAAAAATTTTTTTTTGAGACGACTGATCGGTAGAAAATTATGACCTGGGCATGGAGGGAAAGAGAGGGAAAAGAAGAATAAGGACAAAGAGGAGGAAGGAGCAGGTATCCTGTCTCTCTCTCACACACGCGCAATCACATCGTATCACCTCACCTCACCTCACCTCACCTCACCTCACCTCACCTCACCTCACCTCACATCACATCACATCATCACATCATCACATCATCACATCACATCACATCATCACATCATATCACATCATATCACATCATCACATCACATCACATCACATCATCACATCATATCACATCATCACATCACATCACCTCACATCATCACATTACATCACATCACATCACATCATCACCTCACATCACCTCACCTCACCTCACATCACCTCACATCACCTCACATCACATCACATCACAGCACAGCACATCACATCACAGCATATCACATCACCTCACATCATATATATGTATATGGAGGGTGAGTAGACGGTAGCAAACATTAATTTGTTACTTTTCTCATTACTGTGACAACATACTTGGAAAAGACAACTTAAGAAAAGGCACACTGGCTTACTGTTTGGGTAGACACAGTCCACAGTGGTGCTGAGGACACGAAGTGGTGGGGGGGCATGCAGCTGGGGCTTCTTGTCTCCTTGGATCTTGGGGGAATAGGAAGCGGAGAGATGGATTTTGGTGGTCTGTAGGCTTTCTCATTTTCCTCCATTTTATTTGGCCTCAGCCTCCAATTTATGACATGGTGCCACCCACATCCAGGGTGGGTCTTCCCTCAGCTAAGCCTCTCTGGAAACATCCTCCCAGACAGGTTGAACTGACAATGAAACTCATCACCACAGCCTGAGGGGGCTCTGCAGGTGTCAAGGCAGGCAATGAGCCATGAAGAGATGAGAGTGAAAACCCGGTGCAGATTGATGTCATCAACCCGGATCAGACTTGGGGATTCTAATGCCAGGGGGTTCGCTGTCAACATATTTAAAACAGTACAATTTGGAGAAAGATTTCCAGGCAACAATCACTCTGATTCCAGATGCACAATAAAGCTTAAGATATGACTACATAGAAACTCCTTTACAATGTGACCATGAGGGTGGGTTCTATAGCTAAAAGGCCTAGAATTCAGTGTGGTCTTGGACCAAGACAGCATAGAGGTGGGGACGGAATAAAGTACATGTGACATATCCCTTAAGGATGGGTAATGGTCCAGGGAGAGAAGAATCTTGGCTAGTCATTCTGGGGAATTTGGGTGAGGTCTGCCTCTCCAGCAAAAGGTGGGTGAGATTTTCCTCCACAGCTATCAAAAAGGTCACCAGGTCATTAACAAAATCCACTTCCAGCCTTCTTGGTGGGAAAAGCAGGTATTTTATCTCCTCCACTGAGAAGAGGCCCCTGTGTGTTTAACATTCTTGGTTTCCCTAATGATCTGTGGGCTCAAGGACCTTTGTGACCCCAACAACAGTCTCTGTCATAGGTGGGAATGGTCCTATCGAAGGATGGCAAGGTCCTCGTTAACTGAAGGGGCTTCAGAAGGTTGAGACAGTCTATGCAAACAATGGGCTGTGTGGCTCCCCATGGACTGTCTCTGGAAGGATCAACCATGAGTCATTTGGGGACTTGCTGGGTCTACTCCCCCAGAAACTGTTTTAGCTAGGCAATTCAGAGCTCCTGCTGAAATTTGTAGGCCACTGCTGCAAAGGAATGGGTTTCAGATGTACGAGAAGGGAGTGTCAGAGCAACAATTTCACTGGGCAAAGACAATGTACATGAACGAGAAGTCAAGGCTGTTAGGTTGGAGGATGGAGACCAGAGCTTATTGGGAACTTAGCTCAGTGGAAACAGAGGGATGGAGAGGCTTTAAGGGGTGGGATGAGCTAAGGGGTAAGTGCTAAGGGATGTGAGGGGAAAGGTCATCGGTGCTCTGTGTGTGCTAGTGAACTCCTGAGGTCTTTATGACAGGAGGAGTCTGAAGAATTGGGACAAGGTGTACCACTGAAGCCAGGCTGCCAAGGATGTGGTAAGAGGGATGCTATCACTCTTAATGGGTGTGTGTGTGTGTGTGTGTGTGTGTGTGTGTGGGTGGGTGTGTATGTGTGTGTGTGTGTTTTCATGCTGAAGTGAGCCTGTGGAGGTCAGATGACAATGTTTTAAAAGATTTATTTGTGTACTGTATGTATATGGGCGTTTTGTCTACACATCAGAAGGAGGCATTGAATCCCATGGGACTACAGTTATAGACGATTGTGTGCCTCCATGTGGATGCTAGAGTTAAGCCCGGGGCCTCTGGAAGAGCAACCAGTGCTCTTAACCATTGAACCACTGCCTAGATGACAACTTCTTAGTTCTCTCCTTTAACTACATGGGTCCTAGAGATCAAACCTAGGTGTGTAGGCTTGGAAGGAGTGCCTTTACCCACTGAACCATCTTCTCAATGGCCATGGGTTTTCTTAAAGGCTTCCTTTCCGCACAGCGGAGCTGTGGCGATCCAGGCAGTTGTGTACCTGGGTATCAGAATTCTATCTGAAGGGCTGGCTTTCTGCCCATCCCCACTGGCAGTTCTGGTTGAGAGTTTCACACCTAGCTGGTGACTGAGCATGCCCCACCAACAGCAGTTGATCTATTCCAAGGGACAGACAGGCCTTCACCTAGTGAGCCTTTGTGAATCAGAAAGAAATTCATCTTGGAACAGTTCTTCAGTGCACATGTAGTTTTACCAAAGATGAAAGATAAAACGCAAATTTGCATGCTGAGAAGGATGTCTATCACAATCCTAACACAAAAATGCCTCCTTGCTGGGGAATGACAGTTGGTAAACACTAGTATTAAAACTAGCCTTCTGCAATTGAACCATCACATTTTTATAAAAGCGAGGTTGGTATTCACAGTAAAAACACTGCAGTTCCTAGCATATAACGAACGGTCTTGAATCTGGACGTTTCAGACAGTGTTCTTTGGAGTGTGCCGCGACAGCACGCACAGTGTGCAGTACGTGCTGTGTGTTTAGAGCAAGTCTGCTTTGAAGTCATGTGATGCAACGCTGCCGAGCTCACCCAGAAATGCCTCAAATTCGTTACTTTTTATTTTTTTTTATTTTTTGGTAGCTGCCTATTCGGAAACCTTTTTTCTGTTTTTTTTTTTTTTTCAACTCTGTTCAGTTATAACCTATGATTTAAGAAGCACCTAGATCTGGTGCTTCTCAAAGGAGAGCTGATTTTGCACAGGAAATGCCTCATCCTTAGTTGAAGGAGAAAAATGAATGAAATAACCCAGAATTTCTGTTCTTAAAGGAGTATTCATAAATGCCGAGTTTGTGACAGAAAGCTTTGCTTTCTTCTTCATGTTTCAGAGTTTGAGGAGTAGTGATTCATTCATTTATCCTTTCTTTCTTTCTTTCTTTCTTTCTTTCTTTCTTTCTTTCTTTCTTTCTTTCTTTCTGAAAATTTTTTTTCAAGACAGGGTTCCTCTGTAAAGCTCTGGCTGTCCTGGAACTCAGGCTGTAGACCAGACTGGACTCAAACTCCACCTGCCTCTGCCTCTCAAGTGCTGGGATTAGAGATGTACATCACCACGCCTAGCCAAGGAGTTATGATCCTCCTGCCTCCATCTCTCCAATACTGGGATGACGGGCGTGCACTACCACACCTTGCTTCAGCAGTTCTGGGGACTGGACCCAAGGTTTCATGTAGACTAGGCAAACACTCCACCAACTGAGCATCATCCTCAGCCTGGAGGGTATTAGCAGAGAAGGACATCGTTTTAATGTGTGGGAAGAATTTTGGGTTGAGCAAAACAACCAGTATATGAAAAATACCCTTTTATGAATAAGATTTATAAAATGGCCAAACCAACAATTTAGGGGGTGAACTAAAAGGCAAAGATAAATGATGGATGATACTACAGCCTCAGTAGCTCACCAAGGACATTGTTTTAGTGTGTCCTTGGCAATCACCTGGTGAGATGTGGGACTTCTAAGGCTAATGTACCTCTTGGAAGTTCAGAAGCCAGGTCCCTAATGGTGAGCAGAGGTTCGAGGAGTCTGGAATAGTGCTATACAGATTGGATGGAAAGAAAAAATAAAAAGGAAAGGAAAAGAAGGACATGACTGCTCCTTCGTATGGTGGAGGAGAAAGTTTATTGTAGATATGTGGGAGGGGGAAGGAGAAAGGAGAAAGGGAGAGAGAGGAAAGGGGGGAGGGGGACCAGGTGCAGCAACCAGGAGGCCAAAGGTCTGAAAGAGGCAGGGTAACCAGAATGTCTGGATTATATAGGGAAGAGCCCCTGGGGAAGGGTAGCCCAGCCCCTGGGTTGAGGTATGCTGAGATCCAGACCCTGTAACAGATAGGGGCTGAAGGATGCTGGGCGAACCTGGCAGCATGGTCCAGCTTTGATATGTTAAATAGGCACCTCAGCCGTTTGTCCTGGGTTTAAAACTTAACACAAATAGTATTTTCAGGAAATACAGTTTTCAGAGGTTATTTCAGTGACAATGTTTTAGATGAAATTGTAAACCAAAGTTCCCAGGAAATCAGCTTTCCCTAGGCTAAGGTTTTTCTTTTTCTTTTTTCTTTCCTCTTCTTCCTCTTCTTCTTCTTCTTCTTCTTCTTCTTCTTCTTCTTCTTCTTCTTCTTCTTCTTCTTCTTCTTTTTTTTATTTTTTGAGACAGAGTTTCTCTGTGTAGCTTTGGAGCCTTATCCTGGAACTCACTCTGTAGACCAGGCTGGCCTTGAACTCACAGAGATCCACCTGCTGGAATTAAAGGTGTGTGCCACCACTGCCCAGCTGGCTAAGGATTCTATAAGGCTGATTGATTAGGATTTTATGGATATGGAGAGCTGCAGTGTTATAGTCCAGAACCAAATTATCTTACTCTGTCTTTAGTCTCCTTAACATCCACTTAGCTCCTACCTGTATCTGACCCAACTTTCTTCCAACTATCAGGTGAAATGTTTAGGATGCACTGAATTAACAGACCACCAGCTTCTATCAACCCTGTTTGGACGGCCCGCATTCTCAGATGCCCGCCAAGCGGAGGCTCCTCCCCCAGAGCTGTTCAAGATCTCGCCTACAAGGTGTTTAAACCACCTTCTTTTTAATTTAATTTTATTTATTTATTATGTATACACTGTTCTGCCTGCAGGCCAGAAGAGGGCACCAGATCTCATCACAGATGGTTGGGAGCCACCATGTAGTTGCTGGAAATTGAGCTCAGGACCTCTGGAAGAGCAGCCAGTGCTCCTAACCTCTGAGCCATCTCTCCAGGCCCTAAACCACCTTCTTGAGAGCAGTCATGTGATTCTTCTGGTCTCCTTTCCCATCTTATCTCTGGGGACTGGAAAGGTCACCTGGGAATGCTTTGCCAAATAAACCTGGTCTTTTACTTTTTAATTCGGCTTGATTTGGTTTACTGTGGTGGCGGACAGACTTAATATCCGGGTACAGAAACCTTTCAACTTGGCGTGTTGGCCAGGGAGAGTTGAGTTTTCCCTGTGGGCCCCAGCCATGTGGGAAACCACTCTTCTCTTTACTCCCCATCTCTACCAGACTGGATCGGCTTCTGGCTTGGTAAGAAACCCATTCCAAGTCACTGCCTGTAGAGGTTCAGGACCCCTCCTGAGCCTACTTTTGGGTACCCTGACAGGACTCAGCCTTGCCAGGGCAACCCGACCCATTTCCAGACAAAGATCATCTTTGCTCAGTGAGACCTTTTGTACAGGAGATGTTCTGCACTAAGTCACATCCCACACCCACCCTCGCCCCAAGCCTAAAGCAGTGGACGCCCTGCTTTAGACTTCTGGTTCCAGCACAGCCTTGTGAAATGGACAGCTGTAGGTCTAAGCCAGATCCCCAAATGCCCTTGGGGTGTCTTTTATAAAATCCATTCAAATTGGGGCTATCTAACACCGTATGTCCAGAACGCCTGATTTCCTTGTGCTCTAAGGCCTGGCCTCAGTACGATCTTGATAACCAGTCAAGATGGCCACTGGAGGGAACTCTTCACTTTAGCATCCTCCGTGATCTTGGAAATTTCCGCCAGTGTGTGGACAAATGGTCCGAGCTCCCCTACATCCACAGTTTTGGGGTTGTGCGCTCCCACCCTTCCCTCTGTCGCCGGTATCCCACCGCCCAGGTCTCATTGGCTAGGGTCATGGAGCCTCCAGACCCCTGTTTGTCTGGGGATTGGGACCCTGAACACTATGCCCTGACAACGCTGCTGGAGTCACTGCGCCCCTCGCCCCCAAACCCTGCCTACCCCTCCTACACTGCCACATGCTCCATTCAGTGGCCAACCTTCTCCCCTTTATCCACCCCCCCTTCCTTCCTCCCTCTCTGGGACAAAGGTCGAGGGTCAACTTCCTCCTCTTTACCCACCTTCATCTCTCCCCCTCCCCCCCCCACTACCCGTCCTCCTTCCATATCCCCTCTTTATCCTTCAGTGCCACAACCTTCACCCTGGTCCCCATCTACACACTCGTCTACTCCCCCAAATCCTCTCTGTGGCTTCTTATACCCAGTCTCGGCAGATTCCTGCCCTCCTCTGCCCCCTCTGAGAGGGGGGCAGGACCTCTCACAGATAGAGAAGTGGTTGGTTCCTTCTCTACTAATCTTTTCCAAGCCTATAACCTGACCTGACATGATCTCTATGTCATCCAGGCCTCCACCTTCACTCCTGAGGATCGTGGTCAAGTTAGGCAGCAGCTAGACAATATGCAGACTAAGCCCACCTAGTGGACAACCTGGTCCCTATGGGTGACATGGCAGTACCAGCTACAGAACCCTACTGGGACCATCAGCCCGGTCAAAATGGCTGCCAGAGGAGGCACCTCATAGTCCACTGCCTCTTTCAGGGTATGGAAATGGTCTCGGACAAAGTAGTTAATTTTAATAAGCTCCAAGAGATGACTCAGTGAGCTGATGAAAATCTGGCCATTTTTCTAAATCTATTGCAAGAGACCATAATTCAATATACTTGCCTTGACCCAGTCTCCCCAGTGGGAGCCATGGTCCTGGCCACTCATTTCATTTCTCAGTCATCACCAGAGAGATATTAGAAAGAAATTTTAAAAGGCTGAGGAGGGTCCCCAAACCCCCGTACAGAAATGGGTGAAAATGGCTTTTAGGGTTTTTAATGCCCGAGAGGAGGCAGCTGAGTCTTCCCAACAAGCTCTGTGGCAACAGAAGGCTGTGCTCCAAGCCCATGCCTTGGCAGCTACCCTGAGGCCAATGGCACCCCCACAAGGGGCACAAGGGAAGTCTGCAAAGCTTTATCTCATTGAAGCTCGGCCCAAGTCAACTCTGCCAGAGTCCTGCTTCAACTGTGGCCAGGAAGGCCATTGGTCCTGGTGCTGCCCCGACCCTCAGCTGCCAATAAGACCATGCCCTGTCTGCTGGCAGCCTGGCCACTGGAAATTGGAATGCCCCTGCCCCAACTTATCCCCCATGCCACACCATGGAGGTCCAGCCTCACTGACACTGGCCTTCAAACTCCTCAGCCTGGTGGAGGATGGACACTGCCCAGACTTGGTGACTCCCATCATCCTTGCCAAGCCTAGGGTAATGCTCCAGGTAGTGGGTCCACTTTTCCTGCCAGATGTGTGCCAAGGCCAACCTGTAAGGGGCCTTCCAGATATGCCAGCTCCTGCACCAGCTCTGAGGACACCAACCAGGCAAGGATTGGCAGGTTGATTTCACCCACATGCCCACTCATAAAAAGTTCTGTTATCTCCTAACTCTTGTTGACAACTTTACAGGATGGATAGAGGCATTTTCCACCTCCAGGGAAACAACAGATGTGGTACCTCAGGTACTCCTTGAACACATCATTCCTCAGTTTGGCATGCCTGTCAGGTCCTGCTGGACCTGTTGAAGAGTCTTGAATAGGGGAATGAGGACAGCTAGGAAAAACAGAGACAGAAGAATAGACAAAGACACAGCATAGGTTTGGGAGGGCTCTGAGTCAATAACGCAGCAGCCCTGAGTTTATTTCTCATAGCCTTTTTATATCCAAAGCAAGGGGGGCAAAAGACCTCCTCTTTTTGGACAAACAAGTGTAAACATCTCTTTAATTCTCAAGACATCCGGCAACCACACCTTTGGCCAAAATCTTGTTATCCAGCCTAAAAGAGGAAAGACAAGCTTGAACTCCCTGACCTTGAGTCAAGATGGAATCAAGCCACAAACTGGAGTCACTGTGGGCTCCCACACAAGCTGCAGACCATCCAAATAGATAACGGCCCAGCCTTCACTTCCAGGGTCATCCAGCTCATGTCTGAAGCCCTCAACATCTTCTGGAAGCCCCATATCCCCTACCACTCACAATCCGTAGGAAAGGTTGAAAGGGCCAACAGATTCAGACAACTCACCAAGCTCTCCATTGAACTCAGGTTATCTTGCCCCCCCCCCCCCCCATGGCCCTTACCCACCTCCAGGCCACCATGTGCTCTCCTACAGGCCTAAGTCCTTTTGAGCTCCTTTATGGAAGGCCTTTCCTCCTCAATCATCACCTCCCGGCCCAGATCCCTCCACTGGCCAGGTATCTACCCTACCTCTCCCCTCTAAGATCCCTTCTCCATTCACATACTGACAGCTAACTCCCTGCCCCCCTCGCCAATGGACCCAACTGCCCCTGAGCCCACCCCACTCTCCCTAGGGAACTGAGTACTCCTCAAGCAGCTATCTCTTAAGTCACTACAGCTCAAATGGACAGGACCTTACACCGTGATCCTCACCACCCCTTTACCTGCCAAGCTCCTGGGACACCAAGGCTGGTACCATCTCTCCAGGCTCAAGCAGGCACCTACCCAGGATAAATGGTCTGTCCAGCAACTAGAACCCTCCACCCTCCAGTTTTCTAAAATGTCCCGATGAAGGGCCTATGTGCTCTCCTGCCTTGCTCATTCTTCTTTGTCAGTACAACCAGGGCACCTCTCCATTCCATTCTTACTGACAATCTCGTCTATTCTCCCCATGGCTAGCCCTGTTCACAGGGCCAGTGGTAATAACTTGTTTTTTCTCCTAGCAACTTGCCATCACTGCTTCCTCAAGAAACAGATCCCTGAGGTCTCCAGGATCCCTGAGTTTGATTTCCAGAACTCATGTTAAAAATAAGCCAGACTTGGTGATTCAAGCTTGTAAACCCTGGGAAGGCAGAGACAAGTGAATCCTTGGTGCTCACTGCCCCAAAAGCCTAGATTAATGAGTATATTTCAAAGAGTGGGAGTCCCTGTCTTAAAAAAAGTGGACAATGCCAGAGGAACAAAAGGTGGTCTGTCACGATGGTTGCAGAATGAGAGTGTGGGTTCATGCAGATCCATGGAAAGAAGACTCAGAGGCACCTTAAGAGTGAATTTATTTAAAAAAAAAAAAAAAGAATGAATTTAGCCTTTGGTGGCTGCAGGGGGTCCAGCCTCTGAGGACTGAAGCACTTTCCCTTCGCCGCCCAGTGTATTTTTATTTTCTCACTATTTACAGTTTAGCCAGTTAATTTCCATGCCTTCAAAGCAACCTGAAAGGAGTTCCCAAAGATAAAATGCCAAGTGCACATTCCTTGATTTCTCAGGTACCACGGTTCACATAGGGCAATAAGAGAAACAAAAGGTATAAGAGAGACAAAAGGTGCCAGTTAAACAAAGGATGGATTAGGGCTAGGTGCTACTCTCTGGAGCCAGGCCAAGAGTAGCTCAGCAGGAATGCAGTCACAGTGGTCCTCTCATCTTCATGTGCACAGGCACACATACACACACGCGCACACACACACACACACACACACACACACATATCTGCACACACTGTTAATCCTACCAACAGAGGAGAAAGTCCATGGACTCAAGTTATGGCCAAAGCAAAGCAAGCTTTCTTTATGTACATGGGAGCCAGCCAGGGGCTGTCTCCCCTGAAGGTAGGGTTCAATAGATCAGCTCTGAGCCTGTTTCTCAAGCCCCTTTCATAGGGAGGGTGAAGGGTTTTGCACACAAGCAAGCGTGGTTACAAAAGCAAGACCAGGCAGTTAGGAAAGTCTTGTTTGGAACAATGGATACACAGGAACATATGCACAAAGGATAGAAAAAAAGGAAGTCTTTTGAACTATGCAATTTCAGGAACCACCAAAAGTGATGTGGCTGCTGCAAAAACAGTGTGACTCTCTTTTGAAAAAGCCATGCCCATCCTTGGGTGAGTACAATCCTTTACCCAGGCATGTCTCTTGGTTTGCCTTGGTAGCCAGGGTCACTCCCTTAGCCATTGCAGAATCCCTTGTGTGTTGAGCCAATGTCACACAGAACTCAAAGCTGCCAGTTGAATAAAACTGTCATGGTGTCATGACTGTCCAATACCCAATAACCAGGGATTGAATACTTTTCAGTATGTATTTGGAATACTATATCCTACAAAATACTAATGCATAGTCATTAGTTCATCCAGATCTGGTAAACGTTGGGTACACATTTCACTCATAATATGTTTATTTTGTTTTTGGTATATGAAGACATATATATTTATCTCAAAATTGTCACTTTTAATTTCAAACTGATATTATCTATTATTCTTTGTGTTTGAAGTATTAGGGTATATAATAAAGTTCTCTCAGACATCTTGAGTTTAAATTGAGACATTTACCATTGTATCATTAATTTTTGCTTTGCTGAAATATTTAATTAGTGTTTTATAATTTCATATTTTTTCTGTTGGGCAGAAACAACACAAAGATACTCAGTTCTAGAAGTGAGAGCTATTATAACTTTAGATTAGAGAAGTTAATAGTTATGGACATACTTAAGGATTCACAAAAGAACATGGCAATTACAAGCTGGAGCTAGAAGGATAATCTTGTGTATGACAAGAAGAATGTCATTAGATATATTTTGCAGGGTCCCTATAAATTGATTAATTTGTCTAAATTTATAGACTTCAGGGAAAGGAGGTTACCTTTAATTTTCTGGTACCCAGGCCCAGGGTGACTGAGGCTAATGCTTAGTAAATCACCAAATGAAACAGTACTTGTTTGAACTTGAACTTAAGAAGGAATCTTGGTCAAATACTAAGAGGGTCTAAAAAAGACCTGGATAATGACAACAGCAGTAAACATGACAACTGGGATAGGGGAAATTTCACAAGGCTTCACCCATAGATGAAGAGCTGTAGACAGTCAATGCCTCATAAGAGAGAATAAGTCTTCTCCAGAGTCAAGCCACTTGATAGATTATCCAACCACAAATGTTACAGATTTTAGATTTATAATAATTTAGCAAATTATTCCAAAATCTATTACTATTTTTTCTAGGAATAAATTATTAGTATAGTTATATTTTAACTGTAATGTATTACATATATTTATATCATTGCCATTTATGTATCATTATTAAAACATGATTTTATGAAAATACTATAGTTTCACAAAATATTTGTGTTACTATTATTTGGATAGAATCAAGAAAACAATTGAATTAAGTCTAAAATTAAGATTAAAAACATAAGATGAAGATATAATTCTACTTTCATAGAAGTTTTTTTCTGATACTAATGATTCTGGAAAAAATAATCTAAATGAAATATCACTCAATAAAGCAATTCAAAAGAAAAAAAAACAAAAAAAAAACCACAAAAAAAACCTGTCATGGTGTCTACAAATAGATGTCCCTTCCCTGGGGACGAAAATAGCCAGGCTAATAGAACTTAGAGTTGCAGGAATGGGAAGACAAACTTTCCGACCACTCAACTTAATGGGGAGAGGATCCACCTCTGTGAAACCCAGTTGTAGGAGAAAAAGGTCCACACAGTAGTAGATACAAAGCATCATGAAACCAGACCTGGTGGTCCTGCCAGATAACACAGCTACTTGGAATGCTGAGGCAGGAGAATCGTAAGATCAAGACCTTCTCAGGTTACAGGGTGAGTTCAAGGTCAGCATGAACAACTTAATGGGCCTCTGCCTCAAAACAAAAAGTAAAAAGAAGCCTGGGATACGGCTCAGAGGTCAAGTGCATGAGAGCATGAGTGGAGCCCTAAGATCAATTCCTTGTCCTTCAAATGAATAACAAAAAATGAATAAATAAAAAGCCAAGCACATGCCTTTAATCTCAGCACTCAGGAGACAGAGGTCTTGTTCTCCACTCTTAGCCACTGACAAGGCAAAATTGGCCAGACAAGTGTCCTTGTAGAACTTTCACAGAGCAGAATTGCAGGTGCCTGGCCTTGTTGGATCAAAACCCTTCAGAAGAATTACAGTGAACCAGAAGTGATAGTGCAGGTGTCTGGCCTTGGTGTATCTTAGTCCTTCTAGAGATCAACAGCACCTATGTTGCCCTAAGCTTCCTCCACCAGCACCTCCCCACTCTGATTAAAAAAACCATTAACACTTTGTATTTATGTCTACAACAGTTTTTAGTTGCAAGATTTTAGGCTCAGTAGACTAATTATATATAGGTCCTGAGATTCAGGTGATTAACAGAAAAAGACTGTTAACTGACTAACCATGTCCAGATATTATTAATCACATAAAATAGCACACATAGCCTTTGCCTTTTCCTTAAATCTCTCATTGGTTTAATTTCTTCCCTTGTAACCCTTGTAGCTATCCCTTTAAGAGATAGCCAGAACTTTTCACAACCTGCAGCTGTTGTCAGTCACCAATTAAGCCGACCAAGTCTGCCAAGTGTGACTCTTATCAGAATACTTGTCCCCGAGAGTTTGCTTTGTAGTTTTTACTAACAAGTTGTTAATATATATATGTATGTGTGTGTGTGTGTGTGTGTGTGTGTGTGTGTGTGTGTGTGTGTGTGTGTGAGAACAACTTAGGGTGTCAGGTCTCTTCCACCTTGACTGAGACAGGGTCTCTTGCTTGCTGCTGCCTCTGATGGGCTGGCTGGCCTGTGAACTTCCAGGGACTCTGCTGGCTTGGCTTCCCATCTCACCGTAGGAGTGTCAAGGTTACAGACGTGCGTGTTACTGACTCTGGGTTCTGGAGACATGAACTTAGGTCCTAACACTTGGCAAGAGCTTTGCCCACGGGACCATCTCCCCACCCTACCAGTGTTCTTCCCCCCCCTCTTCTTCCTTCTCCTCATTTGTCTTCACACAGACTTCACAACTCAGCTCCTCCCTCCGCTCCTGGCTGCTCCTCTCCAGCTCTCATATAGATGCCCCTCCCCGCTCTTCCTCAACACTGTGCAAACAGCTCCGTGTTAAGGTCACAGAGCGCCTCTAGTAATGGGTTTCCTTGTCCACCTTTGCCAGCAGAATGTGGGTTCCGTGTCTCAGCTGTCTTGGATCCTCAGGTCTCAGGGCAATGCTTGACATATTCTAGGTGCACAATAAAAAGTTACCATGGATACTGAGGGCTGACTATTTCCTTTGGAGAAAAATCTGTTTAAATCCTCTGCCCATTTTAAAATTTGGTTACTCATAGGTATTTGAGTTGCAGGAGTTTGTTGCATACTCTTGTAGCAGGAATCTTAAAAGTTCTTATTAATAAAAACAAACCTGGAGCCAGGTATTGGGGTGAACGCTGAAAGATCAGAGAAGCAGAACAAGCCACAGCTACTTCACCTTGCCAATTCCTCAGCTGATCCTGTTTCCTCAGACTGGAAGCTTCTGAGTCCTCATCCAAATGGATCTCAGCTGAACTGTGCTGCTCAAAGCCTAAAAGCTTAACCAGCCAAAAGCTTCTAGTTTCTGGTCTTCACGCCTTATATATCTTTCTGCTTTCTACCACCACTCCCTGGGATTAAAGGCTCACTTTCTGGGATTAAAGATGTGTGTCACCATGCCTGGCCATTTCCAATGTGGCCTTGAACTCACAGAGATCCAGAGGGATTTCTGCCTCTGGAATGCTAGGATTAAAGGTGTGAGTGCCACTATTTTCTAGCCTCTGTATCTAGTGGCTGTTCTGTTCTGTGACCCCAGATAAGTTTATTAGCGTGCACAATATTTCGGGGAACACAATACCACCACATACCCTGGATTGCATCATCTCAGCAGATGCATGATGTGTGGACACTCTGTGGGCTCACTTTCATAGCTCTGACCTCTGTTCTTTCTCACTCACCTGGAGTAGTGGTCTCCTGCTTACATCTTGGCACTTTCTACATGTCTTCGGCTAGTACTGAAGTTTGGCTCAGGCTTTGTGTGGCTGGTGTTGAATCTGTTACTTTTCTCTTTGCTCTGACAAAATGCTACAGGAAGGGTTTGTAGGTTTGGTCCGTCACCACCGGAAGTCCTGTGGCAGAGAGTCTGGCTGCTGGTCATACTGCACCCTCAGTCAGGAAGCCAGGAGAGCTGAATGCCGGGGCTTAGCTTGCTTCCCCTCTTTTCCTGAGTCTGGGGATCCATGAAGCAGTACCACTACATTTATCTTGGATTTTTCCACCTCAGTCAACCTGATCTGGAGACTGAGTCATGGACATACCTGGTTCCCACCTCAATCAACCTGATCTGGAGACTGAGTCATGGACATACCTGGTTCCCACCTCAGTCAACCTGATCTGGAGACTGAGTCATGGACATGCCTGGTTCCCACCTCAGTTAACCTGATCTGGAGACTGAGTCATGGACATGCCTGATAGTTTGTTTCCTGGGCAATTCTAGATCTTGTCAAGAAAGTTGTTAGTAAATGTTTTAGGATTAATTTATATATATATATATATATATATGAAGGTGTCTGTGTGTGATGGTGTGGACATGTATGTGACTGTAGAGATCAGAAGAGGGCATCAGACCCCAGGAATTGGAGTGATAGGTACTGTGAACCACCCGACGTAGGTGCTGGGAATTGAACCTAGGTTCTCTGCAGGAGTAGTACTTGCTCTTAGCCACTGAGCTGTCTTTACAGTCCTGATAGTAAACAGTAATCAGCTGTGATGGGCTAGCCTCAGTTATCAACTTCGTGTCTAGAATCACATTTGAGCCAGGCCCTCGGCCTATGTAGATTAGATCCACTAATCTTGATTAGATTAACTAAGTGGGAAGACCTGCCCACTGTGAGTGGCATCATGATGCCTGCGCCTGGGAGCCAGATAGAGACTTCTTTCTTCTTCTTCTTCTTCTTCTTCTTCTTCTTCTTCTTCTTCTTCTTCTTCTTCTTCTTCTTCTTTTCCAGAGCTGAACACTGAACCCAGGGCCTTGTGCTTGCTAGGCAAGTGCTCTACCACTGAGCTAAATCCCCAACCCGGACCTTTTCTTCTTTAACTCGCTTTTGTCAGGGTGTTTTATGCACTGCAGGCATCTTTACCGCTTGTTGACATTTCTTCTTGATTGTTGTGACATGTTGTACTTTTGTGTGCTGTGTTGTGAGGTGGATGTTGTATATATTGCTGTGTGTATGTTGTAATGTGTGTGATGTATATGTCTTATAATGTGATGTGTGTGTTATGTATATGTTGTGATGTGCTGTACTGTGGTGTGATGTGCATGTTGTGATGTGTTTGTGTTGTGTGTTGCATGTGTTGCATTGTGATATAATGTGGTGTATGTCTTGTGATGTGATATATGCATTGTTATGTGCGAGTTGTATATGCTCAGATATGCTGTATTGTGATGTCTGCTGTATTGTGTATGTTGTATGTGTTGTTATGTGTTGCACTGTGAGATGATGGAATGTGGTGCACATCTTGTGATGTGTGTGCTGAATGTATTGTCGTGTGTGTTGTGATGTGCCATACTGCGATGTGACAGTTTGTGATGTGTTGTGTGTTGCAGGTGCTGGGATGTGATGTGTGTGTACGGGGTAGGTGTGCAGGAAGGAGTGTGCCAGGGAAAAGACCTCCCAGTAGCTACAGGGGAGAAATGGAACTTTGTGCCTCTCCACCACCCGGCTCGCCACTGGCCTCCCTCTTCAGGACACTATTCAGTGACGTGGGTGGGATTAGTGCTCTGCCCTGTGTCAGGGCTGGAGAGAAAATAGAATCCGATGTGGGTTAGCAGTAGGATGAGGAAGGAAGCAAAGCTAATTCACTTATAGCCTGCCGAGAGCCAAGCAAGTATCCCGGTGGGAGACAGGGCAGGCAGAAGTCTTCACTTTCTTAAATAGAACTCTGTTTTGACATTCTCTTTGCTGCCGCCCCCCACGCATGTCTGTCAGAGCACTGGGAAGAGGCAGGAGTTTGCCTCTCGTTGCTCCATCTGGTGGCGAGCCTGGAGAACTGCAGGCTGCTGGAGCCCTGAACCAGGTCTACCCTAAGCTCAGGGACCAGGAGCCCCCTGAGGGAGCCGGATACACCCCTGAGAGAGCGTCTTATCAACTGGGTCATCTTAGGAAATTCTTCGTCTTTTTGTACCTCCCTTTCTTCTTGGAAAAAATGTGTGTTATTGTGAGGGTCTTGTGAAGTTGTGTCAAGGTAAAATCACCCAGAAGAGCCCACCGTGGACCGTGTGGTCTCAGTAAAGGAGTCGTCCCTCTTCCTTGCTTGCCCACCCCCACCCCCACCGTAGTTTTCCCCTAACACGCCTGCGTCGCTGGTCAGGTCAGAAGTCTCCTCTGCTATAGGCGCTGCTATGTTGAAATTAGCTGGAGACAAGAGTAAGAACCTGTGTGGGGACAACAGTAGGATCGCGGCATGGAGCCCCCAGTGGATCTGGGACGCCACCAAGGTCCCGCTCTTCTGCAGTATGAGGACTTCCTGGCACCTTCTGTTTCACAAGAGGTCTTATCTGCCTACAACCAGGAGGGGGTCCATTCCATCACCTTAGGCATCCAGGCATAGAAAATTGAACATTTCTAATTTGGGAGTTGATGGCGGGGATGGAACCTGGGGCCACGTGCTTGTTAGGTTGCTCTATATTATTATTATTATTATTATTATTATTATTATTATTATTAATTATTATTATTTGAGACAGGGTCACTTTATGTAGCTCTAACTGGTATTGAGATCATACAGATCCTGCCTCTTCCTCTTGAATGCTGGCATTGAAGGTATGTGCCACCACACCTGGCTTCCTTACTAATTTATAAGATCCTTTCTAGGTCTGGACTATTACTAGTTTTATGAACTAAAGCAGCATTTACAAGAACAGAAGGCACCAATGACAGAATAATTTCTGGAAGACAGGCATTACACCCATGTAGACCTCACCATTTGGGTTAAAGGTGAGAGGGAGGACAAATGGTTCTTACACATTAGAAACAACAAAGTAGTAATATTTTCCTCTCGTGGGTTTTTTTGTTGTTGTTGTTGTTGTTTTGGTTTTTTTTTGTTTGTTTTTTTTGGTTTTTTGAGACAGGGTTTCTCTGTGTAGCTTTGCGCCTTTCCTGGGACTCACTTGGTAGCCCAGGCTGGCCTCGAACTCACAGAGATCCACCTGGCTCTGCCTCCCGAGTGCTGGGATTAAAGGCGTGCGCCACCACGGCCCAGCGATTTTCTTAAGTGAAACAGTAGAATGGTCTCTTCCCAGCAAGCTTTGGGATCTAGGCATGTGTCTGCAGAGGGTGGCTCTTGCAGGGACCTGGCTCTTCCTGTAGCTGTCACCTCTGCCCCCCTCCACAGACGGTTTGCGCCATATGTGACTCAGCTGGTGAACATTCCCAACCTGTTATGTGGGAAACAGCACTCAGGCAAGGAGATTCACACAAACCCTGAGTCTTCCTGGGCCTGCAGCGTTAAGATCTGTGGCTTTGCTGTGGATTTGGTAGACTGGATGTTTGTTTGTTTGTTCGTTTGTTTCAAGACAGAGTTTCTCTGTACAACAGCCCTGGCTGTCCCGGATCTCACTCTGTAGCCCAGGCTGGCCTCGAACTCATAGAGATCCGCCTGGCTCTGCCTCCCGAGTGCTGGGATTAAAGGCGTGCATCACTACTGCCAGAGATTCTGTCAGTCTTAACTGAGTTACCTGTCATGGTCCAGCTTTCTTCTCATCAATTGTATCATCACCAGGCCACCTAGTCGCTCAAGTCTGAAACCAGAAATGGCATGCCCTGCCTTCCTCCTGCTGCCTCCGTCATTCCCATCAAAGATGTCCTTTCTAAGATTATTGACCTCATCTCTGTCCAGAGCTCTCAGCACAATGTTTCTCCTGGGCTCCGCTGTAGCTGATCAGCTTCCCGGAGTTTTGGGGTGTGAGGGGTGGGGTGTGGGTCTCAGCTGCTCGGCCGCTTGAGGATCACCAGCCGTATCGCTGATGCTCCTGCCTCTTCTCTGGAACACCACTCTGCAGTGAAGTCCCTGAGTTGTTCACTCGTAATGAGGCCGACCCAGTGACTTCTCCAGTGTGACAAATCACACCTAAAATTTAGGGCTGGCCACGGCACTTAGTTCTGCTCGTGGGTTATTTGGGTCAGTGGGACTGGCTTATCGCTCAGTTGGGGACACCCAGTGGCTAGGAGTGACTCCGTGGTGGTAAGTCGGACTCATGGGAAAGAATCTCCAGCAGGGTCTAGCAGATCTCGCTCGCTGTTGGCTACTGTTTACCATCGCCCATACTCATGGGCTCTCCACGGGGCCTGCACGTCATTGCAGCAGGGAGGCTGGAGGGAAGTCGCTGACTTCCTGTAGCTGAAGGCTCCATGTTCGGGTACCACTGAGCACTTCCTGTAGCTGAAGGCTCCATGTTCGGGTACCACTGAGCAAAGCAGATGTTGTGCTACTTGTCCCTGGAAGTCACACAGCATCCCCTCTGTCTAGTACAATGGGTACCAGTGAGTTAGGGCCAATTCAGACTCTCAGAAAAGATGCATTAATAACCCCACACTCACAACGAGAGAGAGACGTGTCCAAGGATGTGTAGATGGGTTTTAAAGCTGCAGTTGGGAGATTGGCCAGTGGGAGGCAGGGCATCGGATGTGAATTCTCTCTCCTTTCCTCCCAGGGGTGGAAGCTGCGGCTGCACTGTTTAGCAGAGCTGTTTCCCAACACAGTCTGTCCACAGATCTACTGAGAGGCTAGGCGGGCATGCCTGTTCAGTGACAGGTTCTCACAGCTCATCTGAGCAGCGGTTTGCATGGGACACATTCTGCTTCCACTGCTTTTCTGCCTGGCTTCCCTCGTTCTTCCTGCTCTGGTGATTTCTCATTCACATACAGTACCTGCATTTAAGCTTTGCCTTACACTGAACTGAGACCCTCCACATCCTTCGTGCCCCCCAATCCCACTGATGTCTGTCAAACCGCTTTCTCATCCATTCACTCTTCATGTCCGTTCTGACACTCCAGGGTACACTAATACACTTTCCTAACAGACCTCTTCTTATCTACAGTGTCAATACTGTCCCATTACCCATACTGATGTCACAGTGAGACTTAGGGCAAACCTCCTCACCAAATCTTCCAGCTAAATGTCCTTGGATGGCTTTGCAGCCTCAGAACCATGGAGATTGTGAGCAGGATCATTCTTTGCTGTGAGCTGTCTTGTGCATTACAGGATATTCAGTAGCATCCCTGGCCTCTACCCACTAGGTGCCAGTAGCATCCCACTCCTCAGCTGTGACAAGTTGAAGGAAAGTCTCTGACATTGTCCAGTATCTAGGGAGGTGAACTGACCCCGGACTGAGTGCCTCTGGTATGAGGTAAGCATGCTTCGCTCGGTTCTGTGTGGGCCACCCTGGCTCCTCAATTGCTTTGCCCTCCGCATCTCCAGGATTCTTTGATCATGACATATCCTTTTCCTCCTTAAGCCTTTTTACTGCTGTTCCTTCTGCCTACACACACACACACACACACACACGCACACACACACACACACACACACACACACACACACACACACACACACGCGCGCACACACACACACACACACACACACACACACCTAGCCGCCATCTTGCTGCTAGTCCTCAGCTGACGTGCCAGTATGCATCTTCCTTGGATTAGGCCCTCCCTTGCCTCCTGAGCCAGGCTCTCACTCTAGTGTGAGTGGAAGCCTGACAAGCGAGGTCTGCCTGGGCCCTGGCATCTGTAGACTCTGCCTTGCTCCTCCCCATGGAGTTTATGCAAGGGACTAACAGAGCTATTTATTTCTATTTTTTTTTAAAATCAAGATAGTCTAGAAACCAGAGGCCAACGTTCACAGTGAGGTATCGGCTTCCTAAAAAACATTTTCAAGAAATCCAGTGTCTAGCACATGGATGGCTTTTGTCTTTTCTTGCTCCACAGGACCCAGCAGTGGCTTTCCAATCTGAAGTGTTCTAGATGTGCTGTTCTCAGGGGGATCTGTGTCTCTGTGCTTAGTCTGGTCTTGTAGGGTTCTGAGACGGTCAGGGCTAAGGAGTCAGTCCTAGCAGTTTTGGATTTTCCTACTGTGGTTTTAAACAACTGTGTGAGCTGCTTCTTGCCAAGGACTCTTGGAGATGAGCTGTGTGTTGATCTCCGAAAAAGTGCATCTTTATAGGTCCTTTAGAAATGATTCCAGCAGACTTTGTTTCTTTTTCTTTTCTAACTGACTTGTTCCAATTTTGCTGACATGAATCCTTGGGGACCCTTGCAAGTGGAAAAGTGGTGGTGATACCTGAGAGATCAGAGAGAGCCTTGCCTCTAAGCAGCAGCTGCAGAGACCTGGTACTCCTGGGACTTCCGCCCCCTTGTGGTTTGACGAAATAGGTTATCACGACCCAAAGGACAGAATTGAAGGCACTCTGCTACCAGTCTGAACAGGTGACACCCCCCACCCCACCCCCTGCAAACGAGGGGTGTATCAAGCCTGGTGAGAAGAAAGTGGGAAATGTCAGAGACCAAAATTCCAAGAATGGTTTGCCAAAGCCTCAGAAACAAAGGTTAGAACCAGGCATGGCCTAAGGGAATCAAAAAGAACGAACAAAAGGAATTAAAAAAATAAAATAAAATAAAAGCAGGTGCCTGAGCTTTGAGATCCGCCGCCGCCCTGCTGGATAGCCGCTCCGCTCCGGGCCTCCTGTGTTAGGTGAGGCCCCTCCTTCCCGGCGAGGCTGGTATGTTTATTTTTCAGTATTTCTTTCCTTCCAGCTGGCCTCCACTTGGCCTGGATCCGGTCGGATGGGTATTTTCCTGAGTCATGTGGCAACAGGCTTGTGCTGCAATTAACTGTTGAACTGCCCGTTGGCCCAGATGCCGGCTTAGC
Source organism: Peromyscus californicus insignis (assembly GCF_007827085.1). Classification (NCBI taxonomy): domain Eukaryota; kingdom Metazoa; phylum Chordata; class Mammalia; order Rodentia; family Cricetidae; genus Peromyscus; species Peromyscus californicus. Next base: position 31,094,350 of record NW_026294617.1, read on the forward strand.
ACTGCGTTTCCAAGTGCGGCAGGGCTGCCTGATTTCACTGTTCGGTCTTCATTGGCCAGCCTCTTCTGAGGGCTGGGGATAGCACAGGACTTTTTGCTTTTGCCTTAACTCCCCCCTCCCTGTTCTCTCCCACCCCCCCACCCCCGCCAGAGACGTGGAGGAAACCACAGCACCCCACTTTTTTCTCAGCTCAGTGGCTGGATGCCATGCGCATGGCAGATGTCTTCATAGGCTACATAAGATGCTTAGTGAAGGGATGGGGCAGTGTGTTCAAAGGAGGCAAAATAACGTGGAAGTCTGAATGACACACTGAACGAGGAGTTCTGTTGTAGGCTCAGGGGAATGAAGCATGGAAGCTTCGGGAAGTTCTCTGGCCACTCTTGTGTCGAAAAGTCCAAGAGATCCCCGAGTTCTATTGATGTTTATTTAACCGCCCACCCGCCCCCCAACCCCCACCCCGCCATTGAACATGTGACCCTCCACTCCATCTGGACACCTGGTGGGAGGGGGCTGGTGGGTTGAGCTAAGACTTTGGCTATGCGTAGCCTCAGGGTCTCTTTCCCATGACTGTTTCTCGTGTCTCCACCAGATATCCGGATGTTCCTCCAAAGAAAACCTGGACCTTGCGCTAGCATTTTTCCTGAGTTATACTCCTGAGGTTCCTCCTCTCCTCGTCTCTTCCTTCCTGCCACTGTGGAAACTTCCATCGATTTTTTCCCTCCTTCCCGGACACCAGGGATGCCCCCTTTGGCTTCTATCAACCTGTTCGTCCTCTGCAACCTCACTACCCAGATCTTCCATCTCCGGGCAGTAATGAACTCGGCACAGTCTGGAAATGATACAGACCAGGAGAGTCTCGATTGGGTTTGTTTTCACTGCCAGTTAAAGAATTAAAAAGCATTGCAGGGCATGGTGGTGCATTCCTTTAATCCCAACACTGGGGAGGCAGAGGCAGGTGGATCTCTGAGTTCAAGGACAACCTGGTCTATAGAGTGAATTCCAGGGCAGCCAGGGCTGTTACATAGAGAAATCTTGTCAAAAAAAGGGGGGGGGGGCAGGAAAAATCTGAAGTGCTGCAGGTAGCCGAAGCAGGGAAATCCCACCCATCACAGACAGAATTAGCAGTTAAGGAAGGCATTTGTTGTGGGCTGGGGAAACACACACATGCAGCACACACACAGACAAAAAGACCATCTGTGAGGCAAAGGGGGGACCCAGGAACTTTAGGGTTGCTGACTGGCCCGCAACTGTTGTGTGACATGTCCTCATCAGGCCTCGAACCTGTTGAGCCAGTCCATCAGCAGGCTTTTGTCCCAAGTCAGGAGGGTGAGGAAGAAGCCAGCCATCTTGGAAATTTGCCCCTTTTATTACCTAGCCATGGCCCTTCTCCCCGTCTGTCTGCCCATCGGGGAGCCTGTTTAATTTTTGACCTCTTGAACTAAAATAATAAAGCAAGTCCTGGAAGCTCACTGGATCTTGGCCTCTTTATCTGTCAAATAGGGTTAATTTACAACTGCGTGAGAGTCTTGTGTGAGTAACGTGAGGTTGTATGTGATGGCTGACATGTGTGAGGGAGCCTGAAAGAAGCCCAGAGTTCTGCCTGTCTGTGCCACTTCAGGTGAGGTGGATGTCGGAGACGTGTTGACAGAGACTCTCCACCACGCTGTGCATGGGGGGGCCACATTCAGGGCTGGGGAGACGGCTCAGGGGTCAAGAGGGCCCCTGCTCTTGCAGAGGGCCCGAGTTCAGTTCTCTGCACCCACGTCATTTGACTCACAACTGCCTGTAACTCCAGCTCCAGGGGATCCAGCACCTTCTTCTGGCCTCCAAGGATACCAGCACACATGTGACTCACACACAAAAACAAAACTAAAAATGACTCTTTCTAAAATTCCTTAAAAAAAAAATCAGTTGCTTAGAGGGATTGGATGCCATTTAAATCAGGAGTTCCATGTGTGTGGAGGTAATCCCATAATGTTGCCAAAGTTAAACACAAAGACTTTGTAGGTACCAGGACTTGGCCCAGTAGGTAACCTCTGAGCCTCAGTGCAGCCATCTGAAAACAGAGAATAAAGTATGTACTCAGCTTTTTACGAAGATTCATTGAGATGATTTTGTGCATGGTTGTCAATGGGTGAACGTTAGTACCTTGTCTTCATTGTTTTGTTATCTCTTTAAGAAATATTTCTTAAAGATTTATTTTCTTTTAGGTGTGTGTATGTGTGTGTGTGTGTGTATGTGTGTGTGTGTGTGTGTGTGTGTGTGTGTGTGTGCAGTGTGTACGCGCGCACACACAGGTGACTTCAGAGGGAGGCCAGAGACATCAAATCCCCTAGATCTGACATTATAGGTGGTCGTGAGCCATGCGGCACCAGTGCTGGGAACTGAGCTTGGATTCTCTGCAAGAGCAGTGCATGCTCTTAGCTGCTACCACATCTCCAGACACCCTTGCTTTCTTTTAAGACAGGATGCTCTACGTAGTTCAGACAGGCCTCAAACTTGAGTGTATGGATTATAGGTCTGTACCACGATACTCAGCAATTTACTGGGAGCTAGCAGCGTGGGCATTAGGGACTCTGGGCCCATCCTGAGCACCTTAGCTCTTGGGCCCCAGGCCTTCCCATCTTGTTGCTCTGAGCCTAGTTGAGTGTGTATATCAGACTCTGATGATGGCCTGCAGGGGCCAGAGCAGAGTGTTCATGACAATTCTGTTTTAATACATGTAATCTGGAATACTGTTCAGTTTAAACAGTCACAGTCGAGACTAATACTACAACATTGGATGGTTGAGACAAATGATAACATTACTTCCATTTCCGTTTCTGAAAGGCAAGAAAGATATTCCATATTGTTTAGCTTTGTGTTACTATAACAAAATACCAGAGAGAATCAGTTAAAAGGGAGAGAGGCCATTCTGGCTCATGGTCTGATTAAAGGCATGTGCCATCATCTCCTGGCTAGGCCCCACCTCTTTAAAGATTCGCCCACCCCCTCCCAATAGCAATACAGGTTGGAGACCAAGCCTTCAACACATGGGCCCTTGGAGAACACGTACATGAGCGATGGCGTATTCTATCACATGGCTGCTGTTCCTCAAATTTTTGCCGGAGGTGACAAAATGGGCATGATTCCTATTTCATTTATCTGAGTTTTTCTTTAAGACTTGCTGAGTTATATGGGCCTTTTCAGCTGACCAGAACTTCCTCAGGACCATGCAGTAAACTTGAGGCAAGTAGAGAGCAGCCACAGGCCACTTTTCAGTAGCGACCGTTGGGGTCGTCAACAGAACCTCCTCCTTGATTATTTCTGGACAACTCCAGGAAGGAGACGATATTCTGTCACTTGCTTTCTCTGCCACACAGCGCGTTGGCAGCTGGGAGAGCTCTGCCTCCGTGCCCTGCACACTCCAGGATGATGGACAAGCTGTCATTTGGAAGCTGCTGTTATTTTTGAAGGATAAGGGAGACAAGGGAGAAGATGGGCCAGAGAACAACTGGGGCTTGTGCAATGGAGAACGTTTCTGAGGGAAAATATTGACTCCATTCTAGATAGCCTATCTTTTCACCAGCTATCAGAATCATGTGGAAACAGCCATACGTTTGCTTTGAGACATATTTTACTACATTGCTCAGGCAGAATCCATTTTATAGCTACGGGGGTGAATTCCAGGACCCTGCCTGTGCTAGGCAAGTGCTATACTGTGGAGCTACATTCTCAGTGCTAAGTCTATAGGTCTGTGTGACCAGGCCCAGCTTCCAGAATAGCTCCATTTCAGGCTTCCATCTTGTAAAAACTACTCTTCCCCATAGGTCAGAGGCATTTTCCTATCACCGACCCCCCGACTTGCCTTATCCAGAGAACGGCTTTGGTGAGAAGGTGGGACTTCAGTGAAACACTGAGTTCTTACAGAGCCCTTTGTCATCTGTCTGATGACACGCTTGAAGTGTGCTTGGCCACGACTGCAGCGTGTCGTTTACTCTCTTGTTCCCTCTTCTCAGACAACTGCAAGGCGTGTTGAGGTTGCCACTCAGTGGTGCGTGGCTAGCATCCACAAGGCCCTGGATTTAATACCCAGCACTGAGGAAAGCAAAGAGAAGAACGGGACCACTTCTAAAGAATTGATACGTCCTGCAGAAAAATGTCTTTTCTTCTTCAGTCCAGGGACGTTACAACACAACTCTATGACTCAGTAGGTAACATTACTGGCTATGCAAGCCTGAAGGCCTGAGTCCACTCCCTGTTTGTTACAGTGAGAGGAGACAACCCAGCTCTACATGGGGGCTGTGGCACACACAGACACACACAGACACAGATACAGACAGACACATAGAGAGACAGACACAGACAGACAGACACACACACACAGTGACACACACACAGAGACACAGACACAGAGACACAGACACAGACAGACAGACAGACAGACACACACACACACACACACACACACACACACACACACACACACACAATCACACACACAGAAACCAGACTAACCCCAGACTTTCTCCGAGGCCTTGATGAAGAGGATAAAGGGAACTTTAGTTCTGTGTCCTTGTTCAGAAGTGGCTTGGCAGTGCCAGAGCCCCGAAGGAGTCAAGGTCGTGGCTTCTGGGGCCTACCTCTCCCCTGGGCTGTGGTTATCAATTCTAAAGCACCTGTGTCGATGTTATCTTCGCTGACACTGTTGGACTTAGCTCTCTGCTGACCTTGGCCATTATTCTCCCCTGAAAATAGTTTATATGATGCTATACTTCTTAATAAACTTCCTTAGCATAAGTCACCAGTTTATGCAAGACCTCCCAGGCCCAGCTATTGCTTTTGTCTTCTTTATTTCTCATGCCTGGTCCTCCACTCAATACCTCATTGTTGGAGACCCTTATTTCTACTGGTTCAGGTCATCTACATACAATAATATATATTTAAAATTTTTAAAAAACTATTTAGTTTTGTAGGTTTTTGTTGTTTCACAGCAATATTTTCATGGAAGGATCATGTAGAAATTTTGTCTCTGCAGAAGGATTATAAATGTTCTGTTATGTGAAGCTGCATCATTTTACATCTTCCGAGAGGCAGAAGCTACATGCACCCAGGATTAAGCAGATGCAAGGGAATTCTGGTGGGTGGGGAACAGGGACATGACAAGACTGCCATCTTCATAGACACCAGGGAGCCTGAGTACCCTGTTGGTACTATGTCAAGAGCATCTTCAAGCCACCTGAGAAGTACTGGATGTACAGGGCCGACCTCCTGGGCAAACATAAGCTTCATCATCTACACAGCTATGCACAGCACCGGCCCACAGAGGCCCGGCCTCAGAGGCAGATGATGTCTGTCAGACCCTTTGCATTGAGCTCTGCTACACCTAGATGTGGTTAAAACCTCAGGACCCTAGAACAGCACCAACCACTGAACGAGGACCAGAGGCCTAATGTTCCCAAGGAAAGAGAGCTGCGTGTCAAAAATAACTAGAGAAATGGAGCAAACGCTAGCCTAGGGCTTCAAGGTGCGGTAAGCTTTTATTTGTTTTCAATTGTTTGTTAGGAGCTGGAGTTGAGGACTTGGGGGAGATCAGTGTGGGGTGGGGGGTGTCCCAGGATTTGTGCAAAAGGAAGATAGTAACTTAGTAGGCAGCCCAAGAGAGTCAATCTGGAGTCAGTGTGTGTGTGTGTGTGTGTGTGTGTGTGTGTGTGTGTGTTTGTGCTTGAATCCTGGATCTTCAATTCGCTGGGTGAATTAAGTCAGCTCAGGGTTAAATTAACATAGAAAGTCTCAATGGGATTAAGGAATGCTCCCTTCACACGGATACAAGGGATGAGAGAGATCTTAGGAAGATTTTGGGGAGGGTGTTGGGGCCAATAAAGAGGCCAAAGAGCTGGTAAAGAAGCAGAGCGGGTAGAGTGACTGAGGCTCCCAGGCTGGAAGGCTCACTGAGGGGCGGGGTGAGCTGGTGTGCGTGTGTGTGTGTGTGTGTGTGTGTGTGTGTGTGTGTGTGTGTCTGTGTGTGTGTGTGCGTGTGTGTTGTAGGGCAGGTTCAGAAAGGAACTGAGATGGATCCGTGCCAGCAGCCAGCAAGCCTTGCCTACTTCCGTGGTTTTCTGTTCCAGGGCAAAGGTTGTTACTCAGCCTTGAATCCTGCCTTTTTTTCCTTCTCACCTCTGTTGGTTCATTTCTGTTGACTCTGTAAGGGAGCTGGATCAGTCCCTCAGGGTCCTAAAGTGTCGACGCTCTTCAGCTGGCTTTCTGCAGTTCTGTGAAACAAACCAGAGATGGCGGGCGAGTCAGTCCTCCTGGCCGCAGTCTCCCTTCTCTCTGCCTGTCAGCAAAGTAAGAACACGGGAAGTGTGTGTGTGTGTGTGTGTGTGTGTGTGTGCATGAGAGGCAGAGGGAGAGAGACAGAGAGAGACAGAGAGAGACAGAGAGAGAGAGAGAGAGAGAGAGAGAGAGAGAGAGAGAAAGGAAGAAAGAAAGAAGAAGAGAAAGAAAGAAAGAGAAAGAAAGAAAGAGACTGCTCCAGTGTTTGGGTTTCATGCCTTCGTTTGGTCAGTAGGCCTGGGTGCCCAGCAGAGCATAGACTGCTTAGGGTGGCCTGCGCCCTCCTTCCCTGGGGTGGGTAGAATTTGGGCATGTTCTCACAGGGATGTGACAGGCCGCAGAGCCCAGTGCCTCTGCATCATCTGTGGTGACAGTTCCCATCCCAGTGCAGAGGAGCATTAGGAGTGTCAGGCGGGGACATGAGCACATGAGAGCGGTGGCGGCAAATATCCATTAGGAATGTTCACCAGGAAACTGTTCCTGTTTCTAAACTTGGTCGTAAACATTTCGTATGTTTTCTTAGAGAAACTGCCATGGCAGATATGGTCACCAAGGTAAAGTTCTACAGGAACGTGCAGTTTAGATCAAGTAATGAATTCTAAACATCACGACAGCTCCCTGCCAGGATGACTCCGCACCCCTCTGCTTGGCTGAATGGAGGCTCTGTCTCCCCAGGAGCCACAGTTACTCATCTCGTGGTATCTGGCCTACACGCTTAGCGCTTAGCGAACAGTTTCTTACCAAGAATGCCTGTTCAGTCTTCCTGGGGCGCGTGTATCCGGAACCAGGTCTGAGGGCTGGGGACAGGGCGGGCCACACACCGCAGGAAGCGAAAGACTGCTCTGCCTAGTGACCAAGTCCAGGTCTTGACATTTACTCAGGGGCTAGCCTAGCCGGCTTGCTTTGGGGATGAGGGACAACCTTAAACCTTCAGACACGTTTTGTTTACCAGCTTTTGTGGAACAGAGCAGGTATTTGCTACCACCCACAGAAGAACTTGGGTCCAAGCGATCAGTGTGCTCTGATCCTGTCATTGCAGAGCAGGCAGGGGCCAGGGCTGCATGCCCCAACCACAGAGGCTCTCTCCCCACAGAGAGCCTTTTGTGTGCTTGCTAATGCTGAGGATGCTGTGAACTGGGACCAGAAGTTAGGCGGTTCAAAGGTGAGGGGGGGAGGAGACAGGAAGAGAAGAGAGTGGAAGAATGTCTGTGATAGAAAAATATTTAATTGTTGGGAGTGGAGCGCAGAGAGAGACAGAGACAGAGAGACAGAGAGATCCTGCCTAGCTGGCCACTTCAACAGAACAACAGTGTTGTTCACAGAATCAGGACACCTTGTGTCAAGGTACTATCAGTTCAGGCAAACCCACCCATACCTGTCTGGTCCAGCCCCCAAGCAGGGTATTCTGCTCTTCCACGTCCTCAGCACAGGAAGTTAAACAGGGTTCTGAGTAGGAAGTGCCTCCATGGTGACTGGCCCAGAATAGGTCCTGGACACTGTTCCTGTCCTGAACCTCTTGCGTGCAGAGAGAAGCTGTGGAGTGGAGAAGCGGCTTCCCCAGGGAAGGATCCATCTGTGACCCAGTGGTCATCAGCAGTGGGGGGAGGGTCCTCCTTCACCGTCCCTAGCACACAAGCATCCCCCCACCCCACCCCAGGAAAGAGGAAAGATGGGCAAAACAAAGGTGATCGTGCCCACATGTGTGAGAAGAGAAATTCAGTCTTTCCACAGAATGGGTGAAATGACTTGTCTACCGTCATTGTGTGCCATCGACAGCCATGATCTTCCTGAGGCCCCTGGGCCCAGAGTATAGATTGGGGCTTTTACCCCGGAGGCTGACACCCATCCCAGATATCCCTTCCCATTGTGGGTCGTCACATACCCTTCCCATTTACTGAGCAAAGTCCTCACATTGGCTGGTGTGGCAGACAGGTGCCTACTGGCTGCAGGTCACAGTGTTGAGAGAAATGAACTGCGTTAGGGTTAGGGTTGGGGTTGGGGTTGGGGTTAGGGTTGGGGTTGGGGTTAGGGTTAGGGTTAGGGTTGGGGTTGGGGTTAGGGTTAGGGAGTGTTCGCTCATTCACAAGCCCTTTCTAAGGCCTCTGTTCTTGCGTCACTCCTCTTTGGTCAGTCCAGGAGCACACAGCCTTCATTGTTTTCAGTCCCTAGGTGTTTCCTTCAGGGCTGTGAAACAAATCAGAAGCCATGGTAACAGCACAGGGGTGGGACTTCGGGCAGTGGTGGCCAGAAAGTCGTGGCCATTTCCAGTTTCTTCTTAATAGACAGCTTCCCCTCTTTTTGGGTTCCAGTTGGGCTCATGAGTTACTTGCTTGTCCATAATTACACTGCCCAGAAAGTTTGGAAGGAATCAGAGCCCACTCCTCACTTTCCGGATTGTTTCAGTCCTCAGCTAGCACACACTCAGGGTGTCTGTTTTCATAGTTTAACCCCTAAGCCACAGCTAACTGGGTGTCAAAGGGAAGGACAGGAGCCCACCAAGGGAGCCCTTCCTAAGCTAGGCTCAGCCCTGACTTCTTGTCCAAGGGAAGCGTGCTCTGAGTCAGGAGGAAAAGCGCCACTCACTCTTCCGTGGAGACAGAAGCCACCAACTCGGTGTGAGATTTTCAAGACGTCAGTAAGTCAGAAGTGGATGTTGAGATATTAAAGTGAGACCAAGTCGTGTTTGAGGCAGCAATTAAGGACACGAAACTGGGGGAGATAATGGGAAAGGAAATGACAGATGCCAGGGGGTAATTATGAAGTAAGGAGGAGATGAGGGATCTGGGAGAGAGTTCAGGCGGTAAAGAACTAGCTTTGCAAACACACGGACTTGAGTGTGATTCCCCAGGACGCATGTAAAAACAAAACAAAACGAGCTAGGCACGGGGGTGCAGGCTTGTCTTCCCAGGCTTGCCTTCCCAGTGCTAAGGAGGCAGAGACAGCCAGGTCCCGGGGCTCACTGGCCAGTCTGTTTCATTGGATGATCTCTAGCAGGTCATCATGGTACCCAGCTGTACTCACGCTTTGCTGATGACCAGTGATGGGCCACACTTTAACACAACATCCCTTCTCCTTACAGTGTATTTCACTTTGAATGTTGGACGCGCAAGATTAAAATACAAGATTGCACCCCCAGCAGTCACAGGGTCCCTGGAGTTTGAGAGAATATTTCGTGCTCAGTAAGTAATGCTTCTCACACAGGCAGGTATTGCTTTTAACTAAGTTGCTCTTTACCAATAAAGACTCAGGAGTCAGATGTTGGGGTGAAAACCTGCTAGCTCAGAGAGGCCAGGAAGCAACCAGCTGACCTTCCTTTTTGGCCAGAGACCCATCTCTCTACTCATCTCAAACCACAAAAGGCCCATGAATCTTTACGACCCTCCCGCTCCTTCCTGTGCCTCCCTCTATCCGCCTTCCTGGCTCCTCCGTAATCTTTATGGCTAATTCCTGACAACTAGTTGCTGGCTCCGCACCCTGATCCAAGGTTGATTTTATTAACACAGTTTTGGGAGTTCACAGTGCAATCAAATATCCAGAAACAGGCAGACCAGCCACAGACAGACAGATTCTGATTAGGGGAATGAATAATAGAGAAGGCCCTAAATTCATCTTCGGTTAGCAGCCATGACAAGTCACTGTGCACCAGTCTCGGGTTCCACTATCACGAAACATCCAGTGTATGTTATCTACCCAACTTTAGTACAGTTCTAGTAGGGTTGGTCTGTTTGCCCAAAAGGCTACAACTTGGGAAGAGTGGCGGTGTCTCTCAAGCATGGTGGCTTGATCAAAGAGACCTCTCCAGCACCATGAGGGGTCAGTAGATTCAAGTGGAAATAACTATTTTATAATTTCTTTTCCTCTTCTGCCAATTTCTCCAAGAACCATTTCCTAAAATCCGAAGCATGTAAGAATGAGCTGTCCTGAGTTACATGAGTTCTCAGTGGTTTTGATCATCCTGTGCTGCCTGCCTTTCCAGACACACACAGAACCTTCTGCCATCAACACTGTGCACTTTCCTGTAGAAGTTAGGATAACCTTTGTATTTCACCCCGAAGCCTAGTGCTTTGGAAACCTTTATTGCCTTTAGCAATACTTGCTCACTGCTGGGTTCTTTCATTAGTACTTAGGATTTCTCTTATGTCCATGACTAAGGTTCATCTATATTTTCTTGTATAGTTCTTGTCTCATTTTGGCTATTAAAAAATTGCACCTTGAATTCAGTTTGGTGAGGCAAGACCCTTGGGCTGACAACATGGTCTCTTGGTCAGACTCTTGATTTCATAGACTGAGCTCTCCCTTGGCTTCAAAGTGTACTGGGAAAGCCCACAAGACAGTTTCAAGTAACATCAAACCATACAAGGAGAAGTCATTCCCGTCCTAGCTGTCTTTAAATACTTTTGGTACGTCAAGTAGCAAGTGTTGGTTTGGTGCCAGTGTGTTTTACACCTAAAAGTAAATGTTTGCTTTATCAGCCTGTGCACAGCCTGAAAACAGAGCGGCATGATGAGCCTCATTACAAGTCGCTGTCCCTTGTGCGCGCCAACACTGTGATCTCACTGCTGTTTACTGGTCCACAGTTTCAGGCCTTGCTAGGACCACAGTTTAGGTCCTTTTATGAAAGAATGTCACATTATTCTCTCTTCTTAGTCCTGTCATTTTGTTGCGTTAAACCTGGAGCCGGTGTTGGTACCACTGTGATAAAGTAAACGATGTTGGCAGTGGAGCTGCATACTATTCTGTGATCACATTTCCTTCTTGTGCAGGTCTTATTTTTCTTAGGACCAATAATTGCTTCTTTGCTGCCTTGGTTTCATTCTTAACTCTTCTATAGAGTTGAGTTTCCCCTCTGAGCACTTTCAGATGCACTGGCTCTCTGCTAACATTCTTTTCCCGCTTTGAGTCAGTCTGCCTGAATCCTCCCCCTGTTCCGCTACAGTATAGAGGATGCTCTTTAGAGCTACCACATGGCTGTTATCCCGGGTCTTCCCATCACCCTCCTAGGATTTGCTTTATACTCTCTGGATTTGGATCACCTGCTACCTGGATTCCAATTATTTTTGTCTCTTATTTTAGTGGAGCATGTTTGTTAGCTTTCTGTTACAGTGATCAGTACATGAGATCAACAATTTACAGAGAAGAAAGATTGAGTTTGGTTCAGTTTTAGATGTCCTGCTCTGTTGGCTCCATTGCTTTGGACATGGGTGGTACATGCATCCTGGTGGAAGCATGTGGTGGGACAAACCCTGCTCACCTTATGGGAAGATGCAAAAAAGAAAGAGTCTAGGCCCCACCATCCCCTTCAAGGGTATACCACCAATGACCCACACCCTCCTACCACGTCTAGTTCCTGAAGATTACACCACCAACTCTGTAACACATGGGCCTGCGGGGGAACTTCAGATTCATGCTAACACACCATGTCTAGAAGCTTACTGAGAGGATCTCAGGTCTGCAGAATTTTGAGGCTTGTCCTGTTTGGATACAGCCTACCCCCAGCCTCACGTCACTGAGGGCCTGGGTAGGTACATATATCCATATTAAAAACCTTACACCTTCAGAATTGTGAGACAATTGCTTCATCACTTTGTCATATCTTTGGATATTGTTGACACTTCTCTTCCAGGCCTTGCCACGTGGTGTGGGGACAGTTGAGAGGCTCTGGGCTTCTCTGTGCCCCACAGACCTCTTCTGCATTACATCATGCTGAACCCCAGAGAAGGCCTCGTTATGGTCCAGAAACTCATGTCCTTCTGTCCCAGAGAGTAAAAAAAAAACACCCCCCCAATTTCTTTTTCGTGTTTTCTTTCTTTTCTCAAACATGCTAGTTGTTCTTGAGTTGATTCTTTAGCTTTCTTTTATCTTAAGTTCTCCTATTTGGGGGCTCTCGTTCATTCTGGAGAATTCCCCAAATGTCTACTTTTCACCAGCTGAACGATTTTCAGAGATAACCATTCCAACTCCGGGAGCTTATTTTCACTTTCTGCTGTTCTATTGCTGCTGTTGACGATGTTAAATCATTATGTCCTTGGGGCTCATGAGCACAATTTGTTCTTTTCCATTTGAGGATTTCATTAATCACTTAAAAAATTCCCTATCATCATTTCTGTTTAAATAATATTTAACAAACTTTAATACTATCAAGCCCCACCAGGTAAGTCCTCCCTGCTTCAATTTTCCAAGTCCTTATGGTCTTCATGTTCAAGTTATTATCTGTTTTGAACTCTGACTTTCATTTCACACCTTAAGCAAAAATACACGTTAAATATTTATGAGTATCTCCATAAACTATGGCTTAGCTTGTCTCAGTGAACAAACCAAGAGCCCTCGCCCTTTTGGCGCATACAACCAAGGAAGACCAAAGATGGACACCAATCAGATTTCCTTGACAGAGAGAGGTTTGTGCTCTGAAAACCTCATATGAGAGTCTGAGATGGGATGCAGCCACGTGAGTCAGGATGGACCGCAATTTGAATTAGGGTGGCTGCCATAAGCAAGGCCTGAAATACACAGTGAGACCCTGTGACCAAGAGTTGGAGACATAGCTCAGTGGTGAAGTGATTGCCTTGTGTACAGATTGCCTTGGTTTGCACCACAGAACCACAACCCACCAACTCTGGAAACCACAAAAGAGACTAAACAAGCCCCCAAACCAACCAACCGCAACAACTGATTTATAGAAAACTAGTAAGTGGCGTGTGCGGCGGCTGAAGGTGGGGCCAGCGATAGGTTCCTGCTCTCGGAGTCACAAGCCATTTACAAAGTCACCTTGCGGGGAGATCTCGGCTCCCCTCACTTTGCCGAGTCTGGGTGTGGGAGGCTTCCTGCAGGTTAGCGCTGAGGGCCACTTCTGGGTTCTCTTTCATCCTCACTGGTTCCTCACATTGACTCTCTTTCAAGTCCGTGTCTCCCCCCTCCCCTTCTGTAACCGGGCTCCTTCCGTCCTGGATTAAAGCTGGACACCATTTCCAAATGTTTCTCTGAAGATGTTGTTTATAAAAGAAGCACACAAGCTCACTTCATTTGTCAGAACTTAATTTGTTTGTTTGCTTAACCACGGTGGAACAGACACAGGGTTCAAAGAAAATGCTCACAGCCAGGAGTGGTGGTGCATGCCTTTAGTTCCGGCACCCCGGAAGCAGAGGCAGGCAGATCTCTGAGTTCAAGGCCAGCCTGGTCTACAGAGTGAGTTCCAGGACAGCCAGGACTACACAGAGAAACTCTGTCTCAAAACCCCAAAACCCAAAACCCAAACCAACCCTAAACCAAACCAAACCAAACCAAACCAAACCAAACCAAACCAAACCAAACCTCAACAACATCTCCCACCAAAACCAAACCAAAACAAAATAAGAACCCTAAAGCCAAACCCTTGCACTATCAAGGGGGATTTGGAGCCAAGAGGTAGCTTGATGGAGGGGCAATTGGGGCAGTCCTATCCCATTGCCTGTATTTCTTCTTGGACTGTCTCTGGCATTAGTCAAGTTCTTGCCTTGAATTCTAAGGTTCAGGACAAGTCTGGCTAATTCAGATTCTATTTGTCGGGAGCATGGAAGGTAGACTTTACGTGAGGTCCCTGACAGGACGCCCTAAGTCTTCGCGAAGCCGGCTTGGCTCTTTATTATTCTCTTCCACAGTGACTTCCTTGAGTTCTGAGGAAGGAACACACTCTGTTTCTTCCTGTCCTGGGCTGAAGCATGGAATCTCATTAGGTGTCATTGACATTCACAGAAACGCCGCTGTTCCCTGCACTTCTCCCGACCGCACAGCCCTCAGCATGGCCAAAGTGCCCAAAGGCACTGCTCAGTCTTCCTCTGGTTAGAAATCACAGCACACCAGCATCTTCCACATCCTCTGAGAGCGACTTCAGTGTGTCTCTTGCAGCAGGCCTCTTCAGGCTGGGAGCATCAGCAGAGATGGCCGTGACGGTGTCCTGGCACACCGGGGTTGCTGGCCAGACTTCCTTCCCTAAGTCCTTTACCCTCCATCCAGGGAGAAGCCTTGGAGATGACTAGAGGTTTTCCCGTGTCACAATACAATTTTTAAAAATCGTAAGAACAGCAGCCACAATTTCACCCAGGGCCATTTTTTATGTTATTGCTAAAACTTAAAAAAATGCTATCCTAATTCAGATGCCTTGGTGGCTTTAGATTGAAGGCTTTGGTAAAGTCTAGAAAATTGGTCCAAATGGTAAATTGATAGTGTTGCAGTTTCAACACATTTCCTGGGCCAGAGAGGTGGCTCAGTGGGTAAAGGCCTAAGTGTGATTCCCAGGATCCACAAGATGGCAGCTGGGAACTGATGCCTGCTGAATGTCCTCTGACTATCACATGCACACAGGCCTGTGGACCTACACACATACACATAGACACACAGACACACGGACACAAAGACACATACACACACACACACACACACACACACACACACACACACACACACACACAATGTAAAAGAGTCAATGCTGTCAATGCTTTCCCTTCGAGTCTGTCTTCATAGGGAAGGGAGATGAACAACTGACCAGTCCTTTCCCATGTTGGAGCCACACTATGAAACATCCTCTCTATTTTTCTTGGGGTCGGGGAAGTAAGCTCCAATATTGCAGTTTCTTTTCTCAAAAACTCAAAAAAAAATTCTTTGGTTGTTTCTATTAGACAAAAAATTTTATTGTAACGTATAAGCCTGGATCCCAAAGTACAAATGCTGCCAGTCTAATGGACCACAGCGGCTTTGTTGGTGCTACGTAGGACTGAAGGACAGCTTTGCTCTGTTTAATGCTGAACACTTGAGTTCCAGACCCTAATTAACCTTCACACCCTAACCAGCTCGTCATGAATCCAGCTACTCCAGAGGTATTAGCCTATGTTTCCTCTCTGTAGTTTGTAACTGTTGTTTATTCTATTAGTGCGTGCGTGCGTGCATGCGTGCGTGTGCGTGCATGCGTGTGTGTGTGTGTGTGTGTGTGTGTGTGTGTGTGTGTGTGTGTGTGTGCCACAGCACCCGTGTGTCGGTCAGAGGGCCAAGCTCAGGATTTAGTTCTTTCCTACCCTGGGGATTGAACTCAGGCTTTCGCAGTGAGCACTTTAACTCACCGAGTCTTCTTACAGACCATGCCGTTTTTATCTTTTTAAAAAAAAATTTCGTTGACTCTACGTTTTTGTTTTAAAGCGGGATCTCACTATGCAGTCCACACACGTGCACACACGGGGGCAGGGGAGGCCGTCAGGTGTCCTGCTCTATCATGCTCCACTCTATTCCTTTAAGACAGAGCATTTCACTGATCCTAGACCTAGGCTGGCAGCCAGCAAGCCCCCAGTAGACCATGTCTGTCCTTTACAGAGCTGGACATTAAGGTGGACACACAGTCACAGCTGCGCCATCTCTCTGGCCTGAGCATTTCTGAGGAAGCTCACAATCCTGGGTATTAGCTGGAAGCCCTACAATGCCCTTCATCCATCGAGTTATATAAAGAGGATGCCCAAGATACTGAATGACTCAGTGGTCAGTGACAGGCAGGGGGATCTGCAGAGCTGTAAGTCTTGGACCTTCATGTGTTCATCCTCCGTCTACAGCAGCTCTGTTGCTGGGTGGCAGTTGCTGGCTGCTGCCAGGGTCCATCTCCTGCTGTATTCCCATCGGGGACTTCCCCTAAAAGGAACAATTTAATTAGTTAAGTTAATTAATTGAGGCTCTCACTATGTAGCTTGGGTTGACCTGAAATTCCTGTTTCAGCCTTCTCAGTTCCTGGATCACCAGAAAACCCATCCTACAAGGAGCAAGTTAGATAGGTATCTGCTTAGGCATGACCTCCAGCAGTCCCTTTCTCACCCCAGAGGCCTTCTCTGGACATGATGAGCTGTTGCTCTGACTCGTCTGCTTCAAGTCTGTCTGAGTCAGAATTCAAAGGCCTTCTTGCTTTCCAAAGTTCACAGACCAGGGCTGGACACCTGGGAGTTTGCAGTTGCTGAGCCAAAGTGAGTCAGCAGAACAGACACGGGAGAAAGGAAGCAGAGAGAGAACCTGGAAAAAGGAAAGGTTTTAAGAGCCTCCTTCAAATGCCCGGCCCCTTCTTATTTTAAAAGCTTTCCTACAATGACCACAGAGTTAGAAAGGTCCGAGGGTTGGCCAGCTTTTCCCTTTTGAGAACGTCGCCCTCCCAGCTTTTCGGAATGAGGTTGTTGCATGCAGAAGTTCATGCCCTTTGAGAATATCCCCGTCCCCAGCTTTTTGGAATGAGGTTGTTGAACACAGAAGTTTGTGTTGTATGTGCAGGAATCTATCAACTAGAAGAGGTGCCGAGAAAAGTTTCACACCAGAGGCTTCCCTTGCACCAAGAGGGTTACCTAAGTGATGCAGTTTTTGAGAATGATGGGACCTTTCTTGGCCCAAGTGGGCATGACCCAGGGCCTTAGGGTGTCTTAGTTATTTTTCTACTGCTGTGATAAAACACCACGATCAAGGCAACTTATAGAGAAAAGGCTTTACTGGGGCTAATGGTTCCAGAGGCTTAGAGTCCATGACCATCATGGTGGTGATCATGGCAGCAGGCAGGCGGGCATGGCGCTGGAGCACTAGCTGAGAGCTTGCTTTCATCTTGATCCACAAGTAGGACACAGAGAGAGCTAACTGGCCTGGCATGGGCTTTTAAAACCTCACCCCCACCACCACCCCAGTGACACTCCTCCAACAAGGCCACACCTCCTAATCCTTCCTAAATAGTTCCACCAACTAGGGACCAAGCATTCAAACAGGCGAGCCTATGGGGGTCATTCTCTTCAAACCACCACAATGGGTGTTGGAAAGTCAATGGTCACCATAAATCAACCCAAGGCAGTGGTTCCTGAGTCCCTTGTTTCACACTGACGAAGATTAAAGCGTGGACATGGGTGGGGGTTATCAAAGGGAAGTGAGCTTTACTGAAGGTCACTAGGGGAAAAGTGAGAAAAATTCCTGACAGTGGGAGGGGGTTCCCAGAGAGGAAAAAAGAGATCATCAAATCGTTTTATGTAGGAGTTTTTACAGGACTTACGGCAGAAATGAGACAATGACCGATGTAATTTCTTTTGCAATTGGTTAGTTTTCTGGGCTATCATGGGCAGAACCAACAGGCCCCGCCCCTCCATGCATGCCCCCTGACCCTACCAGGGAGATGATAACGCTGTTTGCTCACTGCCCACCCAGTTAAGGGTGTCTGAAGTCCTTCCTTTGTTCATCTCTGACTTACCCTTTGTTAGCTGCCGACCTTGACTGTGATCGCCCTTAGCCTGCTGGCCATGGACCTTGCAGGCGTCCGGCGGCTGTTAATTAAACCACGCTGTCTTTTCTCTCTTATTTTCATGAGCGCCTTGATTCACAGCTGCCAAGATGGATCTGCTGTCTTTCTTCTTGCTCATGGACGGGGCTGCGATCTTGTGTGGGGGGTGGTCTTAGGGGTGGTATCCTTTCTAGACGAGGTGGACGTTTCTCGTTAGAAGCCATTCTTACCCACAGTTCACTTTGTCACGTGCAAGGGCAGCCGTGCCTTGCATATGTCCTCCAAGGATCAGGGTGGGGCTGGGGCTTCAGAGGAGCCAGCTGGCCTGCTGACTCTGGCTCAGAGCCTGTCCTTGCTCTCATCTGATCTACTTGGTGGCCTCCTGGTTGCTGGCCATCTTGTTTACTCTCCCCAGTGTCCCCGACTTCACTGGTTTAAGCCTAACCTTCCTATCATCCCTCTGTCTGTTCTCTGTTTCCACCATAATATTTGTTATCAAAACAAGCTTTCACTATAGGTTCTTTTCTCTTACTACTTACAGTGAGCTAGCTCCTGCTTCTAAGTAACCTACTTCTATTTATATTTATTCTTAGAATCCCATCTTTTTTGTTCTCTGTCTTCTGTAACACATACAACATTATTTTCTAGTTGAGTGTCCCACATTCTCAGAGGTTTAACACAATGGAAGTTTATGTCTTGGTCCCCTGATCTCTCTGGGTGTCCCTGTGGGGGTGACTTTGGCATAGTCACAGAGGTCCAGGCTCCTCCACCCAGGTCCTCAGTCCTCTTTCTGTCTGTGGCTATAAAAGGGGAATATGATATAACAATTACTTAACCAGGTGGCCCAGAGGTGACATATTTAACTTCTCTCACTTTCCATTGGTAAAAAGAAGGCTGGGGATCTGTGGGGCCCGATAGAGCCTCAGCAGCGTTCTCATGGAGGACACATGTGTATGTACTTTCCTGGAGCTCACACTATGATCAGAAAGGTGTGGAGACTCACATTTTAGAAATGACCAGGTTTGGAACTGCAGAGCCACAATTTGATGCCCTCCCCCCAACTCCAAACATGATCAAGACTTTGTAGTCTACTTGGATCAGAGGGTCTCCCAGCTCTCAGCTCTTAGACCCAGGTGTGAGTTTTCAGGGGCCACATGTCTACATGTCCAGCGACCCAGGCTCCCTGACAACAGGGCAATGGGGGCTTTCAGCAATGTTAACTGCCTAGTGTCAGTCTCTACCGGAGTATCCCTGAGGATGATGTGAGTGCATCCTGCCAGAAACAGAGGCAGACACATTCGGATGTTTCCACAGTGTCAGAAGGCATTGAACAGTGAATTCACAAGCTGCATCATTTTGTGGCCTGCTGTTTGCCAAGCAGTCCTGGTTTTGCCTTCTTAGCTGGCCATTGGCAGCAGCAAGTTCTTTTACTTCAATGTTAATTACTGTTATTAACTCAGAGATCACACATTATAGCACACATCCTACAGAATGATTACAGAAAAGTTAAGAAGACCACAGAGTTCCTGGAGGCTTTGCTGGAGGCAGAGAGCCGATACAGATGCAAAGAGAGTTGCCATACGTGATCAGATGTGACATCAGGGAACCCAGTTGCTGAAGGTATGCAGAGTCCTGCCACACAGGGTCACGTGGCTGAGCCCCAAAGGGGTAGGACACTAGAGATGACACACAGGCCTGACTACAGCAACTTGAGTGAGCATGGACTGCTTGAGGCAATAGGGGTCATGCCCAGCTGAAGTCCAGGGGACAGCCAGAGTTCTCTGCTTGTGGGTCCCTAGATGCACAGAGCGGATGATTTGATAACCAAATGATGGGCGGTGCTAGGTGTCCTTTTATGGGGTCCACGTGAGAGTGTTACATCTTTCATTGGTCTAGTGTGATTGACAAGCCTTGGGCTTGTGATTTCTAATATGGGTTGAATCTCCCCAGGCACACATACGCTCCTGCTTTATTTTGATAAACTTAAAAGTGCTACCTTTGAACTCGTAGGTTGAATTTGCTCTCAGTCTGTGCTCCATGGGTGGAGCTGGACAGCTGGTGGTATCTGTGGGTGGACCCAGAGCTATTTTCCTCGGCATGTGCACTCGACATGGAGCCAAAGGCTGCTTGCAAGCTGGAATTACCCTGGGCAAGGCACAGCCTGCAGCCGCGGCTCCATCGTGTGGAGACACACAGAGCCCACGTGATCATCACAGTGCCCAGTGGTTTCAGTTTTTCTCAGGCTTTTCCCATTTTCTCCCTTAAGCCCCACGTATCCTAAAATATTTTGGCACCAGACAAACCAGGGCAGTGTACCAGGGTCTGTACTGGTTTCAGAAATGGAAGTTCCACGCTCTAAAAAGTATCAAAAGTGCAGGCCAAGCAGGACACTTGCTCCCCCTACTGGCCCTCGAGTGAAGACCTTTTCAGGTTCTCTCCCTGGTGTAGAATTTGATGCCCTTGGTGACATCTGCTTAAAACAATAAATGGCCCCCTCCCCTGTATTTCTACAGGGTGTCAATGTGCAAAGAACTCAGGGCTATTGCACAATGGGGTCTGTGATCAGAAAATGACTCGACACAGCCCATTTTTTCCCTATGTGGACATGCAGGGGAGGGGATAGGATGCAGATAATCATCACCAGCGGTATAGGAGTTTTCGGTATTCAGTTCCCTTAACTTGAACGTATCTGCTGACAGTTTACAGTAGTGGTTACCTTGAGTCACACCACGCTTTATCAACATGCTGTGGGAGCTTTCGGGGTCTCAGAGGTATTGCTGGTGGGAGAAAGGTACCTCTGATCATGAGCAGATAGAACGGGACTCCAGGTGTTTCAAGGTAAAGCAATACTACTAAGGCAGACAGCAGCAGAAAGCAGGGACCCCAGCCTGCAGTCAGAGAATTATTTCCAATGTCTGAAAGACAGTATGGGAAATGGATGAAGATGCGCGTTTGATGGCTATTCCTTGTAAGTGGTCTGGATTTGAAAACACTTAGAAGACACACCTCTGAGCTTGTTTGAAGCTGTTTCCCGAGAGGTCTAACTGAGGGGGGCGGACCCACCCTGGATGTGTGTGGCACCATCCCATGGGCTGTGGTCCCAGTCTAAATTAAAGGTAATAAAGAAGATGCTAGTTGAGCAAGCCGAATTCCTCTCT
Source organism: Peromyscus californicus insignis (assembly GCF_007827085.1). NCBI lineage: Eukaryota > Metazoa > Chordata > Mammalia > Rodentia > Cricetidae > Peromyscus > Peromyscus californicus. Next base: position 31,115,074 of record NW_026294617.1, read on the forward strand.
CTCTGCTTGTTGGCTGGAGAGGCGATACAGCCAGCTGCTCCATGGCTGTCACCAGGCTCTCCCTGCTATGGCGGACTGTCCCCTCAAACTGTGAGACAAAACAAGTCCTTTCTTCCTTCAGTTGTTTTTGTCGGACACTTCGTCATGGCTACAACAAAAGCAAACGACACACGACATTTTCGAGGAACCCAGACTTGAGGCATGTCTGCAAAGGACATGAGGTTGGGGGAGTCCAGAAGTGACTCTTGTTGGTAAGGGGACAAGGGACCTATTCCTTGGGGGATAAAGATGCAGAATATAGAGTCACCTGCCCTGGGACTCTCGGCTTTTCCTTTCCATGACCACACTCGGAGCTTCAATCAACTCTTGCCCGATCTCAGCGGCCTCTAACCACCCTCTGCTCACCCTGCATCTGAGCTCCCACACTTCCATCTTCTTGATTACCTCTGGAAATTGGGGTGTTCCCAGTGACCCAGCCCCAGCTTCAATCAGCTAAATGGCGGGCCTCAGTGCACATGGTACTGTCTTTGGGTTCTGGAGTATTGTCCATACCTGGGTGTCCTGGCTAGTTTTCTGTCAGCTCAACACAAGCCAGAGTTATCTGAAGGGAGGGAACCTCAACTGAGAAGATGCCTCCATAAGATCTGGCTGTCGGCAAGCCTGTAAGGCATTTTCTTAATTAGTGATCAATGGGGGAGGGCCCAGCCTATCGCGGGTGATGCCATCCCTGGACTGGAGGTCTTGTGTTCTATGAGAAAGCAGGCTGAGCAAGCCATTGGGGCAAGCCAGTAACCAGTGCCTCTCCACGGCCTCTGCATTGGCTCCTGCCTCCAGGATCCTGCCCTGTGCGAGCTCCTGTCCTGGCTTCCTTCAGTGATGAACAGCAATGCTGAAGTGTAAGCCGAAGAAACCCTTTCCTCCCCAACTTGCTTTTCAGTCCTGGTGCTTTCATCGCAGTAATAGAAGCCCTATCTAAGACACTGGGCCAAATCCTGGGACTGCCCGGGGTGTGGCTGTGGGAGGAAGTGAGATTCAGGGTCCTCTCTCCAACTGTGCCTTGTCACCCGAGGCCTAGTACTGCTTGTGTCTGGAGTCTCACTAAGACTTCACAAAGGTCACCCATCCACACCCCCACTGTTCTCTGCTGAGGAGTTCTCCAGCTTGAGCAGCAGGGAAAGACCCACAACAGCCCCTCCATTCTCATTTCTCTTTTCTTCCAAGGGGCTTTCTTCCTCTTTCAGGCAAGGGCACAAAGGCACATCAGCATGTCAGCCTCTGTGGACAGACCCCAAAGAGACCACAGGCTCCCAGACCGTTCTTTCTCCCTATAGTGGAATTGGGGTGTGGCTAGGAGGCTCTGGGTAGTATCTCTGCTCCTCAAATGTGACACCAAGGTCATTAATTCACTGCAAAGAAAGTCCTGCAAATAGTCTTTTGTGAATGATGCTTCTGAAGTGTTTAAAATGTCACAGCCAATTTCGAATAAGAAGATGTGGAAAAACTCATCTGGAGTAATTTAGGGTGTATCATGAAACCTAATAAAGGACAGTGCAATTGTGGGATGTTTCCAAAAAGGGCCAGGAAGTCGCACTGACCGTGGAAAGGGTTAGAACCCTCCCATACTGTTCTCTTTGGTTCCCTGGAAAAGATTCTATGGATCTAGCCAAGGAAAGGAAAATGCTGAGAAATAGGTTCTTATTTTTAGCTAACTGTCATTATTCTTCCTACGGAAATGTAGAAGTATCTTTCCACTTAACCTATCATAGCTACTTACAAACTTACGAAACCATCAAAAGGAAATTCATGCCAAGGATGCAGAGAAAAAAAACATCTTAGTCATTTCTCCGTGTACCAGAGGGCTGCTCCTCTGGCTTGTGCTACGCTCCATGGGAGGCTTCCTTGGGCCACTCATGGCCTCTCAGGCCTTAAAGAAACGACATGATGAGAAAAGGGTTTCTACAATAGAACCATTCATTTCCCATTTCCAGGCCCCTGGAGAGCAAAAGGGGGTCCTCACTGCTTCAGTTGGCGAGGTTAGGACTTCCCACCTGTGCTTCAGGATTCTGCACCAGCCATGGCTGGTATGTGCAGGTGGAATTTGTCACTGTTCACTTTTCTCATTTCCATAGAGGGGGTAGGGATTGAATTTAGAGCCTTGCACATGCTAGGAAAACACCCCAACACTAAGAAACATCCCGACTCTTTTTTTTTTTTTTTTTTTTTTTTTTTTTTTTGAGACAGGATTTTTCTGTATAGCTTTGGAGCCTGTCCTGGATCTCACTCTGTAGCCCAGGCTGGCCTCGAACTCACAGAAATCCGCCTGGCTCTGCCTCCCGAGTGCTGGGATTAAAGGTGGGTGCCACCACCGCCCGGCAACATCTCAACTCTTAAAAAATACTTGATTATTATTTTTATTTATGTGTATGTGTGGCCTGTGTATACATGTACATGTGTATGGGTACCTGTGGGGCAAGAAGAGGGCACTGAGCATCCTGGATCTGGAGTTACAGGTGGTTATGAGGCGCTTGACATGGCTGTTGGGAACTGAACTCAGGTCCTCTTCTCCAGCGACAGCTCCCCCCCCCCCCCCCCCCCCCCCCCCCCCCCCCCCCGCCCTGCCCGGCCATGTTCATTTTGAGACAAGGTCTCACTAAGCTGCTCAGGTTGGCCTTGAACTCACTCTGTAACCCAGGCAGGACTTGAATGTACAAACCTGCCTCAGCTTCCCAAATAGCTGAGATGACAGGCATGTATCACCTGGCTCCGAAATCACACGTTATTGTTACATGGCTTCCAGCGATGTTAAAATGACTGCTGGGGGCTCTGTGTTCTCTGGTTGCACCCTCTGTTAGTGAGACTGAGCTAACCTTACACCTATTGCGTCTCGTCTTTCTCCTCCTCTGCTAGGTACAGAGGAGATAATTGCAGATCCTGGAGAACTATTCCCTTGTGCTTAAAATAGTATCAAGATTTCCATCTGAGTTTCCCACATGGGGAGGCAATTCGGTGCTGCTGTCTACTAATTTGGATTTTTACTTGGTGTCTATGATTGTTTTACCTGCATGCCTGCATCTATCTGGGCAGCACTTGTGTGCCTGGGGCCCTCAGAGGCCAGAAGTTACAGACGGCGGTGAACTGCCATGTGGGTGCTGGGAAGTGAACTCGGGTCCTCTGCAAGACCTGTCAGTGATCTTCAAAGCACGCCAGTCAACTGGCTCTTGGGTCTTACCTTCCCACCACAGAGAATGAGAATTAAATGCATCATTTCTTTACTTCAGAAGATTTTAGGGGAACTATTTAAAGACCACCTGAATGTTCTGAGTGACTGAAGTTGAAAGTTATGGGTATCAGGGAATTTTAAAGCAGAAATCTGTTTAATAGGAATCAAGTAGCCTCTTGAGTCACTTGGATAAGGCACAGAATGGCATTTAGGCTCTGGAGGCCTGTCTTCTGGAAAAGAACCATGACTTGCTCCATTAGTGACAATCTGTGTGTAGGAGAATGAGTTTGGGCCCAGCACTGCGGTTTGAGCAATGTTGGAGGTTCACCTTGAAAGACTCTTTACACGGAAGGATCCTTTAACTTTCCAATGTAAGTTTTTGTATTATTTTTGTTTGAACAGGTTGAATGCTCACCTGCAGATGGAAAGTCAATACATTAGTGTATGTTTCTCCATGAATTAAACTTCCTCTTTATTTTTTTTCCCCCTGCAGACAAAACTCTTTGGAGTTTTATTCCGTATTCCTCGTAACACTGTGGATGGCTGGGTGGTATTTCAATCAAGGTAATTATAAGAACACGTCAACTCATTCCAAAGATGAGTATGGGGTTTCAACATGATTAAGGGGCAGATAGATGACCATACAGCTACTGATGCTGGAAATGACTTTAAATACAAGAAGCAATGCCTGTGTACATCCAAGTTATAAGTGTGCTGACATGGCTTCAATGTGATTCAGTTCAATAGTTAAAAAACAAACCCAAACACTAGCAGTTGGATATAGTGGAAATACCTGAGATTCCAGCACTCAGAATCTAGAGGCAGAGCTGCATAGTGAGACTCTGGCTCAAAAAGCAGGGGTTACAACTAACCTGGGCTCATAGGGGCTCACAGAGACTGAATCAACAACCAGGGAGCCTGCATGGGACTGACCTAGGTCCTGTGCATACATGTGACAGTTGCATACCTTGGTCTTCGTGTGAGACTCTAACATTGAGAGCAGGGGCTGTCTCTGACTCTGCGGCCTGCCCTTTGGACCCATTCTTCCTATTGCATTACCTATCCAGCCTAATAGAAGAGGAGGGGCCCAGCTTCACTACAACTTGATGTACCATGGCTGGCTGATACCCATGGGAGCCCTGCCTGTATCTGGAGAGAAACAGTGAAGGATGAGTGGATGGGGTGGGGTGAGGGGAGGAGCTGGGAAGAGGGCAAGGGGAGGAAACTTTGATTGGGATGTAAATATGGCAGCAACAACAATCACAACAAAGTAAGGGTTAATGTAGCTCAGTGGATGAATACTTGCTTGGCATGTATAAAGCCAAGAGTTTGGGTCTGAACATCCTCCTACTCCTCAGCATAAACATCTTAGATGAAACAGGGTTCATATATGTGGCTATAGACCATTCACAACTTGAAATAAACTATAGGCTAGATACTCAAGGATAAAAGTGACACAAACCTTGTCTTCAAATCTAATAATCTAATTTAACCGAAGGATCAGAACACAGAAAGCAATTCACTCTCACAACAGCCATGTTTATGGAACAGTTACTGTGTGCCAGGTCATTTTCTGAAGCTCATAGACTTGGAGGATTTAAAACTTTCATATGAAACAGGGTCAAGAATTGATTCTCATTTTACATATGAGGAAACCGAGTCACACAAATGTTAGGTTGTCCAACCTGATATTCACCAACGTGGAGAAAATCTTCCACTCAAAGGCAGAGCAGGTCTAGTGATACTTGTCCCAGGGGTCCAGAAGGACGTGGTACTGCACTTTGAACGCAGCAAATCTGCAAGCAGACTCTCTCTGTTTGGCTGAGGCTTCCTTGGTGAGCTGAGGGCTTCGTGTACCCACGTATTTGGGGGTTGGACCTGTATGGACACCCTAGCTGGGGAAATAGAATCCCCTTTGATTTCCTGGTAACTGTCATGGCCTCATTTGGGTATGCATTTGATTGCTAAGATTTAAATAAACTAAAATCCAGCTGCTTGCAGGGAACCTTCATCAATCTCTTTCTTGTAGTTTTTACTGTCAACCGAGGAATTTCAGATACAACGACCTTTAGAGAATGACTTTTAAACTTTACTCAACTCACCCTTTTGTTCCTTAATGGCACGAGAGAAAGCGGCTGTTCCTTTTCATCTAAGGGCATATTAACAACTAATAAGGGAAGTGCCTTTAGATAATGGAATCCTGTCTCTGTCGCTTGACCCCTCGGATTTTTCCATGATGGCCTGAATGAGGCCAATCGCCTAGCAGGAAAGGGTTATTGGGTATCATCATTCTTTTCTCTCCCAAAGTAAGTTGCCTCTGAAGCTGCCTCTGGCTGCTCATTGGCTTTAGGGGGGAATAATTCAGTAGGTTGGGACAGTAATTCTCAACAGAGAGCATGCCCAGAATCTTAACATCCTCAGGTGCCAGGCAGCTCTTCTGCTACTCTGGGTCCCCTTGTTCCTATCCTTTGGTGCCTCCTCCCTCAACGGTACCCTCCAGAGCCTTTTCTAAGAAGACAGCACTCCTCCAGTTCCCTTCTGGCCCACATTGCCCCTCAGCTTTTTCATAACACTTTCAAGCCTGCAATTTTCCTGTCTCCATCTCTTGTCTTCTCTATTGATAGAATAAAACGCCGTCAGGGGCTAGTGAGATGACTCAGCCCTTAGAGTGCCAGCTATAAAGACTTGAGTTCTGACCCCAGCATCCACACAGCGAGCCTGGCACGGAAGCACACGCATCTGTCACCCAGCGGCAAGAAGGGGGAAGGGAGACAGGCTCTAACCAGTGAGCTCCAAGCTCAACGAGAGACCCTGGCTCAAAATAAAAGAGGGGTAGGGATAGTGCCTGGGGATGATACCTGACATCAATCTCTGGCTTCAATATGTAAGTGCACGGAAGTACTTCCACATGCACACGCGCTTCCATGAACATGCACATCATGCACACACACACACACACACACACACACACACACACACACACACACACACACGCACCTCTGTCATACAAAGGAGCAGTTATGGGTAGACAAGAAGGTTTTTTTTTTCTCTTCATTTTATCTTCTTGGGGTGCTGAGGATCGAACCCAAGGAACCGAACATGCTGGCCAAGCACTCTACTGAGCTATAGCCCCAGATCTAGAATAATAACTTCAGCAAGGCAGGCAACTGCTGACCAAATCCTTAGAAAACACCTGGCATATACAGGAAATTAAAAAAAGTCTCGGTGACCAAGTAAAATAGTGAATTTATTGTAACAGCATGTTACAGTCCCAGACAGAGGCTCTAGACACTCAGTCTGCATCTGTGTGGTGTTGAGGAAGGGGCCTCATTTCGAGAAGATATCAATATCTTGACTGGTCAGGATGCCAGCAGCATCAATATTGTGCATTGTGTATTTTGGGGGTAAAACTTATGTGTGGTAAAATGTACAGCTCTTAGGTGTTCAGTGGAGTTTAACACTGGTGTGAATCAATCCCCTGTCAAGGTACGTAACGTGGCCACCACTCAAGAAGGTGCCCTTGCACCCATTTATTCTCGCTCCTCTCACGGCTCTGATTTTTCCACAGTTTGGTTTTTCCATTCTTGAACTTCATGTGACGGGAATAATGTAGTCAGCACCGAGGTGGAATGCATCAGTCCACGGCAAAGTGCTACTGCGATTCTCCATGCTGCCTCATTTCTTTTCACTCACTGTGGAGTGGTAGCGTACTGAATGACTACAGTGTCTGGTTATCAAGTCTCCCGATGGTAAACTTCCAGACATCTTTGGGTTACTAGGAATACATACTTCATAATTGTGACGACCAGTCATAGTTTTCGTGAATGTTCTTGAATGGGTCTTTTTTAAAGCACATGTGCCTTCCTGTTTCTTGAGTAAATACATAGGAATAGAATTGTTGGGTTAAATATATTTTACTTTCATACGAAGCTTCCAGAACTCCCCCCAAACTGGCTGTGTGATTGTGCATCCCACCAATGATGGGTGTGAATTCTAGTTGTTCTATCCCCTCACCATGTTATAGTGTTGGTCTTCAAAGTCTAGCCATGCCTGGCATGGTGGCGCACGCCTTTAATCCCAGCACTCAAGGAGGCAGAGACAGGCGGATCTCTGTGAGTTCAAGGCCAGCTCTTGTCTACAAAGTGAGTTCCAGAACAGCCAAAGCTGTTAGGAGAGAAACCATATCTTGAAAAACCAACCAATCAACCAAACAAAAAACAATAAAATAATTTTTAAAAATCTAACCATTCTGCTGGGTACTTGAAGGTAACAGCTCACTGTAGTCTAAAAACTTTTAAAATGGATTTTTTTTTTTTTACTTATTATCATTACTTGTGTGTTCATGCTCTATGCTTGATGGCGTGTGTGCCACAGAGCCCACATGGAGCTCAAAGAGGAACGCTGTGGAATCTGCTCTCGCCTTCCTCCTCTCCTGAGTCCTGGAGCTTGACCTCAGCAGCCAGGCTTGAGCTGGAAGCTCTCGGCTACCCGCTGGGCCACTGCCTCTCATTGCAGCTTGTGATTAGCAGTTTGCTAGCCTCGAATTGTGTCAAAACATTTTTCATGTGATTCCCGGCCCATTTATTTACGTTCTTGTGTGAACTGTGTATTCAAATATTTCACTTATTTCGAAAAGTTGCTTTTCTTTTATTATTATAAGGATTATTTATTCTGGGCACATATATTTTGTCAGGAAAATATTCTTAAACTACTTCCTCAGTCTCCACACCTTACTTTGAGAAACGTTCATTAAATTCTATACACTTTATTTTATTCCTTGCACAGTTTTTGCGACCTGTCTGGGTCTCGTGTACCTATACGGCCGTCACAAGTACTTCTGGGGCTATGCGGAAGCTGCTGACAGACGGTAAGGAGAACCAGCTAACGGCATGTTTGTGTGAGGTACAGCAGATGTGTTTTCTGCTCCTGAGAGGATTAGGAACACTTGGAGTATGGGTGACCAAAGTGACCCACGTTGCTTGAGGCCAGTCTTGCCAAACCACATAATTAGGCACAAGATGAGAAAAAAAAAAATGGAAGTGTGAATCTGCTTATTGCACAAGAACTGCAAATCCTAGCAAGAATTCCGCATTGTTTCTAGAATTTTTAGTTGGGGGAGCTGGACAGGGGGCTGGTTGACCTCAGGGGCTTGGCCTTCCCTTTACTTTTTATGATGAGCTAAACATTTCCAATGGTCTATTGTTGAAGTGCTGAGCAGTTCCACCAATGAGCAGCCGTTACCAGGACCCCAGGGTCCTCATTGCACCTCACCCCTTCATGTTCACCCTGCAGGATCACTGGTTTCAGGCTGAGCACGGGGACTTTGACCTTGCTGACTGTTCTGGCTGTGCTGGGGATAGCAAGCCGATTCCTGGATGAATACCTGGACCTCCATGTTGCCAAGAAACTGAGGCATCCCTTCTGAGGTTTCCTCTTCCCTCCCATGCCTGTTGAGGCCGTCACCAGTCTGCAGACAATGCGGTGTCATGTGTTAAATAAAACTTTTAAAACTTTTCATTTGTTTGTCTTGCCGTGGCTTTGTGGAAACACCCCTTTTGCTGGCCCCGCTGAAGAAGTGCACTTCCTGGTGTGGGCTCCCCAACACCACGGTTGCTGGGCTCTGGCTTTAGAATGCGCCTTGAAGGTGTGACTGTTTCCGTGAGAACAAAGCCGGACCCACGTGCTGGCATTCATGTGGATCATCGCTACAGCTGCTGGCGCAGCTTCGGTCCTGATGAAGAGTTCCAGGCAGAAGCAGCTCAGGCAGATGGGCCCACAGCACTGGTTACAGCAGAGCAACAAATGCCAGGAGTGAGAGATGTCAAACACACGAGATAGCAGGAGAAGAGAGTCACCGACGAGTCACACGAGACAAATCCAGCTGTGAAGGTGTACTTCAAAAGAACAAAGGGAAAAGGGGGGAAAAAAGCATCATTTTAGCCGGGCGGTGGTGGCGCACGCCTTTAATCCCAGCACTCGGGAGGCAGAGGCAGGCGGATCTCTGTGAGTTCGAGGCCAGCCTGGGCTACCAAGTGAGTTCCAGGAAAGGCTCAAAGCTACACAGAGAAACCCTGTCTCGAAAAACCAAAAAAAAAAAAAAAAAAAAAAGCATCATTTTAAGGATCCACCAGGGACCTTGGCATTCATGCCCCTTGGCAGAGGGAGGTGGGTCCTGTGACATGGTATCTGTGTCTTGTGAGACTTGTGCCCTAATTGAGGACATAGTGGAAGCTGAGTGGATGTTTTGTCTTGATGTGCAGTCACTACCTGCCATCATTCATTTGATATTTCAGTTTTCCACCTGAGAACCAGGAGTGATCCCAGCTTACAGCCTCAAAGACCTGAGGAAAAGAGGACCTAGGCTCCTCCACTAGGCGGAGTCCTCGCCGCCTGGGTCTCGGCACCCTCCCGATGCCTGTTACCGTACAAGAATATGAATAATAGACAAGAAAATAAGAAATAACAGTGCTTCCAGAACAGCAGGAGGAGCTAGCAGCTTCCTGGATAGCAGTGGACACCCCAAGGCACAGTGGTAAGGCACTGGCTTGAAAGGGGGATATTGGATTTAAGTCCCATTCCCCCATTACTAGGTGACTGACTGTGGACAAGGTCCCCCCCCATGGGAAGTTGTATGGCAGAAACTGAGCATTCCAGGGCCACGAGACCATTGTCTGTCCTACCACCTGCTGGGGCACAGATAGGACCCCCACACTCTGTAGCTCTGACCTTCATTTTCTCTCAGGCAAAATAGGGCTAATCCTCAAAAATGCCAAGCTAAGTATAATTTTTTTTTAGCCCTACATCATATTTACTGCACTCACATGTCATTTGGAAGAAGAAAAACTTTCCAAATTTTTAATATCTCAAAATAGCCTCTATTTTGTATTTAGTTTGAGCATGCTCATGCATACACATGAACACTCATGCTCACGCACACAGATGGTTAAACACATGTGGAAACAGGCAAAGGGTGTGCCAGGCTTTCAAAACTTCCAATCTTCAGATATCACCCTGGGATTTGTTCTTGTTCGAATCCACTGCCACCAGGAAACCTCTTTATTATTTTAATTACTATTAAATTGGGCTATAAGGCTCCGGGTAGAGCGAGTCTCCTCCACAGGAGATTTCATTTGTTTCTGGCCAAAGAGATGTTTTGGTGTTGTTGCTGAGACAGGAGTTCGGGCTGTCCTTGATTTCAGGATCCATCTGGCCCAGCCTTCCCAGTGCCGGGCAGGTAGTGTCTGCTCAGCAGCCTGACAGTAGTACTTACAGGTTTTGGTTAGTAAATCTGACCAATTTTACACTTAGAAATCAGAGTCTTTACCTGAAAACAATGTCATGAGGCGAGGGGCAGAGAAGGCCCTCCTTTCGTCTACCAGAGAAGTCTTAGGAGGAGAGAAGACCGAAGGGCAGAGAGATCCTTGACAAACCCTGGATACAGAAAAAAGGGAAGCTGTGGAAGAGCTTCGTGAGATGGCTGCCGCTACTCGGATGTGCTGTGGACTAAGAATAGAAACGAGGAGGAAACGCACGCTAACTGTTGTAGGTGTTTTAATGGCACCGTGGTTAGGGCAGAGAATGTTCTCTGCCATGGCATGCTGAGTGCGAGGGGCGGGGAGTGGTCACAGGCACAGGATTTGCTTTGAAGTGTTCCCCAAATTCTGCATAAGAAGTACTCATGGCAAAGTATTAGCCAGGGTTAAACTGAGTTGATGAGTGTGGGGACACTCTCTCTGCTTCCCTGATGGTTTGGAGGTGTTCAAAGTTTTAAAATCTTAAAGAGCAGTTGAAACAAATAAAAATAAACAATCAGGTTTTCCATAGCTGGGCATATCTTTTGTTCTGTGTTAGAGACTCCATGGGGGACATAGTGGCTTTGCTGGACCCATTAGTGTCGGTCTGTCCTTGATGACCTGTGATGGGCAGGGACACAAGGGCCCCAAATACATGGAAGATGCAGAAACTCCTGCTTATTATCTGAAGTGGGATGGACATCTGTGGCCCCTGGGCCACGGAATATCAGTGAGAATCTCACGGCCTTCGAACTGAGCAAAAGAGAGAAGGGGAGAGGGAAGGGGAGGAGGAGGGAGAGAGGGAGGGGGAGGGAGAGGGAGGATGAAAAGAAGACAATAAATTGAAAAGAAACTGAGAAGCTAAGACATGGGTCACATATCACAGTCTTGTTCCTTCCCAGGAAGCTTTCTCCTGCTTTGTTCCCAAGGTTGGACCTCAATCTATCACTAAGAAGAAAAGTACCACACCATTTGCCCCCTACTCCCAGATCCCCCTTTCTCAGACACAGTCTTTGAAACAACTCGCCTGAGTCTGGGAACGCTTCTTAATCCACGAAGAAGTTGCACGTGCCTCATATACCCAGTGACTTCCTGGAAATCTAGAAATGCTGCCCTCTTTGTCCCCTCATGGCACAGACAGCTCTGGGACCTTTTAACACCAGAAGACCACACACAGGAAACATTTATTTTTGGGACAGGGTTTTCCTGTGTCAACCAGGTAGCCTCACACTCAAGGAGATCCACTTGCTTCTGCTGGGATTAAAGGGGTGTGTGTGTGTGTGTGTGTGTGTGTGTGTGTGTGTGTGTGTGTGTGTGTGTGTGTGATGCCCAACAAGAGAGCACAAAGCTGGACCAGCAGGACAGAACTGCCATCACTTGGATAGGAACCCCACATCGGAAGGAGAAAGGTAGACTCGAAGTCTCATGGTGCCAACGACAGTTGCCATGCCTGCGGTGGAGGGGACAGAAGGGAGGGTGTGTACTGTGCCCAGGGGTAGTTGCTGCTATGGCAAGGGGTTTGATAGCCACCCCGGGGCTTGTTACTGTCCTCCGGTCAAATGATTTCAAATGCCCTGGTCTCAGGAGAGTAACTTTCACATTGGTCCTTGACACACAAAAATCTTATGAATCAGCTGGCACCCTGGCCCCACCCCCAATACTGTCTTGACTCTTAAGATCCATCAGTTCTGGGCATCGTCTAGATTGGCATCTACAATCATCTTGTAGAATCCTCTTAGGCACCTGAGAGGTGCCTGTGAAAATGTTTAAACACGAACTTCATACCACACATTCAGTTTTATCTTAATAAAATTATAGATTTATTTATTTCTCTTTAAAGAAGAAAGGTATCCACTCATCCAGTGCCCAACAGATCTTAGTATAAATTTTAAGGGAGTCATCATCATTCTCGGAGCTTCGTGATTTTACGCTGTTGTCAACTCCCTCTCTCGTTCCCCTTCCAACTAAAGCAGATTGACTTTTACCATCCTGTTATCTGGCGAGTCTGAGCACATCCAGCAGGACACTTTCTCCATAGCACTGTCAGACTGGAAGCACAGACCGCTGTGGCTCGGGCTAGCCTCTTCCTTCACGGTGAAGTTCATTCTTTCTCTTGAGTGATGTGTATTAAAACTCACCTTTGTTTTGGAACCATTTCTACGGATGATGTTTTTCTGTGGTCTATTTTCTGTTTATCTCAAGAGTTTTGAAACATGTCATTTTACTGTGTTTGAAGTTTAACGGGGTATCTTAAGGGCAGGTCTGCTCAGAGTGGAGAAATGGACCCGTGTATGCGATATGTTAATGAAGGGTGGGCTTGAAGGAGGAGGAAATCAAAGAGGGAGGAACAGACGGGAAGAAATCAAGCAAGGGTGCAAGTGGGAGCCATGCCCCAGCCTCCGCCTGATCCCATGGCATGCCGGAGCATCGTGCAGCCTCAGAGTTTGTCCAGACAAGTCACTGGCCTTTTATTATCCTGCAGCAGTGAGTTATTAGCTAGAGTTAGAAGAGTATAAACTTGAAGCACTTCCAGGTCAGGGTGGGTGCAGGAAAAGCCGGGTCAGACCCTGCTCTGACAGCTGCGTCGTGGGCTAGCAGAGAGGCACAGGGAAGTGGAGGCACCCAAACTGCTCCTTACAGGGGGTAAGATGGCTGAATTGTTTCTCCCTAGCACATTCCAATTTCTTTCCATCAAACTTTTACTATCCATTTCCCTTCCATATATTTTTACACATTTATTTGTGTGTTTGTCTGTGTGTGCATGCACATGAGCCATGGGGCTCATATAGAGGTCAAAGGACAACTGGCCGGGGTCTGTTCTCTCCTCCCACCCTGTGGGTTCCAGGGATTGAACCCAGGTCATCAGGCTTGGTGGCAAGCGCCTTTACCTGACGAGCTGGCCCACTATTTTCTAAATGCTCTGGCCGAGCTAGTTTCGTTCTGGTCCTGGATCTATAAACTGACTTCTTCGTCGTCGTGTTAGACCTCCCTCCCTTTCACCACATCCCTCAGGGTGCTCTAGGAAATTCAGAAAGTCTCGCTTGTGTGGTTGAATTAGAAAGGCTTGAGAGTGATTGATTCCTACTGGCAAATAAGTGTTTAAAGAACGACACCACAATTCCGAGAAAGGAACCTGTAGTTAGTCCGCTAAACCCCGGGAAGGATACATCTGCTTAAGCTGACGCTGGGCAGGGAGAGGATCCTAAGGGGAACCATGCTACGGCTCGATTCAGAGAGTGACATTTTATTTCCATTGGTTGTTTCTTCTTTAAAAGTGGTATGTCAACATTGCTTTACCTCTACATTTCAGAGTTCTGTACATTCCTTAAAGGAAATGAGCAAGGCTTGATGTACAAAGTAAGAACAGAAGATTAGAAAAATCTGAATAAAACGGAGGAAGTTGCCATAGGTCCGACAGTCTAAACCAGTAATTAGATGTCACCTGAAGTGTGATGTCACCTCTTCAATGATGAGTTAGGGAGGAAATAAAAATACTCTATTTTAAACAAACATTATATATATATATATATATATTTATATGTATACTTTTTACATATAGTAGACCCAGTGATATCTGTAGCATTGTAAAAACTTATGTACAAATAACTTTTTTTTTTTTTAGACATTACATATACATCAGCACCTTAGTAAAAACAAAACAAACGACCTCATTCAAATCTACCGCTCTAGTAGTTGGTCCTCAGGCTGAGCACTTGCAGGAGGCTTTGACGGGACGATGGAGCCCACTCCGCACCTCCAGTGTCTCCTCATTGCTTACGTGTTTCTTGTGTTTCTTTCCTGTAACCTGGCAGGAAAAGGTGATACGTCTGTGTTCTGTTTTCTCACGTCACTATTTTATTTTTATTTTTACTTTTTGGTTTTCAGTCAAGTCTCCCCAGTGGCAGTGCCTCCCCATTCTGGGAGTTCACAGTCACCCTGCCACCACCTCTTTGGAGAGGCACACAGCTCCTCCTCACCCTGGTGCCTCCGGCTTCACTTCCTGTCAGAGCAGGTCTGGAACTCTTGGGATCTGGAGAACAGAGCCACAGTCTCCGCCTCAGCTTCCCACTGCAGCGCACCTTCTCTGGACTTCCTTGGGTATGGCTGGTGCAGTCCCCACAGGCTCTGGTTCTCTGTAGTAAGATGTATGTGAAGACATGGGAGGAAGCCAGTTTGTAGGATGTATGTGTGTGTGTGTGTGTGTGTGTGTGTCTGTACACGTGCATTTGTGTGGTTAGGAGAACAGTAAACACCATGGAAAAATGCCGCTTGACCTCCAAGATGGGATTGTGGGAGGGGAGGAAAGAGGAAGAGACAAGGCTCGTGACAATGGAGGCTGTTAATTCCTTCTTGGTTTTCACTTCGGGCAGGTATGTGTGAGTGACCAAGAGACCTGCGGCACAGCTTTGGAAGTAGATTGCCTTCAGCATGGGGACCACGTCTCCCTCTCTGTAGCATCCACATTGGTAGGATGGAGTTCTGATTTTTCAGCTTTTCCATCTCTAGCATTTGATATTTGCCTTTCTGATGATAAGCAAGACTGGTTCCTGAGAGTCCCCGTTCCAACCATGTGAAGGAGCCGGGATCTTCAGGCCATTCTTCCCTGGGGATAGCAGAAGTATGGGTGTGACTCCTATAAACCACTTGGCTCCCGCGGAGACCTTTGTACACCAGACGCGGTCGAAAGTCTTCTTGCTTTGACTCTGCCTTTGCCCCGGGTGCTTCAGCTCCTGGGTAGTCTGGAGGGAGAAGTGAAGGCAGGCTGGCACAGAGGCCAGGAGGAACAGAGGCCGTGGTGAGGGAGGAAGGGGCTGAGCTGGCAGACCCTGAATTCAGCAGGGGTCTTTCCACCCTATGGCCATAAACAGATGAAGAATAGCTAGGCGTGTCAAATCGGATGGGGACTCTGGGAATCTCAGCGCAACCTAGAGTGATGGCCGCCGTGGCCGCTGGCAGAAGCTGGCCTTCAGGGCTACTAGATGGGCCCTTCTCAAGCATCGTTGTCTATCCCGCTGAGGGGGCTGGCAGCAACACCTTACCATTCCTGAGGGTCATCGCTGGGCAGGAGACGGACAGACCTGCAGGACCCTTGCTTGTCTCCCTTGGGCCAGCTCAGGCGAGCTCACTGTTCTGTGTTCCTGCCTCCGCATCCAGTAACACATCTGGAAGTATACAACTCCTTCCATCCAGCATTCAGAGCATTTCTGACCTATGCACATGGCCTGTGTGTCTCCCAGCATCCTCTGCTGGGCTTTCTCTGGCTGAGGTTCCGTCTCTGAGGTCTCGGGACCTGAGGCAGGAAGAAGGTCTAAGGAGACCTCATCTTGGGCCATAGTCCCTCTGGGCTGGAACCACTCTTTCTGGACCAGTAGGTCCCAGGGGTGCTTAGCAGAGGAACTCTTGCTGCCTCGGCTTACCCACCTGCTCTCCACATCCCTTCTCTGCAAGCAGGTATCTGTGTGGCCTCTCTACTTGATTGCTCTTTGGAAGGCAGGTGGGATGAAGCCCCACGGAGCTGGGGGTCGACACCTGGACCTTCCACTTCAGCCAGCTGTCATTTTTCTCAGTTTACGTGGGTCAAAAAAACAAAAAACAAGGATGGGGCACCATCCTGTTTCTTTCTCGCCTGTGAGGCTTCCACCACTGCAGCTCTTGGGCCCCTTCTGACTAGGGGTTAAATAGTTCATCAAGCTCTTGCATCCACTCATCCCCTGGGCCACCTTTGATGATGGAGTCCACGAGGTCTGTACTGTCTGGGAGGCCGGGGAACGAAGCCCCAGCACCCTCACCACTATAACTGTATGACATGTCCTGAGCGGGGTTCCGCTCATAGGCCTGGCCCTGATTGCTTGCGGCAAAGCTGCCGCCCACCATCTGCTGCTGTGCTGGGGGCTGGCTGAATGTCGCCATGCCAGGGACACCCTGGCTCAGACCAGACATGACCAGTGGCCTCACCTGGCTGGTACCTTGCTGCCCTGTGAGTGGTGGCATCATCTGACGGCCCATAGCTGCTGGATTGAGGGTTCTCACGGCGCCAGTGTTAGTGTCCAGGACTGACTGGCTTAGTCCCTGTGGGAAGTGTTGTTTGGTCAGTCTTGGCTGACCAGCTTGAAGTGGGTAGCTGGCGCCATTGTTGAACGGTCCCAACTCTCCACTAGTCCTCCCGGGCACTCCCGGCAAGCCTCTCTGTTGCCAGCTTTGTGCTCCTTGTTGGACGGTTCCCATGACACTCTGAAGCCTTGGTGGGCCTTGGGGCCTTGGCAAGGCCTGGCTCACGGGTCCTTTCAGCTGCTGGTGCTGCTGGGAAAGAGCCGAGTTCACCAGCATGCTCTGCCCGAAGCCACTCACCATGCCTACCCCTTGTCCAGAGGCAGGCTGCCTGGGTCCCTGGGCTTGGTTGTGTGAGATGTTCATGCCACTTTGGTTAGGATGCTGCAACATTTGGGTCATTCCTGTGCTCATGTTGTACATTCCTGGTTGGCTGGTTGGAGGGGCACTATAAGGGGCCAGTCCTATCTCTGACTGGGCTGCTGCTGTGGCCATTGTCCCTGGGTTCTGGGAGGGTCCCATTCCCATCATGCCTGCGTTCTGTGCCATCAACCTCGATGTTCGCATGCTCTGGAGGGCTGCCTGGTTTCTCACGGCTGCTATGTCCTGGGGTGAACCTACAGGGAAAAAAAGAACAGTTATCACCCACTATTCTCTATATCAGTATGTTGTAAGATGTTGCTAGAATTTTCCTTGGGAATGTCAGTCCTGTATATGAAATGATCTACTGCAATAACACATCTTCATAAAAGGTCATTACTTAAATGATTAGAACATGTGAGTTGTGAAAATTTTGCAAAGTATTGAAAAGTACAAAGTCAGAAATTAAAGTCACCTGAATCCCAGCATCCAGAGAAGATCCCTGCCAGTTCTTATTTATATTTAAATAGACACAGAAAATTGAGGTCATACCCTGGTGTTCTGTTTGTTCACGTTCACAATGCAAGGCATTTCCTATTTTGGATACTCTGCCATCAAGTCAGTGGGATACCATCTCTTCGGGTGTTAGGAAAATGTACCATGGGCTAAGCTGAGTGTGGTGATACGTACCTGTAGGCCTCTCAACAGGGAAGACAGGGAGGTATGAGGATTGAGAGCCCAGGCTTGGGCTACAGAGTGAACTCCAGGTTGGCCTAAAGCATAGGGTGGGATTCTGTCTCAGAAAGAAGGAGGAGGAGGAGGAAGAGTAAATAATGTCTGTTCACCACATCTCTTTGTGAAGTGGAATTCAGCTCAGTAGAGAATCTGCTCAATGAAGTCTCCATTTGACTGTTTTTTTTTTTTCCTTTAAGACTTGAGTAGGATTTGAAGTAGAAGGTCGTTACCGCTGCCTACAAGCTATCTTACCAACGAGACATGCTTCAGATCCACCTTGTAGCTCTCCATGAGCTCTAGTGTCTCTGACTCATTGGCCTGTGTCTGCAGCTAGAAAAAGAAGCCATCCTGTGTCTCTTGTTACTTGGCAAAGAATCTCGTGTCTTCCTGTAGCGAAAACCCTTTTGGATTGGCAACCACTCTGCCCCCCTCCCTTCCCCTCCCCTTCCTTCTCCTCCCCTCCCCTCCGTCACTAAGATGACTGTCTAGCCATGCAAACAGGACTGATACTGGGGCCGACAAGCACTAGCTTGTCCTTACAGGTTGTTCAACTGTCAAAATATTCTGTAGCCTTGACAATGGAGAGCGGTCTGAGTCTTGCTACTACACTGTACCCTGGGCTGGCTAGAACTTCTCTGTGACCACCAAGGATCAGCAAGGATCAGAGGGGTCCTCTGGGAATCCTTCACTCTTGCTCTTCTCCGTTCGCCAGTTATTAGGTTGGCTGGTTACTACCCAGATTTAAATAGCATCTGGAAAGCATTGCGCTGGCCGCGGATCTGCACACACCTCACTTGCGGAGTCAGGGCCAGCAGGGACACAGTGGCTCACCTTGGAACTGGTTGACCTGCTGCACTGGGTAGGGAGTCCGCTGCTGCTGGAGGTGCTGGCGGGGCAGATGCGACTGCTGTATCTGCTAGGATGACAGGAGACAGGAGAAGCCGGAGGTGAGCAGGGAGAGCACACAGTCGAGCACCTGCCAGCTTGGATGAAGGCCGGCTGTTTATTATTTTTTCCCCAAAACTAAGCTTTGTGTGGAAAAACAACACGCGTATAGGCAAGGGCTGCATAAAGTAAACAAGTGAGTGGATTTTTACGAAGTAGAAACACCTAGAAAATGAGTCTCACCCTCAAATCCAGAAACAGATGCTGCCAGAAGCGCCAGTCATTCCTCCCCCTTGACCCCCTTGAGTACCATCAACTTCACTGTGAACCACATGGACTACTTACTCACCGCTGGGTCTGCACTTCTCTGAGGATTCTGTGCTCGACGACGTTTCCATTTCTCCTAAGGCTGACTCCTCATGCTGAGCTGTATGGTTACCTTCACTACTGACTAGTATTCGATCACACAGACACACCTGCTAGGGACAGTCATTGAGGGTGTTTCTAGCCTGGGACTGTTGCCGATATCACTGCTGTGACATACCTACCTTCTGCTGGAATTTTCCTGCATTTCTGATGTTTGACTTGCTGGCTTGTGCACCCAGCAAAGCAATTTTAACTCTGATTTTCCTGTATCAGTATGACTGCTTTCCTTAGCATCGTGTGGACCTGGCTCAAAGGGACAAGCTACAACCTTTTAGTGACCTCAGTAGATGCTGTGGGTACAGAAAGATAGCCTCCTCGGGATATACATACGTACACACATACATACATAATACATACATAATATATGCATACATATATAAATGTGTGTGTATATCACACATATACATACATATATATATTATATACATACATATGCACATATATAGGCTAATCACACACACACATATATGTTAATCTTATTCTCATGAAGTCATACCACCTGTACAATACATGTCTATAAGTAAGATACTCTGGGGCTGGAGAGATGGCTCAGCAGCTAAGAGAACTGGCTGCACATCCAGAGGTCCTGAGTTCAATTCCCAGCAACCACATGGTGGCTCCCAACCATCTACAGTGGGATTCGATGCCCTCTTCTAGCTTAAAGTCATACATGCAGATAGAGTGCTCATGTACAATAAATAAATAAATCTTTTTTTTTTTTTAAAGTAAGATACTCTGAATTTGGCTGAGCATTGGTGGTGCACACCGTCAATCCCAGCACTAGAGAGGCAGAGGCAGGTAGATCTCTGTGAGTTCAAGGCCAGCCTGGTCTGCAAAGTGAGTTCCAGGACAGCCAAGGCTACACAGACACACCCTGTCTCCAGAAACTAAACAACAACAACACCTCCGAATCTGCTGCTCTGAAGCAGACATGTAGAATTCCACCTATTCTAGGAGTCGGAGGCCCGCCTTTTAGTCTTTCCTCTTTGGCTCCTGGGGATTCTGCGCCACAAGCATCATTACCAACATGCTGGACAGGCTGTTCGATCATTATCATATGCAAAGGCAAGAGACACAGGGCAGGGGGAGAGAGCAGGGAATGAGGCTTTGAGTTCTCGGTTGGCCATCAAGTTGCCACGTGACCTTCGACGCTGCTTAACCTCTTTCCAGCAGCTGCTGAATATTCATTAAGTACTTTTCATCTGGGAGGGCCAAAAAGAACGTGCCAGCAGATCCCCGCTCTTCAGAGAGCTCATTATAAAAACAACACGCACTGGCTACCTCTTACCACACGTGTGTGCTTCTATTTTCTCTCTCATGTTTGTTCCTGGGCAGGTCTGCAGTGTTCTGTTTTTCTTTCCTTTCCTCTAAAATGCCAGCCAGCATCCTGGCATCCAAAGGTTAAAAAAAACGAAAAACAAAAAAACAAACCAGAACAGCCTCTGCCCTGTTGACCCCAGCCTGTGCGTCTACCATAGGATTCTACACAAAAAGAAATGAATCAATGCGGAGACCATTACGGGTGTAGGCCAGAAACCATGCAAACCTTTCAGGCAGTAATGCAAGGACATTATTGAGAGCAAGTGAGCTTTTAAAAGTTTCTCCTGGCCTGGGGAGATAGCTGAGCCAGCAAAGTAATGAACTGCCTCAGAAGCTGAGGCCCTGAGTTCGAGTCCTAGAGCCCAGGTTAAAAAAAAAAAAAGTCAGGTGTGGTGTAAGTCCAGGGCTGGGGAGGCGGAAGCAGGTGGTTCTCTGGCCAAACAGTCTAGCCTGCTTCGAAAGCTCCAGGTCTGGAGACTCTCTGTCTTAATAAACAAGGTAGACAGCGCCAGAGAATGCTACCTATGGTTGATTTATGTCCTACACACACACACACACACACACACACACACACACACACACACACACACACACACACACACACACACGGGGTGTTCTGTTCAACCTGCGTGAACGGAAGAGACAGACATGCTGCACGCTTGTTGAGAATAAGGCATTAGCCTCAGTCCCCACCTGCTTTTTGTTTTTGTTTTTTTTCGAGGCAGAGTGTAGTTTTGGTGCCTGTCCTGGATCTCTGTAGCCCAGGCTGGCCTCGAACTCACAGAGATCCACTTGGCTCTGCTCCTGAGTGCTGGGATCAAAGGTGTGCGCCACCACCACCCAGCCCCCACCTGATTTTAACCTTCTTGGTTCCGATCGCCAGGTCAGCTGAGTTCCTGAAGATAGGCAGGATCTCAACTGTTTCCCCTCACCTGGGCTTTCATGAAGCACAAGTGTTTCCAATACATTGTTTTCAGACCCAAAAGTGCGGGGGTATGCTCAATGTTGCAGAGACTGAGAAAATCACAGTCGGTGCGGTGCTGATGTGAAAATCAGTATTTACTCTCAGGGCTGGGGTGCAGTTCAGCAGTAAAGCCCTTGCCTAACATGTGTGAGGCCCTTGGTTCCATCCCCAGCATTGCCAACAACAACAGCAAAGAATTCTCAAAGCAGAAAGCTGAGACCATCCCACCCAGGAGCCCGAGTCACCTCCCCTCCTAAGCAACACACAGGGCACAGGCAGGCAAGACATGAACATTGACATGGATGGCACATGGGGCTGCAGCTTTTCCACGACAGTCCCTAATGCTGTCCTGTGTCCTAAGAGCCATTCCCATATACATTTGTGTATATGGTTTCCTAATGAATTTGTATACCATCATCTCAAGTAATCTTTAAGACAGGAAAATTATGCAAACCTAACCTGCTAGATGAAGACAGACTGTTTTTTTTTTTTAAATTATGCCTGCTTGTGTGTGTGAGCTCGCGTGTCACACACATACACACACAGGAATGTATGTATGTGTGTGGTGTGTGCCAAGGCACTTATGTGGAGGGTACAGGACAACCTCTGATATTCGTCCTTACCTTCTATCTTGTTTGAGACAGGGTCTCTTGCTTGTCTCTCTCTATATCAGCTAGCTGGCCTGATAGCTTCTGAGGGTCCCTGTGTTCTTCCATCTCACTGAAGGAATGTTGTGATTACAAATGGGCACTCCTGCATCTAGGATTCAATGCAGGTCTCCATGCTTCTCTAGCAAGCATTTTACCTATCTCTTCGGCCTTACATGATTTGTTTATTTGTTCAAAATCACATTAACTGCGAAAGGATGGACAAGTCCCAACCCTGAGCCAAGCGATTTCAACTTGGTCCCTCCTAATGTGTGCATCCAGTTGCTAAGGCAACTCAGACAGCATCCTGTTTCCTTCACGTTTTCCAGGTAGTCCCATCTCACCATGGTTCTGAGGGGTTTCTGTCTTGTCTCCTTGTCCACAGGCCTGGGTTTGACACACCTCTCCCTGCAATCTTCCATCTCCCTTTCTATTCCTTCCCCAGGGCTCGGCTGAGCAGGCGGAGGTGTGGCCTGAGAGCACACCCCTGGGTGGGCACAGATGAGTTCTGTCTGCTTACCCTGACTCCTTCTGTGCCTTGCCTGCAGCACATGTATCAGAAATCATTTCTCAGGGCACCAGGCACACCTGAAAATGTCCTGGGTTTGGTGGCGGGGAGATTTACAAAGCCCAGCGTCCCTTAGCAGCTCCATTTATCACTGCCGGAGAGATATTAGCACAGCTCCTTGTCACACACCTTATGCAGGGTGAGAGGGATAGAGGTTTGTTTGTACAATAGCTGCCAGGTGGCTGACTGACCTTGGTAAGAAGGGAGATAATTACATAGCTGTTCAGGAACAAAAGCAAGAGCGAGGAACAGAAGCAAGCTATGCTCAACAGCACACCTCTTCTCTTTGGAGGGCGACTGCTCGGACTTGGGACTGCTGTTCTTGGTGGGTAGGGAGCTTGATGTGCCTGGATCCCACTCAGTGCCTTGGAGAGGAAACTCCAAAATTCTAATTCTATTAGGAACAAGTATGAGCAAGCGGCAAAGGGTTCCTGGGTTTCCCAGGACAGCCTCACACCTGTGATTCAGAGCCAGCCTGCCGGGTGAGATGCCCTAAGCAGGTCCCCACAGGGGCCATCAGGGGATCTCCTGTGGACAGACCTAGGTGGTTCCTTGGGATAACACTAAATCAAGCACCAGCATCTCTCACAACAAAACAAATCAAAGCCTACAAGGGTGGTCTGCAGAGAAGGCTTTCTTCCAGAGCTGGAGGAGTTATATGGCTGGGGTGGGCAAGGAGGCCTGGGGTGAAGGTGGCATCTTGTACTAGGCCTTCCTTTCGCTCACAGATTGCCTAAGCTGTAGGAAAAAGTGTCGGGACTTTCTCCAGTTGCTCCCTTTCCATGACCCTGTCCAAGTTCCCTGATAGTTCTGTGCCTGATTGTATTGTCGCCGGTCTACCATTTACAACCAA
This sequence comes from Peromyscus californicus insignis, assembly GCF_007827085.1. NCBI lineage: Eukaryota > Metazoa > Chordata > Mammalia > Rodentia > Cricetidae > Peromyscus > Peromyscus californicus. Next base: position 31,138,392 of record NW_026294617.1, read on the forward strand.
TTCAGCAGAATTCTCCACTCTTTCCTTCTGAATCATTTGGGTTCTTTTTCAGTGTGTGTGTGTGTGTGTGTGTGTGTGTGTGTGTGTGTGTGTGTGTGTGTGAGAGAGAGAGAGAGAGAGAGAGAGAGAGAGAGAGAGAGAGAGAGAGATCAACCCTGAGTTTCATTCCTCAGGGACCATCCACCTTGTTTTATGAGTGTGTGTGTTTGTGTGTATGTGTGCGTGTATTTGTGTGTGTGTATATGTGTGTTTGTGTGTATGTGTATGTATGTGTGCGTTTGTGTGTGTGTGTTTGTGTGTGAGAGAGAGAGAGATCAACCCCGAGTTTCATTGCTCAGGGACCATCTGCCTTGTCTTTTGAGACAGGCCCCCGTCTAGCGAACCCCAGGGCCCCACCTCCCCACTGCTGTGGTGATGACAGAGCGCTGCCATGCCTGGCTCTTTACATAGGTTTTCTGCCGGTGAACCAAGGTCCTTACGGTTGCGTGGCAAGCCCTTTACCAGCTGAACTATCTTCCCAGCTCACGAATTACATGTACTATTGCTATTTTGCTTAATGCTAGTAATGTCGGGGCCTACGGTAAGTGTGAGCTAGCCCCCACCACACGCTGGTTATAAAGACCCCTGGACCAGCGATCAGGAGAAAAGGAGTCAGGCAAGAATGGAAGAACTGTCCAGTTAACAGTCCTTCCAACTGATGGCTGAAGCCTGTCTTTAAGGAACAAACTAACGTTATGGGAGAAAAGCCTAGCTACTTGAAAAGGTGAAAATTCCACAGGTTCTTCTACGCTCCTGTGAAAGGCCAGTCTCTGAGTATCTTGACAGGGACAATGCTGACATCCTCACAAACAGCAGGTGCCAAACAGATGCTAGCTGAATTGATGGCTCGCACCTTGGAGGAGGGGGCGTTACCTACCTGCTCCGCCAGGATCTGCTGCTGCTGCTGCTGCTGCTGCTGCTGCTGCTGCTGCCGCTGCTCCCGGAGGAACTGTTGCTTCTGATGCTCCATCAGCTGGGCCCGTTGATCCATTAGCATCTGCTTCATGATGGCTGCCGGTGGCTGGCTGCCTAGAAAGCCAAGACCCCCAGGACTGGCTCCGGAGACCATGCTGCTCGACCCTGGGGGCACAGAGTTCTGCATGGGGCCCGAGGTCCTGGGAAGACCAACTGTGTGCTGCTCCTAGAGGGAACGAAAGCAAGCGATTTAGAGATTCTGCCAGGACACTTCCTGCCATTTCATGGGAAACTTCGGAGGGGAATGGGGCAGGGGTCCTAGCTGAGGGATTGATTCCAGGGCTTCTGAGTGATACCCATTAAACCTCCAGAAAACGATCCTGTAATTCTCCATAAAAACCATCCTGTTGGCCTCAGCACAGGAGAACTGGAGAGGCTCCACAGAGGCAGGGGATAGTAGCAGTAACAGAGAGTGGGTCTGGGACATGGGAAGCCAATTCATCTGTTTCCAATGGGATGGCATGGTGGCTGTCCACTGGGATTTCAATGTTCCTATCTCTCTAAAGAGAGGAAATAAGCCCTCAGGCTGGGCTCACCATAAGTCTCAAAGGCAGCATCCATCCTTATCTTTCCTGATAATCCTACTCCTTACTGTCTACTTTGCCAAAACGGACATCTCAGTAAATATGAGAGACATACATAGACAATCGGACCCGATGGTGGATGTTAGTCTATCTAACCAAAACACCAGCTTTTGTATGTGCATGAGTGAGTGTGTGGGTGCATTTTAAATTCTGCCAGACAGTTTTTTGATAGTAGGAACTGAAATGTTTTATTTTTGATCAAAGCTCTATCTTTCCTTCTTTCTTTCTTGTTTTTTTTTTTTTGGGGACAGGGTTTCTCTGTAACTCTGGCTGTCCTGAAACTCCCTCTATAGACCAGGCTAGCCTCAAACTCAAGAGATCTACCCATCTCTGCCACCTGTGTGCTAAGCTACCACACCCGACCAAAGCGATATAATCTTAAGATTGGGAAGAGAAAGGGGTTCAGTAGGAGGGGGAGGACGCGAAAGGATAATAGTAAGAAATGTGATCAAAGCGTGTTATATGTATGAAATGAGAAGGTCTATATTTTTAAAAGCAATGTAATCTCCTAATCTCTTTAAATATAGAATTGCATCTCATGTGTCTGGGACAATTTCAGCACCGGGACTGGATTGGGACTCTTGATTCTATAATTATTTGCCGGAGAGCTGACAGCAACTTTTAAGGACTGACCCCTAGGAAAGAGAGGTAAAGGGGTAAGTAGCTAATCCCACAGAGCCCAGTGGATATGTGGAGAATGCCCTCAGAAGGAAAGTCTATGCAGCTGGACAGTGGAGGCTACCAGGGGCAAAAAGCTAATGGTCACAGAAGGTGTGTAGACACAACACTCAGTTTCTAGACACTTTTATCAACAAACCGGCAATGGCTAATGCTGTCCGAATGTTCTGTGGAAACAGTCCTTCCAATTCACTGGTGTCAAGCAACTTGTCTGAGCACAGAGACACCCCACTTACATGGCATTCACACAAGGACAGGAGGAGCCGTACCGTGAGATATTCTCATGGTGCCTAATAAGAAGAATCAATGTGGATATCTACCATTATTTTAAGGTGTAATCCAAACTGGATTTTAATATATCCTCCCCCCCTTTAGAGTTGCTACTGTTTTAACATAGATATGGTTGAATGTGCTAGAAATTTCTCTCAAAATACAGAAATGAGCTTATGTCTGCCTCTCCAGGGCCAGTTTGGGGTCAATTCCCCACAATCCTGGCTTTGCTGGTCCTCCTGCTTCCTCTTTGCTTGGTGCTGACGAGGCAGGTGGTCCTTTCTGGCCAGGTTCCACCTACACCCTGTATGTCTGGACTCTCTGCCTCCTTGCATCCACACATAATGGCACAAGCAAGACAAAGCATATTACTTCTATTGCCCCAGAAACAAGAGCTGGGGGAGATAACGGTTAGATAGCAAAGCTTGGGCTACACCAGTAACAGGATGGTCCGTCCATAAGAGAACCAGGTGCCGACTTTGAGTCTACATCAGTATTCTTTCTACTCTGGCCTTTCTGAACTCTGAGTCCACAGTGCCAAGCTCACATATCAGAACAGCCTGTAGACTAAATAGGAACGATGTTGCTCATAAATACACTGCGTTGTATTTTTTGTGTGTAAGTGCTGGCTAAATTATGTGTATGCACGTGCTCCTATGTACCAGCACCCACAGAGGACCTACCCGGAGCTGAGGACCTTGCGCTTGCTAGGCAAGTGCTCTACCATTGAGCTAAATCCCAACCCCAAGCTAAATCTCCAATCACGTTACAGGTAGTTGTGAGCCTCCTGATGTGGGTGCTGGGAATGAAACTCTGGTCTGCGAAGAACAGTTTAACTCTTAACTGCCGAGCTGCCTCTATAGTCCACGATAAATGCTTTTATTTATGCTTGTTCTCTGCAATTAGGTAGAGAGCTATGAAATATTTTTAATGTTAATAAAAGGCCTTATGCTAAAAGATGGATGCTCCACATGGCTGCGGGGATCTAGGTCCATGACAGTTCCCTTGTCTTCCGTTTCTGCTGGCTACCTGTCTCTAAGCCCTCGTTCCTCCAGGATCAAGTTGTTTCTTGCCACCTTGAGAGACAAATGGCTGACCAAGGGGACACTTTCACAAAGGGGCTGACACTGGGCAGAGCTGGCCAACCAGCAGGACAGATAGCAGTTTGTCTTTCATGTAGTCCAGTCTATTTACTATTTCCTGGTTTTGATGAAGAGACATTTGAAGGGAAAATGAGATCCAAGGACAACACCTTCCTTAGCTTGTTTGTGAAAGGGCTGTTGCTCTTGCTGGCTTTGTTTCTCTTCCTGCACTTTGAGATTTCTATTGCCTGTGTGACCCCCTGCACAGCTGAGGAATGTACCCAGGGGTGGAGAACCTGCTTTCCCAGCCTTCTCTCCCCTGGGAAAGTAAGTGAGACAAATGAGGTGATGATGTTCATGCATCCAGCCCCATTTTGTCCTTGTGGACACAGTCAAGGTATAATCCAAACTGGGGTTACTTTCATTCCCCAAATGGTCCTGTCTCCAAAGTTCTTTGGGTCCTACGAGACCCAAAGGCCAGACGTTGCCTTCAAATGAAACATCTTTTGGGGCTGCCCAACAAGCACACAGGTGCGTGTCCCAAAGTGTGAAGGCGCACCGTGACTGGCTTCCCAAATGGAGCTGGTGCAGGCAGCTGTTTATGTCACACAGCTTCTTTTAACCTCAAATCTAAGAGGGCTTAATGAGAAAGAGCCTGTCAAATTCTCGGATTCCAAGCCCCTGCTCTTGTTTCTAAGGAGGGACACAGTGGGTTGTGCAATTAGAGAAAACCAGAGTGAGCTTTCGTCATGCGACATGTAATGCCTTGCAGCCAAATGATGCAGTATTTTTAGTTTTAATTACTGGTTTGCTCACTACTCCCAGCCCAGCGACCTCCCTTGCTTTCCACCCAGAATCTTAATACATTCTCTTCCCATCGCATCCAATTTGCTACGTAGATCTCCGTGGCTCTCCAAACACTCTCACTTTTCAGTTAAATAAGGGGAGGAAAAAGAGATCAAAACCAAAGAATGTATCTTACACACTCACCTTCCGCTCCAGGGACAAGAGCTTAACAATTTTCTAACGGCTAGAGAGAGGTAGGAAGGTGTAAAAAAAACACTCTAACCTCCCCCAAAGAGGCAGTTTCCGACTTCAAAAATCAGAGGCGATAAAAATATCTTCCGAGCGAACAGCCAGCTGTTTATTTATAAACCCACTTGTGGGGAAACTTGCTTTCTCTGAAGGGATTTTTGCGCCCCCCCCCCCCCCCCGAACACGCAGCGTTTGGGTGACAGTGACCAGAAATGCAGAGGGGATGGAAGATCGTGGGTTCCTAGGAGGGCCAGGGTGCGGCATCCTGGGTCCCTGGATCCAGGAGAGCCTGGATTTCAGCCTTTTCTCTACGTGGCCCCAGGGGACCTTCTTGAGCAGCTGCTGTTCTGCCGGTAGCCCAGCAGATGGTGGTGTGAGCCCGGGACCGCACTCCAGGCCTCGCGCTGAGCCCGCGCCCCCCGCCCATCGCAGATGGCTTAATCAGGGCTCGGTCCCCCGCCCCGTCAGGGCCGGCGCTGCGGACGTGGAGCCAGGCAGTCAAGTGTTACTGCGTACAGCAGGTAGCCTGGCAACTGCGAGCATAATACGGAGCAGATGGTGTTCGCACGGCGTGATGGACATCACACACGACAGCCTGAGACAATCCAGGAATTCCCTGGTGGCTCAAGGCCCTCTTTGCACAAAATGAGTTCTCTCTCCATGGCCGTGCATCTTGGGGAGTTGGGGGGTGGGGGGAGTCTCTCCCTTTTCCACTCTCCGACTGACACCGAACTGGTTTCTTATTACAGACTTTTCTCCAGCCAGAGGGAGAGAGACTTGGGGAGGGGGACAGGAAGCGGACGTGGAAGGAAACCGAAGGACTGGGAACTGGAGGAGATGCTGGGGTACTGTGGCAGCCAGACCCAGGGGCACCTCGCTGTTGTAGGGGACAGGGTTTCTCTAGCCAGAGCAGCACAAAGCTTGTGCAGGGAGGAAGGGACCTCAGCTCACTTTATGCCACCGCGTGGCCTACCAGTCGCCCAAATGAAATTTAGGGTTTTCGTTAAAAAGTCCCCCGGGGCGTAATTTAGCCTCTTCAACTCCAGCCTATCTGCTTACAAGTCCTCAGGGGGCTCGGGCTAAGAGCGGGGGAGTGGTGCCAGGAGCTCCAGGCTGGCCCTAGAGAGAGAGTCGCTCACTGCTTGGTGATCCTAACAAAAGACCAGGAGCTCTTAGGCAGGGCGGGTGCCCTGGGGCCCCTGAGAAACTCAGCCTTGGGCTCTGCGGCGGGCACATTGCCGGGTGCCACCACCCCGGCCTGTAGCCTGGAGACACCGGATGAAAGGACACGTGAACAGAGGTATGGCTGTTGTGGGTAGGAAAGAGTTGGAATAAATCAATAAACAGAAAGGATGCCTAGAAAACAAATCTCTCTCTCTCTCTCTCTCTCTCTCTCTCTCTCTCTCTCTCTCTCTCTCTCTCTCTCTCACACACACACACACACACACACACACACACACACACACACACACACACACTGAACTAGGGCAAGTAATAAAAGAAAAAAAATTCAACCAATCTTGGGCCAAATGAATTTTTAACTAAATTCTATATATCAAAAGATTTCATATCCAGAATTTAGAGGCTGTCTACAAAGACAAGTTTTAAGTTTCAGAAGGCTGGGGTCTATGGAAGGTGAGCTAAGGTCACATCTGCCCAGCAAGGGTGTACCACTTTCATGTCAGTGAGTAGCAAGCAGGATGATTCCATCACCCAAAGGACCCCGGTTGTGACTCCCAGAGGCACAGGCAGGCCATCTTGTCTCTATCCAGAGTCCCTTGAAATGAAAATCACGTTTAAAAGTGGCCATTGACAATGAAAACTTCAGAGATAAAAAAAAGCTAAGCAGATGTGAAAACCTCCTCCACATTCTGTAGGAGCAATTTGTGTACAGCAACGGGCAAGTGTGGTCCAGGCCCCAACATTAGCATTCCCCCCCATCCCCAGACCGTGGCAGAAATGCAGATTTCCTGGCTCCACCAGGCCCACTGAATCAGACCAAGTTCTCCAGGTGACAGGCTACCCTGTAGTAGTTCAAGAATTACTGGAGCGAGTAATCCTGGCTGATTGCCGCCTGGTCCTGATTTGATTGCAAACTTGCATTTTCAAAATCAAGCCTGAGCGCAGGGTTGCTCTGGTTTTAGTGCAAAATCTTCCGCATTGAGAATAAAGCTCCCCTTCCCTGCTCAGGGTTGGTCAGGTCAGTGATATTTGTCATGAGGACCTAAGAATTCTCAAGGGAACCAGGAATCGTAACTCTTCCTAGAAGGATAGTATTCCAGTTCAGCTATGCTCTGGAAGCTGAGGGTAGCCAAGACTAAGGGGTGGGTGGTCCCTTGCTGAGGGACAGCACAAGAATGCCCTGAATTTCTCTAGGGTAGCACAAAAGAAAGCTACTGTTCGATGAATGTCCCCTTAGTTCAAAAGGGTTCTTCAAATAAGGAGGAGACCACAGGGCCACAATAGAAGATGATAAAGAACTTGTCTGCGGCACCCGACATCGGCAGAGCACTCTGCTAGGTGCATTTACCTATGTAATCAAACTCATTCCGCTGATTAGAAAGCACACGTCCCTGAGAGGTTAAGGAACTTGTCTGATTATCCCGCAGCTGGTGGCAGCATCCTTGGGATTTGAACTTTTCTACCACCAAAACATACATCTGGTCTTAATTGAGCAGACCACCCAGGAGGACTCTGGAGTCAGAAGCAATGGGAAGGGAGAAGGACGGACACAGAATAAAAAGGTAGAAACGATTAGAACCAAAGGATCAAAGAATGAAACTAAATAGGAACAAGAAGGACATTTTTTTTATTGTTGCCTGAGACTCCAAATCTGGATGTCTCCGTGTTATCAACTTCGACATTTAAAAAAAAAGGGGCAGAAGATTAGGCCATTCAACCGTAAGTGGGCAGATGAAACAAAATAAATTAAAGTCAGGGTTCCCTCTGAAGTCCACCAAGTGTCAGGGCAGAAGCATGGCCTCAGGATGGCGGCAATCTTGTACAAGTTTTCTTTTGCAAGAATAATTTTTTTTTTCACTGTGGTTTTGGAAAGCAGCTTGTAACAAACTCCCATGAAAGCCCCAACAGCCACCCCCAAATACTTCTGTTTCCTAAGATTCTTCAAGAAGGTTGCATCGAAAGATTTGTTTTGATCTGGGTGTGCTGGCACATGCTCGTAACAGTAGAACTTAGGAGGCTGAGGCAGGAGGATTACAACTCGAAGGCTAGCCTGTATACATAGGAAGACTGCTATTGTTTGTGTGATGGATGATGGTTGTATCTCCCAAACAGTTGAGTTTTAAGAGTCTGATTGTCAATTTAGGAAGTGTTTCATTCAAACAGTAGTAACTAAGGGCTGCTTCCACTACCAAGAAGCTGTTTTCCTTAGGAGGACCCCACAGACCTGACTAGTAATTCAGATCCTCTATGGGCACATGATTGTACACCCTGATGACATAAAAACCACCCTCTGGTTATTACTGTGATTGCTGGAGCATGCTTTCTCTCAGAGATTGGTAGACACACACACACACACAAAGAGAGAGAGAGAGAGAGAGAGAGAGAGAGAGAGAGAGAGAGAGAGAGGGGAGACAAAGGCTGATGGAGACTGACTCCTCTGTTTTTCTCTACATTATCCTTTGAGCAGGGTTCCTCACTGAACCTGGAACTCACGGGTTTGGCTGGACTGGTTGAGCAGCAGGCCCTCTTGTCTCTATGTCTCCACACCTGGGATTACAAGCTTTTTAGAACCTGGGTGCTGGGGTGGAACTCAGGTTGTCAGGCTTGCTTGGCAAGCATTTTATCCACCAAGCTATCTCGCCAGTTCCTGCCAGAGCTTCCTGAGTGTGTTGTACATCCTCCAGGATGGGGTGAGTGTGTGCTTCCAGCTTAGTTCTACATACAAGAGACAAGGACTGTAAATTTGGTTTTCTTTCTGGATTTCAATGGGCAGAATGATGTCTACTTACACACCAAAGAGCAAAAAGTTGTAGCCACATTTCATCTACAAATTGAAAATGTCTGAAACAAACCGCATCCATGTGCTACACAACCAGACTTTTCTCTTGTCATTATTCCCTAAACAATACAACATTAACAACTATTTACAAAGCATATTACATTTTTAAGGTAGTACAAGTGATCTAGAGATGATTCACAGTAGATGGGAAGTTTGTGTAGGTCATATGTATATCTCATCATATTTTAGATAAAGGACTTGAGCATCCATAGATTTTGCTGTATTGGGGTGTGTGTTTCCTAGATCCAATCCCCAATCCAGATTCACAGGGATGACTGTACTGAAAACATTCATGTTGGGCTGGAGAGAAGGTTCAGTAGCTAAGAGTGAGTATTGTTCTTGCAGAGGACCGAAATTCAGTTCCCATAGCCATACCAGGCAGTTCACAAACATCAGGAGCTTCAGCTACATGATCCAGTGCCCCCTTCTGGCCACCACAGGCACCTGCACTCACATGCACAGATACACACATGTATATGTGATCTAAACCAAAATCTTTAAAACAGGCACGCTTTGCTGATTCTTTTGCCCTCACCCACCCAATCACATAAGTTTTAAAAGCAATGTAGGAAAGTAGAAAAAAAGAGGCAATACTTGTTTATAGCACTCCAAAGTAACTAAGGTTAATCTTACAATTGCATTTACATCTCCCCACTCCTTTCCTTAGCATGCAAAAAGACATCTTTATGCTCCTGATCATGGCATACGTATGACAGTATATCTTAGGAAATCAAACTCTGCAAAACGGGAAAATAGAAAGTTCCAACTTTCCAAATGCTTACAAGTTACAATTTATTGGGAGGATGATCTCTTATTGACTCATTCCTGGCAGGGTGTTTTGTTCCTTGAGGATAGAGGCCTGTGGTTTTTCCTCCAGCATCCAGCACAATTAGAGGCACAGTTGCAACAAGCTAAATGTTTGCTGAATTCAGCTAACTGAGCATGATGAAGTCTAGCCTAAACCAACGTGAGGTAAGGGAGAAGGATGTCCTTATAAACAGACTGCTTCTTTGAGCATCCCATGAAGCCCTCTGCTTGCAAGTAAGGAAAGGGTTAAAGTGGGCAGTACTCTGAAGATGTGTGAGTGTACCACCGAGGGAAAGGTCAGGTTTTCAAGGACTTTTTTGGGCATAAAAAAAAACAAAAACAAAAACAAAAAACCCAACAACAACAACAACAACAAAACCAAATACCAGTTTTTCTTATCAGTGCTTTGACCAAAGTTACAATCCCTCCCTGCACAGAAACACAACTTGGAGAGTTATGCTTTGCCTCTGCCTTTGATGTAAATTATAGAGTCCTTTTGATCCTTTTGTTGCATTTAATTCCACCACCAAAGCAACTCTAAATTGGTTAAAAGTTCATTAGTGTGCAACAATAGCAGCTTGATTAAATAAATTATGGCACATCCATACCATGAATGTGAGGCAGTCAATAAAAATCATGCCTCTTGGACTGTCTAATCACATGGAAGCTTGAAGCCGACAGAAAAGAAATAACAAAAATCTCGGAAACATTAGCCACAGATGATATTGTCAGGAATTATAAGTAACTTTTATACTTTTTTTTTGAGACAGGTCTCCCTGTGTAGCCTAGGCTGGCCTAGAACTCGATATGTAGAACAGGCTGGCTCCCAGCTCACAGAGATCCTCTTGCCTCTACCTCCTAAGTGCTGGGATTAAAGACATGCTTCACCATTCCCAGTTTCAATTTTTATTACTTTTTATTAATTTTTTTCATTTATTTTACATACCAACCACAGTTTCTCTTCCCATCTCCCCTCTCATTCTCTCCCCCCACTCCCCTACCCACTCCTTCTCCCTTCAGAAAGGGGCAGGCCCCCCATGGGAGTCAACAAAGCATGGCATATCATGTTGAGGCAGGACCAAGCTCCTCCCCTTGTATGAAGGCTGGGTGAGCCCAGGGCTTAAAAGGAAGCCTTGAACCTCCTCAGCCAGCCTGGGGACAGCGGCTGACTTAGCTCTTAGATACTGAGACTTAGCTCTCAGTATCTAAGAGCAGCTTCTTCCACATAGCTACCCACTCAACCCCCAAACACTGCCGCAGGACGGTCAGAGCAACCTGCTCTGCAGGCCTCGTGATAGCGGGGACCCATCTGTAGGCAGACTACATGAGCATTCGAGGCTGAGGAGGCGGCTGCTGTGGACCTCGGTCCTTTGGGTAAGCCATGGTGGTTGCTCTCTTGAACTCAGCAGCTGTGATCAGCAGAAGGTAACATGCCTCGGATTGGATCTGTTAACATCCATTATGCAGCGGGTGGGACTTACAAGGCCCGACCCCTCTTGAGGATACACATATTCTGTTGCTGGGAAAGTGAGAGACATTTTCTTCCAGGGAATAGCTGCTCATAAGTTGCCCACATGCCTTAAAAGCCCTCTTGTCCCTGCTCCCATAAGTACCCTTAACTAAATGCATTGGTTCACCAAACAAGCCTTGAGTGGACTTGTTTCTTTGGTATGCTGTTGGTGCTCTGTTAGGGGCGTGGATAAATACTTAGTCACCCCTGGAAATGTTCATGCCACAGGCACCCTCCTAGCATCCCTAAGAACAGCTGGATAGGGCAGCAGGGTGGGGCGTGAGGAGGGCGCGCTAGAAATCTGGACTTGGCCTCTCCCACGTGTACATCTTGGGCTCGAACCAGCTTCTCAGAGGACTGTTACATGTCGGGGTGGGCCTAGGGCCAGGTGGAGCTGGGGGTAGGTGCAGAAGGCTGGTTGACCCTGGGCTTTTCACATGTAAAACCCTTTGAACTTTTATTTTTTATACATATTCTGTACAACAGGAACATATTGATGCGACTGAAAGATAACACCCATTTTCCCACTTTACAGTGTGTGTGCCTTAATCACTCGACCAGAATGTTCTATGTCTCTTATCAGTTAACGTTCTTCTGTGTGTGTTCATGTATGTGCGACTGCAAGTGTGTGCATGTAGGAGCAGGCTAAGGACAACCCTGGGTGGTGTTCCCAGGAGCTGTCCATCTTGCTTTCTTGAAGTAGGGTGTCACCGAGAACTTTAGCTTGCCAATTTTGGCAAGGCTGGCTGGTCACCAAACCCTAGGGATCTGCTTGTCTCTGTCTCCAGTGCCGGGATTAAAACACATACCACATGCCTGACTGATCTATTTGTTTATTATTACATGTGGGCCTCTATATGCATACACACAAGTGTATGTGTAGCTGCACACACGGTGTGTGTGTGTGTGTGTGTGTGTGTGTGTGTGTGTGTGTGTGTGTGTGTGTATACGTCAGTGGACGACTTTGTGGAGCTGGCTCTCTACTTCCATTTTTACATAGGTTCTAGGCATCCAACACAGGTTTTTAGGCTTGTGTGGCAAATAACCTGTGGCCCATCCCTAGCATTTTTTATGTGGCTTCTGGTGTGTACCACCATGGCCAGCTTTGAAAGAACATTAGCTGAGTTCTGGGCATTGAACTCAGGTCCTTGTGCACACAAGGCAAGCAAGCACTCTACCCATTGGGCCATCTTTCCAGCTCTCAACTAATATGCTCTCTATATGCCCTGCATGCCTGAGAATAAAAATGGTCCTTTGTCCCGTCATTCTTACCCTAAGAAAGGTGCATTTTATAAATACGTATGTGGTGACTCTAAAGAATAAAACTTTAAAAAAAAGGATTTATTTATTTATTGTGTATACAGTGTTTCTCCTGCAGGTATGCCTACAAGCCAGAAGAGGGCACCAGATCTCATTACAGATGGTTGTGAGCCACCATGTGGTTGCTGGGAATTGAACTCAGGACCTCTGGAAGAGTAGCCAGTGCCCTTAACCGCTGAGCCATCTCTCCTTCTCCCCGGGCATTTTCTTAACCTTGAGACTTGGGGACAATATGGGATAAGAAACAGTTTGGGAAGAAATGTGGACCTCAATGAGAGTTTCCAGTGGTACATGATGGTCAGAATGGTGGATGGTGAGTAGATGCAGCCTGGGGGTGGGGGCGTGCAGGACACTGGACTCAAGGGCTAGCTGGCTTGGATGGAGGTGCAGGACACTGGACTCAAGGACTAGCTGGCCTTGCATGAGACAGAAAACCCTCTGCTTCTACTTGACAGCAAGTTCAAGGATAAAAGAGGATTTGACCGGGAGTGTAGATGGACATGTAGATTTCTATTTGAGTGGAGGAGAAGAGAAGAGTTGGCCAATGGAAGGCAAGGGTGAGGTGTTTGTCTGGGCATGTGGGAAACCATTCTTGCCAGTGGGGTGGGGGAATGACTAGCCACACTCAGGCCTGGGCACAGACAGGCAGGACACCTGATGTGACCAACGAGCAACAGGAGCCCGGGTAGGCTCTCAGAGAGTAAGGTGATAAATGCATCACTCAAAGATTGGCAAGCGTCAGGCAGGGCAGAGATCAGGCTGGGGCTGGATGAGGAGGACAGTGGGCAAGAAGGATGGGGAAGTGGCCCTTGGGGGTGGTCTGGCTGGCCAGTGGGGTGAACCTGGTGTCTTACTGTGGAAGCTGAGAAGGATAAATCAAGCCCCTTGCAAGGTATTATCTGCCAGGTATTATCTGGTAAAGCTTTGCTGCCTCTTTATCACAGAAAGGCCACTTTCTGGTCCACTGAGCCCCGCCTCCTCATGCTCACTCCTAGTCTGTCATTTCCCCTTTGCTGAAGACCATGTGATTACCAGAGAGCTGGCAGAGATGGTCAGCCCTACCAAAGATGAAGTGTGGACCGAGGTGTGGCAGCGCATGCCTGTAATCCGGTAACTCAGGAGGCTGAGGCAGGAGGATCATCAGTTTGAGGTCAGTCTGTGTTACATACTGAGGCCCTTGTCTCAAAATGAAACAAGTAAAACAAAAAGGTAGATGAGGTAATTCTAGTGTGTTGTGTCCTTCCCATTCTTAAATAGCTCAGTGCATGGGCTGGGGAAATAGTTCAAGGGTAAAAGTACCTGCCATGTAAGCAAGAGGCACAGTGTTAGAGTCCTCAGCGCCCACATGGATGCTGGGTGGGTGTCCTGGTTCACTTACTACTCCAGCAACAGGAAGGTGGAGACGGGATCCCTGGAGCAAGCCGGCCAGTCAGTTTGCTGACTAGCTGACTAGCTGTATTGCCAAGTTCTGGGTTCGCCTGAGAGACCTCACCTCAATAAAAAATGTGGAAAGCGATCAGAGAAGATCCTCCACGTCAACTGTGGGCTTCCATATGCACACACACAAGTGCATGCGAACCTGCACACACACACACACACACACACACACACACACACACACACACACATCCATGCATACCACACATGTATGTACACCCCACACACATACATGTGAGCTAGAAGAACTTAATGTCTGTAAATACACACTTAGTACACCATGTCTAAAATACTGTGTCTTGGTGACTTTTAAAGGGACTAGAGAGGCTATAACATAAGCAGGCACATGCCCTGACTATTTTCGTAGCCCTAACAGTATTTCTTGGGGATGAAGAGAAGCCAGGAAACAACAAAAAATAAGATCAAAACTGACTTGAGAAGAGGGCGACTTTAATTTGCGCTTCATTTACTTGGCTCCCCAACTTTCTCCTTCCCACTAAATGCTTCAGTTAATGTCCATCAAAGCCTGGAAAGGCGTAAGAAAGTGTGGGGGCTGCCCAATTTGGGTCTCAACAAGTGGTCTTCATAACAAACGCGGTAACAAATTATGTCCTAGGCTTAGGCTCACTCTCGGAGAGAAACAACCAGAAAAGCGCTTGGTTCTTATTGCTACATCTTGTTTGTAACAGAAATGTTGTGTTAAATATATATTTTTTTTAATTTTAAGAATAATGCTTAAGTTAGCATGTGACGTGCTATGTCTTAGAGTTGCCCTTTTCCACTGATTTTTTAGACTAAACTAGAGATGGTGGTTAAAACAATATTTGAACAAGACAGTAAATTAGCACGGAAGCACTCAGGTCACAGAAAACTCCCAGCTGAACTTAAGAGTCTGCAGGCGGTTCCAGGTAAGAGCTTGTTTGGTGTTTTAACTTGGTGGCCTCGTGTCTTCTGTTGAACACACGAAGCATTTTCCCTTTGAAGAATCTTCCCTTTCTTCAGATGGCAGTGGGGTGAAGCAAAGCCTGCCATTCATAACGCTGAAGCTCCCCTCACTCGAGAGATGGATGGCAGCACCTGCCTGGCCGGCTCCCACTCTGAGAGGCGGAGCTACAAATCTCTCTCAGGCTCCCAGCGGTCTTTCCCACACTGGCCTCTGTAGGAACAAAATTCCTCAGATGGTTGACACCCGCCAATTTGTCCCCCCCCCCCCCCCCCCCGCTTCAAACATGGCGTACTCTCTCTGTGCCTCTCAAAGCAGCCAAGGGCCAGCAGCCACAGCCTCTCCTTGTCTGAATGAACCTCTGCTCTTCTGTGTTCTGCCTAGTCTGTGTTCTGAAGGAGGAAGAGACGGGGCTTGCCCTCAAAATGTATGGGGGAAATCAAACGTGATTTCTTTTCTTTTCTTTTCTTTCCTTTCCTGCTGCATCTCAAACTCATGGTTCTTTGGGATCGCAGGAATGTGCCACAGTACCTAGTTTAAGCATTATTTCTGCATTACAGACTACTTTTCAAGAATCCTGAGGATCTGAAGGAAGTAGGCAAGTGGCCAACTAAAACCCAGAGGTACTAACTAGTCAACTCACACCACGTGTACCACTGAGGAAAACAGCTCAGAGATGGAGGGACGGGAGGGCACAGGGCACGAGGCAATGGTTTACCTCTGTAGTAGAGGACTGTCCCCTCCAAGCATCTGTGTGTCTTTACTTTAGAGATGAACTTGGGGTATGAATATTTGAAAATCTCCTATGAGGGCTGGGCAAATAGGTTTAGATGTACAATGATTACCTAGCAATGGCTGGATTCCATCTTCAGCACCACACCCCACACACCACACACCACACACACACACACACACACACACACACACACACACAAAAGAAAGAAATGAAGACAAAAACGAACAGACAACAATAACACCCTCCCCAAACATTGCAGGTAATGTTTATTCCTTGTCCACATTATCAGTCCTATGCCTGATTCTTTAAACACAAACCAACTCATGTGCATGCCTGTGTGCCTGCAGAATCCAGAGGTCAGTTAGGCTCGGGTACCCTCCTCTACCACTCTCCACCTTAACTTTTGAGACAGGGTCCTCCTCTGAACCTGGAGCCCACTGACTGACTAAATGGTTGGCAAGCCCTCCCTCCATTTCTGGCCGACACTTTAGTGCTGGCTTTACAGATGTGCGCTGCCATGCCCGGCTTCCCAGTAAGGGCTTTACCCACTGAGCGATCTCCCCAGCCACTATGCCTGATACTTTTTTAAAAAATATCTTTTAAAAATATATTCTTCTCGCCGGGCGGTGGTGGCGCACGCCTTTAATCCCAGCACTTGGGAGGCAGAGGCAGGCGGATCTCTGTGAGTTCGAGGCCAGCCTGGGCTACCAAGTGAGTTCCAGGAAAGGCGCAAAGCTACACAGAGAAACCCTGTCTCGCAAAAAACCAAAAAAAAAAAAAAAAAAATATATTCTTCTCTCATATATCGCATCCTGACTGTGGTTTCCCCTCCCAGCCCGTCTCCCCCACATCCCTTCCTCCTCAGACATACTCCTTTTCCTTCAGGAAAGGGCAGGCCTCCCAGGGATACCACCTAAACATGGCATGTCAAGTTACAAAAAAACCCAGGCATATCCCCTCAAATTAAGGCTGGATGGGACAACCTAGTAGGAGGAAAGGGGTCCCAAAAGCTGGCAAAAGAGCCAGAGATGGCCCCTGCTCCGACTGTTAGGAGTCCCACAGGAACACCAAGCTACATAACCATGACATGTATGCAGAGGAAGTAGGTCAGACCCATACAGGGTCCCTGGTTGTCGGCTGAGTCTCTGTGAGCCCAGGTTAGTGGATTCTGTGGGCCATTTTGCTGTCTCTTGACCCCTCTGTCTCCTGCAATCCTTCCTCCCCCTCTTCTGCAGGATTCCCTGAGCTCCGCCTCATGTTTGGCTGTGGGTCTCTGCATCTGCTCCTAGCAGTTGCTGGAAGAAGCCTCTCTGATTATGCTAGGCTCCAGTCTACGAGGATAGCAGAGTAGCATTAATGCCTGATGCTTTTTAAGAGCAATGGGAGCCTAGAGATCTCTACCGGGCCTTTGCAGAGCTGATGTCAAAGAAACCCCCAGCAACACTGCCTAGTACCTCAAGCATCCATGCACCCATAAGCTCTCTGTAAGGACGCCATCCAGCTCTCCGTGAGGATGCCGCCATCCCTTTCAACTGTCCGGGGGTTAATGTCAATGGCACTTGGGAATTGAGGGCCAGAGAACTGGGGTCAAAGGAGAAGACACTCCCTATCTTGGGTTCTGCAGTCTCTGTGCCTAGTCGTCTCCCTACATTAGCTGGAAGGAAACAGAGGAGCCGGGAACTTAGTTCTAGAAGGGTCTAGATGCTGAGAGGAACTTAGCTCGTGGGAAGAGAAAAGACCGTCCTATGCACGCATGGAAATGGCTGAAACTGGAAGCAGGGGAGTATAGGGAAAGAATTGTCCTGGAATAAGATCAAGAAAAGATGCTGGCTGGCCACACACTTCCATCTTTGTCCTCAAGTCAGGCTAAGTGTTGGCTTGATACATTTCACTCACAGCTGTGCTTTCTGTAATCTGTAAATTTTTGGGATTGGGACGAAACTTTGTTTTCTCCCCAGATTAGGCCAAACTACCTCTGGAAATGGGTCAATTTGAAGTAACAGCTCCTTAGATTGTGAGAAGACCCGGTCAGGCTGGGGGGAATGGAGGAGGGTCTCAACCCAGGGTATTCTGCCAGCAGCCATTTTGAAAGATTGCAAACACAACCTAGCTTTGATTTGCTGGCCTCAGAAGACAGCTTTTCTCAGTGACTCAGTGTGCAGACCATTTCTAGTCTTGCATTTTGGTGAACAGAGGGTGGATAAGACTTGTGGGTACGTGAGTCATGCCCTTAAAGTTCCAGAGTACCTATGCTTTTGTCTGAGTCCTACAACAGTCAACAACAACCCAGCATTTCTACAGAGCTCAAATGTACACACACACACACACACACACACACACACACACACACACACACACACGCACACACACACATTATACATACACATGTAGATTCGCATGGGTGTACAGAGGCTGGAGAACAACTTCACGTGTTGTTTATCATGTACCATCCACTTTTATTTTTTTGAGACAGGTCTCTCATGGGTCTGACGCTCATCAAGGCACAAGCTGGCTAGTGAGCGCCAGGGATTCTCCTGACTCTGCATCCCCAGAGCAGGGGTTACAATGTCATGCCACCATGCATGGCTTTTGTTTTTGTGTGTGAGTCCTAGGTAGCAAACTCAGGTCCTCTTGCAAGGACTTCATTGACTGAGCCATGTTACCAGCTCTGTAACAGCTCTCCAGAAGAGACTAGAAATTTCCTCCAAGTGGGAGAAAAATCAAGGAATGGTTTATAAATAGATAGTTTCTATGTTCACAAGAATATACTTCTGATTATAAAAAATGACAATGTTTGGCTCCAACCTTGTGTTCCTAATTTAGTGTTTTAAAATTTTTAATGTGTCTGAGTGTTTTACCTGCAAGTATGTGTGCATCGCATGCATTCTTGGTGCCCATGGAGGTCAGAAAGGTTCTCTAAAATCGGGGTTAAACTTGGGTCCTTTGGAAGAACAACAAGTGTTCTTAATTGCTGAACCACCTCTCCAGACCTTATGTTTTCTGTTTTGAGGTTTCTTTGCAATTACACAGATTTTTTAAGAATGAAGCATACAGTAATGCTAAAATGTTGAAAAGTTTCCTCTAAGAGACGCTACCACTCAAGTACCTCAGGGCCACGGCACAGGTTTGGCAGCCTAAACAGTGATGTGCACACGGCTCCTTCCTCATCTGTTTTCTCACAGATCCGAGTGGGACTGTTCTAGACCTGGGCCCCACAGACACTTGTCCTGAAGGCAACTGGAACTATTTTCTTCAGCTCATGAGCTCCGGCTACTATCTATGAGATAGAGAGGTGCCCATAAGAGGAATTTGACAGACAGGAGTCTGTCGGGACATATGAGAGGACTCCACACTGAGGCCACAATTTGTACAAGCATTTCTGAACAAATGCTGTCCTGCCGTGGAATCCTCAGACCTGAGGCGGTGGTGTTAATTGGTGAGGTTTCCATTCAACTGTGGTAACAAACAGGAGCTCTTGCTCCTTGGATGTGAATAACACAGTCGATGGCCACTAAATAAGTATTTTACAGTGAATCTACACTACGGTCTCCCCATTATCTCTTTGTGTACCCCCACAGTGGAGCTGAAGAAGAACACCCATTGTCCTACCTTGCATGTTTCTACCTCCCAGAGTGGAGTTCAGAAAGTTAGACGGCAAAGAAACAATATGGATGGATTATTCATGTCACAGAGCGACAGTGAATTCGACTGCACCCTCAAGTGCCAATAGAATGCCAAACATAACTGCAAAAAGCCCAAGAAACACTGAACACTCTGGAAATCATCTGCAAGAACTACTCTCCCTCGAGATGAGGCAGCCTCGGTGTCTCCCACAGCGCTACGGGACTGGAAGCGACGAGGACAACCCTCCAGCCCTAGATGACATCAGAAGCTTTACAAACTTACTGGGGGTGCCCCTTGTGTGTCCCCCCAGCTTCAATAAAGATCAATGAAAGGAGGGGTGGAGAGGCCTTCCAGGCCTCGTGGGTGGGTGGGTGGGCGGAGGCCACTAGCTCTCCTGAGGACACGCCAGCATTTGCTGCCTCCAGATTCCAACCGAATTCAAACCAGGCCTGCTCTAGAAATGGCCTCTGGGGCGGTTTGGGGGCTCTTTTCTCTCTGTTCCTTGGAGACAGGGAGCCTTAAATCCGAGGTGAACCTCAGACTTAGCAACTGAACCTCGTCTAACCCTTATTGTACCATGTGATGAAACCTGACCCTCTGGAATTCACCCCCCTCTGCTCACCCTTCTGACCCCAGTGCCGACCTTTGTGCAGCCCATAAGAAAATAAATTTAAAGAGGAGTTGGGTCCTCTTCAGGCTCCATTAATTTCCTTGTATATGTTACCCAGAACAATGTTTTCCCTAAGACCTGTGTATTTTGAATTTCTGAAGTTGGCAATGCACCTCGAAACCAGAAATTCTCATGTGTTGGCCTCAGCAGCCCCTGCTTGCTCCTCCTCACCCTGTAAGGTTTTATTGTATTATTTATGTATTTGGAGACCAGGGCTCATTTAGTGTAGGCTGGCCTCAACTTGCTAGGTAGCAGAGGATGACCTTTCCCTCTGATCCTTCTTGTCTCTCCTTCCAGTGTGGTGGGGGTATTACCATGCTGGCTTGGTCTGTTTTAAAACTGAAGTGCGGAAACTTCCAGAAGGCCGGGGGGGGGGGGGGGGGGGGTTGGGTTGTTTTGCTTCTAGTCTCAGTTTTGGATGGAAATGAACAGTGTTTATGAGTAGGCAGAGAAAAAGGCACCTGCTTCAGCTTGGGACAACCCAAGTTTTCTTCCATGATTCAACCACCCCTTTCCCAAGGCAGCAGCCTCTAGATGTGGGAAGCAGTCCTCATACCGGAGGCTCTCACACTAGGCTGTCATGGAGTTTAGGCTAAGGACGAGTATCTTTTTGGTGTGGGATGGGGTGCAGGGTCTCACCATGATTGCTCAGGCTGGCCATGCTCTTTTGATCTTCCTGCCTAAACCTTCTGAGTGCTGGGATTTGTATGCCACGAAGCTAGACTGAGGATGAATCTTAAATGTGAGTCTAGTATGATTTACCACATAACAGACTACTATAACTACTTCTACTTCTACTTCTTCTCCTTCTCCTCTTCCTCCTCCTCTTCCTCCTCCTCCTCCTCCTCCTTCTTTTTTTCTGAGACAGGGTCTTTATGTAGTCCTGGCTATCCCAGAATTTTCTATGTAGACCAGGCTGGCCTTGAACTCACAGAGATCCTCTTGCTTCTGTCTCCTGAGTGCTGGGATTAAAACCATGTCTGACTAACAAAAATGCTTCTTAAATCCCTCTCCCACATCTTTGTCCTAATACAATATTTTCTCCCCAAATGAATTTAGATTCTTTAGAAAATTGCTGTACATACTACTTGGAATGTTTAGCTTCCAAGGGATAGCATTGAAGATGGGCTCCAGGTACCCAGGGACAGGACTTGGTTCAGGGAGCAAGATGTGGGTGGGGAAGGATGGGGTGGATTCAGGGTGGGGTGGATACTGACATAAACCCCACCCAAGCTACAATTTCACCCTCAAAAGATCCATTCTTGATTTCTGTGTGCAAGGTTCAGGCTAGCTCTTTTTGATAAATAGAGGTACCCACCCAATGCAGAGACCTCCAAGGAGCCTGATGTAAAAGGGGGCCTTTCTTGCCTGTATTACCACTGTGGTCTGGGCCCAGAGCAGAAGTTGGAAACGTATCATTTCCTGCCTGATCCTGAAATAAGAAGAATCTTCCTCCTGAGCTGTGACTTTTAGGTTCACATTCAAATTTGCCCGTGCAGGTAGATACTCAACAGTTCCTTCAAATCATTGCAGATGGCTGTGTTTAGGGCCTCCCCAATACATCATATTTAATCAGCTCTGAGACTCATGAAATTGAAGGCACATACTCTAAACGACTAGAAAAGGCTACCCCTAACTATGGCATGCTATCCATTGTAGGATGCTTATTGCAAAGAGTGGTGAAGAGAACGTTTCGGATCATTTAGAGATGGCCCTTAGGCATCACAGTCTCCGAGGCCCTTTGGGGCCTGGAGTGGCAGGGGTCACTTGGATCGAGGGGCTTTCTTCCGGCTCACAGCCACCTCTGTAAAGAGTGAGTGATGGTAACCCCTCCCTACCTTCTTCTCTAGGGAAAGTGGCCAAGGGTCCCGAGGACGCTTCAAAGCAGGTTGTCCCCTCATGTTTGTCACAAATATCTCAGTGTTTCCCTCCCTCCCGTTCTTCTCTTGTCTCTTGGAGGTGTTGAGGATCACACCCAGGACCTTCTGCATGCTGGGCAAACGTTCTACAACTTTCTCCAAACAGAATGATAGTGAAACAAGACAAAAGCCCCATGTCACGTTGGACATGTACATCCGAGAGAACATGCGTGTAGATAAGAAGCGGCAAGAAAAAAGATGTGGCATTTCTTCCTCAGAAGAACACAGGCCCAGCCCCAAATGTTCCTGGCTTGATCCTGGAAGACAGAAAAGCTAGAGGCAGGCAATAAGTTTAAGCTGGGACAATGTCACATTTCCAGTCATCATTCTCAGGCTGTTTGTGTCGCCAGCTGCTTCCTTACGGTGGTGCACGCGGAGGGCTCAGGAAGGAAAGACGATGGGATGGCTGTGCGTAGACCGGCGATTGTTTTGCATCTATCTGTTAGGTCAAGATAATGGGCGACACTACAAACCTGAGGAATTCATCCCTTCTGTCGTCACAAAGACATAGGAGCCCGAGTCTAATTCAGAAGAGTCTCAACTAGTACAATCCAGATGTGTAGAAAGAGTGGGTGTCACATGACTTAGCTTCCATTTTCTTTCCCTTTTCACAGTGGGAAAACATCCACAACATAAAATCTGTGGTTGCAACTGCTTTTGAGTGTACAATTTAATAATATTAAGTGGATTCACAATACTTTGTAACTATTTCTACTTCTTTTAGGACTTTTTTTTTTGTCATTCCAAACAGAAACTTTGTACATATTAAGCAGCTTCTATTTTTTTTTTCTAGAAGCATTTTAACTGCTATTATGGGCACTGATATAAATTTGGAAAGGAATGTGGGAAATGCATGATGGGAAAAAACTCAGAGTGAAAGTTAAAGATGTTTTCGAATCTTGTAAGTGAACTATATCATGGATGGCCTTTCCAGCAGAATCTGAAACTTACCGTGAAAATAAAATATAATTTTACAAAATGACTAAGGGAGAGCCGGGCATCTGCAGGCCTTGTATAGTCCTTCCTTATAAACTGCTGTGGAACTGAGGTCAGAAGCAATGAGTTCATAAGGGTGTTTAAGGCAAAGCGATCCGACCATTAAAGCCTGGCTGTTCAATGCTATTCCCCATCCACCCACTGGTCCCCTCTCCCCTCCATCTGCACAGAGCAGTGTCAGTGCATGCCAGGCACAGTGGCTACCAAGAACCATGGCCACTGGCTGGCCCTCAAGCAGAGCTCCTACCCAGGAGAGAGCAGATTAACAAAGAGTGTGCAAGGACCAACACACAGCTGAGGGGTGTCGAACTCCATCTGGGGACTGAGTCGGGACAGGGAAGCAGTTACTAAAACCCCTCTTCCCCTCATGCAGAGTTAAAAACCGAGATGATCTCCTTACTCTCTGAGTGTATTTTTAGTATGTTATGAATACGATCACTATAGAGTGAGTGTGACAGTTGATAAGTAAACTATAAATCAGGTATAGTGTACAGGCCTTTAATCCCAGTACTTGGGAGGTCGAGGCAAGGAGGATCAGGAGTTCAAGGCTAACCTAGGTTGCATGAGAACTTGTCTCAAAAAATAAACACAAAAAGCAAAGAAAAGGAAACTATGAGTTGGTGTATGCCTCATGGCCGAAATTGCTTAAAACTGAAAGGCGTGCTTGATACAAAACAAGCCAGGCAGGGGGGTCGATTATGGGTGCTTAATTAGTAATTTTTTTTTTTTTGAGATAGGGTTTTCTGTGTAGCAGTCCCGGCTATCCTGGATCTCACTCTGTAGAGCAGGCTGGCCTCAAACTCATAGAGATCCATCTGCTTCTACCTCCCAAGTGCTGGGATTAAAGGTGTGCGCCACCATGCCTGGCTCAATAATTCTAACATGCACTTATATTTATTTTTCTGATTATAAATTTCTGTGCTATGGAATATTTGGACAACACAGAAAAACCTAAAATGGGAAAGTAGAAGGTCTACCAAGGATTACCACGAAACAGTAATGACTTGATCTCTGCCGATTATTCTCCTACCAAGATATCCACCTGAATGAAACAAGATTGTGGCTGTACTATTCCACTGTGTGGGGCTGGTACCACCTGCTTAACCAGTGGCCTATTATTGGGCATTTAGGAGATTTTCAATTTTCACCCTTTAGTTAAAAACTGTGTATTTTGTGTGAGTATATGTGTGTGTATATCTTTGCACATGCACGCACGCCTGTGGAGGCCAGAGACAGATGCCAAGTGTCTTTCTCCATTGCTCTCCACCTTATTTTTTGAGACAGGACCTCTCACTAAACCTGGAGCCCACAGCTTTGGCTAGGCGGGATGGCCAGCGCGTCCCAGGGACCCTCGTGTTTCCGCCTCCCCACCGGTGGAATTACAGGTGTGTGTTGCCATGCCCAGGATTTTATGTGGGTGCTGGGGACCCACACTCGTGTCCTCCTGGTTGTGTGGCACCTGCTATCCTTCTCCCCAGCTCTTTCACCATGTGCTTTAATGTGGGGAAAACAACCCTACTCCTGCGTATAATGAACCTTTTGTACATGTCACTGATGATGTCCCTCTAATCAGTTCCAATAAGTAAAAATTCTGCATCAAAACCTGTGAACATATTTATTGTGCTATATAATTATTTTTATTATTATTCTTAGTGTATAAAACAATGGTTTTCATGATGTTTTCACACACACACACACACACACACACACACACACACACACACACACACACACACCCCATGTTCTTTCTTATAAATGCTTCCACCCTTCTCCCTCCTCCGTTTCCTCCTTCCTCCAAATATTCCCCCCTCGGAGCACGGGTACTTTAAAGGTTCTGTTTCGGCATCTCTTTCTTTCTAACCAGTTCTCCTCAAAGCTCTTCCTGACTTACATTTGCATGAGGAACAGAGAAGGTCTCTGAATTACACACCTCAGACTCCAAGGAGTCTTATAACGACCAACTGTTCCAGTACAACTGTGCTTCTATCCTTCCTTCTTAACGGACATAAAGGAAGAGACTGCAAACAAGAGCCCCGTCAAACACGTGGTCATCAAGTTGTTCTCCTCTTCCTCTGCCCAACGCCCTGGGTGTAGGCACAGACAGTCTCTGCCATCTTCACTTAGCAGCTAGACACCCTGTGCCTCCTGCCCCCTCTCTCTCCAGGGTGGCGAGGGACCAAACGCCACAAACACTTCCCCAGCTGTAAACTGGGATTCCTCTGCGGTCTGCAGTGCGGCCAGCCTCTGTGTAACAGAGCAAAGGGCATCCTTCACTCCTGTAGTTGGCTGGCACCATTTCTCAGGAATGACAGCTGGTTTGTCTTTCCACTCAGTGAGCCAGAGTAACACCCTCAGGCTCTGGGAATGAGAAGCACTGGGTGGAGCCTGGAGAAAGCCTACTTCAGTCACTGGGCTGTAAACTTCAGCTACCTTAGCATCTTGGACCAGAAGGAACTATGCCAACAGTAATGGCGGTGAACTTCCAACCCACTCCTCTGTTATAATGGCAATTGCAACGATTCCGGATTTCCTTTACTCCCCACCCCTTCCATGGATATCACTGTATTAGCACTTCCTGGCCCCCATCCCACCCCCAAACAAAAGGCAAACAAAGACTGAATGTGAACTATTGCATCTCAGTTTTCGATGAACGCTGATTGACACATCTGATGTTGCTGACAGAATTACTAGGGGTTGAGAAATTCTACAAAAAGTTTTAGCTGTGTGACTTTTATTCAGTGGGTCAGGACATGGCCATAGGTAAAATTTAAAAAACACAAACAAATGAAAACAAGCAGCTGGAACGATGGCTCATTGGTTAAGAACACTTGCTGCTCTTGCAGAGGACCCGGGTTCAGTTCTCTGCACCCACATGATGGCTCACAAGCACTTGTAACTGCAGTTCCCTGGGATCCAATGCCTTCTTTTGGCCTATTGGGCACCAGGCACACATGTGCACAGACAAATGTGCAGACAAAACACTCATACATGCAACATTTTAAAAACCCACAACAAACTCTACATTATGCAATTCATAACTCAAATTTTAAAAACAGATTGTTATTTTAATTGTGTGTATATGCATATGTCTACGTGTGTGTGTGTGTGTGTGTGTGTGTGTGTGTGTGTGTGTGTGTGTGTGTGTGTATGTACCTAAAGAATCCAGAAGAGGGTGTCAGATCTCCTGGAGTTGGAGTTACAAAATTGTGAGCACAGAAGAAAAGGCCTGAGGTGTGGAATCTAATCTTTTGTTGTTTTTGCTAAAAATTTTAAGACGTGGCTACCTATGTGCATGTTCAGAGACTAGAAGAGGGACTCACATGTGCTTGGCTGTTCTCCTGACACCAGACACACACTTGGATCTGTGACTTGCAGATCTCGGAATGACCCTGTCAGAACAAGTTCTAGATACGATGGCCAGAACATGGGTCCTTCATCTGTGGGGGCTGCAGGATGATGTCCTCCATGTTACCCACACTCTGGTTCCCTCTGCCGCTTCCCTTTTACATTTTCCTCTATGCTATCTGCTGACTTGGGTTTCATCTATGCTGACTTCCCTGGGTTCCTTTATGTGATTTACATCTTCCTCAAGGCTTTTGCTGGACAAAACGAAACTCTCATGGAGACTGTCACGAACTGACAAATATGCCAAGTGATACCCCTGAAACATGCGAAACATCCATCACACATCCAAAGGATGACTGAGCTGGAAGAGACCTCTGGGCAGTGTGGTACCTGAACTTCTCTTGATGAGAACAGACAGGAGATTTTGTTAGATGTTTGTCCATCCATCCATCTGTGAAAAATCACTGTGATGGGTTGAGAGACTGGTTGTAATCTGAACATAATGTATTTGGAGACAGATGTCCAACACATCACAGTCACCCAGAGAGAACCTTACCGCTCCTATGATTCCTCTCTGATCCCTGATGTTCAAACTGACATGCAAGGAATGAGAGAAATGTGTCCAGACAAAACTCAGGCAGGAGTGGAGCCCGACGGGGATGACAGGGAAGGAACCCCACAACAACAGAGTGGTCCAGTTATATCCCGAGGGAAACAGTATCAAGAGGGTTGGGGTGCAACCATGTGCTTACTGCCTTGACTATCAACACAGTGAAGTATGCAAAATCAGCAGAAGAAACCCACTGAAGCACAGAGATGCTCTCAGAGGCTCCTAGGGTGGGGGCGCCCTTACCTCCCACTCTTTCTATTCCTTTACCCTGTCCCTTCCTGGGACTCAGCCTTCCTTCCTACCCTGAGCTAGCATTCCCTTTCCATAAACATAGCTGATATTGGGCTCTTGTCCCAAAGCTGATATTGGCTATTGTGGGTGACAAAGCCCAGGTCTTGCCACAGATGATGTAGGCAGCTAGGCAAGCCTCCTCATAGTTACTAAAAACGAATTTTAGTACCCAGGGGCTATCTATCTCGAGGGCTATGGGACAATTTTGTTTTGTATTTTCTTTATCTTTTCCCTCCCTACTTCCCATAAGAAGTATGCACTGTTTTAATATTTAGGGTGGGAAAGGAAAGTGATCTAGGACTTAGCGATCTACATCTTGTGGCAATGGATGCACAGTTGATGCCGAGAACCAATGACTAATGGGAGATAGAGCAAACCATAAAGACAGAGCCAAGGTAACAGCCGGCGTTCAAGTAAGGAGCAAAGACGGTCAGTTTCTGCAAAGTTGTAGGACAAAAAGATTAAACACAGGCTTTGTGGAAATGTGGACAAGAAAGAGGCCACTTTGGGGCTGTGTTCCCTGACATTGTCACTCTGGCACTCATTATGAACTGTCTCAAATCTCGTCTTCAGAGCGGTGCCGACTTGAAGTTCTCTGATGGGTAGGCTGAGTCCAGGAGTGACGTGGACCTGGATGAAGGCGGCAGATATGATACAAAGATGAAGCGAAAACCTGCCCTTGGAGTTGGAGATGCTGGATCTCAAGAAGAAACTCAGCCAACAGCAGAGCTAATTCAGAATTTAGGTTAAAAAAACATCAGGTGAGTTTGGGATGAGCATTAGATCGAATATAGGTTTTGGATAATAACAAGTTAGATTTAAATGGCAGCATTTTGGGTAAACTACTTTTTTTTTTTTTTTTTTTTTTTTTTGGTTTTTCGAGACAGGGTTTCTCTGTGTAGCTTTGCGCCTTTCCTGGAACTCACTTTGTAGACCAGGCTGGCCTCGAACTCACAGAGATCCGCCTGGCTCTGCCTCCCGAGTGCTGGGATTAAAGGCGTGCGCCACCACCGCCTGGCTGGGTAAACTACTTAAGCTTAGCCCCAGAGTAAGAAGGAGAACGAAGGAAAGCCGGTAGCAAATGCTTAGCAGGGCACCTGGACCACGGGCATAGGGCATTCTCAACAACCAGAGGATGCCATTATCATCATCATTGCTATTAGAGACAGGGACTCACCACCTAGCCCAGGCTGGCCTGGGACCTGTCATCTACTTGCCTCAGCCTCCTGAGCGCTAGATAACAAGTGTACACTAACTTTGCTCACCCCCAGCTACTGTTATAATGATTAGATGTGGTCTGACACAGGCTTGTGGTATGGAGAACTCTGAGGACTTTCATTCTCACAAGAGCAGGAAGCATGGAAGAGGCAATGAGGCTGCAACACCATGAATCTGAACTCACGCTGCAGACTCAGAGGGGGAAATGTACCGCCTGTACGGGTCAGAATCCACGTGGAGTATTGCTTGGCTTAGGACGCTAACGCTTTAAGATGTGTGAGGAGACCTCGGGGCACCCAGAGCTGTGTGACAAGACAGACGCTGGACACATCTGGTGAGGGAAAGATGAGTATGACATGGGCCCTAACTCTCCTGAGACCCTCAACGAGCTATCCCACAGAAGACGCAGTAGCATTATCCTGCTGCTCTAGACGAAACTTAAAAACTCGTTAGCCAAGTTTGCTTAACAAGAGGGCAGGTTCTTCAGCAGAGTGGACAGAGGCATAGGATGCTTGGTTCTCCACTACTGCACATGTGCGGAGAGCCTACGTGAGTGTCACTTGGGAGAACTGAAGAGGGTACAGAGGACACGCTCTTCTTTCCCTCCCTGTTGCAATGGAAGTGGCCACCACGGCTGGATCTCACAAGACTTTCTCTTGTCCCATGAAATCCTGCCAGGAAGGACACTGAGTTTGCAAATCTTTCCCACCAGGACAGAGAAAGCAGAGTGTCTGTTCCTCCAACAGGTGCTCACTGATGGAAGTCCACGGTCACTGTGACTAGTGACAGATCTACAGAAATGAACATAATAGGTCTCAAGGGGCCGTGGTGTGTGTAAGTGGACCCCTCTTCGGATCCTGTGTAGAGGCAAGTGCTAAGGTAGAGATTAGCACAAGGGGTCCTGGACGCCCACAGGAGGTTCAACTTCCCTAGTAGGACAGGGTCCAGGACGGCCAGGGTGGGGTTCTGAGGGAGAAGATTCTGGAAGTTGAACAGCGGTCGAGTAAGTACAGTGTTAGTGGTATCAGGGTCAGCATGAGCCAAGTACCGGAAGTAAGAAACAGCCCTGTGGCCAGGCAGTCAGGTGTGGCTAGGCTGAAAGGTACAGTTTAATTAGAAATTGGGCTAGAGGGTCTGGAGGGGGCAGGAGGCCGGAGCACTCAGGATACATTGCTAAAGGCTTTCACGTCACACATAAACACAAGGACTGTTGCTCAAGCTTCAAGACCCAGCTAATCTCTGGCCTCTAGAAACCATTCAACTGTTAGTTTAGAGGTTCTGACGGTCAGTGACCCATGACTATGACCAATAGCGAAGACAGGCAATCTACCCAGAGAATAGGCTCATTCTGGTCTGTAGTTTTGAGGGTTTGGGTCCATGGTGGCCTGGCCTCACTGCTTTTGAACGTGGTGAGGCAGTATATTATGACGGGGGCACGTGGCAGATGCACAGCTTCTCACTACATGAGATGCCAAAAGCAGAGAGGGAGAGGAAGGGGCCAAGGTCCTACTAACCTTTGGAGAGCACACCTCTGATGACCAGGAACAGCTCTAGAGGATTCACTAACTCCAAGGATACCACAGGTCTGGGACTAAGGAAATTTGCCAAACCACAGCCGTTGCCCTGCGTGGTGCACTCAGGGGCACAGGAACGCTGTCTAACTCATTGCTATACTGCTGTTTCTAGACTGAAGAACAAATGTGAGGGAGCAGGAAGGGCCCAGCCTCACAGGGGTTCCTGAAACCCTACAGAGAGTGCACAGCAGTCCCCGTGCCTGGCAAGTTCAGATGGGTGAAAGCCATTGTCCTCATTATTCATTTGCCTTTCTGGTTTAACCTTTGCTTTTGTGCCCATACTTGCTTAATACACTTTTTTGGGGGTGGTGATGCTGGAAATTGAACTCAGGGCCTTATGCATGCAAAGCAAATACTGTATCACAGAACTATAGATAGCCTCATCACCTGTCCCTTCCCTTTTTATTTTAAAACAGCAGCCAGGAGGTGGTGGCACACTCCTTTAATCCCAGCACTTGGGAGGCAGAGGCAGGCAGATCTCAGTGAGTTCGAGCCCAGCCTGGTCTATAGAACAAGTTCCAGGTCAGCCAGGGCTACACAGAGAAACCTTGTCCCCAAAAAAACAACCAAACAAAAAAGACAGTGGAGTTTGGCATAAATCCTTGTTCTGAAGATTCAAGGATGGCAGATCTTTCTTTGAGAATCCAAGGACTTTATCAGGGACGACTCTAATCCAGGGGAGATTTCTCCTCCCACAGGATAAGACCTGGAAAGACCTTGAACACTTTTCTCCTAGTTCAAACCCCCGAAGGCGATCTTGGGGTGTCTTCCCGTGACTCAGGTCCCCAGGTAAAGCCGAAGAACAGTTTGGAATGATTGAGGTGAGTGCTCTGAGCTGGCAACCGCTAGGCCATCTGTTTAAAAGTACAGTTCGAAACGTATATGGCATTAAAACACGCTGGAACACACCCTAAGGCTTTTGGTCAGTTCTTGAGTCAGAAGAGAAAAATGAGGTATTGAAAGTTTGGGGGTAACAGAAAAGACTGCAATTGTTAAAATAAACAAAATTGCTTAATCTAACTGAAACAAACAAAAATTGTTCAGTATCAGATTAAAAACAAAAACAAAAAGCAAACCCTGTTGCTGTCCCTGTTTATGGGGCTGGGTGCTGGACCGGGAGGGTCTATTTAGTGTTGCATCTTGCAGCCCAACAGGAAGTATCCGGAGTCACAGCTAAAGATATCCCTGCATGTTGAGAAATTTACGAGCAGCTATAAAGTGGCTCTATGGTGGGCAGAGGGCTGGAACAGGCTTCCTTTCAAATGAGAGAGGCCGCTGAATTAAACACTCAAATACACCAGGTTCGTGGCAGGCAGAGCACACCTGACATGCTAAAAATAGCCACAGTAGGAGCTTCTGTTGCTAAAATAATATTGAGCCGATGTGCGCCTTTCCCTCCCAAACCTCACAAGGACAGATGAAGGGGTGGAGGATGGGAACCGATTTCACAAAGGGTACTAGAACCCTGGCCAAAGCAAGGGAGTCCTTTCCTAGATTTGGCACTTTCCAAAAGTGAGCAGTTTCCTTAAAGCGAATCAGCCGAAGTCCCAGCAATCAATATATTATTATTTTTTAATAAGACAAGACAGAAATGGTTGCACAGAACAGGACTTGCACACTAGTCCTGCTGACGAGCCGTGCTGCAGACAGGCAACCTTCTCCATCCTGGTCAGGAACCAGTTATTTTTAAACATCCTTTTGCTGGCTTCGCTTATCAGCAGCCCCACACCCTGCTCACTAATGCTTGGCTGGAAGGGTGCCCCCACTTATTCCATGCACATGAGCTGCTTGCTCAACGATATGGACAAGGGTGAGGGTGTGCAATAGCACGTGGCCACAGAGTATCCTGCTAACCTTTACAGGATGATCTGTATATCCAGGGACAACCTAGCTTTTAAACTTTCATTTTGTGATCAAAGACACTGTTCCTTTTTTCCCCCCTCCCCAATTGTCTCTTTGGTCTGGGGATATAGTGCCTGCTGCATAAGCATGTTGACCCAGGTTCAACCTCCAGAGCCCACGTTAAAAATACGGAGAATGGTGGTTATATGCTTATAATCCCAGCCATAGAGAGCAGGGGAGGTAGATCCTGGGGCTTGATGGCCAGCCATCCTAGCCTAATAGGTGAGCCCCAGACCAGGGGAGGGACTCTGTCCCGAATAAATCACAACAATGACAGCAAAAACAAGGTGGACTGCCTGAGAAAGAACGGCACTTGAGGCTGCCCTGTGGCTTCTACAAGCACACACACACACACACACACACACACACACACACACACACACACACACACATTTGCCCACGTACATACACACACACAAACATGCTCATGTATACACACACACACACACACACACACACACACACACACACACACAAACAACTGTCACTTTGCTTTTTGTGCACAGCGGAGCTGATAGAGAACGCCCCGGTGACCTCAAAATTTCTTGTGGTGAGAAAGGGACCACTGCAAGCAGAAGCACTGTTCGGGTCTGAGGGATGCTGCTGTTGCCATCGTTACCGGACATCCTAGGTGTCTCTGTGGGCATCGGGGCTGCAGGAAATTCTCTCGCTGTCCTCCTCCACATACCTCTTTACCTTCTTTGCTGGGCTACACTCCTGCATTCCTAATGTGTCTCCCTGGGCAGCTCACAGCAGGGCTCACCCTGGGACTGGCCCTGCAGGCTGGTTAATTCCCTGAGCTGGGAAGAGAGCTGCCCACCTTCTCTGAAGCAGGCCTTCCTAAAAGCTTCTGCGGTAGTGACCATTTAACTAGGGAGACTGTCACTTAGTTTATTTGGGTCCCTTTCCCTCTCAACATGTCACTTATGTCAGGTTAAAAACTGTGACTTCACCATGGCAGTACCTGTGATACATACGGTCACAGTCATACACATCGCCTCCGACTGGAATTTAACATGGAAAAAAATGAAATTACTTGTTGTGTTAGATGATGGGGTCATGGAGGTTTGTTTCCTTGCTCCCTTTCTGCACTGTCTAAGGTGGTTAAATAGTCTTCACAATTTTTTTTGAGATTTTATTTATTTTTATGTGTATCATTGTTTGTCTGAATGGATGTCTGTGCACTATGTGGATACAGTGCCTGTGAAGGCCAGAAGAGGGCGTTGGGTTCCCTGGCACTAGAGTTACAGCTGTTAGTTGCCATGTGGGTAGGGGAAATCAAACCTGGGTCCTCTGGAAGAGCAGCCAGTGCTCTTAACTGATAAGCCATCTTTCCAGCCTCATTAAATAGTCCTTAAAAATAAAGGAAGACTGACGGGAGTTTTAACATTTTTATACCATGGCACCAATTACTCTGAATTTGACTTTACTGGGTGTGAAAGTGCGAAGTTAAGGACATGGCACACAGGCTACATCATTTCAATGAAAGAATTATATTTTCAGCATCTAAAATACTTTAGGGGTGGCTCACTTCATTACAAGTTTGTGTTTGTTTCTGAGAATGTAGTAAGAGGCAAAGGATGTGCCTCATTTAAAAAAATTAGATCAAATGATAGTTTTTCTACTTAGAACTCCTTCGAAGATGAAATATTTAAGTTTTAAATTGTCCCCTGAAGTCCGGTAAGTTGAAAGGTTGGCCTTGAGCCTAGGTTGACATTGGGAGGTGTTGGAAGGATCAGTCGAAGGAAGGTAACATGTCTTTGGAGGGGATGAGAAGACCCCAGGCACTCTTCCTCGTCTTCCCTTGCTTCTTGGCCAAAACTTCCTTGGTCAAACACTCCCACCCAGATGTGTTGGCTCCCACAGGCCCCAAAGCAACAGTTCAATTGACCATGGACCCAAACCTACAAAAGTGTGAGCCAGAATAAGGTTTTTACTTTTAAAAATATTTTATCCGAGGCATTTACTATAGTTACAGGATGCTGGCTACCACAGAAGTCTACAGTCTTTTCAATCAATGAAGAACCAAGTATTTGCCGAGCACCTGTTAAGTGCTGAACATTGGACAAGGTGTTATGTATTTACCTCTTCCCCAATTCCTCCCACAGAATACCAACACTGGAGACAACATCCTCCACGTATGACTTTCAAAGCTCTAGATGCCCAGATAGCGTTACTGATGGGAGCCGCCAACAGTGTGTGGCTCTTCAAAGAAATAAGCAGCCATCAAAGCTTACAAAGTAAAGCTTGTCCTGCCTGGTGTGGCAGCTAGCCACTCTTCACTGCTTCTTCAGGGGTGTACCAGTGTGGGTACCTGCCCAGAACTTCTTTTTCTCCAGATGGCTTGGAAGCCACCAGTTCCTCTAGCTTGATTTTTACAGAAAAGCCCTGACTCTGTCTGACAAAGAAGTAGATGAAGTTGGGTGAGGTCATGATACTAGCTGCTGGACACTTAACCGATGAACAGCAGAAAGGAGAAGCGAGGCCGACGTTGACTAGTATACCGACTCTGGCTGTGAGCCCTCAATCTAACATCATTAGAAGTGAAGTGTGAGGTGGAGCTGGTGGCTCCCCATATTGTAGTGTCCATCCATAAAAAAATTGTGGGGCATGATGTGTGCTCCTTCCAACCTCCAAAAAAAAAAAATCACCTGTGACCACCATTATTGTCCATGTCATTATTACATCAAATTGGTTAATCAATTCACATCTCCTTTGCCTCTACAGGAAACGCACCAAATAAAATATTCACACCACAACAACTTTCCAGTGGGTACTGGTGATTCATTTTAACCACAAAAAGCTCCAAAGTGGATCAACACGTTTTTGGTGGCACCGAGGGACATCTTAGGAAAGCAGGGTTATCTATGTCAGTATCAACCACAAATGGTGAGAGCCCCACCCCAGACCACCAAGTGTTCTCTGACATCCCACCATGCATTGGGCTTAAATCATTAGGGAAGCTGTTCACAGCTCTGTCCTTACCATCTGTAAGTTGGTGAAGTCTCACAAGCTTATGAAAACAGCCACAGAAGTGAGTGATGCTTTTGTCCTTTTTCCCTTTGAGGGTGCCCCCTTTTGGGTGTGGTCCTGATGATATCATTTTATCATAACCAGAATTTAGTGAACACATCTATGGCTCTGACATTTGGTGGTGAAAGACTCCAATAAACTCCCTGAGTCTTCACAATCAAGACAGGAGAATCCAAACTTTGAAATCTACCCCCATTAAAGAAACCTATTTCTTTAAGAAACTGGCCTCAGCTGCCCAACTTTGCTGCGGATTTGCATGAAAATCAATGCAAATCTGGATGTGTATACCCACGCATTTCTCTGGAGCTCATCTCTCTACAAGGTTGGACACTATTACCCTTCATCCCTCGGCTCCTTCTAGAATCTCCCTTAGTTTTGATTGGCTATTTACTGAGAAGGACTAGCCAGGATGATATCCACTAGTCCAAATGAGGATATGTCAAAAATCTCAAAAACGATGATTTTCTCCGTGACCCTTCACCAGAGGATGCCTGTTATTTGGAGGCTTTGGAATTGTAGCAGCTGCCACCGGATCCAGGTCTTTGGGGAATGGTATATAATGACCCTCATGTCCATCTTCTGAGTGGAATATTATTATCCCATTAGTACAACCTAATTTGGATTCTTTTCCCTAGATATGCTGCCTTGTATTTTTCCACCCTGAGTTTCAGCTGCTGCCTGTCTACCCCTTGGCTGCCCTCCTGTCAGAGCTTTAGGAATTTACATAATGTGGGCTTGGCTTTATGTTGTAACATTGTGCAAACGTGTGCTGCTCCTGTTACCTCCCTAAACCACGTTTAAATAAGGACCTGTCCATATGGTAGCGACAGTTTTGATTGGCTCTGTGTCCACAGTAAAGGCTTCAACTGGGTAGAGCCTACCTGGCAGAGACCACAGTGTCCGAACCTTCCTATGTCTAGATAGGGCCAAATAACCAGTCCTTGTCAGAGATGTAAACAGAAGTAAAAGGCTGGTAAAAAATGGTGTGTGTGTGAATGTATGTGTACACATGTGTGTTAAATATATGTACAGGCAAGTGTGTGAATGTGTATGCATGGGTGTGAATGTATGGCATGCATGTGCCTATGAATGTGTGTGTATACATGTGCACATGTGTTCTCCATCAGCTTCCCCCACGGGATAACAGGACAGAACAAACCCTTTGAAGCCATCAGAGTCAGAAGTGAGGGGGAAACCAGGCTGAATCCGTGTGACACCCGGTGAGGTAAAGCGGCCTGCTCGCTGGCACACCACATCGACTGTTCGCGGGTGAGAAGTAAACGTGTGGCCCCCTACCGACAGCATGCACACTGGCCACCCTCTGAAATATTTTGCTTCACAGAAAGTTCCCACCCCCTCCATCCTTAGTTCAACTATGTCCACGTATTTTCTTGTCCAGAAGAACAAGGGCCTCTTGCTTAGTCTTTACATCTGAAGTGCCTTATTCATTTCATAAAGGATTCTGTCAGAGACACTTTTTGATATTTTATGCCACGGGTTTAAGCTATTTACCTAACTAGCAGGGTCCAGTAAAAGACTACACACCTGAAAAGTATTTTGATTTACATAAACAAGTTGTTTCATGATCTCCATGTGTTGGCGTTTATTCTGTGGCTTAGGCTAATTTGGACTTAGTGGTAAACAATACAGGTCCTGCTAATCAACTATAAACCCACAGCTTGACTGAAAGTTGCAAGTGCCTCTTGTAGGAACTGGCAACAAGATAGACAAGCAATATCGGCTCCTCTAACTGTTCTCGGAGTGTTTAGAAATGTATAGCATCACTGTGCATCCCTGGTACTATAATGGTGGTGCTTTGTTGTGTTGTGTGGTATTGACTGATGCATGGGCTCTGGCTAGAGAGATATCAGGTTCTGAGACTCACTGAGGCCAACAAGAGTGCTTGACATTTCCTCTCCTACAACCCGCCTCTCCTTTCCTCCTATTTTCCTGATACAGGATAAGAGTTTAAATTCCTTGCTCTGACCAGCATCTACACAGAGCCCACCATGCTCCACCAGAAGGGGACACGGTCTGGCTGAGACGCCACTGTAGCTGTGCTGCTGTGGGAAGAGCCTGGTGTTTAGGAAGAATAGTCTGTGTCTCCTTTAAAGTTAACCTCTTGTGGAATTAAAAGAATTCCACATCTCAGCAAAAGCGGACAGCCTATCAAAAGGCTCAGAGAATGTTCCAGATGGGCAAAAAACTCTAGAGGTTTCAAGGACTCCACCAGGAGCTGGAAGCAGGTGGGCAGAGCTTCCAATTTCCAGGGGTGTGTCCTTCTTCCATAGAAGGTGACACTTCCCTCACACCTAGAGAGGTTCTAGGATGGTGGTCCACACTGGTAGTGATGAGGTAAGTCAAAACACACCCTCCTGAGGACAGATTTTAGGCTCATGAAACAGGAAAGATGGGTTCCAATTGTGTTCTGCTGAGGAGTTTGTTCTGAGCTCCACAGGAGAGAGACAATGCCATGGCAGCGACACTCTGGTTCACAATAACAAGCCTTTTCTAGGGAAACTACCTTGAGAGCAGCATCACCCAGGAGCAGAAGAGACCTAATGCCACAGTCACAGGAAAACCGGCAGGGGCGAGACTTGCTTACCAACCAGCAATGAAACTTGCTGATTTCAAAGACCTTCTACATCAAGGCTCCTTCTCTGCTACGGGACTTTAGAGACACTCCTAAAGGCACTTCCGTTACCTTTGCCTATGAATAAAGGACATGGTGGCGGCGGCAGCGGCGGCGGTGGCGGTGGTGGTGGTGGTGGTGGTGTGTTTTTGGAAACTTCTAGCTAAGATGCTTAGGGTGGAAGCTCTTAGGAGTCCAACCTCTCCTTCCACAGACAGGACAGTGAGGAGGGAAGGAATGGAGCAGTCTCCACGTTAGTTCTTGGCTTTAAAAGCACTATTCTGTCTGTGTTGCCATTAACAAGCACCTCCCAGGATCCTCTGGGGGCAGTAGGAAAAGAGACCGGGGTGGTTGAGTTGAAGCTGGACAGAATCAGATATCCATGCCAGGGGACAAGGCAGTCACTTGGTTGGAAAATTGCATTGTTTCTAAATATAAATCTGACCTTTTTTTGGGGGGAGGGGTTGGGGTAGGAGGAGGAGAGGCTTCTCTGGGATGACTCCAGACAACTGCCATCGTCTTTTCAGAAGTAACTTAGTCTTCCTCAGTCCACAGGTGAGCACCACAGGCCCTCCAGATCCTCCATTCTCTGATCAAGTTGAGTAAATGACACAGAGGCACCTTTTCTTGACAGGATATGGCTGGCGTGTATATTGTAAAGTAAGAGTGGGCCCGGACTGTTGAGGATTGCGGGGGGGGGAGGGGGTGGGGGGGGGGGGGGGGGGGGGGGGGGGGGGGGGGGGGGAGGCTTTAGAAGCTGTGAAAGGGTGAGCAATGAGATGTGGCAGTGCACTATGGGAACTTCTCCAAACCAGGTTGGATGTGGTAAGGATGCCTCCTACCAACGGCCTCTGTAACGGTAACTTCTCTCATTCACATGACCAAATACCCAATGAGCAGATATAAATTAAAAGGGAGAAAGAAAGGTTTATTTTAGCAAATGGTTTAAGAAGGGATGCAGGCCATTATCACGGGGAAGGTGTGAAGCATAAGGAGGCTGGTCACACTGTGTCTGAAGTCAGGAAGCAGGAAGCAGGAAGCAGAGAGCAGAAAGGAAGTGGGCCTGAGTTATAAAACCTCAAGGCCCTCTCTTGGTGACCCACTTCCTTCAGAAATGCTCTATCTCCTAAAGATTCCACAACCTCCCCAAACAGTACCGCTATCTGGGGCTCACGTGTTCAA
Source organism: Peromyscus californicus insignis (assembly GCF_007827085.1). Classification (NCBI taxonomy): domain Eukaryota; kingdom Metazoa; phylum Chordata; class Mammalia; order Rodentia; family Cricetidae; genus Peromyscus; species Peromyscus californicus. The sequence goes on from NW_026294617.1 coordinate 31,176,825, forward strand.
AGGTCCATGCTACCATGGGGGCCATTTCACATTCAAAGTGAATCCCTTTCCATGAGGGGCCACACCACATCCTTCTTCTCTAGAGTACACTAAATCTTTAACTTTCTCCACTGGCTTCCTTCACCGACAGTTGCAGCCATAATCTGTAACACCATACTGCCTGCCTAAGAAATACAGGGATCAGAGCTCTTCTATGGAAAGACTATCTGGGGGTCGTTACAGGCAACCCTGTATAGACTGACCACACACTAGACTGGGTCCAAGAATCAAAGTTCCTTCTAAGAGCTTGTCAGGATTGAGCCCTGTACTATGGACTGCTGGCCTCGAACACAAAGAGCTTTTACAAAATACCTCCTGCTTTTTGTATTGTTTAAAAATGGTCTCACATAGCCCAGGCTATCCTTGAACTCTGTGCTGGGGTGACGTTGAACCCTCGACCTTCCTGCCTTTGTTTTCCAAGTGCTGGGATTACAGACATGTAACTCCACACTTGGCTCTCTAAAGGGACCCCTAGATTGTTTTTTAAAAATTGGTTTAATTTTGAATTTCATTTTATATGTATGCAGGGAGGGCAGGAGCTGTCCCCGTGTTGTGGTGTGCTGTGTGTGGAGATCTGAGGACAACTAGTGGAGTTTGGTTCTCTTTTTCCATCAGGTGGGTCCTGGGGATTGAACTCAGGTCATCAGCCTTGATGGTAAGTGCCTGTACCTGCTGAGCCATCTCACTGGCCACAAAGGGACCCTCCCTAACGATCTCAGTCACTTGAAATAACTCTATGCACAAGGCAAACAGGAAATAATGAAGTCCTTCTTCCCCTTGGAGGGGAGGCAGTGTGTGGGTCCTATGGCCATGCTCCAGCATGCTTCCGCAGAGCCTGGGAAGATTTGCTAGGACCTAGATCACTTTCCTCACGTAGATAGTTGGAGCTATAGGGTGTAAAACACTGGACAAAATGTTTCACTAGTTCACCTCTGTGCCACCTCTGAGTTTAGTTGTTGGAAATAACATTCTAGCTGAGAAAACAGGTGTGATCGATTTCGGAAGACCCTTCCCAGCCTAGGCAAGGGTTTCTTATTCAAGTGAACCACAGAGACTTCCAGCACCAACTGTTGGTGCTCTAAAGATACAGATTCCCGAGGCCTACAGGACCAGAGGGATGAATGGACATCAGCACTGGAACCAGCTCAGCCAATGCTTCTTACACATATTGAGCCTTGGGAATTATTAGGCCTTTTTTGTTCAACTGAGGTTTTTGAGACAGGGTGTGTGCTCTGTAGCCCAAGCGAGCCTCGAACTTTTGGCAATCCGCCTGTCTCTCCTCTCAAGTGCTGGAATCACAGGCATGAGCCACCATACTAGGTCATTTCTATATCTTGAAAGAGTTCTGCTTTTTTTTTTTTTTTTTTGGTCCTCACGTTCCTCTGCAGCAGTTCTTGCTCACGAACTTACATTTTTAAGAAGCTATCATCTGAACATTACTGTCTTCCATTAACTTTTACATGTATCATAGCAAGATCTAAAAGGATGGACTGTCCAAAAATGGAAGGGCTTAGTGAATTTTACATCACGGAAGCCGTTGGGGCTGAGGCGGGAAAACCACTTATCAGAAATACCAGGGACAGAACTCAAGTATCATGGGAGGGCCCCAACTCCGCAACAATGTGTTACATTTCCTCTATCTCCAGGAACCTATGATAACATTGTAACAAAATCAGCTCCACTATGTCAAGGACTACATATTTCAAAAAGTCTCCACATGCACTCAGCCATTTTATTGGTAGTTTTTTTAAAAGCAGCAAGAAAACTAGCCTATTAGGGAAAAGCCACAAGACAAAAACAGAGCAATCAATGGATGTGGGGGTTCTTAAGCTTAAATTCTAGCCTTGAAACCGATTGGCTAACCACGAACATAAGCAGATAAAAAGGCACAAGAGAGCCAGGTGTGGTGGCACGAGCCTGTAAATGCTAGCAGTCAGGAAGAGGTGGAAGCAGGGGGATGGTGTGTTTGAGGCTAGCCTGGGATACATAGTGAGGCTTCATCTCCAACAATGACAACCGCCACCCAATCAAAACAGACAAAAGAAAAGACTGCCTTCCACACCCAAAGACTCAGGGCCTATGGAAGCAAGATGGGCCTGGTCCAAACAAAACTAAAAGGGGACCCTGTAGGTCCCTCAAGAAGTCAGCTGACACTTCAGACTCACAGGGTGAATCAATTTGTAATCCATTTACGTGGATCGAGATGATCATGTGGCTGCTGGCCCACCCACATACAGTACACATTATGTGGACTGTGTACAAGCATCTTGACGGCTTAGGGCCTTAGAATTGAACTTGGCACTAAGATAACTGAGGAGAGAAATAATACGATAAGAAATCATACACAGCAGGACTCCCGTGATATCACATGGACTGTTGTGAATCGGCCAGGACATTACTGAGACAGTTTTCAAGCCTGAGAACCCAAAGCAAATGGTTAAGTTCTGACACAAGACACACCTGGCCCTCCTTTGCAGGATCCCAGGTGACCTTCACTTTCCTGAAAAATGATGCATGGTCTTAGGAAGTGCTAGCGTCATAAAATGGCATGGTACCAGCACTCGGCATGGCTCTCGTCAGAATGCTGCTCTTCAGAGGTGAGCTTTGCTTTGTTGCTCTCATCCTTCCGGATCAGAAATAGCTGGAGTGCTCCCTGTTTGTATAAGTCCTCCTCAGCGGTTGTGCACTGGGCAAGCATTTATTGAATTGGACTACCGTTTATCACACTCTCTGGGTAGTCTACAGGCATGAGGGCAAAGACCACGTCTGTTTTGTTCACCGATTTCTCTCTAATGCTGGTACACAGAGGGCATTCATCTCTGGAGGGTGGAGGATGCTGTGCCCTCCCCTCTCACATGGGCCCCGCTACTCTCAACTAATTAAAGGTCCTTAAGAAACCATTGCATTTTTAATCAATGTATTCTTTCAGCTGACAAATATTTATTATATCACCCCAGTGTGTCAGGTACTTGATCAAGTCTTGAGGAGGCCATTGTCATCAGCCAGATAAGGTTCCCAATCTCAAAGTAAGCCTTTTCAGAGGCCAGAGGGACACCAGACAAATGAAGGGGCTAAGGGCAAGAGAGTCCCAGGCTGAGGGAGCAGCTGGCACAAAGTGGCCTCACTTCTGGAAGCCACAGGAAAGTCTTTGTGGTCCATAGCATCACTAGGGATGAGATAGGGCTCCGCAGAGAAAAGGAGCCGGAGGACAGCAGGCCTTGAAGAGGAGAAGTGGGCATTTTAACCTAAGTGTGAAGGGACTCATGTTTGCCCGGGAAGGCATCTATCCTAAGAATGGCTGACCACTGAACAGCCTCAAGGCTTATGTCCAAGCAAGTGATAATGACAGCCTGGATTCGGAATGAATGAATGAGTGGACAATATAAATAATCAGGATTCAGTCCTGAGGCCCACTCTTAAGAGCGATTGTATTTAGAGGATCCTATATTTTAGTTTCAAAGAGTGGGAAGGGTAATTTTGTGAATTATGAAAAGAATTTAAATTCTGTGTTGCTCCATTAACGATCAAGACGAGACATGTCTTAATAAGAGAATCAGCAGCAGGAAAAAAAAAACAAAACAACCCTGGGAGGGGAAACCGTTGGGGGAGGATCATGTTTGGGAACTAATTGAAGATTTACGATAGCAATTTTTAAATTGTAGACGTGAATTAGTCTGAACCACGATGGCTGAATTCACTACACACAGCGGTTGTTGTAGGATGATGTGAATGGTTATATGATATTACATTGAACCTCCACGTTACAAAATGGTTGGAAATTAAGCTGTTTGTAACTTCCTTCGGAGGCAGGAGAAATATGTGTGTAAATGTTAATCAGGCCCCCGACCTGTCTTTTGGTGCAGTTTGATAGCCATATCTGGGATAGGAGCCAAACTCTCTTTTTGGGGAGAGCTAGCAGTCCCCGGAGCCACAGTGATGAATTGCGCTGGTCGGAGAACAAGAGAGAGGAAGTCACCAGGGCTAGAACAAAGGGCTAGAGCCGCGGCGGGCGCTCGGCTCCTCGCGGCTGCATGTGGTATGTGATTCTCTGGTTTTTATACCACTCCTTTCTCAGCCCTCAGGATTCTGAATCCTATTTTCACTGCCCTAGGTAAACGGGGAAATATTTCCTTCTTGACTGCGGTTACTCACACAATAAACAGGTAATAAACATTTTACTGCCCTGAGCAACCTCCTGCTGGGCAGGCAGGCAGGCAGGAGGGAAGAGGCTGAGGAGGGTGACCCCCTACCGGACAAACTGCAGGTGACAAACGAGGCTGGTAACCCTTCCACAGGGCTCAGCTCAGTGGTTCGAGGAGAGTGACCCTGAGCTGCTGGTACGCATTAGCCGGCCCCAGCGCTCTGGGGTCCTCTCTGCTTGAGGCTAGTAAGGAAGATTTGATTTCACCAAAGGGTAATTTAGTTGCCATTTCAAAGCTCTGTCTGGCTAAATTAAGGATGAGGATGAAACTGAGTTTACAGTCTCCCGGTTTAAACCATGAGCAGGGAGCCCTGAAGGCGGGAAGAACAGGGCATTCAGGCCCCAGAGAAGTGGTTCTCTCTCCAGTTTGCATCTTGCTCCGGAACACATCTTTATTTCCTTATACTTGTTTACATCTTCTCTGTATATCCGATCGGGTAATTCTTATCATCCTTTACTGGTGCAAAACACAGTAGGCATCCTATTTCCCCTCCCTTCGTCCCTCCCTCCCTCCCTCCCTCCTTCCCCCCTCCCTCCCTTCCTCCCCTTGCTTTGCTGAACATCAAACCCAGGGATTTGTACACGTCAGGCACAGTGCTCTACCACTGAGTTACATCCTAACCCAACATCATATTTAGAAAAAAATTATTTTACATTTATTTACTTATTTGGGAGGTCAACCAGTTCTCTCCTTCCACCTTGAAGATTTTGGGGATGAAACTCAGATCATCAAGCTTGGTGACAAAGTGCCTTTACCAGCTGATCTACCCTGGCTGCCCTCAACATCCTATTTTCTAATCACACTCAGGGTTCCCTCAAAAGCCTGTTACCAGGCTGGGGAGATGGCTCCCTGGATAAGGTTCTTGCCATGCAAGCCTGAGGCTCACAGTTCAAATCCCCAGAACCTACAATACAGCAGATGTGTTAGCAGGCGTCTGTAATCTTAGTTCACTGATGGTGGGATGGAAAAATACCTCCAGCGAGCCTGGCATCTGCAGGGGTGATCAACAAGAGATCCTGTCTCAAAGCAAGCTGGAAGCTCACGTATGTGCTAGCATGGACAGCTACACTCTCATACATGAACACACACACACACATACACACACACATACACACACACACACACACACACACACACACACACACACACACACACACGCACACACTTCCCTAAAAGCCTGTTACCTTCAGCTCAGTTAAAGCCTTTTGTGATTCCCACCTGCTTCGGAAATATTTCAGTGTTCTTTCACAACTGAAGGTATAACTCATGACATAAGAAAAACACAGTACCTTCCCCCATTGTAGGGAGGAAAGCATAGTCAAATAGAATCGGAAAAATTCTATCCCCACCACTGCTATTCAACTTATTTATGGGAAATTAAAATCTTACTTACATAAATATTTCCCACCAAATAGCATGCCAAGTCTGAATATATTAGCCCAGGGCAAACGATAAATGCATTGGCATAGATAATTTTCCAATTCACGTAGGATGAAAAAAATGATTATTTTATAAATCAACACTTCTATGATGCCAGCTGCAGTTTAATTTATGGTATCTGGTTCTAATCTTATTTCCGAATATTAATTTCTACTGTGTTTTGTTGCAGAGTGGTTAGGACGGGTTAGCAGGTACTGAGACACACTCCCGGGTGTAGAGGTTTCCTTCCTTGAGACCCGACTGGGCATTCATGAAGTAGCTAGTGTCTGGACACAAGGCGTCACGTACTCCCACACAGCCTTTCTGCTTTTGATTTTCTTGTCATCTTTTCCTGGAAGGGGTAAGGGAGTGACTCTAGAGTGAGGTGTGGCCTGCCTAAAAAGCATTTTGAAGGGCACAGCCGAGAATAACCAAGCCACAGCCTGCAGCAGGGCCCCTGGGACATTTCGGACATTTTGGAAGAGGGGTTGAGGTAGACTGGGGTTTTCCCGCCGCTGCATTTGGAAGCCTGCCTCCTACAGAGAGGGGATGGAGGTAACACCCAGAGCAGACACATGCAAAGTGAAAGACTTTAACCCCCAAACAAAGGGTCCAGAATGGGTACAGCATAGTTACACACAGCAGCAGGGGGAAAAGATCACAGGAGAATCGGGATCAGCCAGGCAGGGTCTGCAGGGAAAGGGGAGAGCACCCACTGACGGCTTGAAGGGAGCGGAAGGCAGATGCAACCCCTTTGTCTTACTGGCATTAGACTTTCATTAGGCATCTGTCCTGATTAGCTCTAACTGTCAACTTGACACAGCCTAGAGTCATCCGAGAGGAAAGTCACAACCTAGGAACTGCCTCGATCGGAGGATGGATGTGTGCGGTTGTCTTGACAGTTCGTGGATGTAGAAAGGCTCAGCCCACTGTGGGGGGCACCATCTCTAAGTAGGTGGTCCACAACATCCTCTACGGCCCTGCAGTACTTCTTGGTTGTGAGGTGAGGTCTTTGGTGGATATGATGCTGTGTAGACTAGCAAGCAGGCCTGCCTTCAAGTTCCTACCTGCAAGTTCCTGCCTTGAGTGACTTCCCTCAAGGACGGACTGTGTTCTGGAACGGTAGCTGAAATAAACCCTTTCTTTCCCTAAGTGGCTCTGGCTAGGGTGTTTGTCACAGCAACAGGCATGAAACGAGAAGAGTCAGTCTTCGACTGTGGTTCCAGATTTACAAATCTCGAACAGAACTGGGCACGGCGTCACACATCTTTAATCCCAGCACTCGGGAGGCAGAGGCAGGCGGATCTCTGTGAGTCCGAGGCCAGCCTGGTCTACAGAGAGAGTTTCAGGAAAGGCGCAAAGCTACACGGAGAGACCCTGTCTCAAAAAACAAAAACAAAAACCAACCAAACAAACAAACAAACAAAATGAAAGGGGTCAGGCGGCTTATTCTGGAGAGGGGAAAGGTTAAGGATGACGGGGCAGTGTTTGAATGCAGGAAGGGTTTTAGAGGGGTCACCCCTCAACTTAATGACGTACTGGGCAGGTGGTTCTGACAAAGAGCAACAGATTTGAGTACAAAGCTGAGAACTTTAATCAAAGCACAGGCAGACAAACAGGGATCCTGGCTTAGAATGCCCAACACTAAACTTTTGGTTGTCTTGTCCTGAACGACAAGACCGATGTTCCCTTGTTCACCAGGTAAAAGATCCTCAGCACTCTGCCCACTTCCTTCCCCTTCCCTAAGCCCCCCACCGGGGCCTTCAGCAGACCTCGTAAGAAGGAGGTGAAGATGACCGTGTTTAGTACCCACCATCACCCTGACAGCCCAAGGCATCATTCTCATTTGCTTGAATCCAACCTGGAGGCTCCTGTGTCCTCCTCTTCATGCTGAGGATGGCTGTTCCACACCACCCAGGGTCTACCAGTCACACTTAGAATAAACCCCTGCTCTCCACTGGCCTTTCGGGCTGGGCGTTTTCAGGCTTCCTGGTGGAGTTCTCATCCGGTCCTTGCCTCCCTCCCAGCCACTCCCCTGGGCTGCAAGGCTGCTCTGTTCTGTCTTTGTGGCCGCTGGTCCCTCAGCTTGGAGGCCTCTTGCCTGGCTCTTCCCTTGGCTGACTCCTCTCAGCACCCTGATCTCAGCTGTGGTGTCACCTCCCAGGCACTCAGGGTGGGAGCCTCCTCTAAGACGTTGATGATGGTATCGTCAGGATGCTCCAGCCTCAACCAGGCACCTTGCGCACTGGGGTAACACAATAAACGCCAGTCCAGTGGAAGGTGAACTGGCTTCACAAGCAGGTTGTCACTTGCTGGGTTGAGAGAGTGGTGGGTGAGGGAAAAAAAAAAAGAAGAAACCACTGTGGGGGATGGGGTGATAACTCCGCTGGTGAAGCGCTGGCCAGGCAAACCTAAGGATCTGAGTTCGATCCCCAGCACTCCTATAAAAAGATGGGTGTAGTGGTATATGCTTAAAATCCTGGCACTGGGGAGGCAGGGCAGGTGGGTTCCTAGAGACTAGTGGGATGGCTGATCTCCAGGCCCTAGTGAGAAACTCTGTCAAAAGATAAAGTGGATGGTACCTAAAGATTGACATCTGAGGTTGACCTCTGGCCTCTACACACACAGACACACATGTGTACCTGCACACATACACACATACACTCTGCCTGGGCCTAGATGATGTTTAGGGTAGAGACATAGATTTACAGGCCTATCCACCTTTGAAGCGAGCTTCTCACTGCCTCCATCATAGTCTCAGAAAGAAGCTGGACTGTACCCAAGGCTCAGGGGACATGCAGAAAGTGGAGCAGAAAGATTGTAAGAGCCAGAGGATCAGGGGGTTGGCTGTGAGAGAGTGTCTCCTAGTAACATCGGATTCCCAACCCATAAGGCCCACCAACAGGACTGCCCAAACATGTGTTGAAGAAGGACCAATGGACTCGCCAAACTTTATCGGGAAAAACCCACGAGGCCTCAACCCTACACAAGGGACTGTCCAGACAACCGAGGAAAGCTGAGATCAGGAGAAGTGGCCTTCCCCAGGGAAGAGCAAAGTAATGCAAGTGCCACATACTCAGCCCTGGAAACATAAATACAGGTAGCATTATACAGACAGAACATGTTATATTTAGAAACATACACACACACATGTATATATCCATATATTCACGCAGTAACAGTGAAAAAGAGGCCATGGATTTGAAGGAGAGAGGGGAGGGTTTTACAGGAGGGTTTGGAGGGAGGAAAGGGAAGGGAGAAATGTTGTAATTAAATGATAATCTCCTACCTCCCCTCCTATTCCCCAAAAAGAAAGAAACTTATGTGCTGGCCAACAGTATGGTCTTCCAAGGCACCGGCTTTGAAATCTCAACATTAGAATCCCAGCTCGGTTTCCTATTACCTACACATAACACACAGGTTACCTGGCCTCACGGAACCCTGTCTTCCTCACATGAGAGAAGAAAAGATGGGGCTCGGGAGATGGCAGTTAAGAGTGCTGACCGCTCTTCCAGAGGACCCAGGTTCAATTCCCAGCGCCCACATGGCAGCTCACAGCTGTCTGTAACTCCAGTTCCGGGGGACCTGACATCCTCACACAGACATACATGCAGGCAGAACACCAATGTACATAAAACAAAAATAAACAAAGAACAAAAAAGATAAAATAACACAAACTGTGTATTATTTTGTAGACATAGGTATACTATGCAAAGTTCCTGTTTGCCTCCCAGCTTGTGGTGATCTGAATGAGAAATATACCCCGTTAGCTTATTCATTTGGACACTTGGTCCCCAGTGGGTCACCCAGTTCGGGGAGGCTTGGCTGAAGGAAGCATGTCACTGGGAGTTGAGTTTAAAGTCTTTGGACTTTAAACTTTGAGAGTTTAAAGCCTCCCGTCCACTTCCAGCTGGTTCTCTCTGAGATCCACTACCTCAGCTTCCTCATCCTCTTGCCCTGCATGCTGCTGGCTGCCACGCTTCTCCGCCATGATGGGCTTTCATCCCTCCTCCTTCCATGGTGTTTGATCACAGCAACAGGAAAGTAACTAATATACTGCCTCAATGCAAACAACAACAAAACAAAACAAAAACTACCGAGTTGTACTGAGCCTTCCACGGTCCTTCATAAAGGACACTAAGACGCTCCCTTGCTCTTCCTGAAGCAGCAACGTCTTTCCCTCTCCATCCCACCGGGGACATTTGTAAGTCCCCTGTGGTTCTAGATTCAGCATCTTTCCCTCCATCCCACCGGGGACATTTGTAAGTCCCCTGTGGTTCTAGATTCAGCATCTTTCCCTCTATCCCACCCAGGACATTTATAAGTCCCCTGTGGCTCTAGGTTCCTAGAAAGGCTGTGAGCTGTCTTAATTTTATCTGGACAGTGCCTACTTTGATTTGGGATCAGACAACGGGATTCCCAGACATCTCACATGTAGCACCTTACCGAGGCCCCAGCTACAGTCTTTGAGGGTTCTATAAACGTCAATGGATGACTGGCATCAGACTTCTTGGAATGCTATTCCTAGGGTTGGGTGGTAGTTGTTGGTCTTTGGTTGAAAAAAAAATGCCAAAGTGTAAACCACTCAGTCAATTGATAGAAATTGAAAACAACTCTGTACACTTTGAGATTTTATTTTTAAAAATTAATATATATTTCTTGCTCCCAAAAGCCTAGTTAATGGTCACAATTTTAGTTGTTGTTTTAAAAACTGCTCTTTTACATTTAAGATTGTTTCTAAAAAAAGCAACGAACTGATTTCTTCTAAATCTAGGGATACAAGTTAATATTTATTGCCCGTTGAAATGAATAAATCGTGGACGATGTCTATACCCTGGGATTTGCTGGTGTTACATGTGACCATTGGGGATGATGACAGCCTGGAACCTGGAAGAGGTTCTTTATAAATCAGTAACCAGAGGAGGGGTGGAGGGGCTGGTGCTTTGGTGATTTCATTTCCAGCCACAGCTGGCCAGATTGCTTATTGGAAAATAAAAGTCATGGTAAATTGAGCTTGACAATAACCAGGCTTGACTATGTAGACCCCCTTCTCCACTCGAGGCGGTTACAGTGGGTGGGGGTGGGGAGGCAAGAGGGAAGGGAATCCTGGTCACACATCCATCTTCCTTATCTTGTAGGGCACAAGCCATATGCTGTCTGTGTGAGTGCCGCTTTCTGTCAGCTCCCAGGCTCTGTACCTTCGTAGCTTCTGGACATTGGGTGAACTGTAGCCATGTTACCTTTCCTGTTCCTCAAGAGGGGACGAACAATCAGAGCCATGCTGTCCAATACAGTAACCGTTTACTTATAAAAATTCTTGGGCTGGAGATACCTCAGTGGCTCAGAGCATACACTGTTCTGCAGAGGTCCTGTGGTCGGTTCCCAGCACCCATACCTAGTGACCCCAAATGGCTTGCAGCTCCAGCTTCATGGAAGCTAACACCTCTGGCCTTCTCAGACACCTGCAGGGTACCCATACCCACTTCCACATGTACACATAACTAAAATTTTCTTTTTAATGAAAACAAACAGAAAAACCAGTCACTCCAGCCACTTCCCAAGCACTCTTAGCCACATGTGGCTAATAACTGCTGCATTGGGCTGTGTGGCCACAAATCAACCCTCACTTCCCAGAATGTTCTATCAGACAGCTGCAATTCTGAAAACCTAATTGGCACCAAGAAGCCCTTCGTCCCCAGCCCCCGGGGTCATGGTAAGCTTTGTGGTAAAGAAGTTCATTAAATCTGCTAGAATGCTACAATCCCCTAGTGTCCTGCATCTCCCCAGACCGTGGGAAACAAATACTGTGACTTGGGGTGTGGTTCAAACACCCCGACGTCATAGACAAACTCTGAACTTTACATTTCCCCACAGAAACACAGAACATGACCTGTGTCTTCCACCCAGCAGCAGGACACCTGAGGGGGTTTTATCTTGTGTGAACTCCCTCCCCCTGTCCCTAGAGGATGGTCATCAAAGCCACTGCTTCCCCCTTGTTAGGGTGCTCAGTCTCCCAAACTGTCATTCCTGCCAACAAGTTTTACTAACTCCAAACCCCAAGTGCATCCCTCTCTGGAATACTGCTTGCAATATGTACTACGAACTCCTATTTTTTTCACCTTTGAGACAAGGTCTTACTATGGAGCCCAGGCTAACCTTGAACTTGTAATCCTCCTGCCCCAGCGTCTAAAGGGTTAGAACTACAAGTAGGCACCTCCACATCTGGCTCTTAAATTCTTCATTTATTTACAACCCTCCTCGGGGTCATTAATAAAAAAAAAATAATTCTGAGGAGCGGTTGCCGAGGAACCCCTAAAATCGTCTCTGACGTGAAACAATACAACCCACCTTTTCCTATCTGGGACAGCATGTTCGTGAGGCGAGCACAGGAAAGAGAGAGCCTCTCTGCCTTCTGACAGACACGAAACAGGAGTCGCACACTCGGAGAGGCAGGTTCATGCTGTTAGAATCTGGTCAACTTGCTACTGGCTAATTTTGGTGAGCCTCAAAACTCCCCGTGGGCTGACTGGATCGGGTTTACGGCGGGCGCTTTCCTCCAAGGGTCCCAGAGCACTTCGATCACAGAAGCTGCCTTGCACACCCCTCCTGGCGCCCTTTTCTCCACTGGCCTGATTGTTCTCCTGCATTAGGCAGGATTAATGATTGCCCTAGTTTGCCAGGTAGGCAAACGGAGGAGAAAGCTGAGACAGAGGCTGGCTTCACACAGGCCAGTGAAGTACGGCTTTACTTTCAGGCCACCGAGCACAAGCCACGCTTATGTCACGGCTGGAACACGTGACATGTGGCGCTCGCTCCAACAGCAGCTATTCCATTCATGGTGATGCTACCTCTCAATGAAAACTTGATAAAATCTCTGACACCTTCAACTCAAGGGGACCCACAGAATGAAGAGTGTGGTGTTGAGGATGACAGAAATCACTTCATGAATTTTTTTTTTTTTAACCATGCAGGAACTTGCCTGTCTCTTTTCGTGGGCTGATACTATGATTGCCAATTTGGTGCATGTTATGAGTTGAATGTGGAATGCCCCTCACCGGCTCTTGGGTCTGACTCTTAGCCTCCAGCCTCTGCTATTTTGTCATAGTAACGTGAAGCTGATAAACACAATTAGTCAAATCAGTTTTTAAAGACATTGTCTGGAGTAATTCCACTGATTTTATTTTATTTTTTAACCAACCAGGCACACTGAAACTTCCAGTCCGCATAGACACAGGGACAGAAGTCTTAAATGTTTATAGGATAGACTTCTTTGGAGGATTCTCTCGAATGAACAGGGCTCTTAGAGAGGGCAACACAGGCACCCTAAAGGTGGGTGGCCTGCCTGCTAGTTCTTTTGGTTGACTTGTAATGAATGGCCAAGCTGGGCCAGGGCAGCTGGTAGGAATCAGTGTGCCTGGAACCAGTGGAGAGGCTGCTGTGGGCCTGGCTCCTCTGCAGGCAGGTGGCCCTACTGCGGAGCCTGTGGCTTTGGGCCATCAGGGTTCCATTTGGCCCCCTCCATCTTTCAGAGGAAGATTTGAAGCCTCCAAGGAAGGATCTTATAATGTTATTTACTGCTATTTCCTCTGCTCCAAATTTGGCTTTAGGCAGCCTATTTTCAGTATTTGGGAACCTTAAGACCAGAGCAAGGCTTGAAACCTACAGCTAATATGAAACTTTCCCCAGGGCTTGGCATTTAGCTGCAGTCCCAGCAGGCATTTTGAATTAAAAAAAAAAAAAGAAAGAAAGAAAGAAAGAAAAAAAAAGGTCCATGCAGGCTCCCCAAGCACAGGGCCTTCAAGGCAATGGGCTCTGAAAGCAGCTTTGTGCTGTGGAGCTGTGGAAAGAGACAAGGACATGCTGCCTGGTGTTCCTATGTAAATGCCACCTCGAGGACAGAGGTTTTGCCAGGCAGATGGCTCATTTCTGGGCTGTAACCTCGTTTTCCCAGTGTTCCCGTGTGCTTGTGAAGTTCTGCCCCTGGAGTCAGGTCCTAATTGGTGTCAGACATTCAGAGACAAAAGTGAAGTGTACACATCGTTCATGCGACGGCTATAGCTGCTGTGGTGGCTGAGGCAGGGGCTGTGGCGTAAAGCTTGTGACCAGCAGGACCGGCTGGTGCAGGCAGGCTTGAGACTTACTTCTCGACTTCTGAAGCCAAGCTAAACCATCTCTTCTTGTCATTACTTCTATCCCCCTGACCTCTAACACGTACACACACACACACACACACACACACACACACACCCCTGACAGGGTTTCTCTGTGTACCCCTGGCTGTCCTGGAACTCACTCTGTAGACCAGGCTGGTCTCGAACTCAGAGATCTGCCTGGCTCTGCCTCCCGAGTGCTGGGACTAAAGGTATGCACCACCACTGGGTTTCTAGTATGTCTTTACGCTGGGGTCCTCTTTAGGTTATCCATATGTTGACTTGAGTCTGGCTCTGCAAATCTGGGTAGGGTTGAGGAGGCCCATTTATCTCATCACAGATTTGGGGGCCTGTTCAGAAGCCCCGCTGCCACCCAGCAGACAGGTAATCCCATAGCCAGGACTCTGCAGTCAGGGTATGGCCGTCTGATTGGATGCACATTCATCTTCAAATTATGTTGTGTGACAGCCTGGGCTGCTGAACACCATTTTACCATGCAGATTGACTCCTCCGAGGCTCTTCATTATGCATTTAGCGGCCTGTTTTCAGACTAACCAGCATGTCAGAGAGGCCTTATCCTTTTTCCACCTGGGTGGAGGAAATCGCTCGCTGACTGTGGGGGAGCCGGGGATATTAAAATGCATGTTTATTTTCCTGAGTCTCCACATACAACACTTTTCCCCATGCAGGAGGAGAGACGAAAAGGGGCAGACAGCTTTGACTCTGAAGCAAAGAGAACGGTTATGCCAAACAAGCCAGTCTCTGTGGAAGACAGGAGTTGACAAGGCCAGGCCAGCCAAATGCCTCTTGGCTACCCTGGCTGCCCGCAAGCCGGCCTGGATGCGTCCACACAAATGCTCTTCTGAGGCAGCACAGACTCTCTCGTGCACACAGCCCAAGTATTTTAAGCAGCACACTTCCAATTTCCTGTTTCTAAAATTGTCTAGCGTCTCCAATGGCATTCCATGCAATCCTCGCAAGTCACAGGCTGAGGGCCTGAGCCAATTCCACTCCAAGGACAGTGAGGGTACTGGTCTGTTGAGGGGACAGCACATCGGGGCTCTGGGTCACTCACCCCTTGCTCTTCCTGGTGTGACTTAATTTCAATCCGCCGGGATTATGTCTCTCTGACCTCTCTCTGACCTCCAGCTGCTACTGGGGAGCACAGCCATTTCCTGTGTGTGTGTGTGTGTGTGTGTGTGTGTGTGTGTGTGTGTGCGCGGGCATGTGTGTGTGTGTGTGTGTGCGTGTGTGTGTGTGTGTGTGTGAGAGAGAGAGAGAGAGAGAGAGAGAGAGAGAGAGAGAGAGAGAGAGAGAGTGTTTGTATGACCTTCAGCTACTCCTGGGCAAGCAATGTCATTTCCTCTGTATGTGTGTCTATGACCTTCAGCTGCTACTGGGCAAGCAGTACTATTTCCTCTGTGTGTGTGTGTGTGTGTGTGTATGTGTGTGTGTGTGGTAATGAGTGTATGGGTGTGTCTCTATGACCTTCAGCTACTCCAGGGCAAGCAATGTCATTTCCTCTGTGTGCGTGTGTCTATGGCCTTCAGCTGCTACTGAGTGAGCACTGCCATTTCCTCTGTGTGTGTATGGGGTATGGGTGTATCTGTAGTGTGTGTGTGTGTGTGTGTGTGTGTGTGTGTGTATGTGTGTGTGTGTGGTAATGAGTGTATGGGTGTGTCTCTATGACCTTCAGCTGCTTCTGGGCAAGCAATGTCATTTCCTCTGTGTGCGTGTGTCTATGGCCTTCAGCTGCTACTGAGTGAGCACTGCCATTTCCTGTGTGTGTGTATGGGGTATGGGTGTATCTGCAGTGTGTGTGTGTGTGTGTGTGTGTGTGCAGTGTGTGTGTGTGTGTGTATCTCTATGATCTCTAGTTGCTTCTGGGTGAGCACTGCCATTTCCTTTGTGTGTGTATGGGGGTATGGGTGTATCTGTTGTGTGTGTGTGTGTGTGTGTGTGTGTGTGTGTGTGTGTGTGTGTGTATGTGCGTGTGTGTATCTCTATGATCTGTAGTTGCTACTGAGTGAGCACTGCCATTTCCTCTGTGTGTGTGGAGGTAGTAAATGTGTGTGTGTGTTGTACACTTGGTGTGGTATGTGTGTGTGTGTGTGTGTGTGTGTGTGTGTGTGTGTGTATCTATGATCTCTAGCTGCTACTGGGTGAGCACTACCATTTCCTCTGTGTGTGTGGAGGGGGTATATGTGTGTGTTGTATACGTATGTATGGTATGTATGTGTATATGGCATGTGTGTGTGATATACATGTATGTGTGGTATGCATGTGTGTGTGTGTTGCACGTTTGGTGTGGTGTGTGTGTATATATGTGTGTGTGTGGTGCATGCATGTCCTTTCATGATGACCTCTTTCCCTTGCTTAAAAAGGAACTGTATTTGCATTGGTTTTAAGTTTCCATATCATCCACGGAGGCCCTCACTGTGGTATTTTCTCCAGCTTTTGGAAAGATCCCTTGCGTCCTAGACAAGGACTCTACTACTGAACTATACCCATAGCCCTCACTTCTTGAGAGGCCCCAGTTCCTTCAGCCCCTGCTGTGGGGTTTGCTGTCATCCAGCTTGGGAGGCTCTCCAGCGTGGAGTCAGACTCTCCCGCTTCTTCTCTTTCTTGCCATGAAAGAACAGTTCTTCAGGGACTTAGAAGGCTGGCTTGGGCACACAGGCTTAGAGGCCTGGCGTGACAACAGCAACTCTTGCCAATGCCCTGCAGAGGACAGGCATGTGTGCTGAACAGCTTCTGGGCCAACATCAGGGTGATGTCGAATCCTGCTATCAAAGATGCGGCGGGGGCTTAGCTCTTTACATTAAAATATTATGCAGTATTTTCATAGGGCTCCAGGCACAAAATAAAATGGAAGGCAGAGTAGTATTACGGATTCTGCCGGGAGGGCCGTGAGGGGGAATGAAATGGTTCCGATGCTCAGTCTGGGGACTGTGGTATTCCTCAGCAGTGAACACTGGCGCAGAAACCCGGCCTTTTATTTTCGAATGGGATGTGGCGATCCCCACTGGCAGGAACAGGTTGCATGTGGTTGTGAGGCTGTTGCTGGCTGGTGTCACACTGTGGAGTATTATCTGAAAAGGTCTCAACCAGCAAGAACAATATGGCTACCCGGTGCCAGAGGCGGTGCTTAGTGATCTGTCCCTTCAGTCACACATCTCACTAGCCGTTTATTTATTTATTTCTGAACCCAGACCCATGGGAATCCTTCATGTCAAAATGCTATGGAAGGATTTGTCCCCAAACTACTGTTTTAGGGAAAATCCTTGAAGGGAAACTAACTGGAGAGGGGAGGCCGGAGAAATGGAACAGGGGTGGGGTGTGGAGGGGGAACTATGCTCAAGTGCATTATAAATGCATTATATAATATATATATATATATATATATATATATATATATATATATATGACAATAGCCTTATGTAATCTTGTATAATACTTAAATGAATCGGGGGGTGAGAGGGAGAGAGAGAGAGAGAGAGAACAGTTAGCTTGATTGGGAAGTACGGAAGTACGTAGGGGACAACTTGGGGTTTGTAAGCTTCTTATAGGCACAGGAAGGGGGTTGAATTTCAGTGACAACCCCATTAGGGTCCTAACATGGGGACCATGGTGGTACAGCAGGGGTGCTGCATTAGGATCTCCCTTTGTCTGTGGAAGCCCCCAGTACCTCAGGATGTGACTGTTTGGTGACTAAGATTGCAGGAAGTGATGAGCACCCACGCTTATCCAATATGACTGGTGTTCCTATCGGAAGAGGGAATTTGGAAACAGATGCAGAGGCGAGACAGCACAAAGGATACAAGGTGAAGGTGACCATCTCTATACCCAAGCGGCCTCCGAAGAAACCGAGCATGTCAACATGGCGATCTTCAGTTTCCTGTCTCTCAGACTCCGAGGAAACGAGATCCCAGGCGTTTAAGTCAAGCCACCCACACTTCAATACTTGGTTAACTCCGCAAAAGCAGGTAAACAGGAGAGGTGTGGATGAGGGGCCAGTCACAGCGCTTGAGGGATTTCCAGCGTCATTTTCTCTTCCCAATCTCCAGGAAGTGGCCCATACCCTGCAAGCCAGATGCTAATTTCACAGGGATCAGGTGGAAATTGGGTTGTTTTGTCTTGGCAAAATCTCCACAGAAGTGGATTTACTCTTTAGCTTCTTATGCCTACGACATAACTGACATTTTGAACTGAGAAAATGCCATGGAGGACCCATCTGGCCCTTCAAATAAATCTCTGGATTTTTCTTTGAACCAATCAATCAGTTCTCTGAGGTGTCAGCCAGTAACAGACACATCTGTCGATACCACAGTGTAGTCAGGGCTGGCGATGCTCGCACTGGGCAGCGGCTAAGCGAATCCTCAGCTACAGAGCATAACAGAGGACCTCGTGTCTCAGGAGGTGGAGTAAAGTGGGGTAAAGGGCCAGGTGATGGTTCATTCTGCAGTGGAGGAGACAGAGTTAGGTACTGACTGTGCTCCCTTCTACCTGGGACATCCATGACAGGGCAGGACACAAAGTGTGTCTGAGGGTTTGCTTCTACCACCTAGTTCTGCAGGTGATACTGAGTCATGAGAGTGCAGGTGGAGGCGAAAATGAATATTCTGATACATCAGAAATGCAACCTAATACAGTAGCACAGGCCTCCTCACCTGGGAGTCCCTGGGACGGAAGCAGAAGGATTGCCTTGAGCTTGAAACTAATCTGGGCTACATTGCAAACATCAACCTAGCCTGGACCATGGTGCAGCATCCTGTCTTAAAAAACCCTGAACAGAACCCTCCAAAAGCCTCTCCGCCGACACCAAGAACTAACAAGACCCCCAAAGAAAGACACACACACTCCTCCTTGGGTTTGACTCCTTGGGGTCTCCTCTCTGACCAGCCGTGAGCAGCCTTGGGCTGCACCACCCCCATCCAAATCTTGCCTGGACCCAGCAGCCCACAGAGAACTCCTTTATCCTTCACTGACTCCCTCTCAGCTGAACAGACACAAATGTTTATGTAATCCTATGCCCCTTAACAAATATATATTCCTATCCAGAGCAGAGAAATCTCTAATCAAGGAATCCTGGGAAAGCGTACATCTGGCTATTATTGCTGCGTTCACTACATGTGTCTTTCCCCACCACAGGACAGTAGGACCAAGGGGGAGAAAGCCTTCCAAATCCTGCGCCTGTCCTCTGAACGACACTTCCGCTTCCTTCTTTCAAGTTACCTTTTCCAAGTCAGTAAACTTCTACAAACCCCAAGCCTTACTCCTCTTCTAAATGATTTTCAAGTCCCCTTTATGGGATTTAATATCTCTGTGGATAACCTAGACTGGACACAGAATAGCACTAATGTTTTATTCGTTATCGTAAGTTTTCAATATTATTTTTTCTTTTAAGCCCCCGGCATCCTATTGGCTTTTTAAATTGCTGCTGCATATTAGACAGGTATCCCCCAAGTTATCAACCATGACTCTAAACTTACTCTGCTGTGAGTTCGGAGCTGATCAGAGATTATGGGACATTTACATGATTTCTCCCGAAGTGCAGTGTTTTACACTTAACCAAATTAAATTTCCTCTGCCTTAACGCTCCCCGGTCCCCTGGTCTGTTTAGCTTTGCCCAAAGTGTCTCAGAGCAATCCTTAATTTTTTTATTAACTGTGCCTATCTGTACTCAACTCTCCACTGGAGTGCTCTGGCCTGAGACTCTCCTCACACTCCAGGAACTTAGCGGGCTTTAAAAGGGATGTCACGAAGCCAGTGGGATCCATGTGACATGTGATTTCCCCAGATTTATGAGGAGACTCCTGAGGACAGCTCTGGAGTCACTTTTGGCCCCAAGAGGTCCCCTTCTGGCTGAACATACTAACATGTTTTCCCATGTTTTCGGATGTCGTGGGACAAGCCTGGGGAGGGATCCCAGCAGGCTGCTGAGCTGCCTTTGCTACTGGCTTCCTTTGTGACTATGAGTGGCAGTAGACTGGACCAGTGGAGGCCCTGAACTCCATTCACTCTGCCCTCCTCTTCCTGTAGCTTAACAAAAATATTTTCTTTGTGTGTATGTGCATCATGTGTGGATGTATATGCATCTGTGTTCATGTTTGTGTGTGTGTGTGTGTGTGTGTGTGTGTGTGTGTGTGTGTGTGTGTGTGTGCAAGCGCAGGAAGCTTATACCACGGCTTGCATGTGGAGGTCACAGGACAACTTCCAGTTTGGATCTTGGCCTTCTGAGTATGAGACATGGTCTTCGTTTTTCCCTCTGCGTTTGCCGGGCTAGCTGGCCCATGAGGCTCGAGGGATTCTCTTGTCCCTGCCTCCTACGTCCCTACGTGGGCACTGGGATTACAGACGCCTGGTTCCACAGGTTGTGGGGACTCAAACTCAGGTCCCAGTGCTTGTATGCTAGTGATCTTCCCAGCCTGAAGGCTCTTCCTTTAACTGAACGGAGGTGAACTCAGCTCATTGGGCGACTGTCCAGAGGAACTTCCTCATTCGTGGAGGGGAGATGAGTGTCTTCTCCCTCAATTTTGTTCCTGTCTGACTCTGATCCTTGCCCTTCCAGAGCCCAGGGAAAAGCTTGCAGTGGACAGAATAACTCCTGACATGGTTGAGACTGCTCATCGCCTTCCAAGTTCTTCTCTTCGACTTCTCTTGCCCATAGATAGGGTCCCAAACCCATGATTTGCCCCTGTGGGATGTAATGTCACTTTGGGTGAGTTTTTTAGATATTTCCACAGAGGAAGAGTGGCTGCCTCCTGTTCTTAGGACAGATAACCTGTCCGGAACTCACATGCACTTATAGACAGAATATAAGCCGTTGTAATGAGCAAAGATGGTAGAGATTGGTAGAAACTTGCATTTTTGGTGACTGCAACAACTTCAGCAGCCCTGGACCCCTCACTTCTGAGTATCCTGATGAGAGGCAAGAATGAACTCGTCTGTTCAAGATACTATTCTGGGAGAGAGCTGGGAGGAGAGTGAGGCTGTAGCTAATTCTTACTGATATAGAAGACTAGGCTTGTGTGTCTTTCATGTAGCCAAAGCCTTTTAATGCTACACAGTGGCCGTAGAGATCAACACATTCATTCTTGTTCATTTGTTGAACGACTGCATGCAAAAAGCCATAGACTGAGAAAAGGGAGAGAAAAATGTTATAGTTTTTTTTCCTCCCTTAAGCAAGGTTTGATCACACAATGAGCAGTAATATAGGTGTGGGTGCTCAATATCCTAAGACAGGAAACACCCCACAATGACATGGGGGAGTCTGGTATTAGATCTGGACCAGGGGAAGGGCCTAGGCCCCAAATGTGCAGCTAGGAGAAAGCCTGGATGGGAGCATGCAGGGTTCAGAATGTTCAGGAAGAAGTCTTTTACTATAGCCTGGAAGCTTGTCGAGACATCAGAGCTTTCTGCCAAAGAACAGCTTTTTTTTTTTGAGACAGGGTTTCTCCGTTTAGCCCCATCTGTCCTGGAACTCATTCTATAGACCAGACTGGCCTCAAACTCAGAGAGATCCACCTGCCTCTGCTGCCTGAGTGCTGGGAGTAAAGGTGTGTGCCACCACCACCCAGCCATATAATCAGCTTTTAAAGGAAGTCTTTGATCAGAGAAAATATCAGAGAGAGAGAGAGAGAGAGAGAGAGAGAGAGAGAGAGAGAGAGAGAGAGAGAATGATATACAGGTTTTTGTTGCTGTCACTTATTATTTTTGTTTGCGTGACTGCCGAGAGACTGCTCTTGGGAATTGAGAAGTGTGTGCAGATTCTGAATAGATCTGAAGAATGCTGGGCTCGGGCACCATCGGTAACTTCAGGAGATGTCTCTCTGACCAGGCAAATATAGGTCTGCCACACGGGCCCTTCAGATCTTGTCTAGAAGCTCAGGTGGGAAGTTGTAGTCACTCAGGCACTGTTAATGAGCAACTCCCTTCAAGGTCAACAAGGCTGAAGTGTGGCTTCCTCTAGAGGCAGACAAATGCAGCCAGGAGGCACAGTGGACCAGCCATCCAGCCAATGGAATAGTCTGCCTTACCCTAGAGACCAGCTGAGAGAGAACAACATCCATTTCTGGAACGAAGTACAGTAGCTCCTCGGGTAGAGCTGTGCCCAGAAGTCACTGTCCGGAGGTTTGAAACCAAACGCGGAAGCTGACAGAGAACGCGGGACAGGGAGGTGGGGAGGGGCGGCTACTTTCCAGAGGACTCACCGTTTTGTTTCAAGGCCTCGTGAAGGTAGAGTGGAGGAGAGGGGTCAGTGATGAAGGCCAAGAACAAGTGCCTGGAGAGGAGGGGGAAAAGTGTTCGCCGGGAGGGGGAGGGAGCTCCTCCCGGATGCGGCTGCACTGTGCCTGGGGTATCCCTCAGGAAAGTGATGAGAAGCCTGTAAACTGCAGGTCCTTTGTGTATCCAACTGGAGCAGTAAAAGTACAACTTCTCAAAGCTGTGGTAAGGAACACGGAAAGCCCCGCAGGACATGCCTTCCATACGTGCTCAGCGCACACCGCTCAGAGAGAGAAACAGCACTAACAACAACGCCCCACATTGCTCTCCATGCCATCGTAGTTTACTGCCCGAGTAACTTTACTTCGCTTGATGTGTAAGCAGACTTCTTTTCTTAATTGTGGAAAAGATGTATTTTTATTTATCTGTCTATTTATTTATTTGGTATTTTGAGAGAGGGTTTCTCTGTGTAGTTTTGGTGCCTGTCCTGGAACTCGCTCTGTAGACCAGGGTGGCCTCGAACTCATAGAGATCCACCTGGCTCTGCCTCCTGGGTGCTGGGATTAAAGGTATGCGCCACCACTGCCCGGAGGGAAAGATGTGTTTTTTAAAAATGTCGCATTTGAGCCATCTATAAGCATTAATTCACAGGCATTAGCACCTTCACAATATTGTACGACATCCTTTATCCACTAAAAGATTTTTGATTCCTTTAGAGAGAAACTGAACCCATTCAGCAGTCTCCGTTACCTCCTGCCCTGAATTTCTGGAAACATCTCTGTACTTTGGGTCTTACGGGTTTGCCCATCGTGAGTATGCCATCTGAACAGTACTGAGTGCGAGTGCTGTTTACGCTGTTGGGTCTGGCTTATGATATTTAGCATAATGTCGTCACCTTATTGTATTAGCATAACGTCATCAAGGTTTGTCTGTGTTGCAGCACATTGTAGAATGTCCTTCTTTTCAAAGGTGGATGCTATCCTGATGTACGGATACCACCTTTTGATTGCCACTCCTCTGTTTACGGGCATTCCTGCTGTTGGCAGCTTTGACTAGCATGAAGCACTCTGTGCCTAAGAAACCCTACACCAAAGTTTCCTTAACCACCAGGTTTTAACTGAGCTCCCACAGGGACACAGTAACTGAATGCTTTACCATGTTCTCCATTCCTGCAGTGGGTGTTCTGCAGTGGGGATTACATCATTTTAAATTTCCAAGTATTCCAGGAGCTGGAGAGATGGCTTGGCCACTAAGAACACATAGTGTTTTTACAGAGGACTGGAGTTTAATTCCCAGCACCCACATCAGGCAGCTCACAACGACCTGTAACAATAGCTCTTGTAGTAGGGATCTTAGAGAGTCTTATTAATAAAATCAAACCTGAGGCCAGTTATTGGGGTGAACACTGGAAGATCAGAGAGACAGAACAAGTCACAGCTAACCTCACCTGGCCAACTTCTCAGCTGGTCTTGTTTCCTCAGACTGGAAGCCTCTGTGTCCTCATATCCAAATGGCTCTCAGCTGAACTGCTGCTCAAAACCTAAAAGCTTAACCAGCTAAATGCTTAACCAGCCAAATGCTTAACCAGCCAAATGCTTCTAGTTTCTGGTCCTCACGCCTTATATACCTTTCTGCTTTCTACCACCACTCCCTGGGATTAAAGGCTTGCTTTCTGGGATTAAAGGTGTGTGTCACCATGCCTGGCCATTTCCAATGTGGCCTTGAACTCACAGAGATCCAGAGAGATTTCTACCTCTGGAGTGCTAGGATTAAAGGTGTGAGTGCCACCATTTTCTAGCCTTTGTATCTAGTGGCTGTTCTGTCTCTGACCCCAGATAAGTTTATTAGGGTGCACAATATTTTGGGGAACACAATACCACCACAAGCTCCAGTGGCTATGACAACCTCTCTGGCCTCCAAGGGCATTGCACTCACATGCACAAACTCAGACACATAAACCCACCCACCCCTAACTAAAAATATTTTACAAAGTAACTACCGAATTAACACAAACTAAACCTCTATGACATCAATTTAATCTGGAAGGCAATTTGATAGACATTTTGCTTAAATATTTTTGAAACTCCCAATAACACAAATTGTTTTACTGAGATTTCAGGAGTTTTACAACCACAGAGTCTTACTCCTACATAAATCTTTAACGTTTACGAAGTATCATCTCATGCCGGAATTAAGGAGGATGCTCACTATTCAAACAGACTGTCTCATTGTCTTATCAAGTTATAAATAAATCTCCTCTGGAACAGAGGGTCAGTGACAGAGCGCTTGTCTAGCGTGCTGAGGTTCTGGGTTCAGCATACAGCACCTTAACCAACACAAGTCAGAATCCCTCCCTCCCACTATAATACAGTTTTACTTTGCACTTTCCAAAGTTTTCCTTCAGTTTTAGCAAGCAATCAAGTCTAGGCTCCCCTAGACACTAGGCACGTATGCTACCATTCGGCTACATACACCGTCAGTTCTTTAAACTCTTAATTTCAAAATGGTAGTGCAGGGATCTTTGTTTATAACACAGACTAATGTCCTCCTGGAAATTAACCATTTAGTTCTTTGGTTACAAAACACATTATTCTAAAACCAATGTTATTCCAGAACCCTGGGTCTATTTTGCAGCACTCTAGTCCATTGTATTCCTGCCATATGCTCTCTATGGCTTCCTTAATGATGTCAGCTACTGTTTAGTGACCAGCTTCCTGGCATTACTGCAGGAGATAAAGGTGTTCCCTTCCAGGACAGCCTGCTGGAGACAGATGGGCCCCACTATTATTCTCTCTTAGTAGGTATCCACACACTGGAATTTCCGCTTAACACAGACTCAGAGGATTTGGGCAGATTCTTGTTAGAGGTGAGAGAGAATATTAATTCAGACAGTGTGATGTAAGTTTCAGTTGCTGCAAATGAATCGATTCAATCTGACCCCCATTTACGGAGCCCTTGCTATGTGTCTGCTGGGCTCCGGCTGTGCGCCTACGTTGGTGTAGATATGGCCAGGGCGGATGAAAACCTGTCCCACAAAGAAATGAAGCTTGGAGGGACATTTTTTAAACCCACGCAAGGCAAGAGAGGTCATCTACTTCAGTTCTTCCTAGACCAAAGAATTAATGATAGCCTCTACAGATAACATATTAAAAACACTACAACTGAGTCTGGTTTATCTGTGACCGAGCACTCAGGGGGCCAAGGCAGGAGGATTGTTGAGTTCAGTAAAAGCCTGGGCTACATAGCAAGATTTTGTCAGAAGAAATAAGACGAAACAGTATAGATATTTTTGGAACTGAGACTAAAGATGATATATGAACACCAATCAAGTTTCAATATTTGAGCTAGGACTTGGATGTTAATTTGTTTACGTTCCTCATAAATTAATATGGTGTGAGTTAGAAACATTCTACCATAACACCCTTTCACAGAGGCTGAACGAGTTCACCATGATGACACAGCTAGTCTGTTCTGGTCTGTGTTATACAGCACACTTTACATACTTGATGCTTGTAGATTCCTAGAAAAGACCCACATCCCGTTTGCAGCAGAGATCTAAGCAGACAGACATGCTGTGGCTGGGGGAGTCTCCTTACAGAGGACATTTACGGATGTTAGTTAACCTGCATCCCTCTCCCTAAGGGCTCTCTAGTTTCCTCACCATCACCACTGACTATGAAACTGCCAAGTGTGTGCACCTGACCTCTGGCCATCTGAACATTAGCTCCAAGCTTTGAATCCAAGCAGACAAGGAAAGAAAAATGGCAGGAAATGACTCATTTTGGTGGGTGGCATCTTGATAGTCTCAGTAACATTTCATGTTAAGAGAGCCGGAGGAGAACTTTATTCTTCTGTTTTTCCAGGCACGGCTCCCAGGGTTCTGGAAACTGGCTATCTAACAATTTTTAAGTACACACACACACACACACACACACACACACACACACACACACACACACTTGATTTCTACTGCTGTCAAAGCACCCAAATAATATACTGAGTCCAGACACAAAGATCTAGTTGCAGATGACAGGGTATAATTTGCTCATGTTTGTGTATGTGTGGTTTGTGTATGTAGGTGCACAGCTCTGTGGAGGTGAGAGGATGGCCTTGGGTGTTGTACCTCTACTGGCCTGGAGCTTGCTAAGCAGGCTAGGATGAGTGCCTGGTGAACCTGGGGATCCACCTCGTCCAGCTCCCCAGAGCTGGGATTACAAGTATGTGCTACCATACATGACTTAAAAAAAATTAAACAAATAAAATAAACCTAGGTCCTGGGAACTGAACTCAGATCCTTATGTTTCAAAGTAAACATTTTTATCAACCTAGCTATCTCCCCAGTACTAGACTACCTAATCACTACAGGCTGATGTTCAAGTATTCCACCAGTAGCTTCTACTGGCAATTTTGAGAACATCATTGTGGTTGTATACTGAGGATATATTATTTGGTGATAAAAACAAAAAGAAAAAACACCTTGACTAGCCCCTTTTAACACTGGCTAGAACACCTTGTCAGGAAGTATTGTTTAAAGAGTAGATCTTCACAGACGATCAATACTCATGACCAAGACTCCCTAGTTCCTCTATGACCTGAGGTAACCTATAAATCATTATCCAAGAAAGATTACATAAAACTTCCTTCATTTTAAAGTCATTGATCTTCTTTGAAAAAAATTACAATATTCCTATTCAGCGCTCTGATTACTCCTGTAAGGTTAGGCAGAGCACCATCTGTCTAGAAAGTTGGATAACAGAGAAGGTCAGCAGACATTTTTGGTCAAAGAATGCCCTTTAGCCCATCGCTCTGTTTCCCTGATTTGGAGCTAAGGAGGTACAGTGAATGGTGAGGAGGGTGGGGTGACAGGCACTGAGGCCACAGGGTCCATGAGACCCACGGGTACCTGGTATGTCGGAGGTCAACTCACCTTCCCCAGACAGCTGAACACCCGGTGGGTCACCAGGCACCTTCCCAGCCTTCCCTGCACGCTCACCTGCAGAGCCCTGCTCACACATGCCCTTGTCTCCAGCTTCTTCCTCCTGAGCCTCAGTAGTTCCTTCACCCTCCAACATGAACGGCTGGGACCCACTGAGGTGGCCTCGAAATGAGCCAGGTCCGAGTTCTCTTCCGGTTACCAGAATGACTTCCTGGGGAAATGCCAGTTTTGTGGCTAAAATGTAGCTTCTGGGGACAAATCTTTACCTTGGGCTGGAAGAGCACATCTGTATTTGACTCTAGCTAATGGCAGTGCCAACAGTCCCTGCTCCTCTACCTAGCTGACCAAGATCATACCGCTTCAGACTGGGGTCAGGTGTCAAGAGGTCATCTGCCCTGAAGGCATCTTTTTGCTCGGAAGGGAGGTAGGCAACGCCACCTGGAAACTTCCAGACAGCTAAGGTCTTTGAGAGAGAGAAAACCATTCTTCTGCCTTAGCAATATAGTTCTCTCTACTTAGAAAGTGGCTGAGACTCCATTACACTGCTTCTTGCCCAGGGCTCAGAAAGGGTGGCCAGCCACACTGTCAGGTGAGAAGGCACAGTTGATGTGATGCGAGACGTGCGTGGCACCTGTCAAGGATGTCAATACTACAGTTTGAACTTCAGGTAAGCCTGAGAAACTGTCTGAGTTGAAATTTCATTAGTAATACTAATACAAAAATCCCGACCCAACAATATCCCTGCACGGCGTTGAATGTCACACACATTTTACCGAAGAGGAAGCCAGGAGCAAGCAAATTTTGAAGCCCCTTAAATGCAGACTTCTGCCCATTTTTAAACAAACAACCCAAGAGTATAAGGGTGGTGGCTAAATTTAAATTCAGTTGGATGGGTCAAGCTTTATATGTTGTGTGTATTGTATATAAAACATTTGTGAATGCATTTTAGTGAGTGTTAGGGGCGAAATTAGAATGTCTTAACTCTCGGAGGCAATTTCCTGTTAAATTGTCACAATCTATTCTGTTGCAGGAGTTTCTGGGGAACGGTTAAAGCACCATCGTCCCTGCATTCTCTTTTATAAGAAACTGAAGAAGTGGAGAGAGTCTTCACAAGTCCCATTTTCGGGTAAGGAATGGACTCCGTTCGTCAGAAAACAGCCAGACTTCCTGGGGAACAGCCTGACAAAGTTCTACCTCGGAGTCGGAGGATGCAGGCAGGAAAGGAGCATCCACAGTCACGGCTAATCCTTCCTGAGAACACTTCAGGCTGACCCCACCAGCAACCTGCTGGACTACCATTGTTGGCATATAAAACATTTCCAGAAGATTCTACAGAGCTCTAGAAGAGCTCCCCAGGTGTATTCCTATTCAGGTACACACACACACACACACACACACACACACACACACACACACACACACATGCACACGAGTAAAGACAGAGCCTGTCACAGAGGGACATCTGTCACAAACACCCCCTCAAACACCCAGGCTCTTACTCACTACTGGGATGTCTACCTTCAGTGACTGCACATCACAACCCACAGGCATCTGGGCGGGGAAGGAGGGAGCTGATGGGTGGGGGCCTCTTTGAGGCTGGAAAACTCATTTCTCTTGGCAGATAGTTAGAGGTGAGATTTCAGAGAGCATGGACATGGGGGCGGGGCTTGCTTTTTTCTTGTAGAGTGCTTCTTCTGTAAGTTTTTTTTGGTGGGTAGGGGGTAAACAAAGGACAAGCTGGTATTTCCTGCTGAAGCAGATTCGTTCTGCGTTATAATCCTTGGCTTACCGACGTGATGGCTGTTACGGGGGCTTTAGGAACCGCTGCTATCTACTAGGGCTTTAGAGAGGGAAAAACTTTGAAAAAAAGAAGATATTTTACGCTTCACATGCCTGACAAGGGTGTGTGGGGCCAATTTACAGCAGGGGCTTAATATATTTTTTGATGGAAATTGCTGCAATGTGGCACACAGATTAAAGAGAAAACGGCCCTTTTGTAATGATAGCAGTGGATTCTGAAATGAAGCCCAGCTGGTACAAAGATCCTACATGGATTTCCAGAGATGTACCCTCTTCCCAGGCTTCACCCAGCATGCAAGAGTCCTCCAGGCTGCAGGCCTTATTGATTCTCTGTGGGGGAGACTCCTGGGACGCCCCTTTCTAAAGGAATCAGACCATTATGGAAAACTCTAATGACACGAATGTGTTGAAAAGCCAGCCAAGCAATCTAGACAGGTCACAGTGAGGCTCATCTGACCCAGACCTACATCAAACACCTAGTGTCACCGAGGGGTATGTGTGGTAGCATCAACAGTGGCATCCCTCTCCACCAGCAATATAAGGTGTTTACCGTGTGTATGCTTGGAAATGATTACATATCGCAAGATAAAGAATTTTCTTCAGGATTGGGGATATAGACCAGTGGCTAGAGCGCTGGCCTAGCACGCAGGAAGCCCTGGGTTCCATCCATAGACACCTGGAGTGGTAATTCTGTGACTCTAGAGTCGGAGGCAGGAGAACCAGAAGTTCAAAGCTATCCTTGTTTACAAAGGGGGCTTAAGGTCAGCATGAGCTAGAGGCCCTGTCTGAAAAATCAAAACCACAACACGAAAACAAACAAGCAAACAAAACGATAGTCCCTGGACCTGCGCCTGGCGGGCACAGCGTCCCTGACCTGCGCCTGGCAGGCACGGCGTCCCCGGACCTGCACCTGGCGGGCAAGGCGTCCCTGGACCTGCGCCTGGTGGGCACAGCGTCCCTGGACCTGCACCTGGCGGGCACGGCACGGTAAGACTGACGAATAAACAGCAGCGACGGCTGAGGCTCAGAAATGAGGTTTTCTAAAGCCAATTTACACATGACCCCAGGGCATGGACAAAAGCCTTGTAAGAGTGGACTCCCCCAAACCCCCTCTCAAGTGCTCTGGGCATGTGAGGCAATCCACTCTACTAATAAGATGCTCATTGAAAAAACATTAGGTCAGTTATTTAACTTCCATAAATCCAATTTTCTCATCTGTAAAATGGGTTGACACCTCACAGGATTGTCAGGGTACCTCACGGTGAGAGCATCAAAGTACCCAGCCTCCTAAGATGGCTCTATTTGAGATCATTTGTGGAGATGGCAGCCTTCAACTGGGCGTTACAGTTCAAAGTACGTAGGTTGTGTGAAACCTCAGTTTTAGAGTTTAATCTCAAAGTTAGCATCGTTTTACTTTGATTTATTTATTGGATAGAAGGTCTCACTAAGTAGTCTTGTCTGGCCTTGAACTCAGAGATATGCCTGTCTCTGCCTCCAGAGTGCTGGGATTAAAAACGTGCCACCTCTTATTGGTAGTTAGCATTATTGTAAAGGAATAAAAACCGTGGTAAGACAGAGTCACATCCATGTGGTGACATTTAAGGAACTAGAGTCCAGTCAGGTTGAAGTCCTGGTTCTCAGAGTGTCAGCCTCGTCATGCTACTGTGTGGGCCACTGAGCTGGGTATCTGAAGAGCCAGATGACAGGCCGTGGCGAAGATCACTTGACAGCTAATAACGCCACAGAGCACTGAACATATCAATTCAGGCCATGACACGAGGCAACTGACAAGTCTCTTCAACAAGCCAGGAGTACACACTGCAACAGGAAGCAGTCCGTGTGCCCCTCTGGCTCAAAGGAGATCTAATCCCAATGCTGCGCCCTTGTCTCACTGAGCAGAGCACATCGTGGGTTGGGATGTGAACACACAGAGACGGAGGGATCCAAGAGAACGCATATTACTGTTTGCGAATACAGACTCTGCATAGAAGGGTGAGCGTGATGGCTGGAACTTGCCGCTTAGATACCTCAGCAAGAGGAAAAGAAGAATACATGACTTAAATGTTCTCTTAAGCCCTTGACCCTATGAAAGACACTTCAGAGACGTAACATTTAAATGGAACAGGTGGATTTTAGGGATCCCCATACTCAAACCAATCATACCCAACAGTTTTGAGACAATGTAACTATACAGCAAGCACTTCCTGTAAATTTTAATAGCTGTGATAAAGGTACTGATAGTTAGAACTGTTAGGCAGACATACCATGAAGGTGGTGAAGCTACCTGAAGCCCCAAATCTGCTTGAAAACACCCAGATACTGACACAAAAAGGAGGGACTGATCGCAGAAGCATGGCACCATCTCTGTAACTGAATTTCCGTATCATATTTATGGGAGCTCAAAAAGAAAATCCACTTATTTTGAGCATTGGTCCTAAACATTTATTTAAAATGTTGAGCTGGATGAAATTGCTGTCTTTGTGAGTAAAACATGAGTTAGTGTTGACTATTTTAAAATGTTGAACTAGGAGCCGGGGTTGTAGTTCATTGGTAGAGCTAGTATGTATGAAATCTGTGAGTTCGGTTCCCCAACACCATAAAAACACAACAGACAAACAAACAAACAAACAAAAACCCCAAACCCTCAAAACTGAACTCAAGTTAACTCAAGGACCTTTGAGGTAAGTTTCCTTTCTGATATTCTATCCAAAATTATAGACAGCTAAACTTTGAATGAAGTTCAGTTTCCAGAGTAGCTGGGAGGACTCTCCAGAGAGGGGGCACAGGAAGCTAGACATGAAGTCATTGCCCTTCAGTTGCTGCCTCTGTTTCAACTCTGTTGTTAAACGCATTGGAAAGACAAAAGCCACCGAAAGGCCACAGCTGTTACCTGCCTCCGCCTCTGTGGTTGAACCCACGGATCACTGGCCACTATGCATGCTCCAATAGTCATTTACTTGGAAATTCTGTCATGTGAGTGTCAAATCATTCGTCATCGATGAGCCAAAAACAGTTCATGGTCAATCCAACAAAAGCCCGGATTTCCCCCAGTTCAGATGTGAGGAACCTCTAAGTTGACAGTCCACCAACTTCTCTATGTGTTTCCAGGCTGACTTCCAAAATGAAACCAAATCATCACACTTCTGTTTGGCACTGACCTTCAAAGTAAGGAAGCTGGCTAAGGGCTGCATAGATGCTCCCCCCATTCTTTCAGTGTTTGGAAACAGACTTAGAACCTAGGTACATGTTAGGTAAGCCTTTTCCCATTGAGCTACAGATCCAGTCCTTTAAATGCTTCGTTTATTATAATCCTGATCCTTCATGTGTGTTTGCTCATTCATGTATGTACGAGTGCTGTACATGCATAGTCATTATGGAGGTCAGGGGATAACTTGGGGTCTTTCCTTAGGTGCCGTGTGTGTGTGTGTGTGTGTGTGTGTGTGTGTGTATGTGTGTGCATGTTCCTGCATGCATGTGGAGGTCAGACAACCTTGGATCCTCGGGTTGTCAACGTTATAATTCTGACCCTTTACCAGGCTCATTTATGGCCTTTACTCATTAAATCTGTTAAACTCAAATATCTAATAAGTTTACTTTTCTTATCTGGGCAGGTTAAAAGCAGCTGGATCTCTGGGTCTCTAAGTAATTCGTGTAAGCAGTTAATGCAGTTTAGATTTAAGCATGAGTTTTAGAGATTCTATCTAGAACATTCTTCTGTGGCTAGCAGGAGCATTGCAATCCTGCTGTTGGTCCCAGTCCCCTGAGATCAAAGTCTTGAAGAACAGAGTGAAAAGCATGACCTGGCCTGTAATCCTTGAGCAGAACTTTGTGTGTGAAGGACTTTTTATAATGAAACCATCAACCTATAAAGCCAATCATTCCTATGAGTTTTAAATTCTATTTGTGTCGCTGTGGTTGGATCAACAGCTCTTGAAGTGATCCTTAAGGAAGTTTATCCCAACACTGTGAAGTAACTTCGTGCTACCAGCGGCCTGATGATCACGGTGACCACTCTGCTTTCAAAGTTGAAGCAACTGAACTCTGAAAGCAACTAGAGACATGTCCATCAAGTGTGCCCTGCGTGTGCATGAAGGAAAAAGAGACGTTTGAGAAGGAAACCCTCAAGTCCAAGGAAAGGAAGTAGCGACACTCTGTCTTCATTAGGTGCAACATTACCAGGTTCCTGTAAGGAAAACCGAAAAGCAAAATGTGAACCAGAAAGAGCATGAGGCAGGAGCCCGGCAAGGGATGGAAGGCCAGAAGGAGCTGGACAGTATCTTTACTGCATACTTCCTGTAGAAAGCAATGAGTCACTGGTGGTCAGAGGCAATCAGTTCCCTCCTACGTCCATCAAAAAGGACAAGGGGCAGCCACAGCTGATTCCAATTGTGGCCCTCCTTTATGACTATTTTTCCACAGGGAGGCCCCGAGGCAGCCTGTGATTCAACATTTAAACAGAAGCAGACACACTTCCATGCTGACCTGCATACGTTGTTTCAGGAAAACTCCGGAAAAGAAGAGGAAAAGGGAAACACGAGACCAAATATTTATGTCAGGAAGAAAAGTGCAAATCTTTACATGAAACAAAACGGGACTGCCAAGGGTTGTACTTATTCTATCATTCAAAAACGATGCATTATCAAATTCACGAGCCAGATTTTTTCATTTTAGTAAACAGCAGAACCTGGTTATTTTTTTTCCTTTAGACCTTCACAGTCCACCTTCTTCTTTTTTTTTAATGTTACATGTGCTTCCAACAGTGAATGCTCTTGAATGTTCCCATGTGTTCAGTGATGTCTGAACAGTAGGAACATGAAGGAAACCATTCCTTAGTGTAGATGTCCTAATGATTACCTGTCCCTTTTTAAGAAGGCAAAGAGGAAGGGGAGCCCCGGTGTGGTCTCAGCAGTCATGAACTGTATTCTAAAGACTTGGTTTTTTCCTTCTGTAAAGCCCTATGTATGGATGGGCACAGATGCCCGTGTGCTCAGTGAGTAACTTGACAGTGACAGATGAAACTGGAAATTGCATGGTTTCTGTCTTAAAGGTTTTACAAGGCTGTGGCCCAGCGCTAGAGCACTTACTTGCCTAGCACATGTGAGTCCCTAGATTGAATTCCCAGACGTCATTATTTTTGTTTTTAACAGAGCAGAGAGAGGTTTTTTACAGTAGAACAAGGGCGAGTGGGGTGGCCCGGAAGGTGAAGGCACTGGCTGACAAGCCCGACAACCTGAGTTCCAGTCTCCAGGATACACACAGTAGGAGGGAAGCAGCTCCCAAGAGTTGTGAGCTGTCCTCTGACAGCTCACCAGACCTATGCCACGGCACATGCTCTCTACTCCCCACCTATAACGAAATAAATGTAACCCAAAAACAAAAACAAAATGAGAAAGAGAGAGAGAGAGCGCGCGCGCGCGAGCAAGTCAGCAAGCCATTCCTTTTCAGGTGCCATGGACTTCCAGGACTTAACCATGCAGGAGTATTATGGTTTGGATCCTAACTACCACAGAGGCTAATGTGCTAACAACTCAGTTGCCGGCCTGTGGTATTACTGGGAGGTAAAGGAACCTTTAAGAGGCGGGGCCCAGGGAAAAGAAGTTCAGTTGTTGGAGGCACGCCCTCGAAGGGCTCAGGACTCTAGCCCCTCCTTTCTCTCTCCTTCTTCTGCTTCCTGATTGTTGGAACACCAGCAGATGTCTTGTGTCACGCACCCCCACCTGATGTGTGGCTTTGCCACAGACCCCAAACAACAGGGCTATGCAACCATGGGCCAAAACTCTGAACTCACAATCCCAAATAAACCATTCCGAACTGGAAGCTGTTTATCTTAGGTATCTTGTCACAGCGACTATAAAGCCAACTAACACCCAGGGCTCTTCTCCCTGGAAGGCTATGTGCGGGAGGCAAAACAGAGCCAGAAAGGTCTCTGGTTCACTTGTAACTGAAAGCTCAACCCATCTTTAATTTTTGAAAAGAATGGGAGATAATGACTCCAATATGGAAGACTAGTTTTTATAAATAGCCAGTTGCCCAGAGTGAGTCACAAGCTTGGAGCCCTGAGTTGTAAACAGCAGGGATCTCACTTGTTTTGCAAGCAGTAGCCCTGGTGAGCACAGGCAAGCTGGCAGATTGTTTCAGTGGCTGCAATGTTTTTGGTCCCTATTTGCAAAGTTGGAGGGAAGTCCCGGCAGAAAGAAAACATGGAAAGACATCCTGATGCTTATAACAAGATGTATCCTGGTGGGACAGGTACTTGGGGACCAGGTCTGGTACCAGTGGGCAGCAGATGTCTGGTTCCACTAACACAGATGAACCAGTTGTGAGAAAGACCACCCTTAGCACAGGGTTTCATCACCTCAAGACTCTTCCTCAGGTGATAATGAGTTGACAAACAGGGCTGCTAAGGAGCATTACCAAGTGACATGGAGGATACTCAGTTAAACCTGAACTTCAAAGCAATTTACATCCCCCACTTACACACATATCAAGAAAAGACTTGTTATTATTCATTTACCTGAGGTTCAAATTCAACTAGGCACCGATTTTTTTCTGTTGTCGGTATTTGTTTGTTTTCTGAACACACAACTTGACTCCCAAGACAAGGCTGTGAGGAAGGATGAGACACAAAAGCAGAAGGAGGGGAGAGCAGAGCAAAACACACAGGCTCAGAAACAACGGACTTTTGTCACCTCTAGTGGTTTGAACGAGGATGGTCTCCATAGGTTTATATTTCTGACTATTTGGTGCCCAGTTGGTGGAACTTTTTTGGAAGGAGTAGGAGGTGTGGCTTTGTTAGAGGAAGTATGTCACTGGGGGTGGGCTTTGAGGTTTCAAAAGCCCACACCATTCCCAGTTAGCTCTCACTGCCTTGTGGTTGGGTCTCAAGATGTGAGCTCTCAGCTACTGCTCCAGCACCATGCCTTCTTGCCTGTTGCCATGCTCCCTACCATGATAGTCATGGACTCTAACCCTCTGGAACCATAAGCCTCAAATAAACTCTTTCTTCGACAAGTTGCCTTGGTCATGGCGTTTTATCACAGCCATAGAAAAGTAACAAAGACACAACCCAATGCAAAGTCTTGATGTACGTCCCAGTAAAGATGGTAGAACTGAGAAAAGATTTCAGACTTGGATTAGCATCCAAGAGAGCCCCAAACTGAAGGGAGAAGAAACAAGGTGAGTGTGTGTCCACAGAGGCTCACCTGTCTGGTCATGTCAGAATTCCAGGTGCTTCCTACAAGGGAAGTGAGAAGTTTCAATAGGAGCAGACAGAAAAGGCACACATCCCAAGAAAGAGCTATCTCCATCCTCTCAGGCAGGTTGCCACAGGTCTGAGGGCTCCATACATGGATTCCTCAGATGCCCAGGAGACTGAGGCAAGAACAGGAGGGATGATGGACAGATGGACACTTTAGACTGCCCCCTTTAGAATGGGCCTGGGCATGTGTAGTAGTTTGAATGCCATTGGCTGCCATAATTTCATAGGGAGTGGCACTATTAGGAGGTGTGGCCTTGTTGGAGGAAGTTAGGGACAGGTTTTGAAGTCTCCTATGCTCAGGATACCTCACAGTGTCTCAGCTGACTTGTTGTCTGCAAGTCAAGACGTAGCCAGCACCAGGTCTGCCTGCATACCACCATGCTCTCTGCCATGAAGATACTGGACTGATCCTCTAAAATGGTAAGCCACCACTTCACTTAAATTGTTTCCTTATAAGAGTTGCAGTGTCACGGTGTCTTTTCACAGCAATGAAAACCCCAACTAAGACAGCGTGTGATACAGGTAGTTGTGGTCTGGTTGATTCGGATCACCAAAGATGTTCTTTGCCTACAGTATCTGAGTCCTGAGGCTCAGATCAGAACCACCGTAGGTGCCCCAAATCCCTCATCAGGTGAGTGGAGGAACTTCAACTACCCAGCATCACTGTATCAAAGATATATAGTACAAGAGGACTGCTGAAGATATCTTGTAACCGGTGACCTTTGGCATGGAGTAGGTTGCTTCTTAAATGGGCTACAACTTCAAAATTGAAGAGAAGATCCACTTTTTCATATGCATGCCCTGCTACAGTTGGGTAAGTGTCTGCCACCGGGGTCCCTTTCCATCTCTGTCTCTGCCTATCTTTACTGCACGGAGTTGCATTTGGTCCCTGCTTGCCTGTGTATAACTCCTCTAATTTTCTTTATTCTAAATATTAGAATAATACAATTTTAAGATGAAAGGACAAATGCCATTTCCAAAATCCAAACGGTGCAACTGTTTGTTGTGGGGACAGGGTTCCCTCAGTTCCATATCCCTGGGGTGGTGCGGTCCTGGAGATGAGGCTGCCTGGATGCTTCAGAGAGATAGACGAATGGACAGATCAGCAGCTGGTCCTGACAGCGCTGACGCTTACGCATGCGTCTTCAGCTGCTTCAGGCTGGAGATGGCTCCGTGGTTAAGAGCACTTGTTACTCTTACAGAGGACCTGGGTTTGGTTCCCAGAATCCACATGGTGGCTCACAACCATCCATAACTCCAGTTCCAGAGTATTCAACTCCTTTTTCTGCCCTCCAGGGATACCAGGCATGCAAAGGATGCAGACACACATATACGCAAAACGTTCAATACATAGAATATAAAATAAATAAATCTTAAAAGATTAAAAATGAGGACAATCATTTCTTCATAACAGGACTGCTGGGAGGACAAGAAAGATGAAATGTGTATTTATACATTGTTAGTGTTGTACGCATGCTTTAGAAAGTGAGCCACACTTCCAAAATTAGTTATTATTGTGTGTGCACGTGTGCATGTGTGTGTGTGTGTGTGTGTGTGTGTGTGTGTGTAGAATAACTCTGTGGAGTAGGTCCTCTCCCTCCACCCTCATGTGGGTTTTGGGGACTGTAATCAGGGCACTATGCTTGGGCAGGAAGCACCTTTACCCCCGAGCCAAATGTCTTGGACATTATTCTGTAACAAATAGTGTTGGGCACATGGATGCTACGGTGTTGAGAATTGGTAGAACTTCCTGTTTTAAATGTTCTCATCTTAATTTTGTGTTCTGAGCTGCTTCATGATACAAGCTAATGGAGTCCTTATATTTTCTTTCTATATTTTGGCATACACACACACACACACACACACACACACACACACACACACACACATAAATTACGGGGTACCCTATGATGTTTCTATGCCTGTATTCACTGGACCAACTTTAAATGCCGAGTGTTTCTGGATATAATTTAGTACTTATCTTGCAAGTGTGAGAAGTTGAGTTCAATTCTCCAGAACACAGGGTTTTTGGTTTTTTGTTTTTAAAAAGCAGGGTCAATGCTGAGAGACAAAAGTGTTCTTTGGGATTTTCTGGCCAGTCAAGTTAGCTTAACGGGCAAATTCCAAGCCAGGGAGAGACCCGGTCTCAAAAAATGATGTGCCTGAGGAGTAACAGCTGAGGCGTCCTCCAGTTTTCACACACTTGTGTGTACCCACTCCTACGTGTGCGTCTGCATGCACACGAACGCACAGCACACAATACAGACAAGCAAGCAAATAAGACCAGTCAGAGCTTGCCATGGTCCTTTGTAGACCGATTACCAAGTTGCAGCGGGGTGGACTTCATAGTGTAAGACCAAACCAAACCAGTCCCCCTGTTTTGAAGTTGGAAGAGTTAATGTTCCCAGGCGTAGTGCCATGAGGAAGATTTTGTCAGCAGATGTTGGGGAGATGGAGGACTTAATGACCGCGCTTGCTATCCAAACAGTGGAGAGGGCTAATTAGCACGGGGAGGCTGGCTCTGGTGGAGGGCGTGACACTGGTGGACACGGGTGAAAATTACTAACGCTGCCACCTGACTCCGCTCTGTCTTCCTTACCGTCATTCGCCCAGAGCTACGGTGAAAACAGCTAGTACCACCCAGCACTGCTCAGTCTACACGGTAACCAGTATGTATGCGCGCACATCCTCCCAGTATAGCCCAGGTGGAGCCCCACGGGATAGCTCTTATTGCTGCAAAGGATCTTTATAGAAGAGGAGACAACGTGCCAGGGGAGGGGAGGCTCTACACGGTGGTGAGTGCAGAGCAAAAGCTACCCTAGCCGGGCGGTGGTGGCGCATGCCTTTAATCCCAGCACTCGGGAGGCAGAGGCAGGCGGATCTCTGTGAGTTCGAGGCCAGCCTGGGCTACAAAGTGAGTTCCAGGAAAGGCACAAAGCTACACAGAGAAACCCTGTCTTGAAAAAACCAAAAAAAAAAAAAGCTACCCTAGGGACCTGGCTCCAAATGCACACATGGGTGTCTCCACTCCAGGCCCATGGGATGCAGCATGCGGGCCTCTGATGCAGTCTTCACAGGGAGTGTACACAGAAAGGTATTACAGAGAAAGTCAGGGTGAGCTTTCTACCATGGAATCCCCCCAAGAGACTGTGTCAAATGTCTCCCTAACAGTTGGGGCTTGGTTTCCTCATTTGATGAGCAAGAAGGGGTTGGGTTGCTCAGTCATTCTCAAATCTCGTTAGAGTCTTAGGACATTTGGTAACTGAATTGCTACAGTTTGGATCTGGAACGTTTTCCAAAGGCCCAAGGTTGAAGATTTGGACCCTGGCTTTGTGCTACCGGTAGGTGGAGGAAACTTTCAGTGGTGGATCTAATGAGAGGTGTGAGGTACCTAAGAGAGGGTGTCCAGAAAGGCACTGTGGGGTCCAGGCCTCTTCTCTCCCCTTCCACTTCCTAACCAAGACACAGTGACTTTTCTTAGAAAAAAAATTTATTTTTATGTATGTATGTATGTGCACATGTGCACATGTGTGGTCATGGGTGTGTACCTGTGGAAGCCAGGAGACAGCAACTCTCTGGAGCTCACAACAGGTGGTTGTGAGCTGCATGATGTGGGTCTGGGAGTCAAACTCCAGTCCTCTGTAAGAGCAGCAAATCCTCTTCACCCCTGCACTACCTTTCCAGCCCCAACATGAATGATTTTCTCCACCGTTTCCACTGTGAGGTGTCTCCCTCCACAGGCCCCAAGCATTAGGGTTAACTTATCAGGGACAGAAGCCTCTGAAACTGAGCCAAAGCGAAACTTCGCTCTTTAAAGTTGATTATCTCAGGTGTTTCTTATACTGATAGAAAGCTGACTGACATATACGTGAAAATTTTCTGCTCAGACAAAAGCACATATATAAACTATAAAGTCACAGCGACCTTACTAACAATACCAGGGGATTCGAGGATCCCAGAGAGAAGAGATGTTTCAGACTAGTTGATTTTTAAGGTCTGTTTCCAGTCTAAATTTCTGTAATTCACCCCTTCCTCCCTTTCCGGGACCCCCTTCCTGCTTGTTAAGCCACAAGGTCTCATTGTGTTGCCCATGCTGGCCCTGAATCTGGTCTCTGAGTAGCTGGGACTACAGGCTCATGCCACCAGGCCTGGCTAGACATCTTTTCGACAACCATGTTAACCTATACCTGCTGATACTCTCATGTGTAGGTACAGATTTAAGGATAGCAGGAAGGCATTCACCTTTTTTTTTTTTTTTAAAAAGCAGATATATGTATGTTTTAGGAAACCAAAAGAAGAGACTCATTTAGCTAAGCCTGGAGGGTTGACTTCGGAGAGAAGTGTGACTTCAGAAGCAGAGAATAATGGAGAAAAATGCAGCTAAAACATTACTACAATGACAAATAACAATTTGATTAGAAATGAGTTTGTTACAGGTTAAAAGGTCATTTATTTCCACTCACCGACGAAGTGGGAGATGGCTAAGGAAAGTCACTATCAGAATAATAGTTGGGCATTTCTTGTCTGAAGAATAATACCTTAAAATGAGTTAATTTAATCCAATTAGTTTTCAGATGAAATTATTTAATTACTAATGACTCCTGCCTTGTCAGGTTCTGTTGGGTTTTCACAGTCTAACCCCAATTTAGCTAATCAGGACCCTCCTTTTAAAAATGTCACTTTGCAATGATTTCAGAAACAGAAATAATTAAATTCTTGCTTTACCCAAGAATAACCTTAGTAAGAAATGAACAGGAATTGTGTGAAGAAAAGGAAAGAGGCAGAAAAAGACGAGCAGATGGAGGTAGAGTTCAATTCTGAGTGGAAAGACACTGCTACAGCACAGAAGTCATTTACCCTAAATTATTCTGTATATTTATTGTAACTCAAACCAAAATCCCAGATTTTTTTTTTTTTTTTTTTTTTTTTTGAGACAGCGTTCCTCTCCATAGCCTTGGCTGTCCTAGAACTCACTACGTAGACCTGGTTTGCTTCAAACTCGCAGAGAGCTGCCTGCCTCTGCCTCCTGAGTTCTGGGACCCCAAAGGGATTTAATAAAATGGTTTTTTTCTTATAGTTATTTTAGAAATATCGACTGGAGGAAGAGCTAAGGGAGCCACAGAGGAGTGAGGTGAAGCACTGAAATCTGCCTACAAGCAAGAAGAATGGAAAGTTGTGCAGGTGGAGGAAGAATTGCTAGACCAGAGAGAGAGAGAGAGAGAGAGAGAGAGAGAGAGAGAGAGAGAGAGAGTGAGAGAGCGAGAGAGGGGGGGGGGAACAGCAGCACAGAAAGTGTCTTCAGAGCTATTACCTGCTGGGAAATACGAGGGAAGGAGGGTCACCAGCAGTGGAACTAGCTGCCATATGTGTGTGCATGAACACATGTTCACGGATGTAAAGCCAGAGGACAACTTTCGGAGTCAGCTCTGCAGTTCCGTCATGTGGTGCTGGGAACTGAACTCAGTTTGTCTGGCCTGACAGCAAGCTCCTTTACCCGCTGAGCCATCTACAGACATTTTTAGAAATTACATAATTACTGTAAAAATTAACTCCCCTAAACATTTAGAAAGCCAATATTTAAATATTTTGGTAGAGAAGAAGTCTTTCTAAGCATTAAATATTTTGAAATTAAAAATGAAGAAGACGATGACTTAAAAACTGACTATTAAAAACTTAAAATTAAGGAACAGATTAAATGCTAAACCCTTGACAAAGCATATACATTTGTGGTGCACAGGGTTTTAAGAATCTAGTGTAAAAACCAGACGGCAGTTATGACAAGAAGACAATTCATTAATGAACAATTATACATTGACTATAATTCTTTTTGTTTGTTTTGAGACACAGTTGTACTAAATAACTCAGGGTGAACTTGAACTCAGGCTCCTCTTGCCTCTGCTTCCTGAGTTCTGGGATTATAACCATGTGCTACAAGGATCTACTTACTCAAAATTCTTAATGGCTGTCCAATCTTCCTAACGATCCCATAAATATGAATCAAAATTTCAAAAGGTTGTGTGGGAGTGTAGCTGACCGGAAGTACTTAATTAGCATGCGGGAGGCCCTGGGTTTAGTCCCCACCACTGCAAAAACAAAGAAAGGAAGGAAGGAAGGAAGGAGGGAGGGAGGAAGGAAGGAAGGAAGGAAGGAAGGAAGGAGTACTTATTCTGTGTTATGTTCTAATTTAAAAAGAAATCATAGCTCTAAAAATCAAACAGAGGTATGGTGGTCAACATTTAGGTGGTGTGACTTGGTTACTTTTCTGTGGCTGAGCCACTATATCCTGCCAAAAACAACTTCCAGGAGAAAGGGCTTATGGCTCACAGTCCCTGAGGGCCACTGTCAGCCACAGAGAGGGAAGCAGGCCTAAGGAGCAGGAACCCGAAGGGTCACATGGCACAGGCAGTCAGGACGCAGAGAACAAACAGGCCTGGCTAGGAAGCGCCCATCTGTGACACCATTACGTCCTTCCTCCAGACAGGCTTCACCTTCCAAACAGTACCACCAGCTGGGGACCAGCCATCCAAACACCAAGCCTGTGGGTGACACTTCACACACAGGCCACCACAGAGGCTAGAAGCCAGTTACACAACACACATGACCAAAATATTTTCCAATAGTTTCCAACCTAGAACATTTCTCTTCTAAGACTCTACACAATACAAATAATCAGAAATTCCACTGAAAATTGATCTAGAAGGATGTCCGTAAACAAAAAAAAGTAAACAATAAAATGTTCAACAAGGAGGGACAGATTAAATTTTAAATTATTGATGGAATAACCACACCGAGGGAAATTATGTGGACATTAAAAATCATGTTTTATAAATAATGTTTAATGACGAGGGAAAAAAAATCTCCGTAAGTGGGAGACCAGAGATACAAATGACATGCTGTATGATTTAATGCTACGAAACCCAGGACTTCACAGTTAGTCTTACACGCCCAAAATGAACTGGAGTAAATCCTCTCCAAATGTATCTGAGGAAAGGTATGATCATGTGTGGTCCTAAAAACATGCATATATATTTTTAGCTTCCTAAAATGCACACTTTCAGGGTTGGAAGGGACAAGCGACCTTAGCTGACCCATCACTGGCTTCCATTCTTGGTTCTGTTAACCTATTTGCCTCATGGCCTTAAACCAATCGCTTATTTCTTTAAGTTTTGATTTCTTCAGCCTAAAACTAGCAACCGACAAGACAATGCTTTGAAAACTACAAATCTGCATGTAACTGTAAGTTGTTATTATTGCTGTTGTTGCTGTTAGGTTTTCGGAGTCCAGGGAATGTACCTCAGTCCATAGAGTGCTTACTTAATATTCACGAAGCCCCAGATTCAATCTTCAACACTGAACAAATTG
The DNA here is from genome assembly GCF_007827085.1 of Peromyscus californicus insignis. Classification (NCBI taxonomy): domain Eukaryota; kingdom Metazoa; phylum Chordata; class Mammalia; order Rodentia; family Cricetidae; genus Peromyscus; species Peromyscus californicus. Next base: position 31,220,217 of record NW_026294617.1, read on the forward strand.
AGTATGGTGGCATAGACACGTCATCCCATCAGTGGGGAGGTAGAGGCAGGAGGAGGAAAATTCCAAAATCCTCCTCAACTACATAAGACGCTCAAGGCCAACCTGGGCTACATGAGACAATGTCTCAAAGGTACATACAACATATACAGAGGGGGAGGATTTTATTTTGGTGTGGAACTGTTTAGGACTCCAAACCTAAATGGATCTTGCAGATTTAAGTAAAAATGTATTAGTGCATTTCTGAGAAATCCCAGCCTGAACGCCTTGAAGTTCATGTACTTGATTCATCACACAGGAACCATCTTTGTTATTGATCGCCATGGGACACGCCCATGCTGGTCTTCAACCAATGGCTACACGGCTTCACAGCCAAGAGAGGAATGGTAAGTAACGTCTAGGTGAGGCTGACAAGAGAAAGCTTTGGCCAAGAATGGATGTCCTGGCTGACAGGACACAGACATGACACCTGAAAAGAGCATACATGTGCCCTCAAACATGCTGCTCCTCGGAGGCAGGAGTAACTTGTGGTAGAACAGATCTACCTTTACACATAGGGCGTTTCAGGGAGGACGATATCTTTGTCAACAGTACCCTGCAAAAGCTGGAGATCATTGGCCAAGAAACTTAAGAGGTTGACTTTGTGATTAGCTCGACAACGGTGAACGGGCTCTGGGAACTTGGGCACGCGGCATGTAAGTAATGACGGTGTACACTACTTGGAGGCATCTTCTTATCAAACAAAAGAAATGACCTAGCTCATCAAGTCCCATGTTCAATGGTGGCACTGAGTCATAGCCAGAGCTGTTCTATAACCAGGACTGAGGGGTACAGTGGGCTTCCAGCTCTCCTTGCTCTCCCATTTCTCCTCTCTAGCCATGGGCATCTGGGGGCTAGTTATAATGTAGTTCATGGAGAAGACCCAGACATTCATTTGTCAGAGAGGCTGGGCAATGACCCCCACATTCTCAGTTATGTATCTAACAAAATGACGAACTGTGTTCAAACTCTGTTATCCATCATGCATCCATCATTCATCCATCCATCCATCCATTCATCCATCCACTCACTTTTCAAATAATTGTGTGTGTCTAAAAGAGCCCCTCCCCCATGTCTCTGGTGACCTCACTTCTTTCAGAGAACATGCATCAATGTGTAAGTGAAGGGCGCACGTCACAGGCCCGTGGCCAACACTGCAGGTCCCATACCATGCCTGAGCCCCAAGATTTTATTATCATCCTCTTTATTGGCCACAGAGGGGAAAGGGTATTAGAGCTTTGTGGCTTTTGAGAGTTTGTTCCTTAGTGAACTGCCAAGCCTCGGCAGCAGCTCCCAGATCACAGGAAGGGGGATTGTTTTATGACCACGCTACAGTTTTCATCAGAAAAAGCGCGCGAGAGAAGCAGGTGGCATGGAATACACAGTGACGGATGAGCCTGACGAAGCTGAGTGGCGGTCATCCCCCTTTTTACCGGTGTGTTCTCTCCTCCCACTCTCTCTGTCAACTCTTCCAATAGCCCCTCCCAAACCAGACTCCAGAAGCATCTAAACTGGCTTAACCTCAAAAAAAAAAAAAAAAAGGAAACATCAAGCTGTTTATTATATTCTCTATCATGCTTTCAAAAATATGGCTCTCGGAGCCTATCTCAGTGTGAGCAGTCTCTCTCTGTGAGCTCTGGGGGGGGGAGCATGCGTGTGTGTGTGTGTGTGTGTGTGTGTGTGTGTGTGTGTGTGTGTGACAGAGAGAGAGAGAGAGAGAGAGAGAGAGAGACAGAGAGAGGAGCATGCGTGTGTGTGTGTGTGTGTGTGTGTGTGTGTGACAGAGAGAGAGAGAGAGAGAGAGAGAGAGAGAGAGAGAGAGAGAGAGAGAAAGAGAGGAGCATGCATGTGTGCGTGCGTGTGTGTGTGTGTGCGCGCGTGTGTGTGTGTGTGTGTGTGTGTGTGTGTGAGAGAGAGAGAGAGAGAGAGAGAGAGAGAGGAGCATGCGTGTGTGTGTGTGTGTGTGTGTGTGTGTGTATGTGTGTGTGTGTGACAGAGAGAGAGAGAGAGAGAGAGAGAGAGAGAGAGAGAGAAAGGAGGGAGGGAGGGAGGGAGCCCATGAATGGCAGCCTGTGACTCCCTCCTCTGCTTTGCAGAGCTGAGTGGCTCTCCTCTCTCAGAGCAATTACTACAAATGATTTATGTGGCCAGTCAAGAGGGCCTGCCAGCGCTCTTATTTCATCTCCAGAAAAAGGAACTCTGCTGGAATGTTATCAGGGAGCTTGGGATTCAACTGACAGCTGCCTTTTGTTTTCCCGTGAAGGCGCTTCTCCTCTGGACTGTGGCGCCCCTGCTCTTTCCGCACAGACAGCCAGAATTCTAGACTGCAGAGCCCGGCTAGGGAAGAGCCACAGGAAGGGAACCACTGTCCATGAGGAGGAGAGGTCTCCTTCTCCCCTTCGTATTTATCTCCAGAGGACATGTACTGCAGTCCCATTTCAGACGCGGCCGGTTCTGCCGGCTGGAAGACTGGTTCCTTACTGCTCTGTGCACACGCGAGCAGGGCACCACATCCTGACCCCGTTACCAAGCTCATCTTTGCTGTGCCAGGGGAACAAAGGCTCCTTGCAATATAGGTCAGTGAAATGTGACCCTGGCTCTCAGTCTCTGCCAGACTGGCACATGTCAGGTCACAGGGAATGAACGCCAGTGTGTGTGTGTGTGTGTGTGTGTGTGTGTGTGTGTGTGAGAAACTGGGCAGGAAGCAAAGACACCAGGTCAGGGCAGGCAGGAAAGAGCTATGGACACAAACCACAGAAACTACATGTGCTCTCACCTACAGACATCCCAGCTCTAACAGACTGTGGGGCTACTCCCAAGGCCCGGGCCACAGGCTGGGCTAGCTACAACCCTCCTTACCAACCTGGCTTGCTGTATGATGGGAACAAGGAGCTGGCCAGCCCTGAGGCTGATTAAAGAAATGCATTTATTTTGTATTTATGTGCAAGTGTGCACACACATACACTCACACATATATATACACACATGGATACACACAAGTGCATGCACATGCATACACACATACACACAGATGCAAACACACTATACACATACATGGATATGCACACACATGCATACACATACAGATGCATACATACACACACTATACACATACCTGGACACACACATACATGGACACCACACACATACATACACATACTATACACACACTATACACACATATGGACACACACATGCATACACAGATGAATACACACACACTATACACATACATGGGCACACACAGATGCATACATACACATGTACATGCATACACACACAGATGTATACACACACTATACACACACATGCACATGCATACACACACATATACACACACCCCTCCTGATGTTTGGATAACTGCATCACAATATTCTGTAGATAAATAATAGAAAATACAAATTAAAGAAACTCCCAAGGGAACAGAGAAGTATGTGAAAAGAGATTGGCAGGTGGGGTGAAAATGAGGAAGGATTATAATAAAATACATGGCCTGTAAAAATCATCATTATGGTTTTGTATTTTCTGTCCTAGCCAGAGACTTTTTGGCTTCTGATTTCCAACTTTTGTTCTCAACTAATACCTTGCCAAGAGGCGTTGAGTAACACCCAACACGAGATTAATTTTTATCCAGTCTCATATAACTATTTAGCTCTCCACAGCATGTGCAGATGGGCTGCTGTGTTCACAGGTCAAACTGGAGAGGGGCATTGCAGGGTTTGGGGGATCTCTGATCTCAGGAGGGAATTCATTGATAGAGGTACATGTTAGGTTAGGGACGCTGCTACACGTTTCCCCTTTATTTCTCAGTGCAGCTCTAGGAAGTATTTCCAGCCTCACTTTACAGCTGTTTCAGATGCCAAGTGAGATTAAATAACTCATTGCCTAGTTTGACACAGACCAGTAGCTGCCCAGCTAATATTCCTTTCCTTTTCTTCCTTAGAATTGTGATGGTGTTTGAGGCAGGATTCCCAGCCTCCTTTGCAGCTGGTGATCTAACGGAGTTCCGGCTGAAAAGATGCCTGCAGAAGTTGGGAACTCATGATTGGCCCGCTTCTTCTCCTGTGGCTTTCTAACTTCTCTAGTCTACAGAACAGATAAGGTCGGTCGTGAAAATATATGGGTGAAGTAACAACCACGATGCTAAAGGTAATGGGAGACACATGTACACTTTGGATGGGTTATAGTCCCCTTCATGGGCCCCTCGCTAGCTTCTGACGACATGAGGAAAAGGAGATATGTTTATATCATGCTACTGTCATCAGCTGCTCCTGACACAGAGAACTTGTAATCAGAACTGATGGCCTGCAAAGGAGCTAGAGCTAGAACCTAACTCTTCCTGCACAAGGACCTCCATCATCCTCTGATACCACTCTAGAGGAGTGTGCACACGGGACAAGCGTAGTGAGTCCTCTTCATCTAATTGCAGTTATCCGGCTTACACTTCCATATCATTATTCATCATCAAAGGAGGTCAGTACAGGAACTCACGCAGGGCAGGAACCTGGAGGCAGGAGCTGATGCAGAGGCCATGGAGGGGTGCTGCTTACTGGCTTGCTCCCCATGGCTTGCTCAGTTTGCTTTCTTATAGGGATGGCCCCACCCACAATAGGCTGGGTCCCCCTCCATCAATCATTAATTTAAAAAAATTCCCTACAGCTTGTTTACAGCCCAGTTTTATGGAGGCAATTTCTTAATTGAGGCTCCCTCCTCTCAGCTGACTCTAGCTTGTGTCAAGTTGACATAAAACTATCCAGCACATGTTAAGAACCTTAAAAAAAAATTCCAGGAATCAGAGCCCCTGGGTACCAGTATCTCTATGATTACCCATGAAGCTTACCCACAGGAGGGTCAGCTGACCTAAGCACCATGCCTCTGGCGAGTCTCTGAGATATTTCTTGGAAGGATAACCAGAGGGAGAAGCATCTTCCAGATAGAAAAAGCTGAGGAGAACAGTGCCTCTTTGCTTGCCTGCCTTTACTTCCTGCTGTGGAGCACATCCTCTCTCTTGCTGCCCTCAGTGTGGGCTGACGACCATGGCTCTCCAGGAATCCTCCAGACTTCTAGGGCCAGAGTGGAACTGCTGAGGCAAAAGCCTGGTTGACTGAGCAGCTACTGTGTTCATAACCTCTTTAGTGTGCAGACAGTCATGACTGGACTACCCAGCCTGCGTCATGGAAGCCAACCTAATAAATTCCCTTTGTATTATCTATACAGGCTATCAGTTCTGCTCTTCTAGAGAATGCCGAATAACCCAGGTCCTATCCCCCAAGACTTCTCCTCACTGTACACACTCCAAGATCTGAAACACGTCTAGTTGCCAGCATTTCAGATGAGAGATACTCAAACCTATATTTGTCCTCCATCCTGGAAACATCTGTGGTTTACATTGTGAAGAAAGAGAGAACTTTGGCACAGGGGGAAGTGGGTGTTTGCCTTGGAAGTGTCAATCAAGCGGAAATCTGCAACTCGGTGGTGAGATGGTCTCATCCTATGCCCAATCATCCTCCCACCTGGCGGCGGCACACTGGCAGACGGCCTCACTGCTTCTAGACTGGAGTCTGGTATCTCCTTTGGGAAATTAGCCCGACTATGAGAATGACAAATAGAGCCCGTATTCCCCAAGGCTTCGAGGCTAAGGATCGCAACTTGAGAGTTCTTATATATAAACGCCAGCCTCCTAGTTAGGGCATTAATCTCTTACGAATGTAGAGGCAAGGATCACCACACATTTGAGAAAAACGTCGAACAGAAAAAGCCAGCATCCAATTAACAGATGGAAAAGAGGAGATAAAGGCAATGAAACAATAATTTTTAAGTTATTAACATAGTCTCAAATAAGCAAAATAAGCACCAGGATTGTGTATGTGTGAGGTGTACACATGGGTGGTCAATATTGATGTCTTCATTTTTCACCATGTTTTTAAAATTTTTCAAAATTTATTTTATGGTATGTGTGTGTGTGTGTGTGTATGTGTGTGTGTGTGTGTGTGTGTGTGTGTACCATAGAGCTCATGTGGCCTCCTAGTCCTATAGGGGAGCATTTTTGCAGTTCCTAGTCCCCAGAATCCACTGGCTCTGCACCTCTGGTGACTCACTTCACTCCATATTGCATCTGTCTAGAGGTGTGTGTGTGTGTGTGCTGTGATGTGTATTGTATATATGTGGTGTGTATGTGTGGTATATTTATGTGTGGTGTGTATGTGAGAGAGGTATGTGTGGTATGTGTGTATATGTTTGAGGTATGGTATATGTGTGTGTGTGTGAGAGAGAGAAGTGTGTATGGTATATATACGTGTATGTTTGTGGTATGGTATGTGCATATGTGGTGTATGTGTGGTATGTGGTACGTGTGTGTATGGTATAACAGTGTGTCTGTGTGTATATGGTATAGTAGTGCATGCATGTATGTGTGTGTGTGTGTGTGTGTGTGTGTGTGTGTGTGTGTGTATGTGTGTGTGTGTGGTGTGAACCACGCTACTCTTGTGAAGGCTAGGGGACAACTTTTAGGAGTTGGTTCTCACCTTTTGTTACCTTGCCGCCTACCACCTTGTCTTGGGAGTACTGGCCTCCAGTTGTGCTGCAGCATCTGGCTTGTTATATGGGGCCAGGGCTTCAGTCTGGATCAGCAGGCTTGTGTGGACAGTGCTTTTACCTGCCGAGTCACCTCTCTTGCCGTCTACCCTAGATTTGGAAACAGGGGCTCTCATTGAACTTGGAGGTTGCTGATTTGGCTAGACTGGCTGGGCAAGCCTCAGCCATCCTCCTGCCTCTGTCTCCGAGTGCTGGGATTACAGGTGCACACTGCCATAAGTCAGCCATCCTCCTGCCTCTGTCTCCTAGCACTGGGATTACAGGTGCACACTGCCATAAGTCAGCCATCCTCCTGCCTCTGTCTCTGAGGGCTGGGATTACAGGTGCACACACAGGTCCCTGTGCTTTCACAGAAAGTGCCTCACCTGCTGAGCCGGACCCCCAGCCCCAGAACGGGGTGTTACATAAATAAACATTTGGAAAATTAAAACAAACCAGGCATGGTGATACAGAACTGTAATTCCAAGACTTGGGAAGCTGAGGCAGGAGGATTTTGAGTTTAAGGCCAGCTTGGGCTATAGAGCAAGACTCTGGGAAAAAAGAAAAGGAGAAGCAGAAACACATTTCATAGATTTAAACTATGACAGAGGAAATGTTAATCTAAGAAGGAAAGAACCCTTAGAAAAGGTGAAACAGAATTCAAAGAGGAGCCAAATAGAGAGAAACGGATGACACACGGTGACCCATCTTGACACGCGACACCAGAGTGGCAGGAGTTCCACACTGCCCAAAGAGCAGAACGAAGGAAGAACTGAGGTCCTGCGAGGAAACGTTCCAGGACCAAAGATGGGAACTTCCAGTCCCTGAACAATGAATGCAAAAATTACCACAGCGAGGCACATCACCATCGAATTCCAAAACATCAAGAGCAACGCAGAGATCCTGGAAGCTTCCCGAAGTGGTGTGAATGGGGGGGGGGGGGGTCGGGTCAGCTTTCTGACAGGGACTGAGGAGGTCAGGTGAAGCACGGACAGCTCCAAACTTCCTTGTTAAAGGTGTCTGCAGCCTGGCATCCTGCACCCAGTCAGACATGAGAGCTCAGTGTGAATCTATTTCTCTACATGCAAGACCTCAAAAAAGCCCATCTCTCCTCCCTCCTCAGGGTTAGCTCACAGAACCTCTAGCTGTTACCTCTCTCTGTAACGAACGCTCCCTGCCTCTCTTTCTTGGACAGCGTTGGTAAGATCTGCCATGGCTGTGCAGCCTTGCTGTCCTCCTTACAGATGGAGGATGCCCTCACGGTCCTGCCTAGTGCACCCTCCTTAAAGATGGAGGATGCCCTCACGGTCCTGCCTAGTGCACCCTCCTTACAGATGGAGGATGCCCTCACGGTCCTGCCTAGTGCACCCTCCTTAAAGATGGAGGATGCCCTCACGGTCCTGCCTAGTGCACCCTCCTTACAGATGGAGGATGCCCTCACGGTCCTGCCTAGTGCACCCTCCTTAAAGATGGAGGATGCCCTCACGGTCCTGCCTAGTGCACCCTCCTTAAAGATGGAGGATGCACTCACGGTCCTGCCTAGTGCACCCTCCTTAAAGATGGAGGATGCACTCACGGTCCTGCCTAGTGCCGGCTTTCATGACTCCTGGCACAAAGGCGAGGTCACATGGTGTGCCCCGGAACCTTCTAAGACAGAAAAATGCCATTTATTATTAGAATCTGAAGGGAACTGTGGGATCCAGAGGCCCCCAATCTCCCTCTAGCAGTCCCCATGGCTGCTTATGGCCATGGTTCTATGTCTCCCCTAATATTCTGAGAATTGAAGGGTCTCTCTCCCTTCAAGACTCCATTCGCCTGGTGGTAGTGGTGCATGCCTTTAATCCCAGCTCTGGGAGGCAGAGGCAGGAGGATCTCTGAGTATGAGGCCAGCCTGGGCTACAGAGTAAGTTCTAGGACAGCCAGGGCTACACAGAGAAACCCTGTCTCAAAAAAATAAAAAAGCCAGGTGGTGGTGGCATACGCCTTTAATCCTTGCACTTGGGAGGCAGAGGCAGGCGGATGGATCCCTATGAGTTCGAGGCCAGCCTGGTCTACAGAATGAGTGGCTGTCCTGTCTTGAAAAACAACAACAACAACAACAACAACAACAACAAGACCCCATTGCACTGTCTATAGTGCATCTCTCTCTCTCTCTCTCTCTCTCTCTCTCTCTCTCTCTCTCTCTCTCTCTCTCTGTCTCTGTCTCTCTCTCCCCCTAAGCCCTTCCCACTTCAAGGCCTGACCCAGCCTGCCTGTGGCACCGAGGCTTTTTCTCCTGATAAAGTCCTTAAAGTGGAGTTAGCTGTCAGCTCCTTTCAATGAACCCATTTTCTAGGAGCAGCCAGGAAGTGAGTGGAGAGAACATTTCACTCAAATGAGTTTCTAAGCCGAGCCAGAAGAGAACCAGGAATCCCACACAGGACCAACAGGACAAAGGCTTTGCCACCAGCTCCCTGGTCATCCCAGCAGCTCCAGGAGGCGGCTGAAGGGTGGGGGAGTCCAGCGAGAACAGTCCTGGGAAGACAAAGAAATTCATCCAGTATCTCATGTCTGCAGATGACTGGGAAGAGGTTCATGTCCAGTGAAGAGTCTGTGGATGATTTAAATCTAGGAACAGAGGAAACAGAAAAAGAACAGAACAGAACAAAAACCCCAGCAATGACACAAAAATCCTAAGTTGTATCTAGTAGAAATATCATCAAAATCCACTATTCTGCTCACTGACAAACAGAATTTCTTTAACTATCAAATGCACAGACACATACATACACACACTAATACAAATCTCACCTAAAGTTGTGATACATATTTATATATATATATGTGAACTTATGGTATATACATATATAGTATAATATGCATGCATATGTAGTGTATACCATACATGGTGAACTAGGAGGGAGAGAAAGTTGGAGAAGTGGCAGAAGTGAGGGCAAATCCCTGTCTTCCATGCTTGAGTCAAAAGGTAACATCAATACCAGAGATCCAGAAACAACTGCAGAAAACACTTCATTTTAGAAACAGATTCATTCCAGAAGAAACAGCTCAGATACTGTCAAACTTCGGGGAGCAGAAATTAGGGTGGGAAGATGAGTGCCGTGAAGCCCAATGCTTTCATCACACAGACTCACTAACCACTCATATTATGTAAGTGTGATGCCTGGACAATGATACAGACTGAAAACCAAAAGAGCCAAGTCGTTCGTTATCCTGGAAGGATGAAGGTGGCTGGTTGCATCTCACTGCCTTCCTGTGAGCATGTCCCCACACAGGAGATTTGGTACCTTGTTCTCTCTAAATCTGTGCCCAAGGTCCCCAGAGTCTTGGTTTGTGACTGTGGTTCAGGTGTGGCACACTGCATGAAGCTCTGTGGTTCAGATGTTTTGGTAGTTTGGGTAGTGGGAAAGTGGGTGTGACCTCGGAGAAGTGTTGAGTCCTGTGCTTAGCGTAGTTTCTGGGACTCACAGGGGGGCTGGGAGCTTTCTGGAGACTGCTTGAATCTTACTTGTGTGTAGGTTCTGTGACCCTCCTGTCCTTGGATTCCAACCAACCACCCTTCAATTAGTAAAGACTGCAGGGCTGGATGTGATGGAGAGACCCACGTGATAAAGACAAAGGAAAACTTCTGCAGAGAGTTCTCATGCTGTTGTCATGGACGCACCGCAGAAAGAACATCATTAGAGGTTAGTCTAATGAGGTGACATTAGATAAGACAAGGAAAAGTCACTGCATGTAAAATACAATTATCTGGAGAAGAACATGTAAGTGCCCTTGGATTTAGAACACAAAAACCAATTTTGATGAAATGAGAATAAGATTCTAGGAAAGGCAGACTGGGAAGCTAGAAAGCTCTGCTTATGCACGAAAGACAGATAGGTCCATTTTGTAGCACAGGATTCCCTTAGTCTATGGAGAAAGATGGCTCGTAAATACTGAAATAAGGGACGGTGACATCCTGAGGTGTTCTGTGCTTGTTCAAGGAGCACTTGTGAGTGTGTGTGTGCTCATGAACGTGTGTATGTGTGGGAGAGGTGTGTATGTGAGAGAGAGAAGTGTGTGTGTGCATGTGTGTGTGTGTTGACCAGAAGACGACAATCTTGGATGTTCTCAGGCATTGTCTACCTGATTTCTTGAGACTGGGTCTCTCATTGTCCTGGAGCTCAACAAGTAGGCTAGGCTGGCTCATCAGGGAGTCCCAGGCTATCTCCTCCTTCCCAACAGTGCCATTATAAGCACATGCCACAGCCTCTGGCTTTTTATGTGAATAGTGGGGATCAAATGGGTCCCAATGCCTGAACACTTTACTGAGTTACCACTTTGGCCCAAGAAAACTCTTAAAGATTGAATTATTTTATGGCTCAATGTAGAATAATAGCCAACATTTTTTTTTGAGAAGTTATTATGTGCTGGTTAAGGTCCTCCTGAAAACTAGATTTTTAAAGCTTTTTCTTTAGATTTTTAAAAAATCCTTAAAACAGTTCTACAGGATATATGACGTATATTCAAAGGGTTAAAGTTTCCATTCTACAAAAAAGAAAACTAAGACACAAAGAAATGACATATTTAGGGCTGTCGAGATGGCTCAGCAGTTAAGAGCACTTCTTTTGGGGAAGGTTTGGTATCCAGCACCCACACTGGGCAGCTCACAATCCCTGCAACTCCAGTTCCAGGGGATCCAGCACCCTCTTCTGGCCTCTGTGGGCACCTGCACACATGTGGTACACATAAATACACTCAGGCAGGCATGATCATAAAATTTAAAAAAACCAACAACTTAAAAACAGAAATTAAATAATCAGTCAAAGAATACAAGCAGCAAGTAATAGCAGGGTGGAGACTCCATCGAAGGCCCCCAAATTCCAAGCACTTAGCATACCTATGTCTATAAAATCAAAACAATAAAAATACTTATCAACATGCAGAGATCTAGGCAGGAAAAAAAGATCCTTCACCACTGGGGAGTATTTAGAAGGTGGTACTACTAGACTGTGTTTAGTTTTTGCCTTCTATAGATTCCAGGTCAGGCATCCTGAATTCAACCGGGATGAAGCTGAAAGTTTCTGCTCAGTACTGAAGTTGTCTCTGAAGATGAGTTTCAGAAACCAGATCCAGGCTCCCTCCCTCATCTGCCATTTATCTTAGACCTCAGGAGGTAACAGCAGCTTGAGCTGTAACACAGTCACAAAGAAGATGGCAGTGAACGGTAATAAATAACATTTCCAACGCTTGGGCCCTGCACATTGGGGGCGGGGGGGGGGGGGGGGGGACTCACGGCTTTGAATGGTAGATACACCACATCTGTGCATATATTCACCCTGGATCCAACACACGTCTTTTAAGATCCCAGGCTCTGAGACCTAGAAATGGTGAGTCAGTGGGGAGAGGGGAGAGAGCAGAGATAAAAATAGAGATGTTGATTGCATTGTTGCTAATTCAGCCGAGCTCAACAGCTCCAGCCTGGGTGAGTCAACAGCAGCGGTTCAAAGACACAAAAAGCAGGATCCTCCCGTCCCACACGGGACGGGACCACGACGGACGACGACGACAACACACGGTCACATCAGCACCTCTCCGACTAAACAGACCCATGACACTGAGGCTGTGTGGTGTGAGTTCAAAAATGGACAAGTGCAAAGTAGTGAGGGACAAAATGGACGCGGATCGATGGACAGCGGAGCCCTGACCCTCTGGCAAAAAGCTGCCTTTTGTAAGAATCCTGGGCCGTGGGGGCTGGGCGACAGAGCCTGAGCTTAGAGGCCAACTTCCACTCTTCAAACACAGTATTGTTTTCTCAGGGGCATAAGGCTTACGGCCATTCCAGACTGGTCTCCATGGCAGCAGGGGAGGAGGGAGGGGAGAGGAGGAACAGATGGGGGTCACGGAGGTCTTAATTCTCATGCAGGGGTCCTCCCTGCCGGCCCCTTTCTCCTGGAGGACCTGTGACATGTTGCACCTTCTTGGGGGCCCAGAAAGCCTCTGGTGTTGGTTCAATTCAACCGGCCAGATCTTGGGAACCTACTCTGTGCTGGTCTTTTGCTTCTAATTGGCAGTAGCGTCTGTTCAAACAGTCAGCCTCTGCTTGGTTGGAAAGCTGGAAATGAGGAGACCTACTTTCTGTTCCCTTAAACTTTATCTTTTCCCAACCCCAGACTACACGTCTTCACAAACGGACGGAGTGCTGCCGCAATGGTGGGGCACACCGAAAGGAGGAATGCACGCTTGCTTTCTCAACCTAGATGCCAGCTAACCTCACACCGCCATTGGAAGGAATGAGTAGTCCTCTGCAGCCTTCGAGTTCCTGGGCTGGTCTCCCTCTTTCCAGTTCCTTACACATGCATGATGATACTGCAGGTTGGTACAGAGGCAACCTTTTGGAAACAAGCTCCAGCCATGACGCTCCTCTCACTACCATTAGTGGTGACTCGAAACCATTATCTTGGAATTCAAGATCTGCCATGGTCTGGTCTTCCTCCCTCCTAATTATCCTTTCCTTCTTTGAGTTGAGTGGTTTCATGGCCTTGGGGGGTCATAATAGGTAGAATGAATGAATGGATGGATGGATGGATGGATGGATGGATGGATGAGTAATAAACAAGCAAACGAACATCAAAGAACACTTCTGTCTTGTCTGCATTTTTTGGTTCACATTGTCACCATTATCTCACCCTTGAAAATAAACTTTCTCCTGGCTTTTACCTGCAATTTCTATCAAGGTCTAGTTAATAGCTCAAAGGTACCACCGCCCACTTCGTATGGTTCAAATGAAATACATAATGTTTACCTCCAGCCTCTCAGGGCCTGCGGCCATCACTGTCACTCTGGTTTTAGGAGCCAGGAATCACTCTCCCTCAGGCTCCATTTTCCACTCTCAGCAAGGCCCTTCCCCTTCCTCCAGGGCCTCCGTGTCTGTTGTACCGAATTCCATTCACTCCCTCCTGGCTCTATTTCTTCTCACCCCGCTCTCTCAGCCTTCAAATTATAGGACTAAAGTTGCTTCCAAATAAGTCTCTCCATGTCCACTCCCCTCCACCAGCTGTGTGGTCAGATGGAGGATTTCAAAATGCAAATATAATTCCACCATAACAGCCTGCCTGTAAGTCTTCAGTGGCTTCTCTTCACTTTTAGCATGGTGGGTAGAATCCTTGAAGCAATGTGACCCCAGCCTATTTTCCAACTGCACCCCCTCACTTTTCTCCACTTACGAGCTGTGTCCCTTCGAGCCCCAGGATCTCATGACACTATTTCTTCTAGTTAGTTCTGCCTCAGCCCATCCCTACCCGGCCTCTGCTGTTTGAACACCAATTCTCAAACTTCAGGCTCCATCCCAGCCTTCTTACTATCTCACGGCATGCAGTGAATATTCCTTTGCTGTATAACGTCCAAGTCTGTCACTCGTAGTAACAAGGCTAGAATGGGGGACCTAAGTTAGGAACAGAGCAGCATCCTGTTCGCACATCCATGGAAGCTAAAGAGTTGCTCTCGCAGAAATAGGGAGCAGAATAGTGGTTACCAGAGCCTGGCAATGGGAGAGGGTGAGAGGATGTTCATGGGCACAGAAGTACCTACCACTGGGTAGGAAGAAATCACTTTTAAATGTTCTGTGCTACGGCACAACCATAGCTGATAACCGTTCCTTAAAACTTCAAAATGGGTTACACGAAGGATTCTGAATCGTCCCCAAAGAAGGAGGTGACCTCTGTCTGAAGTGACCAATATGCCAGTCACCACCCCGAACTGATCATTATACATTGTATACATGTGTTATTGAAATGTCACACTGAACGCTGTATGTATGTGCAACTACCATGTGTAAATAAAAAACAAAAGCACACCAAAAGAAACCGGGTATGGTGGCACATGCCTGTCATCTCAGCATTTGGAAGGCCAAGGCAGGAGGATTGCTGTGAGTTTGAGGCTAGCCTGGGATATAGAATGAGGATCCGTATTGAAAAACCAAGGCGAAAAAGTACAGAAAGAAGAACTGGAGATGAGGCTCGGTAGATAAAGCCTCACACCCCACACCAACCTGGGGACCAGAGTTCAGATCCCTAGTACCGCAAAAAAGCCAGGGTGTGGCAGCCTGCCTGTCATGTCAGGGCCCCACAGGAGGAGACAGGGGATCCCTGGGCTAAGCAAGCTCACTTGCTAAAATAGCTTCAGCAAGCTCTGGGTTCAGCATCAGACTCGGCCTCAGTAAACAAAGTGGAGACTGATGGATGAGGACACCTGAGGTTAGTTTCTGGGCTACACACACACACACACACACACACACACACACACACACACACACAGGCACACAAACACACACGCATGCGCACACACACTCAGGTGCATCCACACACATTCAGAACATACATTGTCTTCTGCCACACATACACAAGCACAAGAAGAAAAATGAAAGAGAAAAAGATTTCTCAGACTTAGAAAAACAAAACTGACCAATCCCTGTCTGCTGGGAGGCGCTCGGAGGGTCTGGTTCAGTAGGTCTGAGGTGAACCACTCACTTGTGATTCCAGTGGGTCCCCAAGTGACATTCCAGCTGCCAGGCCTGGAACTACACTTCATGAACGTCTGATTTTCTGGATCTCGGAGAAGCCTTTCTGGTCAGACTCCTATCTACCCACACTGGTTATACAGGTTCACAGTCATCCGAGTTTTCTCCACAGCACCATTCTTTTCAGGGGCTCTACCCAGGCATCTGCATGCTCATTTTATTGTGTCTTTGTGGTTCTACACATGGGGATGTTAGGGGCTATCTCCAGTTTCTGTCCCCAGCATTTGCTAACTATCTGGCACACAGTGGATGATTATAAATACTTGTTCGAACAGGAACCATGTCTTTGATGAAGCTTTCTGTAGTCAATGGAAGATGTACCATCCCCGCTTCCCATTTTTACTGGAAAGAGCCCAGCTTGCTCAGAATGGATATATTTTAGAGGGTCTTTAGAACAGGAAAATCTTCAAATACTGTTGAATATCAATAAGAGCTGGAGAAACCACCACAAAACATCCTTCTACCCATCGGGAAGCCCACTTCCTTGTTCTGGGACAATCTAATGGTACAGTGCATGAGAGGAGCTTAGTGTACAGCCCAGACTGTAGCACAGACTCAAAGACGTCAGCTATCATTATAGGCTGGTATCAGAATGGCCCTCACCATCGGAATTTTTTTTTAGCTCCTTCTAACTTAAAAGACTCTATCTTAAGGCCACATTCCTTGACATTTTTTTAAAAATGTGAAAAACAGGACCACACATATGGACTGTATCGAGTCAGATCCATAGAATATGTTGTATATGTCTAAATGCAGCAGTTATTAAGTACCTGCTGTGTGAGATCATTGTCCCAGCCCCTCCCCATTTCCCATCCCCAGAAGGCATGGTGGAAGACCTGGGCATAGGATGATGATATGGAGTTTGTCCAGCATGAACAAGGCCTCGGTTCTGGCCCCTAGCACTGCCCCACACCAAAATCAGACAGGTAAGGAAAGACCAGCTAATACGTGAGGCAGAATGAAATGCTATTAAATGGGGATGTATGAACAATCTGGGAAAATGGAAAAGACAATTTCTGGCTGAGGTGGCATCTGATTGCACCAGGGCACAAGAGAGAAACCTGGGGGGCCAAGGACAGCAGCAGAGTGTTCCAGGACGTCCAGGAGGAGAGAACTTACTGGGCTGCGGTTCTGACTCCCTGCAGTGTGTGGGTCACTAAGGGAACAGAAGAAAACACTGTGAATTCAGGATGAGAGAGAGAAGCGGGGAGGGAGGCAGAGGGGCAATCCCTGGCAGTTTATGTCCGACCTTGAAAGTGATGCTAACAGGCACTGTTGTCTCTAGGTAGCTTGTTTCCAACGCAGAAGCGTCACAGCCTCGTCACACTCCCTGCTCAGGTGTACAGTCACCTAGATGGCGAGGTGGACAAGGTTAGCTCACTTTTGAGGGTTATTTTCTCCTAACTGGCTTGTGTGGCCACAGGTACGTGGCCATAGGTAGAGGGGACATTATTTTCTGAACACTCCACTATTCTCAGAGAGAGGATTATGAAGGCAGGATCAGCCAAACCCTAGGGTAATGAGGTAGCTTTCTTACAAATGCCGGACTATGATTTCTCTCCAATTTAATCCTGCCCAGCCGGGAAGACCTTTCCCACCTGACCCTCACTTGTGGTGTTTTATACGCTAAATCAAAAGTCCTTGTAGGACAAACCAGTTTTCATTTATACCAGACTTCCCCTTCCCACGTGCTGAAGAATATGCTCTCTTTTTGCTCTGATCCCTGAGATATTAAGATAATATTCCGAGGATTGGATTTTCCCATTCCACTCACGGGGCTGTAGTTGGAACTGCCAGCTCCAGGTCGTGTACCCGCCCCCCCCCCCCCCCCCCCCCCCCGTCTCTCATCCCATGTTTAGAGAAATGATTTCTTTTATCCTCATGCTGCCCCAGGAGAGCATAGTGGAGGGTTGGTGGGAGAGTGGTCCTCACTGCCGCCAAAAAGCCGAACCCAAACCCGGTGGGTAGATGGAGTCCCTCCACACCTGCATCTCCACGCTGAGGCGTCATCCACGTGGCCAACTTTTCTCCATATCTCAGCAATGAAGCAACAGTTATACATTTGGTACCAACCCCTCTGCTTGTCGCTGAAAGCGACGGCTTTCGAAGGACATGAAACTACACAAATCCATAGCTCACACTGAGGTACAGCTTTCAGGAAAGTAGGCTGTAAGGTCAAGAAGAAAATCAAAGAACCATAAAGTAATTTCAAGTCTGATGTTTGGGTATTCTATTATTTCTTTCTGTCTTTTCTTTTCCTTAAAAAAAAAAGCCCCCAACATTTATGTATTTGAGGTGTGTGTGTGTGTGTGTGTGTGTGTGTGTGTGTGTGTGTGTGTGTGTGTGTAGATGCCATGACTGCCATGACACCTATGTGGAGGTCAGAGGACAGCTTGGGGGTGGGATCTGTTCTCTCCTTTCACTACCGGGGACCGAGGGATTGAACTCAGGTCACCAAGTGTGGCAGTGCACGCCTCTGCTGCTGAGCTACTGCACTGCCCCCATTCTGTCATTTCACTGGGAACTTAGGTAGTTAAGAAAAACGATTTTTTACCATTGTTAAATTTTTCTCTAGGTTACTTCTTAAAATCTGTAGTTCAGATTTAATTATAAAAAAAAAATTAAACCGAACACCCAATCTCAAGCTGTTTACATCTTTGCTCTTTAAGATACTGAACCTGCTAGATGTAGTGACTCATGTCTGAAATGCCAGCACTTCGGAGGCTGAGACAGGAAGATTGCTTTGAATTAGAGACCAGCCTGGGCTACACAGAGACCTTGCTTCAAAATCCAGTAAACAGATAAACAAACAAATAGAAAATAAAAAAACAGGGCTGGAGAGATGACTCAGAGGTTAAGAGCACTGGCTGTTCTTCCAGAGGTCCTGAGTTCAATTCCCAGCAACCACATGGTGGCTCACAACCATCTATAATGAGATCTGGTGCCCTCTTCTGGCCTGAAGGGATACATGCAAGCAGAACACTGTATACATAATAAATAAATAAATCTTTAAAAAAAAAAGAAAGAAAATAAAAAACATTGGGATTGGAGCACATGTTCAAGATGGCTCACATCTGTGTTTTCCTAGATTTCAATCCTAGAACTAGTGCCAAGTAAATATAAACTTTCCTTGTCCTTAAAAAAAAAAAAGAATAAAGATATTGGAATCACATTTTTATAATCTTCTTTTCATCATTGACTATACCATGGACCCCCAAGGCATTAAACATTATTTTATGGTATTTTAATAGCAGCTTAATGTCCCATAATTTATTTAGTCAAATCCCCACTTTCAGTCATCTAAGACCCCCCTCCAATTATCTCTAGCTATCAATGCTCTGATGAGAGCCTTTATCTATACACATTCTTTTCTTTTCTTCATTTTACCTCCTTCCCTCTTCTCTCCTTTTGGACTGAGCCAGGCCTCGAACATGTCAGGCCAGCATTCCAGCCGTCGTTTTTACTTCTGTTCTGAGACAGGGTCTCACTGAGAGACCCAGCCTGGCCTTGAACTCAAGCCTGTAGCCCAAGCAAGCCTTGCACTTGCAATCCTCTCGCTGAAACCCCCCAAGTACCTGCGATCAGAGGCCCATGCCACCAGGCTTGGCCAAGTCTAAAATCACATCTCTGTTCATTTCTTGGTTTCTTTGCTTGTTTACTGTTGCCGGGAGGGGATGGAACTCAATCTTAGCTCTCTGATCACACGGTTGACACAGCGTTCCTTTAGCGTCTTCAGGTCAAGGGATGAGAGCACTTGCAGGAACCCCTCCCATCGGCGCTAGCAATGAAGAGCGACGGCCTTCCAGTGAGACACGGAGGGAGCAGAGAGGCGGCCGGTCCAGAATGACTCTAGAATGTTCTAGAATGACAAGGCCATCACTGCTGCTCAGCTTAACACCAGTCTTCATTTGTAACCCAGAGCTGAGACACCACTATAAGGGACGGTTTCGTGTCTCTCGTCAGCATTCCCACGGGAGAGGAAGAGGGCGTTTACCACAGATCTTCTTAGCCGGCCTCTTCACCAGGGAAAGAGATGGGCACACACTTGAACAAGGGGACATTTTTTTTTTTTTCTGGTATGGATACCACCATCAGTTTTATCATCACCTCCATTATATTCATGACTGTCACTATTACCGCCATGGTGACAACAAGGGTCTGGAGGTCCTAGAAACAAGGGCTTGGAGACTTGAGAGGGCTGATACTGGAGCTGTCCCTAACTCTGTGCTCAGCACGGAGTTCCGCCTCCTGCCAGCTTCAATGGTATCTCAGGCAACAGGTTCACGGCAGGCCCAATCCGCCCTCATGCTTTTCAGTCCCAGGAGGCCCTTTATTGGCCCTAGACATATGGCCAGGCCACACGTTCTCCACCCTTAAACACAGCATCTGCCCTGTCAGGAAGAGGGCTTCCTTTGAGTCTGTTCCTTTCACTGACCACAAACAAGAAGAAAGCAGCTGCAGAACGGCACGCAGACACCAGGATTCTGGCTGGATGGCTGCCGACATGAGGCGGCACAGGCCCCCTTCCGTGGTCTGCCCCACATGTCAAACCCCACATGTCAGGCAGGGAGCTGGTCATCGTCACTGCAGGCTCAGTCAGAGAATGGGAAAGGAGGCTCAGCACCGTGTTTACTTTTCCACTAGACTGACACCATGAGCATTACGGCGGTGCGAAGCCCACAGCCCACAGCAAGAGGCGTGTCTAGCATCTTTGGTTGAAAGGTTGCGATGCCAGGCAGCGGGTGGGTGGGCACAGGGACCTCTGCCTGGCTCTTTCTTAGCTGGCTGCAAGTGTAGAACACACGAGAAGGAAGAGCACATCATTGGAGCTAATAAAATGGCCCCCGTGGAATCAGGCCTGAACAACTGCACAGCTTTGTCTTTGGGGAACTCAAGGTGCTGGCTCATCCTCCTTAGACCATCACTAAGTGATTCCCTGTCAACCAGATGGGACGAAATGTAACGGCCACACCTGTGAGTCCATGATTATGCCCATTGTTGGAGGTCACAGGGTAAATCACCATGGAGGCAGAAAAGCAACCCAAGGACTCCAGCCGGGAGATCCAGGGTTAATGGTGTGTGTGTGTGTGTGTGTGTGTGTATGTGTGTGTGTGTGTGTGTGTGTGTGTGTGTGCCTGCACATGCACGCACAGGTGCATGATGACTTTCCCCACTCTCTCTGTTTGTGTACGGGGCAGCGCAGGAGGAAACTGAGGTCATGAGCTGCTCTCAGGTCATGTGCCCCGGTCCTTTTCTCCGTCTTCCTCCTCTGGGTCTACTTTCTCTCCTTTGCGCTGTCTTCCATGCTGGGTCACCTATACTTGGTCACTGTCTGTTGTCTGCTTCAATGGGAGGGACCGCAGGGCAGGGCTCTTTATTTTAAGCACCTAGGTCAGTGGCTGGCATGAAAGAGACACTTGGAAGAGTTTTGTTTAAGGACTGAAGGCGTGTTAGCCATTCTAATTTAGACTCTAGTTAAGTGGATTGATGAGTGCCGAGGACTTGCTCATCTGCCTGAAATATCCGCCCCCACCCCCTCCAGCCCTCAGGCTCAGCACAGCTCCCCCTGTCCAAGCCACAGTTGCTTCTGACACAGCCAAGCAATCACTGTCACTAGGCCAAATTGAGGAGGAAGTGAAATATTTACTGGAGCAGAAATTCCAGGGGTCAGTAGCCTGGCTTGTCCTCACATAAGTAATGATGGTTAGTGACACTCCAGCCCACCTTAGTATTTATTTCAGAGGCACAACTGGCCAGGGTGTGATTTTTGGTTCGTGATTATGAATATTCAAAATTGTTTCACATCTTCAAAGTCATCATATTGTCACCAGAAAAAAAAATCCTAACTGAAATGCCTTTCTAGCCTCAGAATGCCTTGCATACTTATTTTCCGTACATCTTTGAAAACGGTCTTGAAAACTGTATAAGAAAAACAGAGAACAAGATTAAAAGCACAAGATTAAAACTGGCAAGATGGCTTTAGTGGGTAAAGGCCCTTGCTGCCAAGCCGGACTACTACTTGAAAAATCAATCTTGGGAAATAACAAGGCTGAAGGAGGGAAATGACTCTCATAAGCACACACGCACACACACACACACACACACACACACACACACACACACACACACACACCCCACACGAATAAATTAACAAATGTAATAAATATAAGAGATCACAACGAAACCAGGGGCTTATTAGCATCTCCCAGTTGCTGAGATGTAAAGAGTAGTTTGTCAGCCAAACCAAAGACAAGCGGCATGAACTCTGGTGGACTGTGTGAGGCAGACTGGTCTAACCAGGCTCCACACGCTGGGAGATGGGAAATGGCTTGCAGAGTGCACTGAGTGCACTGGAAATGTCCAGGCCCTGTGGTTTGCATCCTACTCAGTTGGCATCAAAGGATCATGGATCCAATATTCATAGTGTCAATTTGCACCAATTTCACTGGTTTGTAAGTATCAAGCAAGGCTGTTCAATAAGTGACCTAGCAAATTAATCTACTTCCCCCCATTAGTTTCTCACACTTAGCATGACAATATCAGACACACTGCTAAAGAAAAGGCCCCTGCAAACTTCCTCCTCGGGGCTGCATCTGTCTCCTCGCCACGCCCACCAGCCCACAGAGCTGCCCCCTCCTCAGCTGCAACCAGGTTTCTATTTTTCAATTTCTACACCACAATAGAAAAAGGGAAGAAGGACTCTGATTTTCCAGAGGGACCCACACAATCTGAAAAGGTACTTTTTCAACATCGTTAGCAGTTAATCTTCTGAAACCTCGGGGCAGCCCCTAGGCAGCCCCTCCTGTAACCCCCACTCCCACCCACCCCCACTCCTCTCTTTTGGTGTCGGCTTATCAAATTAATGAAGCCTATCTGGATGGAGGAAGTTAGGCTAGAAGACAGAAGCTTAAGAACAATTCAATGCAACCCCCTCCCCACCTTACAAAAAAAAGCAGGGAGGGGGGAATCAGAATATCTTTCTTAGAATGAGAAGAACAACCAGGGTGTTGGGGGTGGGGTCGGTGGCTGAGGTTGTCTCCCAGTTCAGTGAAAAGGGGAGAGACGTGTGTTGACTTTCTCTGGCTGAACATTTACATGGTAAAAAAGGTGCCATTCATTTGAGTACAGGGCCAGTCAGGGCCATATTTTCTGCTTGGGAGTGCAGAGTTCAGGACAAGGACTCCTGGTAAAGAGTGAGACAACTCCTTGCTCCTTCCCTCTCATCTTTTGGTAATACACCTTCCCTCTGTCACACTGAGGTGGCCAGGGGTGAGATTTCCGTGTCACTGTGCCCTTGTGCAGAGAGAGCACAGGCAGGTGGCAGAGGGCTGATCCCACCCTGGGGCAGCAGTGAGCTGCAAGGCACAGGACAGACTCCAGGGTCCTCAGAGCCTCCCACTCTGCCTGTATCCAGAGAGGCAATTTTCAGTGTGAGTTACAAAACATCAACATCTCTCATCCCATCACTGACCTAAATATAGACAATAACTTCAAGGGAAAAAAAAATAGTTGCGTGTTCTTTTATACCTGTGAATGCTATAGAGCTCCTCCAACAAGCACCGGGCGATGGGGAACAATAGATGAGCAGTGAGATTCGAAGCAGGAAGAGCAGAGATACGCCTGTTCTAGAATGATCTCTGTGATAAGGCCATTACCGTAGCTCAGCTTAACATCAATCCTCATTTGTAACTCAAGGTTGAGACGGTGGCTTGGAAATGGTTTTGTGTCCCTTGTCAGCTTTTCCATGGGGAGGGATGGGGGGGATTGGGGGCATCTGCTGCAGATGTTTCTAGCTGAGCCGTTCTGATCTCTTCACCAGCTTGCATAGGTCTCTGACATAAAGAGAAAGACCATTTTTTTTCCCCACCTAAGACTGGGCTATGGTGCCTGTGCTAGTCTTTGAGAGTGACTTCCAGCCAGCCCCAATCCCTCTGTCACAATGTCCAAGTCCCCTTTTATTTGGCAAAGCTGAGGTGGTCGGGCTCCATAGTGTCAGGAAGGGTTATTTTGTCTTTCCTGGATGAGTTCAGAGTTGGGTCCAATCTTTGAATACTGTGTTCATAAGAGCTCATACCTAATTCTTACCAGCTTGGGGATTATTCATCCTGCTGCCTGAATAGAGGGCTATGCTGGAAGCTTTTATGAGCATGGATCTCTCATCACATCGAGGGACCTTGGGAAAGGTACCTGAACAAAACATTAAGTACAGACAGCGCAGTGGTATCGGCGATTAAGACTCAATTGTGGGCAATCTATCTGAGGAACAGTCACATGCCTCTCACATATTTCTAATGCTCTTCCTGTTCACTCAGGCAACTATCTGCATGAGAACAACCGCGCAGAGGCTCCCTGAGTGTAGCATAATTGCCTGCTGTTAGGGAACCAGCAAGCCACTTCAGACTTAAGCTGCCCAGAACTCCATCATTTAGCCTAAAACACAAACCCACGCTCTTTTGTGTCAGCAAAGTACTCCCAAATGCAGCCATCAATTTGTTTCTTCAGAGAACACACACACACACACACACACACACACACACACACACACACACACACACACACAACTCTGGCAGAAACATATTCCTCCACTACAGAAGGAGCCTTATTCCTTGGAAAAATAATAACGGGGAATAGTGGAAAGGACCCCCTGCACACAAGCTAAGGAAGCCAGGCCACCAGGCCACACGTTGAAAAACAAACAAACAAATAAAAAACAAAAATCAAACCCCAAACAAACAAAAAACAAACCCTCAGAAGAAACCCAGCACTAGCCAGGACAAGAAGAAGGTAAACAAGAAGATCTAATTAAAAATAAACAAACAGCAATTCTTTTGGCTAACGGGGAGCCTTAAGTGGCAAGGTTAATAGAATCTAGGCATGGCCGTGTGGGCTGGGACACCTGGTCCAGGGAAGCTCTGTCGTCACTGCTCTGCTACGCATCACGGCTGAGTTCCAGCACGGAGAAAGGGCAGAGGTGCACATTTAGAAATAAAGACATCCACAAAGGTGATAGACACAGCAGCTCTGAAGTGCAGGTACCACAACTGGAGCAGGAATCTAGTTGTCCTGTGATGTGCAGGGGATAATCCTGACAGCCGTGCCCTTCAGCAAGGAAGGCTGGCTGCTGATAGTTCCTACAAAGGGCCTTGAACTGGGCTCATGTGAAGACACCAGATGATGCTGACAGCAATCTGTTTTGCTATAGGGTTTTAGCTTCCCTGCATGGACTCTTGGAAAGACCACTTGCTAGCATAGGTGAGTGTAATAAAGGAATTATAAAAGACTTGGCGGGGAGGAGAAAAGCAATCTGGTCATGAAGAAATATGCCCAGAGTCATTTTTTCCAATCCAATATCTTTGTTAATTAAGCATTTTCCAACTTATAATGAGAATATGAATGGCAATCGAATACTATACCACTCATTACTAATAAAACATATTTATGAAATGGAAATATAATGTGCCTATTTCCAAAATGTGGTTATAAATGACTGACTCTGAGCCACAATTTAAAGTGGTTTGAGAAATGAGTCTTTAATAAAGAATTGATGAGGATGATGACTGCTGAAAATAATTCTATTTGGTAAGATTATGTGGCTTGCTTATGGCAATTTGAGCTGAGGTGATTGCCTCAAATATTACGGCAAGTCACTAATATAGGGAAATTTAATTGATGATAAATACAGTAGTTGTGTGTAATTGAAGAATCCTGCATCCTCTCGTGCACTAATTACATCCAGTCATTTTGGTGCTGTCAAGGTGTTATTTATCTGGTATATGTGCACATAGTAGGGGTTTAAAAGGTGAGTGAAGAAGTGCCTATAATTAGTCCTCGATGCGGGTTCCTACATACAATTACGGTTAAGCAGAAAGCCATTAACATTAAGGAAAAATATAATATGGCTCAAGTTAGAGCCACATCGCATCTGTGATGGTGAAACAGAAGGTCAGCATGTCAGAACACCCGGATCTTAGACACTTTAGCTCTCCACACCAATTAAAGCCCAGTGCTATTTTTAATGATATTTAGTACTACACTAATAGGCACTTGATATAACTTCCTTGGCTATCCCTTTGGCTGAACAAAGTTCTCTATCAGCATAGACATGAATAGATCTCTCTCTCTCTCTCTCTCTCTCTCTCTCTCTCTCTCTCTCTCTCTCTCACACACACACACACACACACACACACACACACACGCACACGCACACGCACACGCACACAGAGACAGAGACAGAAACATGTCTTAGGTTGTAGCACTTCAGAGAACAGAAAGGCCCGGTGTTTAGGGTGCTGAAAGTCCAGTCAGGGTAGAGGGGTGCATAAACAACAGAAGGGAACCCCTCAAATAATATGGGGCCCAGTGAAAATGGGCCAGAGAAGCACTTTCAGAAGAGATTTTTTAAATTAAATGTTATTTATTTTTATTATTATTATCATTATTATTATTATGTGTGAGCGAGTGTGAGCATGCCACATGTGCCTGTAGAGGTCAGGGGGTGATGCCTGGGAGTTGGTTCTCTCCTCCCAAGGTAGGATCCAGGGATCAAACATCAACCTTGCTTAGCAAGGAAGCACATTCATCCAGTAAGCTGTGTCTCCTGCTGACCTAAAAGATAATTTTTATTTACGTTGATTTTTTTGGGGAGAGTTAATGAATGAACAGACACATGATGGAGAAACAAGGTGAAGTGAAAATACACATGGAATGTCAGCCCCAAGGGTCAGGGGGAACCATCTGTTTTGCCTGCCCCTAATGATCCCCAACATCAGGATAACAAAAGGCAACTTGAGTCAAGCCATGAGCGGTGGCTTATGAGTCAGATCAATGTTGCCAAAGGCTCCCAAGCAGAGAAATAGCCTGTGGGAAGACATGAAGGGTCTGTGTTTGAACAAATGGCCCATTGAACCCCATAGGATGTAAGAAGCAGGGGAAGGAGAGGATACTGCCTGGGGTGACTGACCAGGCAGGTGATGAAGTAGTGTGACCCTGAGGGTCTGCAGTCTACTGTGTGGAGACGACGCCTCAGAAGAAATTCTGCTCTTCATCTGTAGTGAGGATTTTGTATGCTGTCATAATGAGTAGAAAAACAGCAATTATAAAAAAAAAAGTAGGCTTTCCAGGCCAAGAGAGATGGTATTAATGTGCAAACATACAGACTCATAAATACTACCTGCTCTTGTACTCTGGTAGAAAAAAAATCTTGTCTATCTGTGGTTTATGTTGAAAGATAGTGTGTAATTTATTCAGGCGTCTTAGGCTGCAGACAAGTCGTAGTCATTTTTAGGAACTCTGCACTGGGCAGGTGACATCTGGAATTTTATCTGCAAATCTAAGAACCCTCATTTTAAAGAAGGTATCAGTTATTCTAAGCATGCCGCCGGAGAGAGGGCAGTCTTCCTGACAATGGGTGGGATAAGCACGCTGGCAGGAAGAGTCGCAGAAGGGACTGGGCATGACTGGGGTGGGAAGGAGCTGAGTGAGAGACCTGAAGGCTTTCTCAGCTCTCTGGAGGTTGTGTACAAAAAGAAAAAAACAACAACCACAAAACAAAAACAACAACAACAAAACACAGTTTCTACTGCATTACTAGCTGGAACAGTGTGGCGGTCGTAGGGAGACATCTCACTTGAATGCCAGGAAGGGCTTTCAAATCATTCCCCATCTGAAAGCAGAGAGTTGTGACAAGCAAGGCCTTCACAGCCACTCTCAGTCTTGGAGGGGGTTCTCAACCTTGCCAAGAGTCAAGTGAGATGAACCTGACACCCCTTTGTGTCCCCAACTTCTCCAAAAGGCCAGCACACCCTGACCATCTCAGGCCTCTATAATGTCAAAATCGTCCAGTTTCCATGTCAGAATAATCAATAAATGTTTTTGCGCATTGGGCCAGTGTTTGAGAAGGAGGGAAAATGATGGGTTCCTGTCCTTTCTCCTTTCCTGGAGGAAAATGCCATCCCACGGACCGCCACTGACCTCGTATGAAACTGGGGACTGAGCACAAATTAGGCATTAACTAGGAAACAGAGATTTAGCAATAGTTATAACGGAGCTTATCAAGTACTTGGAGGGCACAAAGGAGTCCTGAGTTATGAGCCCTGAACAGCGGAGTGCTGCTGGGCTGAATGGAGACGGGCAAAAACTAAGATGGTTTCTTGTTCAAATGTGTGCCTATGACACAGTCCTCGCCACCACCCCATCCCCTTGTCCTGCTCGGAGAACAGGGGAGGTGTCGTTTTTCATAAGCAAGGAACAGTCGATGAGGTCATGGAGAGGAGGTTTCTGATGACTTGTTACTATGCCGGTCTAAGTATCAATTTCACACACTAGAGATCAATTTCTATCTATTATTTCCCATAAAGTCCTCGGGGTAAAAGTTAAACCAGACTGCTGTTTTTACATTTTTAATAATTTTTTTAAAGCCCATAGGAAGCTCTTTGGATTTGCTTTGGGGGAAAAAAAAAAGACCACTTAAAATATTAAAAGAAATCTGAGTTGTTTCCAGATTTTTTGATAACCTATCAGTCCCAAACTCCAGCCCAGGGTTGGGCTTAGAACCTTTTCAGCCAGGTGCACCAACCCAAATGCAGTCAGGAAAAACATCTCTCCTCAGTTACTGGAAAAAAACGCATGTGACACAGCAACATTTTCCTGACTAAGAGGGTGTGGTCTGTTCATTCCACTGACCAAGAAGAGCACAGAAGACTATTTCTCACCGACGGAGAGCCAACTGTGTGTTTACCCTGGGAGCACACTAGCCCTCAGCGTGGGAACACCTTCTCTTATGTGAGACCAAAGCTGAGATTCTGACCATGAGGTCAGGAGAGAAAAAAAAAAATCAATCCACAGGGACATGACACCCCTAGGAACAAGGGCCAGAGCGGCTCTGGGAGCTGATCCCCTCTCTCTTATCTAAATGTGGGACTTGGAGAAAGCTGGGAAGACTGAGCGCCAGTTCCTCTGACTCCCTTGAAGTGAAGCCCGCAACCTGTGTTCTGTTTTCTGGAGCACTCCTCCCCTCCCTGCAAAGGGACCCGTGTCTCCCACTCCTCTCTCTGGTCTCGATCCACCAGCAGGAACTGCGTCTGGTATCTCCTTCCCAAACCCTCTGCTTCAGCAATCAGCCTCACAAAAGTCAGCACTTAAAAACCATTCTAAGGGTTTACCTTCTGGTGCCCATACTCATGTACACTATATAAACTAATGACTGGTTCTCTGGTAGTAAGTTTATGCGTCTAATATTTGTGCATATCACCCCGTGACCATCGTGGATCTTAATCAATAACCGTGGAAGGAGGGAGACGCAACTCCTTTATTTCTGGTCAAGGAAAACAACAGTCCAGAAAGCATACGAGTAATTTATGATTTTGCTGGTGTATTATCCCCCCGTAATAAGTGCAACGTGAAACTGCCAATTATCTCCTAAGAGGGGTATCGCCTTTTCTGTTGCGAATTACTACATCAATAACTGTGGGTTCAGCGCTCTCACTTTCTTTTTTTGAGCCATCCCAGTCTCAAGCCCAGGAGTCCACAGAGGGAACAGGAAGATAGACACACACACACACACACACACACACACGCACGCACGCACGCACGCGCGCGCGCACACACACACACTCCACTGGTACCCACAGAGGGCTGAGGAAGACAGACAAGGAAGGGGGAGGGGTGGCGGGGTTGCCTGGAGCAGTCAAGAGGTCACAGGCACACCGTGATCAGCAGCAAACTCAGTTTACAAAGAGACATCTGTTCCGTTGCTCCAGCGCATTGTGGCTAATTACATCCTGGCCCGTCTGTGAAATGACAGCCACTTACTCTCCAGTGAACCGTCAAATCTGTACATGTTCGATTTTGGGAGTGGGAGAGCAGAGGCGTGGAGGCTGGAGTGGGGGGAAGGGGGAAGCCAAAGGGGAAGAGAAAAGGCAGGGGGGACTACTTTCCCACAAGAACATGATCGGGTACAAGTGGAAGGGTCGGGTAGAATCTGAGGGATGGCACCCCAGTCCAGCATGGACGTGGAGGTGGGACACACTGGCCAGGCTGCTCTTACCCTTCCTTCCTATTCACCAAGTGTTGGTGGCCCAAGATTCTTTGTCATCATTACCCTAGGGTTGTGGCTTGGGGACAGACTTGCTCATTTGCTGTAGTTTCCAGGGGCTTGAAAAAGAGGCAGCTGGTAGGAACTGGGGTGTAGCCTAGCCCCAGATGGGCAGGGCAAGGTTCTCCCAGAGGCCTTCCGGAAGTGTGGGTCCCAGTATCCATTTCCACCTGTACCCCTCTTTCAGATACTGACAATAGAGGCTGGCCTTCATGGAGATGGGAATTAACACTAAGCATTCTAAGACGGGAAAATCCATAGAAGAAGCCCTTAAAAAAAAAACAAAAAAAAGAGAGAAGAAAAAAGAGTTTCGCTATGATTTTGATTGACATTAAAACTTTATCCTAATAACAGTAAGAACAACAAAATCAGAATCACTTATGTATCTTGGTGACAAGGACCAGGGTAACAGAAATAGGGACTAGAGACAGGGCCATTTTGAAAGTAGACTTCAATCAACTGTGGGGTTTAGAGGGGTGCTTATCACTCTGATACAAAAGCGTCTGCCGGAAGAGTCATAGAGCCTTCTGTTGGAATCTGTACAGAACCCCACTGGTGATATGATGGGGTTCAGCTACGGTTAAACATGGGTCTTTCTTCCTCTCTGAACAATGCTGGGTTCTGTGGGTCACACTTACAGTCCTAAAAGCCCTGAAAAGGGTTACCCCACAATTCCCCCACAGGCTCCCATCTGTTTCCTCAGGCTGTGTACCCCCAGACCTAGGGCAACGCAGAGTCAGATCCTGGAAGTCGAAGTTGGGGCCTAAGCGGTTAGTTCCACAGTGCCATGGACCCTGCTGGGCCCTGGGACAGGAGGGCTCTGAAGTGCTGACGTGGCCAGCACCTCTGTCGGGGCCCTTAGGCGGGTCCTGAGGGAAGGCACAGTCAGCCGGTAGTGAACAGGAAGCACCCCATGGAAACACTCTAGAAAATTTCACTAATTTTGAGTCAAAGCAATTTAAACAACTCTGTACTAACTACAGCAATGTCATAAAATTAATGAGGAGGTAACCAACTGCTGTCTGGGAGGGGAGGTCTGGGAAGTCAGGCATAGTTAGAGAAAAGGGGTGAGACATAGAATGAACCTTGATTTTATGTGTACCCCAAGAAGTTAATTTTGTTCAGTTTATAAGGGGAAGGTCATCTTAAAGAGCCCTGAGTTTTTACTCCCATGCTGTCAATACATTTTCTTTTTGACTGAGGGAAAGAAAATAGCTCTGACAAAATATAGGGAGATGGAATAAGAAAAAAATCTCAAAAAAAGACATCTCTATCCTGATATAAATGCTTTGCTTGTTTGTTTGTTTGTTTTTGAAAGAGGGTCTCACCATGTATCCCTGACTGGCCTAGAACTTGCTATGTGGAGTAAGTTAGGCTTGAACTCACAGAGATCTGCCTGCCTCTGCCTCCTGTAAATTCTTTTATGTGTGCCTACTGTCCAGAGAAGTCAGAAGAGGGGTCGATCCCCAGGAAATGGAGTTACAGACATTTATGAGCCACCATGTGGGTGCTGGGAATTGAACCTGGGTCCTCTGGAAAAACAGCCAGTGCTCTTAACCGCTGAGCCATCTCTCCAGCCCCTGGTGCAAATTCTTGAGTAGCAGTTTAGATCTAAGTAAAGTTAGTTTATGTAAAGGTTTTCTCTAAGAGCAGAGGGCAAAGAGAGATGACGCCCTGGGCCCACAGTGTGTGCAAGAGCCCTGGTTCGTGCGCACATTTGTATTTCTGTGCTGAGTGAGTGATGAATGGAGCTTAGGCTGCAAGGTTCCTGACAGAATGCCATCAGAACAAATAAGAAGTGTTCACTGGATGACACTAAGTGACTGAACACAGAAGTTCAGTGTTCATTTAGTTCATTTAGTTCATTTAGCTTCACATTTAGAAGCACGTGAGATGAATTTGGTTTGGGTCCATGTCACCCTTCTTTAGGACTCTGAGCCTCTCAGTCGCTAAGAACCCGACACCCGTGGCTGGTCAGTGACTGAGTTCAAGAATCCAGTCGGCACTGGGCAGTAGCCTTCACACAGCCGTGGAGTATAACTGGTTTCAAGGTTGATGGAGTCTAGAGATGACGTACATTGATCTCTCCAATTTATCAATGGAGTCTGTGCCCATTTTCACTCAATGATCTTTGGTCATTGAGGAAAACACATAGCTGGTATGAGCACTTCCGGAATTCAACTTCCCAACTCTTGCTTGAGTTACACACTGCTGCCTCTAACTCCATATGTGTAATTTTCTAAGGTCCTTAATTTCCTTCATAGGATGACAGAAGATGGAAGTATTGTTTCTTTTCTTTCATTTTTTTTTAAAAAGATATAAAACACTTAAATGTGTGTGTGTGTGTGTGTGTGTGTGTGTGTGTGTGTGTGTGTGTGTGTGTGTGTGTGTAGTGTGCACATGTGAGTGCAGAGTCCAGAAGATAGCACTGGATCCCCTGGAGGTGGAGTTATAGGCAGTTGGAAGCCATCCGACCTAGGTACTGGGTACCTAACTCGGGTCCTCTGCAAGAATCAGATGTGCTTTCAACCTCTGGGCCATCTCTCCAGTCCCTTAAGTATGAAGGGACTGATTGTGGTTCAAAAGAAGCGAATGTAAATGATAAAATGGAAGCGGGGTAACTGCTTGATTCAGGGCGTCCGTCTTCAGCAGCACATCTGTGCCGGGTCCTGGTGGCTGTACTGGGGGGCGCTGATGGAGTTCTACAAGAGAGGGCAGAGAAAACTGAAACATGTCAGGGATTCTGGGGCAGGTGGCCGTGGCTACTCTGCGACTGAAATTCCAGTCCGAAGACACCAAGCCTCCCCTCATTGTGTCTCTCTACATCTCTGCAGTTTCTATAGCTCAAGTCACACTGTAAAATACACAAAACAGTAACTACAAAACAGAGAAACACAAATTAGGGCCCAAAGGTATTCTAACAACCAGACAGCCATCTACTACATTTCAGCCACCGACTCCGGCTGCTTCACCCTTCTAGTGTCTGTCAACTCATTGAAGAACAGGAAGTGAACTAGAGAAGGGAGTTCTGAGCAAGGCTTGGGCAAGAGAGTCAAAACCCACAGACTTCATGCAAGGCTGCAGGAGCGGAAGTCCGGTGGGATAGGCAGGACCCTTGGAGAGCTGTTCCAGGAATCATTTCCAATCCAAAACACCTGCGACGGCCAATTTCTTCCAGTTATCAGCGGCTGCTATGTGAACGCCACACGCGGGGCTGGCCAGATTACAAAATCAAAAATGGACTCCACCACCGTTCCTGTGAACTAGCTCCTGGAGGAAAGAGTGTTGACGGTGCCGCTGAGGACCCTTCCCAGCTTTCCAGCACCTGTTCCGTTCACACTTACAAAACAACACGGCTGTCATCGCTGTCTGGCCATTTCTGTAAGAAACTATGAAGGAATTACAGATCCTCCATGAGCTTGAGTGGCTAGCGCTAATTCAACAGAACGCCCTCCCTGTCAGTATCTCTTCCCCTTCAAGAGCACAGCTCAGACACCAGAGAGGATGAGATCACATCACACAATTACTTTGTAATTTATTAATAATAATTTATTAATTAAAAGAGTAATCAAAAGCAGGTTGGCTGGCTAAGGAAAAGCCATTCTGGTCTTCATTTAATGAAAAGTAGGGAGGCCAAGAGATTGGGCTGTATTAGATTATATATATAAACACACACACACACACACACACACACACACACACACACACACACACACACACACACACACAGAGGCAGGTTGGACCAGAGAGGAGTGAGGTTGTTGCATAATACCATTCTTATGGTAAGGTGGCTGGAGGCCACACTAATACATTTCCTTCTGTGAATTACGGAACCTCTTCATTTGGCCCAAGGACATACTTAATAGATGTCTGTGGATAGATACTATGCATATGTGTGACTGCCACATGTGCCTGTATGTACATATGCAGAATGTTCACATGCGCTTCTTCTGCATATATGTGTGTGATGGTGCATGTGCAGAAATGCGTGTGGAGGCCAAGGATTAACATCAGATGTCTTCCTCGATCGCTCTCCACCATTCAAATCGAGGCACGGTCTCTCGCTGAACATGGAGCTCACCAGTGGTGAGCTAGGCAGACAGACTAGTCCGCCTAGCCAGCTTGCTCTGGGGATTACTTGCGTCTGCTTCCTGAGTGGTGGGATCGCAGGCTGGTCACCATGGTTGCTGGCATTTGCATGGGCTCTGCGGATCCAGACTCTGGTCCTCATAACATGCAAAGAAAGCATCTGATCCAGCAAACCATCTCCCAGCCCCATTTAATAGTGATATTAACGTGCACGGGAATCTACTGTCATGTCCTACCAGACACTAGATTTTTAACTTTCTTTTTCTTTTATTTTTTTTTTTTAGTGATTTCTGGAAAATATGTCACTTCAGTAGCAATCTCCCACCTTCTAGATAGTTCTCTTCCCTTGAAATCTTACATCTTGCCTCATATCATGGCGACTCTGCTTTGCAGGAGGAGGGTATCCATCAGATATTGCTCAGTTCATCTCTTTTCTTCACCACTGAGCACCCTCTTCGTGTACTGACTCAGTTTGGGGAAAGCAGAATGTCTTTCTTAGAAAAACGAATCCTAGGCTTAGGAAAAGGTATTTCTTAGACTTACAGAGAATCTATAAGTCTAGGTGTTCAGGTTAGTTAAAACCAGTTAGATAAAAACCAAAAGTTTTAATCCTTGGTTCTGGTTTGATTTTTCTATCTTTACTCCTGTAATAGGGATGCATTTCCCATCATTCCACAGGAAAATGGGTGCTAGGCATGGTCAGAATCTTCTCTTTCTTTTCATCTTAGAACAGAGAAAAATATCTCATTTCTTATTATTATGGCATGTTAGTGATTATTAAACACTGTTTCTTTGAAATTACTTTCATTGACCTAAGATGTGGTTTCCTCTGCCTTCCAAGGTAAGGTGAGCAAGGGTGAGGCTTGCTCCTCTTACTTGGCTCCTCTTCCGACCCTTGTCTGAAGTCATTTGACAACATTCACTCTTAGATTCCCAGGGAGGGGACTGTACAGACAGCTCAGGGTTAAGGGAACAACATACTGTTCTTGCAGAGGACGCCAGTTCAGTTCCCAGAACCAATGTCAAGCGGCTCACAATTACCTGGGACTCCAGCTCCAAGGGGTTCCTACACTTCTTGCCTCCATAGGCACCTGTACACACACACACACACACACACACACACACACACACACACACACACACACACACCATTAAAGATAAATATATTTTAAAATTAGGGTGAACTGAACCTCTGCTAAGGTTTCAATGTAGCTAGAAGTTCTTCCGAGAGCAGACTCTCAGAATCCAGGCAGCTTGCACATCTGTTTAACTCAAGGACACTGTTCACTATCTAAGACCTTCTGGTATCATTACTTCAAAAACAACCTGAGGTCCTCCCCCACTGGGTTCTCCCTGCTCCTCACTGGGGATGACATCGAGTTGAAGAGAAAAAGAGATAGCATTAGAGTCTTGCTTGGCTAAGAAAGTCCATCCCTGTCCACTGCTACACAAACCAGATCCTACAAAAGCAAGGCTCTCCAGGGGCTAGAGAATTCTTGAGAGACCTCCTTTACTAGAGCATGGGACTAAGAACCCGACACTCATTAACAGGATCTACACTCCCTCAGATTCAGCAATCACGAGCTAGCTCATGCTCTGCTATACAGCACCCCATCCTTGTCCAACAAATCAATTTATTTTTATCACGGAAGGTTCCTTTGCTGACCTCCCTTTTACCCTTCCCCCATGAGGAACTGAGTTCAGGAGCAGATATGTAGTGTGTGTGTGTGTGTGTGTGTGTGTGTGTGTACCCAGGATGCGGTTTCTTGTTCCCACCCTACATTGTTTGTTGAAATAAATATGGAAATCAGGCTGAGCAAGCCAGCCAAGCCAGCCAAACTGAAATAAATTCATCACTCATGGGCTCTCAAGGGAGGGCAACAGTGCATTTTTTTCTAAATGATTATTTCTGAAGCACTGAAGGAAGGGCTATATCACTAATGAGGCCTGTACGCCATGACTGCTGATTATAAATGACCCGCAAAGAGACAGGGAGATGGTGGGTCTGGAGACACACAGGGGAGGTGTGACAGAAGCAGCTTAAGTGGAGGCTGCTACCACCAGGGCCAAGCTGAGGAGACGCACCCAGAATTCCAATCTCCACTCCAGAACAGCATGTGACTTATTCTGTGTGAACTCAGGTGAATGGAGAGTTTCCAAATGCCTCTCAAGGCAGCAGAGCAGCTCATGGCTGTGTCCTCAAGGTACCATCAGCAGCCTGTCTTCTGTGCATAGAAGGTCTTAGCAGTGAAAAGGGTCTGCAGAAGATCTAGTGGGGGCGCAAAGGACACAAACCATAAGATGACACTAAGTGGTGGCCCGTCTCCCCACTAGGGACTGTCTTGATAGCTGTGAACTGGGAACACAGGGCACGAAGGTATGGATAGCAAGTCAGATCTGGCATCAGATAGGAAGTGTCCACAGAGCAGATGGTGACGTCCAGGCCAAGCAGGCGACAATGGACTCACAAGCTAGGAATCTCAATGCTTGGTCTGAGAGCCCAGAGAGATCGCCACAAAACTCTGAGCTTTGTGACTCAGTGGCACTAATATGTCATGACGGGTGATTTAAGGAAATGGCCAGAGCATCTCTTAGCATGATCTGGTAAGATTCATTCAGCCCGTAGAAAAGGCCCAGCAAGGGCTGGAGGAACGGCTCAGCAACCAAGGTGCTTGCCGCACAGACATGAGGATCTGAGTTCAAATCCCCAGAACCCACATAAAGAGGTGGGTGTCTCAGTAACAGGCATCAGTAACCCCAGAGCTTCTGTGACGAGATGGAGGCGGAGACAAGAGGAAGCTTAGAGCCAGCTAGTCTGGCCTACACCATAGTGAACATGAGACCCTGTCTCTAGCAGAGTGGAAGATGAAAGTTGACACCCAAGGTTCTTCTCTCATCTTTGCATGTGTGTTGTATCATGTCCATGCTACACACACACACACACACACACACACACACACACACACACACCCTCAGCCATCCCTGTCTCAAGCCCAGGAATCCATAGAGGGAACAGGAAGATACACACACACACACACACACACACACACACACACACACACACACACACACACACTCCACAGCGGCCTGGTAAGGGATACCTTTGACAAACAACATGACCTAGTCCTTGAGAACAGAAGGACCACATAATCTCTGCTTTTTGGTTGCTGTTGTTGTTTGACATGGTCTTGCTGTGTAGCCCAGGCTAGTGTGGTATTCCTTACGTAGCCCAGGCTAGTGTGGTATTCCTTATGATGTAGCCCAGGCTAGTGTGGTATTCCTTATGATGTAGCCCAGGCTAGTGTGGTATTCCTTTTGTAACCCAGGCTAGTGTGGTATTCCTTACGTAGCCCAGGCTAGTGTGGTATTCCTTTTGTAGCCCAGGCTAGTG
The DNA here is from genome assembly GCF_007827085.1 of Peromyscus californicus insignis. Lineage (NCBI taxonomy): Eukaryota > Metazoa > Chordata > Mammalia > Rodentia > Cricetidae > Peromyscus > Peromyscus californicus. Next base: position 31,256,952 of record NW_026294617.1, read on the forward strand.
TGGTATTCCTTATGATGTAGCCCAGGCTAGTGTGGTATTCCTTTTGTAGCCCAGGCTAGTGTGGTATTCCTTTTGCAGCCCAGGCTAGTGTGGTATTCCTTATGATGTAGCCCAGGCTAGTGTGGTATTCCTTTTGTAGCCCAGGCTAGTGTGGTATTCCTTTTGCAGCCCAGGCTAGTGTGGTATTCCTTATGATGTAGCCCAGGCTAGTGTGGTATTCCTTATGATGTAGCCCAGGCTAGTGTGGTATTCCTTATGATGTAGCCCAGGCTAGTGTGGTATTCCTTATGATGTAGCCCAGGCTAGTGTGGTATTCCTTATGATGTAGCCCAGGCTAGTGTGGTATTCCTTTTGCAGCCCAGCGTGATTTGTGGTGACTCTTCTGCCTCTGCCTCTCAAAAGCACTTGGGAGCTTTTAAAGAAGAAAAGTGCATTTTAAAATGAGTGTATTACTTAATCCAATCGCTCCCCTGCCCCCCGATGGTGACACCTTTACAGAAAGCACAGGTAGAAAAAGTGGACCTTCTATAACCTGTCAGGTTAGGACACCGAGGCAAGGCATAAGTTACATCTGAGACTGTGATGGATCCTGGGCTCCTGAGCTTATGGAAGATGCTTGCTCTGTTTGCCCACTGTGTGCCTTCCAAACAGGATTCCAGAAATAGCTGTTCATGTGTCCCATGCATACTTCAGCATGCACATCCGTAGATACAGAGTCACCTGTCATTCACAGACTCAGACGGAAGCCTGTACATCGGCTCTTTCTGCAAAGCACTCAAGCTGTTCTAGGCTATCTGCAACCAGTCACAACGATCTTAAAATGAGCCAAGGATTCTGGGTGATCGCCTTCAACTTCCTAAATAACAACACTAGAATCGGGCGATGTGCGGCTTCAAGCATGATGGAGGAAACTTGGTTCACCAAATTTGTTCAGCCAGTCTTCATAAAACAGGGAGCGGGGAGGAGGAGATAGGAGACTAATTACGAAGTTCCACTCAGTTTACTTCTGCTTCTCAGCCTGGCTGCCATTGCAAGAAAGACACGTGCTGTTAGCTCCCTCCCTGCAGCCCTCTAGGCAACAAAGAGCCACATGTCAGCCCAGAGAAAAGCCACAAACAGCAGGCCCTGCCTGGCCTTCTTATTCTGCGTCACTGGAGGGAATGCTAGGCCCAGATCGGTCTTTCTCTCATCTCCTCCACCTAGGATCAGAGAACAAGCAGGGCTCTCCCATAATCTTAACAAAGAAAAGAATGAAAAGTCACCCAGCCCAAGAGGCAAGCTCTGAGCCTTGCTGCTTCCGGAGGGGGGCAGGGAGGGGGCGGAAGGAGTCCCACCAGATGCTGCCTCACTCCTGCACGGTGTTCTCTAATGACTCTGACCCCGGCTGCCATTCTAAAAGGGTGCAGCAGCATGCTGGTGTAAACAGCTAAACCCCATGTCATGTCAAGTGGTAACAAGGCCACTGCTGGTTATTTATTTATTTATTTATTTTTACAAGCACCATGCACTTAGCAGATAAAAATGAGCAGCCTATCGCCGGCCTCCACAAGTCACACTTATCAACGACGAGAAAAAAAAAACAAAAAAACCAATGCTTTTGTTTGACAGGTGTTGCTCGGTGCCCGTGGTAGGAAGTTCCAATTTTTTTTCCAGGCCGTCCATTAGCATCATGGAAAGGCGAGTAGCAGCTGCATTCACAGGATCTTTCTGCATGTGTCCACTGGTGAGCACAGCAGAGCATCCTGATGTCCCCTCCAATAAAGAGAACTAATTACCCTCCACCGCACCACCTGGGCTAGAGACAAGCTGTGTCAGGAAAGGGCTTTGACAAACACATTTATTTGTCCAGGACCAAGGCCAGGGCCAGCAACCGCCATTCTTCCTGATATCAGAAGGGAGCCAGATGCACACAAGATCAATAAAAGGTTCAGAGTTCGCTGAGGGCCCAGGGCAGTACCTGCAGACAAGGCATCCCCTGGGAGACAGGACATGGGCTCCCAACATGGAGGCAGCAGCGACCCAGCCCGAGCCTGCAGAGGGGACAGCCTGGCGTGTGCACCGGGATGCTGTACCGGTTGAAGTTCTTTCGAAGAAAGCGGAAATATTTGAAAGTTGTCAAAAAGAAGCGGGTGTCGAAGAGGGAAAAATGTGGCCTTCTTGATGCTAAAATACTCGCTTTACAGTAGAACAGTGAATGGCATGCTGATCAACATGTGTTGACATGAATGTGGCTGTTTTATACACAGGGAAAACGCATACGAATGAGGTGAACAAATGTATCATGCATGTAAAAAAGGAAAGAGAACCCAAAAATTTCCTGAATACACCCCATGCATTATCCTAGGAAGGATACACACATGCACGTATGTGTGCACACGCACACACACACACAGAGCGATCTTAAGGAGATTCATGAACTTACCAAAGCACTATGATCCATCTGACTTCCTTGCTCATCTGATTCTAACCTGCTCAATGCCACAGGATTTAGCGTCTCAAGTGACTGAAGTGGTTTTCTTCAGCTGCTGGGCATGTGGGAAGCTCTCAGGAGCCCTATGCTCCAGGCCCATTTGTGAAGCTTCCATATGGTAAACAAGTGAGTCTCTGTTTATTAGTTGCCATTTCTTCCTTTAATTTCCTTCCCCTCTGAAGGGAAGGTAGGAAGCATTAAACCCACAATGACTGATAACTGCCCCCATCCCACGCTTGACATATACCTATTGGACCATGCGGCCTTGATCATGACCTCACCCCTCCATGCCCAATGCCTCAGCCTACTGTCGAGCCCAGGCAGTAACAGAAAGAACATTCCATCAGTCTTCTGCCAACAATGAGTATGTAATTAGGACATGCTTCCTCTCCGGGTCCAAAGGCTCACATTTAACAACTCACCTGGGCTGGTGAGATGGCCCAGTCTGTAAAACGCTTGCCACACAAACACCAGGACTCAAGTTCAATCCCCGGCACTCACATAAAGACAAACAAACAAAAAACAGGCCTGGTGGCACTTCTCAGTGTTTGTGATACAGAGACAGGACAATCTCTGGGGCTCCCCGGCCAGTCAGACTAGCCAAATTGTTGACCCTGTGAGAGACTCTGTTGGAAAAAATAAGGTAGACATTCCGAGGAATGATCCCTGGAGTTGACCTCCAGCCTCCGTTAAGCGTGTGCACACATAGAATTCACCACACAATAATTTCACTCACCATAAAATTCAATTCAAGAATTATGAACTAAAATGCCAAATTATACAGCCATCAGCTCCTAATTACCCATGCATCTGAACAATGCAAAAATAAGACCTCAAACCCGATTAAAATTCACGATAATTTCATCCAGCCCCATTTTGTAATCTTCTCAGCTCACAAGTCATTTGTTGAAAGTTTATAGACTACCTATTCACGGAGACAGCTAATTATACGCAGCTGAAGCAACTCTAGAAGTCAGTTCTAAGCTAAGGCACCTTCATTCTTTTGCGTCTTGTCGTGAACTGGCTACCAGCTCTAAGTTAACAGGCAAATTATTACTGCCCTGCTTGGCCTGGTCCTGTCCAGATCTGTCATCCAGCTTTTGCTTCAAAACAATGGGCATTACTTCATCTCCTGAGGTTTCTCGATTGGGGCTCAATGAAGTGACCTCCTGTGGGGTGGCATCACAGCCAGGGAGAAAAACATCGCCCACCAAAGGAAAAAGCTTTGCCCACGGGACCCCTGGGAGGAGCCATTTCCTCTTCTAGGGTACTGCGCTGACATTTTTAAATTATAATGACTCCATATCCCAAATGAGTCCTAAGAACATTCTGAATCAGCTAATTAATAAATCAATTGCTCTTCAGGATGGCATTTATCAAATTCACAACTAATATGAGAGATGAGATTGGAGTGGAAGTCTGCAGCTGCTCTTCCATGGCTTCCAGTAGGACCACGCTTGAGGATCCAGCAGGGCCCAGAACCTTAGCCACAATGTCCATAAGTAAAGCACATGTTAGTGTTCATGCTACACGGGGGTCCAAGTTCAGTGTCAGACACAACATTTTATGAAGCAATAAATAGCTGCTGAGGCCTGACGGACAGTGGTGTTCCTCTTAGCCAGACCCTGAACATCCATGCAGTACTTCAGGCTGAAACAGCCCCATGGAGCAGACAGACTAGGCGCCGCTGCCTAGACACTGGTGGTGCCCACGTGTCTTTACCCCGTTCGCACGGCACAGGAATAGCACATAAGTCTACAATGTCCAAGTGGACACAGAAAGTGCTGGTGAATTCCTCGTGCCCTTAAGACCTGGTTCTTCACTTCCAGGCTTCAGAATCGCTGTCAACACAATTCACTTGTGATTATAAGGTTGTCAGGATACACTGTTTTTGGTGTTTGTGTGTGTGTGTGTCTGTGTGTGTGTGTCTGTGTGTGTGTATGTGTGTGTATATGTATGTGTGTGTATGTGCATTTATTCTCTGTGTTTCCGTGTGGGTGCACATGTTCATGAGACTGTGTAGGCATAAAAAAAACTTACTTTGGATGTTATCCCTCGTGCTGCCCACCTTTTCTTTTTTTTTTTTTTTATTCTCCCCCACCCCCAACTCCCACACCCAGATACAGAATCTCCCATTGGCTTGGAATTCAAGAAGTAGGTAGGTTTGGCTAGCCGGTCAGCAAGTCCCAGGGACTTGCCTATCTCTGCACTGGTATAACAAGTATGTGTCGCATGCCTTTTGGAGTTGCAGGGGGGGGGGGGGGTGTTGGGGGGAGATTCTGGGATCAAACTCCGGCCCTTGTACAGTCAAGCATTTTACCGACTGAGTCCAGTGTGCACTGATAATTGTCCACACAGTGACTCTTTCTCAGACCAAACAATGCAGCCACCTGTGGTTAAGGGGCTGGTATTGATAGTGTGGGCTAGACAAAATCCCAAATGTGCGGTTCATCAACAATGGAATGACATAGAGCGAGACATGGGGGGAGGGAAAGAGAGAGCGAGGGCCACTGCTTGGGAGCCAATGAGTTAAGCAAAGGCTTGCCACTGGGTGAGGCCTAGTCTGCCTCACACTGATCGCCCCCACCCCCACCCCCAGCTCCTTCTTTATATCATCAGTACTTTTCTTTCTCCTGGAGGAGACTTTTTTCCTTGTGGAGAGAGATAATGGGCCTTGACTCTGCAGTCAAATAGTTACTCAAGCCTAATGGTTCTGCAAATTACTTAGACAGAATCTAATCTGGGGTGTAGATATCCAGGGTAGAATGTGTGTGGGGAATCAGAGACGGCACATTGTCCGACAGAGCGGGCATACCAAAGGAGTCAGAGGCCGGAGGACAGAGAGGGAGACAGAATCAGACACGTGACTGGGTTAGAGTACAGAGGGGTGCCCCAGCACCGTGATGGGAAAAAAAAAAAATGCATCCGTGAAGAGACAGAAGTCCCCCAGAGCAAGAGGCTGAGGCAGGAGCATCACAAATTTGTGGCCAACCTTGGATACATACAAGACTCTCAAAAAATGTGGGGACACTGGGGAGACAGCTCAGTTGGAAAAGTGCTTGCCATGCAGGCATGACACCCATACACATAAAATAAAAACAAATATAAAACAGGGGCTAGAGGGGTGTCTCCGTGCATATGAGCACTGGCTGAGTACGGGGAACCCACGCTGGGAGGCCAGCACCCATGTAAAGGGCTGGGTGTGACCACTTGCTGAGTAAGGGGGACCCACGTTGGGAGGCCAGCACCCATGCAAACGGCTGGGTGTGACAGAGTGGGCCTGTCACCCCAGTGCTGGGTGGAGCACAGACAGGAGAGTCTTCGGGGACTTGCTGGTCACCAGCCCAGCTCCAGTTTAGTGAGAGACTCTGTCTCAAGGGAATAAAGCACAGAATGATAGGACAGGACACTCAACGCTCTCCTCTGGATCTGCATGTGTGCACCTGCACACTCACGTGCACACACTTCTCCCTCCCCCCACTATACACACACACACACACAGAGACACACAGACACACACAGAGAGATACACACAGACACAGACACACACACACACACACACACACACACACACACACACACACACACACACAAGAAGGAAAACAGAAGAAGCAATTTTGATCTGGAATTAGGTTGGCTTGAGACCAAGGTGAAATGGGAAGCTACTTGGCATGAGCCACTACCTACTCAGTGTTTCTGGATTTCAACTAGGCTCTTCTCACAGCGTTTCCCAGGACTGGATTTCTGTTTGTTTGTTTGTTGTTTTTGTTTTTTTTTTTTCCTTCGAGGCAGAATTTCTTTGTGTATCCTTGGCTGCCCTGGAACTTTCTCTCTGTAGACCAGGCTGGCCTCGAACTCAAAGATCAACCTGCCCCTGTCTCCCAAGTGTTGGGATTAAAAGGTGTGAGCCACCACCGCCTGGCCAGGGCTGGATTTCTTATTTCCTCTTTTGTAAAATTTACAGTGGGTGGCCGAAGATAGTTTTGCGAATAACCCTATCTCCTTGTGCTTTATATTATGCTAATTCTGAGATAGACACTGAATAAATACACAGGTCATTTCCAAAAGGATTTTTATTTGCTCGACAGATTGAATCTGTGCACTTGTAAAAGCTGGTTAAGTAAATCCTGAGGCGGAGGCAGGTTTAGCAGGGCAGTGTTGCTCTTTAATCCCTTCGTCTAGAAGACAGCTTTTAGGGTGTGAGGAAACCCCAACATCTATATCATAGAGACTTCACAGATCTTGAAATGCTCCAAGCACTTTTTCACAGTTATTTAAAGAGCCTGACAGTGACGACAAGTTGGAGAGCTGGAATGCTCTCTCCTCCATTCTCAAGATGACGACTTGTGCAAGCCTGCTTGATCATTTGGTGCCTTGATTTCCCTTCCTGCATGCTGCCAAGGAACTCTGCCAACAACATCACGACTGTAATAAGCTAGCCCAACACTGTATTTTTAGTTTACCTGCCAGACTCTCTCACCAAACTAAAATTTGCTTTTCTTCTCCCCTTTTTATTTATTAATTTTGTGTCTGTAAGGATGATCTACAAGAAATAGTTCAAATAGTATTTCCGATGTAAATGTGTATCTAAAAAAGAGTCACTGGGTTATATGATTTTGGGGGGCAAATGGAGCTTCTTCCAGTAGTGTTTATGATTTCATTTGTGTGTGCCTGTAGGCATGCTTGCAGAGGCAGAGCAGGATGGCAGGTGTTTTTCTCTAGAGCTATCCCTATTGTTGCCTTGAGACAGGGTCTCTCATAGAGCTGGGAGCTTGGCTTTTTGGCTACGCTGGCTGGCCAGTAAGTTCTGGGGAATCCACCTATCTTCTCCCCCCCCCCCAAGTACTGGGGCTGCAGGCATGCACAGCTATGGACAGTTTTTCATGTGGGAGTTGGGGATTCCAATTCAGGTCTTACTCTCACCACTGAGTCATCTCTTCATCCCCAATTCGCCTTAAAAAATACATTTCCCTGCATCTTTGTCTCTGGCTTCCTCCAGGCCTAAAAATACCCACTGCTCACTGTTACTGATAGATCCTGTAATCTAGAAAATCAAGATGATTCATTTTGACATTTGGGCGTGCGCACGCGCAGGGGGTGGGGGTGGAATGGGGACCCTGGATGAGTTTGCCATGTCCCACTCAGCTCTTTGATAAGTATAGTGGCTGGAGGGTAGGGAGATCCCAAAGTGGTATAATGAAACCAGAGGATGGATCTGCTCTTTTTCACATCATTCCAGAAGATTTTCACAGTTCACACTGAGGATTTTCTGAATCTATGAAAAGGCAGGCCAGAGACGGAATAATGGGATTGAGCTGTTTCTGACTTGCAAATGGTACACACTGCACCACTCCAAGACTCCTTCATCTCACCACCCCCTCCTCTCTCCTCCATCATTCAGGGTGTGTGAAATTACAACATTAAAGAAACGCACATGCTGTTCTTCCCTTCTGGGTCAGTATGGGTGGCTGTTAGCTGTGGCAGGGGAAGAGCGGGACACAGGGGGCAGGGGCTGGGGGCAAGTTCACGCACCGATTCGGTCGACTGCGGAAATCATGGAAGCAGTTTGCGGTGGGTCCCACAAGAGTCCCAAGTGCAAATTTCACACGCATTTCCAGGTGGCAGGGAGCTATCAGATGAACCGGAGCAGGACTCAGAGCCTGCATACCAAGCCTTTTAACTGTGATTTAGGGAACTGGAAACTGATGAAGGCACAGCGCAGCGGCTGGAAGATGAGTGCAGGGGTGAACACAACAATTAAACCCAGGAGCAGAGTCTTCAAAGATGCTGAATACAGTCTTTACCTAGTTACTGGGACAGTCTAGGATGGCTCCATTGTTGTGAAGCATCTGACTGGAAAGCCAAGCTAAGTTCCTCTTGGAGAAACAAATGACTAGGGCAGCACGGGTCTCTCACAAAGCAAGGGGCCTCACCATCCAGAAACCTGACGGCGTGGGACTCAAGAAATAGAATTTGGGGTAGTTTGTTTGTCTGTTTGTTGATTTGATAGGATGCCTGATCTGGGCAGGGGAAGGAGTATGGTAGGGTTTTCCAATCTTATCCATTTGATCCGTTTTCCTCTTAAGCATGAACGTTAGTAAATTATATATCGTAAGTGACCCCGGGGTGTGCAATCCCTTCTCTTTCAATACACGTTTCCCTCCCGACAAGGAGCGTCAGTGGCTTGGAATAATCCTCTTCAATTGACAAAGGAGGCCCCAATTTCTAAGTTTTTAAACCATTAGTGGCTGATCAGTTGTAACAAATACGCCGCCACTACTGCCGCTGCACCTAATGATTGAATTTTAAATATTCATGATGGATGGCTGTCTGTGTGTGCGCGCGGAAATGACAGCTTCGACGGCTGCTTCTCACCAGGGCACCCTTACAGCACAGGCAGAAGCAGCATATGTCAAGTTTTTTTTTTTTTTTCTGGCTAAATATTCCAGCCATTAAAAAAATTATTCTATCGTATAGCTACAGCAGCATTAGCGTGTGAGATCTATGCATCTACACATACAACAACGCAGAAATGGAAAGAATCCATTCCCTCCCCCGAACCCCAAATGGCCTTTTAATGACTGAGAAAAAGCATTGAGCGTACCAGCAATCCTGGCAGTGGCTATTTTGGAGTACTGTGATTTTCAGTGATTTAAATTTTCCTATTTTTACTTATCTGTACTAAAAAAAAAAAAAAAATCCTCTACTAAACAACACAATTGTTTGTAATAAGATAAAAAGTTCATTAGAAAAAAATCCCAAGCTAAACAAAAATCACAATGTCATAATCAAATCCTGATCCAATAGAGAGATTCTTAAGAAATATGTACTCACAGTTTATAGTTATTTTGAAAAGTAAGTTGCATCTAAGTTTTAGCTCTCAGATAGGCTACAAGTGAGGTTTTTATTTTTCTTCAAGATAAGAGAAGACAATCAGTTTTGGGCAGAATTCAATACAGAGGATATAGTCATTAGAAAAGGAACATGTAAAATATGCCTATGTTGCAAAATGGCATTGTACCAAATGTATTCCTTGGTTACTATTTGTGGCTCAGATTATAAACAAGTAAGAAGAATGACCCGAGTCGCAGCCTGAGGGCGAGCCCCCAAGACTGCCATTTTCCCTTGTCTTCCTTCTTAGCAATTCCTACGGCTCCTTTACAGCCTCCTTCAGCCGTCTTCTTCCCGACGCTTACACGACACACTGCGGACCGGGCTGTTTCCTGACTGTGCACTCAGATCCCCTGATTTTCAAATGGATTCATGGTTAACGGTATATATGGCCATCCTGATCACAGAAAGGGGTTGGCGGGGGCAGGGGCCAGCACACATATCGCAGCGAGCAAAGCTCTACACACTCAAATTGCTCTGTTGTATTTATTCCTCCATAATAGGGACTGATGAGCTTTCGAGACCAGGAACTAAGTGGTTAAGAGGAAAACAGTATTAACTGCTTGCCTAGGATCAGTCCCTAGGGTTGTCTGCAGAAAAGGATTAGGGTAAATACATCGAAAGGAAGGGTTCAGCTTCTATAACGTAGAAGGGGAAATCAGACAAGAGCTGACCCCACAGCTGATCCTTAGGTGCACCATGGGTCCGGGCTGGGCTTGCACCACCAGTTTCTTTGAGGTAAAAGGAAGCAAAAGCGGAGTTGGGGATGAGGAAGGCAAAGGGAGCCTCCCCTGGGGGTGGGGGGACACACCAACAACTTCAATCTTGAATGCGAAACAGCTTGCATGTAATGCTGCCACACTTGCCTACTACACAAGCCTGAACGACTGACTAGTTAACCCAAGTGAAAATGTCATTTGTTACGTTGGCTCCACCTTATCAAAACTGTCCTTAATGCTGCATTTGTGTTTCAGGGTATTTCCTGGAAATGTTTCATGAAATTCAGAAGAATCATTTTTCCTATAGTTGTTACCATTTTCAATAATATTTGGTCTTGTTTCATAAAGCATGCACCCCATGACTTACATCTGATTTATAAGAATATTATAATGATATTGCTAACTATCTCTTTAGTCTGCTTAAGACTTTCACTTGTCACCAGGCGGTGGTGGCGCACGCCTTTAATCCCAGCACCTGGGAGGCAGAGGCAGGCGGATCTCTGTGAGTTCGAGGCCAGCCTGGGTTACAGAGTAAGATCCAAGAAAGGCTCCAAAGCTACACAGAGAAACCCTGTCTCAAAAAAAACAACAAAAAAGATTTTCACTTGTTTAATAGCCAATTTTACTTACATTGCATATATCCCTCCTCGAATCAATTTGTAGCTAGCTAGTTAGTTATGCCACGCCTGGGACCAGAATAACACAAATAAATAAAATTTTCAGAATGAAAGTGGTATTTTATGAAATCTGAGGCCTGCAGAATTCTGTATAAAAGAGTTATATGAACATTTAGATGATAGCAAAATAGTTTCAAGACAACTTCAAGGTGTTATTACTGTCTTAGCACTCGGCATCTGGCTAGTCTCACTGTGTAATTAAAGCAACCAGATGTCCCGACTTGTCAGGACCTTTTTGGCATTCAGTAGTTGTTTTGGTGAACCCTTTGGTTAAGGTTCCCTTTCATCCTCAAAGGTGTCCTGGTTTGGGTCATACATTCAATGTCTTGGCCATGGCTTTTCTACTAGCTCATAAGATGGGCTAAGCTGGGTCTCCAACACCTGGTACAAGTGCATCCCTCAACCTTATATATTGTTTTTGCTCCAAAAGGGACTAATGACAATAGAGTTCTGTGTGTGTGTGTGTGTGTGTGTGTGTGTGTGTGTGTGTGTGTGTGTGTGTGTGTGTGTAGAGAGAGAGAGAGAGAGAGATTACAAGCTAAAGGCTAATGTCAGACGTTACCAGTTTCCCTCCACCTTATTTGAGACAGGCTCTCTCTCTGAGCCTTGAACTCACTGATTAGTCTAGACTTTCTGGCCAGTGAGCTTTGGATATTAACCACCTGTTTCCTGCCCTCATCAGTGCAGGGGCTACAGACACGAGCCCTGGAGGCAGGATTTGATGTGGGTGCTGGGGACCCAAACTCATATTTTTATAGCTGAGTGGCACTTGAGCCATCTGCCCAGTGCCTGGGAGAAGAGAGAGAGTACAGACCCCTGTCAGGTAGAAGGATTATTTTGTAAGATAAAGAGAGAGCACTCTACCAAGGCATGGGATATGGTTGGTCCTAGAGATCACCTATATCCTAGGGACTTTCCAAAAACCAAGAAGTCAAGGCAAGTTTATACATTTCTTTTTGGAGTCTTCATGATGACTTCATTGACAACTTAGGTCCTGGACCCTTCGCTAATTATTCTCTTTTCAAACACTCGGTACCTTCTCTCCGAAGGTTCCGGTGCTTCCGTACCTTACCACCTCTCCCTGGGGCTCTTGGAAGTACAAGAACCAGGGTGGAGGGAGAGTGTTTTAGGTACAGTGTGACTTCTTGTGGATGGAGTTTATTGATGGATGGTCTGCTCTGGCTGGCATGGCTTGTTTGATGTCAGAGGGTTGATGCGCCATTTAGACTGCCTTTTTCTGAACTTCGAGACTTTTCAAAGAAAGGCCATTTTACTTTGGTTTTGAAAATCTACTTTATATGGCCAATGCCCCAAACTATAAACCTTGTAGTTTAGAGAAAAAGATGGAAGAAAAGGAACAGGAAGAGAAACCACTAAACTGTGTAAGAATACAGAATGTCTGCGGGCTTTTTCTTCTTCCCACATGCTGAATCCCTGTTTCTACTTAGCAGGAAGAGAAGCCAGGCACAGTGGCAAGCCTATTATCTCAGCTCTTGGCAGGAGGCAGAGGCAGGAGGATCTCCGGGAGTTCATGATCAACACTGGCTCTACAGCAAGAGCTGATCTCAAAAACAAACACAAGGAAGATAACGAACAGCACCAGCTGGAGGACTTGGGAGCGGCGCAGGGGCTGAGGGCCTGGCAGCCCCCGCTACACACTGGTTTTGATCTCTAGCTCCGCAAAACAACCAACCAACAAAACCCCCAAACGAACTTGAGCTTGGGTGAGTGCATGGCCGAGGTTCTAAAGCAGAGAATGGATTTGTGAACATGGCTTCTTGGGGAGGCAAACCTTACAAAAGACATAGGAGAATATGGCCACGTTGTTACACCGGGCAGTGGAGTCTGTAGGAAGATACTCTCCTTTGAAAATCACGGCCACCCATGAGTGGCTGAGTACTCCAAGGATACTTCGACTTGGAAACAGACCTCAGCACTCTCTTGGGTGCGCAGCTGAGTGGCCACCGATAGGACGTGAGACATGAGAGCTGCCCTTCCACACTCTCAGCTTCCACTACGGGAACCAGCACCTGAGACAGCCATCTTACAGAGAGGGAGGGCCGAGTTTGCTCACTGTGGCTGTGGGGAGAGGTAGCACACTGCAGAGGACATGCCCAACACAAGGGCATCGCTTAACTCAAGACCAGGAAGAAAAGAGAATGGTGGTGGCAAGGTCCCATAGTCACCTTTGAGATAAGAGTCACCCACTAGGCCCCATCCCTTAAAAGTCCCAACATTTCCCCAAAGCACCAGTCTGGGGACCAAGCCTTTACAAACAGGCTTTGGAGACACTTACGAGACATACTACAGCAGTTAATTTTCTTTTTCCCTCTCCTCCTGCCCCTCCCCCACCCTTTTTTTGGGGGGGTCTCACGTAGCCAGGTCAGCCTTGAACTTACTATGTATCAAAGGATGACCTTAAACTCCTGATCCCCTCCTCTCCCAAGTGTTGAGATTACAGGCATGTACGTAAAGCCTTGTTTATGAGGTGCTGGGGACCAGACCCAGGACTTCCTGCTTTCTAGGCAAGCTCTGTACCACCCAGGCTATAGCCCCTGCCCCCAGGGGCAAACTACAGCGGTTTCCAAATGTATGCTTTCTCTCCAAAAGAAGCCCTGGAGTTCAAAGACCCTGAGTACCCTGAAGCTTGCTATTAATTCCAACACGAGCATTACTACAATTGCGATCTCAACTGGTTTTTGTCTGCTAGATGAACCACAACAGGACACCAGAGATTTATAGCTACCAGTCCAGAAATCGGGTGTGAAAGAAGCACGGTTTGGAACGATAGGGAACATTTTGGAACGTGTATCTGGTAATGCTGAAGATCATTCAATCAGGCTTTTTACGCCTTAGATAAAAAAGCTCCCTGAAAACTCTGGGAGGCAAAGTTCTCCGCGATTCCTCTACCAATCAACTTATGCCCATGTCATATCCACAAAACAGAATATGAAGTATGCAGACAGCGCTCTTTGTCCGAGGCAATGGGAAAACTGCATGGGTAGCTTGGTTTCATTCCCAGAGCCCAGGAAGCTTTGGAGGACTAGGTATTTTTGGTGTATGGAATTTTCCTTATTTCTGGACTGTTCCATTCCAGATGATCCATTCCAGAAACTCCACATCTGCCGCTGAAGCAGCCTGGTTAATGCGCTCAGCTTTCCTTGTAGACTTAACTCTTGAGGCATAGACACTGCACTAGAGTTTTTGCCTTATTCTGTCCTTCGTTAGTGTGAGAACCTTGGGAAAGTCTTGTGCTCTCTACCATGGTCCTCGTTTTCCTCCCTTCCTCCCTCCCCCCTCCCTCCCTCCCTCCCTCCCTCTCTCTCTCCCTCTCTCTCTCTCTCTCTCTGTGTGTATGTGTGTGTGTGTGGTGTGTGTGTGTGTGTGTGTGTGTGTGTGTGTGTGTGTGTGTTTGTGCATGTGGAGGCAGAAGGTCAACCTCGGGTGTCTTCCACTACTGCTCTCCATCTTTTGAGGCACAGTCTCTTACCGAAGCCAGCACTCACTGACTGGCTAGATTAGCTGGCCCATGAGCTCTGGAGACTCAGGTGTCTCTGTGTTATCCAGTGCTAGGGTTACAGAAGTGTGACCACACCCAGATTTTATGTGAGTTTTGGGAATCTGAACTCAGGGCTGCATGCCTGCACAGCAGCAGGTACATTACCAATTGGGCTATCTCCCCGACTCTCCTTTTTATTTTCTTATTTACAAGAAGTAATACATGTGTAAATTAGTTACTAATAGGAATGTACATTGCACAAGTTATCACAGAACTCCACATTCCAAGAAACTATGGCTTCTCATTTCTAATTATAGTCTACATATAAGGGATAGACTTTGAATCTGTATTTAAGTCCCATCAAGTTCAAATGGTGCCAGCTCCCTTCACAAAACAGTTAAAAAAATCAAACTAACAATGAACTCACCTTGCTAAGGATACTTGTGTGTCCAGGGAAGGGACAGACACACCTTATCTTCCCAAACAACATGGAGGCTGAGGAGGTAGGGTCCTGAGGGTGTGCTTGCTGAGTGTGATGGGGATGAAAGCTGAAGAATGCTTCAGAATTAGGAAGATGCCTGGGAGGCTCCCAGAAAACCGAGTGTGAAAGGCTGAACTCAAGAACACAAAGGACCCCTCAGAAGGCTCCTGATCATCTTGATTCATTGTTCAGGTAAGCTGAGGAGAACTGGGAAGGTCACATGACCCTGGCAAGTTGATTGACTTGCTGAGGTCTTTAGATACCACAGTTGGACAGTTAGAAGATGCTGAGCAGAGAAGGGAAGGCAGTACCCATCTCAGGCTTGAGAATCGAGTGTGATGTCTACACGGCTTTGGTTCGGTATCTGACATATGGTCTACACTCCAGAGTATCAGTGGTATTGCTACTAATTCATGCTCGGCTCCCAGTGAGCAAACTACAGGCCAGATGGGAATCAAGCCTGCTTCACATCCATAGAGATCAAATGACTGGAAAAAGTATGGACTGTAAGCCTGATCATTCAGCCATGACTAAAATAAATGTCCCAAACTTATACTAACCCTGATGTCCATGTGGCCCAGGGATGGGCATGTGGTGACAGACAGGATGTGCTCCCAGAGCCCTCCCAGGTCTACAGAATCGACTACGTTAAATGGCAGAGCATTATACAGAACAATCTCTTCCATGGTCCTTGTCACCATCAGAGACATTGTCATGGACAAACCCATGTAAATGACTCACTGGTCCAGGAGTGGCAACAGAAGAGGGCCAAATCAGAGTCCCCGGGTCAAGAAATCTGTGACTCAAGGGACCACAGTGCAATGTCACTTAGAGTGTGTGCTTTTGAGAGAGCGAGGCCACTCCCGAGCGGCGTGCTGGGGAGTATGTGGGTTACCTGAGGGTTTATCTAGATGCCAGCTGTCACATAAGTTATTCTGGTAGAATGACCTGCTGTGTTGCTGGCTCTAGCCTAAGTGGGGAATCACAGACTTACCCTAGGACATATGGTCATGGTTCTCAATCTCCCTCCACAGCCTTGGAACATTTGCTAACTCATCTATGCGCTCTCGCCCAGAAGAAAGGGAAATCAAGCTTACTTAATCACGAACCTCCATCTACATTCAATCTAAATCAATGGATCTGAGCCTGGTAGCTCTGCATCTTAGGGGTTTTTACCACTAGAGATGGGCACGCTGAGGTGTCTGAGGCTTCCAAAAGGGCTGCTTGAGGATGAATGGCGTGCAGCTGGAGCAGGTGTTGTATAGTAAGTGATCCTGTTCTCTTTCTGTTTGAATATGAACTCCATCCTAGGCTACATGCTGGCGGGTAATAAATCTCAGCACCTGACACTTCTGGAGGTCTAGGTGAATGAAGCTTCTGCGAGATAAAAAGCATTTTGGGCAAAGAGATGAAACGATGTCAGAACAAAAAGTTTATCAATGTATGTATGAGAGAAAAGAAATTCGTCCCAGCAAAATGGCTTCAGGAATGTTTTACAGTTAGAGTCATTTCCAAAAAGCCCCTCTTCATTTTCTTCCTGTTTTACAACACACATACCAGATTTATCAGCCTAGGCACACATCTGCAGCCACAGCAGACTGATCTTTCCATCAGATTTTTTTTTAAATCACCACAGATTTAACAAAGGAGGAAAAATAATCAAAACATGATGTCCCCTAGTGCTAAAATCTTACATTTTTGTGGCCGCCATTATAAAGTGAGCTTACCCACATGCTCTTCCCTCTCTCTGTCCCACTCTTCCAAGGCTTCTGTCACTCAGAGAGACCAGCTCAGGTTGGTGGAGAAGGAGTTACTAGTTTTAATTTTCATCTGGCAGTAAAAATTTTTATGAGGCCATAGGAATACAAAATAAACTCATAATGAGAAAAATAATTATAGGCTTCTTCATATAAGCTCCTTATAAAAATGGTTATATCCCAAATGTAGGCTCAGGAAACTCTGAGTCACCCTTTAAGGCTGTTTACATTATACTCCTTCTGAGGGTGTGGCCATGTACTGTCTCTGCCAGGGGCTGTGTGTTAAGGATCAGTTCATGCTACACTGCCACTGAGCATCTGCTTAGGGGCAACCCCATGCCTTGTCTTTACCTCCAGAGAGGAGTTCAGTACATGTGTGATGAGTGGGGAAAAAAAAAAGAGCAGAGGAAACAGGCCCAGTGTGTGCTGGAACAAAGCTTTGTGGGCTGCAAACTGGAAGTCTGGTGACTAAGGCTTTGACCAGGTGTGAGGTTCACATTCAAATGGCCGAAGAGAAGAGGACACAGGGGAGGTGCATCCTGATGGTGAAAAGATTATCTGTAAGGATCTGCAATGCCAGAAGCCTGGGTGGACCTCTGCCCTCTCCCCCGGCTTAGAGTCCTTCTGGGAAGGCTGAGGGAGCAGGGCTGCTAGGTCAGTTGCTGGCGGGGAGAAAGGGAACGGATGGCTTCATCCCAGTGCGCTCTGCACAGGTAGTGTGGTCGACGTAAAGAGTCCTGTGAGGCTGCGGAGTGGGCGAGTCGGAGCGAGTGACACAGAAGCCACGCAAGGCCTGCACCTTTTTTTGGCGGGGGTGTGTGTTTCGAGACAGGGTTTCTCTGTGTAGCTTTGTCCCTTTCCTGGAACTTGCTCTGGAGACCAGGCTGGCCTCGAACTCACAGAGATCCGCCTGCCTCTGCCTCCCCAGTGCTGGGATTAAAGGCATGTGCCACCACCGCCCGGCTTGCAAGGCCTGCACCTTTTAAAAAGCAATCCTCCACTTTGAAATTCTGGGGAATATTGGGGTACTCTGGCACCCCATCCCTCCCACGTAAAGACAGTAAATCAACCATCATCACCCTTACTGTTATTGAGGAATCTAATCTGGAACTCTTAAGAGACCACGACTAACAAACCATATCTGAACGATGTTTTGTAACATTAACATATGCTTAAGGCAACAATAAATCTAACACACAAAGATGAGGAAAATCGGTTTCTAGTGTTGATGCAGTTCAGAATTTTAAATTCTAGCGTGGGTGGGGGGGAATGATGAAAACCACCAAAAGGAAACAGAAAGACAACATCCAAGAGGAGGATTAGTTAGCATAACAAAGTACTGTGGTTTAAACAACACAGGGGACCTGAAGCAAATAGGCACCACAAAGGTCAGTGACTTTAACACCTGCAGAGGCAGGCGGACATTGAAAGGAGGTGAGTGAAGAAGGAAGGGCAGAGGAACTGTGCTTCCCTGGGCTGTGGACACCCGGCAAAGACGGTGGTTTGTACTCATGCCTTCCAACACCTGCACAGTCAGGAGACAAGCCATGAAGGAATGCTTGCCCCTGCACATGACGGGCGTCTCCCAGGTCCTACCCCCATGAACAGAAGGACTCATCCTAACAGTCTCATGTTGGGCCGGGCAGGGGTGGCGCACGCCTTTAATCCCAGCACTCGGGAGGCAGAGGCAGGCGGATCTCTGTGAGTTCGAGGCCAGCAGAGCGAGTTGTAGGACAGGCTCCAAAGCTACACAGAGAAACCCTGTCTCAGAAAAAACAAAAACAAACAAACTGAAGAGCCTCCTGTTGGTATCTAAGACATCAGCCCAGAGCTGGGGAGGTCTCTGTCGTCAAAGGGCGCAGCTCGAGGACAGGCACCTGAGTTCCGATGCGCAGAATTCATGTGAACGAAAGGTCAGCTGTGGTGTCTGCACCCCTGTAATCCCAAGGCGAGGGTGGTGGAGAGGAGGTGGATCCTTGGTCAGGCAGCCCGGTCTAATTGATTGGCAAATCCCAGGTAAGAGACCCTGTCTCATACAAATCAGGGTGACTAGTGACCGAGGAAGACACCTATGGTTCATCTCTGGCGTCCACACGCATGGCCACACATCTGAACACACACACGTGCACTCTCATAAAGGGAATCGGTACACTGATACAGCAAGTTTCCTTGCTCATTGCCAGCCCCATGTATGTTCACAATTACAGACTTGCAGAGATTGGACACTAGGGGACATGGGGTCCACGCATCAATTCATCAAGTGGCCGTCCCGCCTGTGGACCTCTAGTGACAAGGTCCTCGTTTCCTCCTGAACAGGCGGCTACCGTCCCTGAGCAGCTGTGAATATTAGCTCATCCTCCCTGAAACAGAGCCCAAATTTGTCTTTCTGAAGTATCCACCTTTGGCCCCTGGGTAGAAAATAAATCTAAACCATCTACGATATGAGAACCTTTCATATTAGAAAATGCTATTATGCACCAGCTGCGTCTTGCTACTTCAGGCAAAATACACTCAATTCTTTTAACCTTTCATCACGTGACTCTAAGTTTTTCAACTTCGGCAGTTCCCGTCCTCTCCTGCAGCTCTCTACTAACGTGTGGCATTTCCTGGACCAGGGCCTCCCAGTGAGGCTTACTGTATATTTCTATCAGGCTGAACCCAGTACTGGCAGCATTTCCTGAGTAAATACAATGTGCAGCACCTTGACACGCTGAGGTCAGGGCCGGCAACAGTTTTTATGCGCGGCGTCACCACGCTTCCTATACTCTGCCACAAAGGGAGAGGCCGGGTAACTTACCTAGAAGCACACGGTAACCACTGAGCCTCCCACTGATTCCTGGGACACTTATTTTTGGTCAGTTCCAAACTGTGAGTGTGTTTTAGATCTGTTTTCCTCTCATCTGTGAACTGTATTAATTCCTTTCAATCTTATGCCGTGCCCGACTAATAAATGTGCCCTTATAACTCAAAACCGTAATTCATACAAATATTTGCCAGGATATTACTATGGCTGGCTTGCCTGGTGACCCTTGACCTTTTGCTGGTGGTGTAATACCAAAGGAAATGATTGTATTTAGTCAAATTTCAAGATTGCATTTTAAAAAGGCGCTCATTGTCAGCTCGCTGAACGCTAAATCCACGACCCACACTTCTTTAGACCCCATGCAATAAAAACCACTGAAAGAAGGCCTGTGTTCTGAAATGTGAAGGTCTGGGGTGGCGCCCACGCCGCCTGCAATCTTAGGGTCCCGGGTAAACAGCCTATGCAGCTGCACTGCTCAGCGCTCACATGCACTTTCCTCCGGGAGCAGATGCTAGTCTGTGCTCCCCACACGTCAGCAACACCGAACATACCCAGGAGGTCACACCTTCTAGACTGGAGAACTAACCGGGCATGGAGAAACCCAGAAAATGAGCCACGTTCAAGATGGAAAGAATCCACTCCTGGGCCAGAAGTAACTATCATGAAGTTCTGAAGGTGGCAGGCTCACTCCAGGGCTGCCGTCCAGAAACAAGAGCAAAACCGAGGAGGCCTGAGGTGGGGTGGGCTGTCCCTCGCTCATGAACACGTGCCATGGACAGAGACCTACGGATGGACACATGCCTGTGCGTCTACAAACACATACGAGGTACAGAGAGATGCCTATTAGACTGCCCAAAACAAATTAGGAGAGCGACCTCTCCCCTGGGAGAAGTGAAGCTACCCGACAACACCCCGCCCCATCTCCAGCCTTGACTCTTGACTTCTCTGCTGTATTTCCTGGTGGCCACAGCCAGGTCAGGACGGTTAGGACAGCACTCCCGCCGAGCTGTCACATTTCCCCCACAGAAGTTCATCCTTGTCTCTTCCCCCACCCTGTTTGCTCTTAAAAACAAACAAACAAAAAAACCTTTTTCTGAGATGGGGTTTAATGTATCCCAGGACGGCCTTGAACTCAATAGGCATCTGAGAACGTCTCTGAAACCCCGGCCTCTACCTCCTGAGTGCTGAGATTACAGGCATGTGCCACCACACTCACGTTGTACAGAGTTGGGTGGAAGGGGTTGAAACCTGGGCTTTAAGCATTCTGGGTAAGAATGCTACTGACTGAGCCACCCCCCCATCCCCCCCACCCCCCCCATTTGCTCTTCCCACCTGGTCCTGGGCACTTGGTAGCATACGATGCTATGTCCTCTCCAGCAGTATCTTAGAGCTTCACCATTTTTATCCTTGTTTCTCCATCCTTGTCTCACACTCAAAATTATAAAACACCCCTCCCACGTCACTCCTAATGCCACCGTGCCCAATATCACAAGCCTTAGAACAACGAAAAATAGTAATAAGATACTATGAATTCCCCCATTGGAGATAGGAAACCACAGGCTAAACTCATCACCTGATATTAAGAGTTGGCCGAAGTGGCTCTTCTGTGACTCAAGGGCTAAGAATGTCAGTCAGGACCCACTGTCCATAGTTCCTTCCCATGTTCCGGGCTGGTTTCGGATCCTGCCTCCTTGACATGCCTTCAGGGTGGTTACAGTTACTTTTTCCTAAAATGGATGTGTTCATCTCTCTCCCAGAAGCCCTTGATGATTCTACTACAGAATTAGATACTTATTGACTGTTTGGACCAATGATTCTCTTAGGCGTTACCAGAGATCTTGGAAGACATTGCTATCTTTGAGCTCAGTGGGCTAGGATGTAGGCTGGGTTTTGACATGTTCAAATATTCCAGACCATTCTAAAGGGCAAGCAAGTTTGGAAGTCTCCACGCCAGGCACAAATGCCCTTCAAGTCTCTCTTATCTCCCCAACTCTAAATGCTGCTATTACTCTGGCCAACTAGTTTGACAAATTTCCACATCTTTTGATAATTACCTCCCGTCTGACTTTCCTCTGGCCTGCCTAACTGTTGGTTAGGTCGTTAGACAGGAGATAACCAGAGGAAACGACAGCTGGGCCTCCACAGCTCTACCACCTCACCATCAAAATGCCCTTGTGGCCAAACATCACTGATGTGGCAAGTGGGCTGGTCCCACGCTATTAGAAACCAAGATACTAGACACTTTCCCAGCGTGTCTCCCACGTGTGTTCATGAAGGGTCAACAGCATCAAGATGTCTGACATCGTGACAGTTCCACTCGTGCTGTGGTTTCGGCACTTGTGGGCTTTTCTAAAACGTCACCTGGAGAGATGCCCTGAAAGGGAGACCCATCCACTACGATTTGGGAAAGCAAAAACAGTCATTTCGTCCCGTGACGATGCAATCCATCTCACGAATATTCGTGAAAACTTCTTTAAAAGTCCACAGAACGGGGCTACTTAACTTGTTCCGGGCCAACCTTCTTCAGCCTCTCATTCAATCGCATGCTTTGCTTCACTAAGTAAACTTCTGATTAAATCGTCTGTGTCTCCTGAGTGAATTCTTTCCTCTGAGAAGACAAGAGCTGAGAGACCTCTGTAACATGCCCACATGGAGCTCTCTACCCGACTGTGGTCCCTCGGGCTCCGTGTGATCTGGCTGTGCCCCAGATGCACTGGGTGAGACTGGATCTGTCCCTTTACTGAATCTGTGTCCAGGGCACAAGATCTGGCAAAGGAGACGGTCTTCAGTGTACCCCATACGGAGAAATGAGCGGTTGGTAAGTGTGTGCATGCCTACATAGGAAGAGGAAAGCAGGGGCCCTGGAGACCGAACTCTAAGCAACATGGATGGTCTTAGGATGTGAGGTGATACAGACCAAGTGGATGGCAGCAGGGGAGACCTGGTAGGGACCAGCAAGGCCACAGATCCTGAAAGAGGAGCTAAGCCACAGTGAGGCTGATTCACTGCCTCCCCGATACGACTGTTCCTGGTCCTAGCCTTATCTTTAGAATTGCTGACTCCTCATAGCTGGCCTGTTGGCTTTACTCGGGCTCAATGATCAGTTCCTGAACACTGGAAGTCAACCGTCTACTCTCTTCCTGTACTGCTGCCGCTGGCATGTTTGGGAGCGCAGGGCTGGAGGGATTTCAAGCAGCTCACTTCTGAGCTGACAGAGGGGGAAGCTAAGCATGGACAGGGGTGCTTTTAGGACAAGTGAGAACTCTGGGTCTTGGTTTGTGCCACAAAGCCTTGGTCCTCCTACTTATCGCTTGGAAGTCACTAAGTGTTTTTGTTTCAATTCGTGAAATGGAGACATACTCTAACGTTGAGCTACCATTAGGGTTTTCTGCAGCTCCACACAGTGTATTTGAGCAAGACTGAAAATGCCTATTCTTGCGCTCTACAAATAGCGCGATTCCAAATGCAGTAACTATCCTTTCTCCATTTGGCTAGACTGTCGGTGAGCTGTTCCAACCTCACTTTCCTACGAAGTTATCCTCTCCTTTTTCTCTTTGGAGAATTAAAATTAACCTCCCTTCTGTCCTTCTCTAGGGGACGTGACCAGGTGGAAAGTCTGTTGGTGAAGGAGTCCGGGGCCAGCATCCAGCAGGAGGGGGAGGGTCGGAAAGAAGAAGGAGCCAGATGACCTTGGGAAGAATTCATTACTGCCATCTCTACTTTTCGCTCCCAAGCCGTCATTCTTGGGCCTTCATAGTCCTTGCCACTGAATCACAGAGCCTCCCGGCCCCTGACAACGTGTCTCTCTTTCACTCTTTAACTAAACACGGTAATAGATTAAGAGGCCTAATCTTTGTAAAGCTGGGCTGGGGCCTCGTCTTCTTTCTTTTCTCCATTTACCCTCACACGCCTCCCCCAACATGACCATGCCTCAATCTCCCATCTGCTCTTCAGTTGTGTTCCTAGGATCCTGGCCTTGGTCCCCTGCTTTAGAAACCTTGATGGACTGGGCCCTTTTCTGGCTCTTCGGGTCAAAGTTGGAGACTTTGCCCCTACTTCCAGACCATGCTCTGGATACACCAAATCCCTACAAGTCTGCTCCCTGGGTTCTGTCCTTTGGCACTGGTAACACAGGCATTGCTAGCCCAGAATGAGAGGGTGCGTGTGATGGACCCTGGAGGTGTGGGTAAGTGTCTCTCAGTGTGGAAGGCCTCTGTGGTAGAGCACGGAGCCAGAGTGGCCCAGGGAAGCTCTGTGGTCACATCCAGGAGGCAAGCATTTCACACTCAGGGCTGGCGTTTGCTGGCTCTATGAAGGTGTACTTGTCAAGGACAGTTAGTTGAGCAAACTTTACCTAGTGGGGTTTTAGCTCAATGCATCATGATTAAATACAAGGTATATGGTATTCGTACTCCAGCCTTGGCTTCCATAAATGTTAAGGAAATGACTGTCTTGCCCCACCCAGCAGGGTTCCTACATGCCTGCTGAGGACATTTCTATGGATTCTGGACTGTTAGGACAGAGCAGTCAGGGCCAGGATTTTCCGCCCCTTCCCTGCCCCCATCTCTTCCTTTGCCCCACCCCTTTCACTCTTCCTGTCCAGCCTCTGACAAGGTCCCGTGGTTAACTGGTAAACCAGCAAGAGAAGTTGCTGGGTGTCCCCAGAGAGGTCTGCATGGCACCTGGGGGCCTTCAGGACAGCCTCTGCCCAGTACGGAATCCATCTGCAGCACTCACCACAGACACGCAGTGCCCTCTTTTTCCCCTATATTGATTTTTCTTCGTCGCTGTATTATTTCACCCCTCTTCTCTGAACTGT
Source organism: Peromyscus californicus insignis (assembly GCF_007827085.1). NCBI lineage: Eukaryota > Metazoa > Chordata > Mammalia > Rodentia > Cricetidae > Peromyscus > Peromyscus californicus. The sequence goes on from NW_026294617.1 coordinate 31,281,068, forward strand.
GTTTCAGACAGAGCGAGAGACTGTGATGGAAGTCGGCCAAGCAAAGACGAAGGGTGGGGGAGCCGCTGGCAATTCCAGTTTGACGCTAATGATTTGTGTACAATTCAAGGTCAGAGGATGATATGTGAGGCTTGCGCGCCCACCCACACAAGCATACACAATTTAGTACTTGATTATATCAGCATATAGCACTAATACATCTCATACCGCCTGTTCACTTGACTCTCCAATTAGAAAGAAAACGTGGAGGGCAGGGACCACATGTGAGGCTCCCATTGTTCCCCATTACACCCACCACCTTATTAGGCACATAATAGGCATTTGATAAATAAGTTTTGTTAAAAGAGGCTTGCCTCTGTTAATGAAATAAATGTGTTCTTGAAATGTTCTGAATAAAGTGAGTTTCTGCAAATGGGATCTGATTTTAATGACGCCGGGAGGGCTGCACCAGGAGTATGGTGATAAATCCTTTTACAAACCAAACAATCATTACATTCGGATTGCCATATATGTTTTTTACCCTCTTGGACCTGAACTAGGGAATCTCCACCTGTGATCTATTTTTCCCCCTGCAGCTTTTATTGTATTCTGGAAGAAATGTGCTACCTTTATTCCCCCCCCCACACACACACACACACGCACGCACGCACGCACGCACGCACACCATTCTGCACTGGCCTTGAGTTCCTGGCTGTCCTGCTGGAGCCGCCCCAAGTGCTGGGATTACAGGCACGAACCACCACACCTGGTTCAAGCAATGTGCTACTTAGAACAGAGAAAGTCATAACTCATGGGCGACAGGAGTGTATCTAAGATTCCTGAAACATAATGTACCAGAGAAAACAACAGTCAAAACTAATATTTGTTGAGCCTCTTTTGCATACAAAAGAACGGCTTCTTATTGTAAAGAAACTGGGGAGTTTACCCCCAGGCATACTGTCACTAGCCATTGAGTGCGAGATTGGAACCAGGCATCTGTTTGCTTCCAAATCTGGAATCTTCTCAACAAAAGAGCTTCTAGGTCTCCAATCTTATCAAGAATGATCATGTTAACGAGAAATAGTTACGTTTAAGACTATATTTTTGCATCTGGAGCTGGGAACATGGCTCAGCCTGCCAAGGGCTTGCAGTGTAAGCATGAGACCAGAGTTTGGTGCCCAGAACCCAACTGAGAAAAGCTAAGCGTAGTTTATAATCCCATGTACTTGGGAGGCAGAGGCAGGCTGATCCCCGGAGCGCTCTGACCAACCTGCCTAGCCTATCTGTGAGCTTCAGGCCGCTGTCAGATGCTGTCTCCAAACAAACAGACAAAAAACCACGGTGGGGAACTGGAGAAATGGCTCCGTGGTGAAAGCACGTGCCACACAAACATAAAGACAGTCCCAGAATCCACACAATTGCTGGGTGGGCGTGGCAGTCCGCCTACAATCCCAGCACTAGGAAGTTAGAGATGGGATTCTCCTAAGCATGCCGGCTAGCAGGACTGGTCATATGGGCAAGTTCTGTGTTCAACCGAGAGACACTGCCTCAAAGAACAATGTGGAGAGTGATCTAGAAAATGCCTGACATTAACCTCAGACTTCCACACACTTGAATTTATGCCTTTCCCCACATACATGTAAACACACATGTGTGCACATACACATACATATAAATGCTTAGAAGAAAAAAAGGTGTGTGGATCCTGAGCAGCGACATCTGTGGTGGTCTTTGGCCCCCACATATGCCTACACAAGGGTACACACACACCCATTCCTCCTCTCCAGTGAGTACATCACACTATGCCACAAGCAAGGAGGCAGAAGCTAAATGCATGGAAAGTGCTGAGGGTGTACCTCAAGTGGTCGAATGCTTTTCTGGTACACTCAAGGGCCTGAATTTGATTTGCACTACATGGACAGAAGATAATGTGGCATGGTCTCTACATCTGGCTAGTGAATGGGGCCAGCATTTGAATGCTGGTCCTTCTGCTGAGGCCACTGCTCACTACCCTCCATAGCCTTTTACGAATGGGATGGCCTGGCTTCCTGGAGATGCATAAGTAATCAGTGTTCTGACTCCTGGAACCAACATAGCATCATGACTCTTCTGGAATTGAATTCTTTCTCTTCAAATTCCTTTAGAGATAAGTCCGACTCTCCAAGCATTAACAAAACCTTACAACCAAGGAGGTGTCAGGTAGTGTATGAACCCCACCTGTACGCATGTGTGTAAAGTAATCATACTTTTAAACCCTAATTTGGGGTATCATTTCTGACTGGGCTATTTATGAAATCGATGATTATGTATTTGATCTGTGCAAATGTGGACCCCCCCCATGCAGTCCTCTAGATAATCCACCTCTATCTTTAGCAAGGCCTCAGGGACAATGCTGTTGATACCTAATGTATACGAAAGGTTGGCCACCCAACCACTCAGGATTCATTTGATATGAATTCATTCCATTCCACCTCCCACCTCAATACTACAAGAGTAAATTAATGTGTGGAAATGCTTCTAGCCCACTGACAGAAAATAATATTGAAATTTAGGCTGAACATACAAACCTGGAAGATAGTTTCACACAGAAGGGAAGGGAAGGGAAGCCTAGGTCTTGAATTGAAAGGACCTTGAGTTCAAATCTCGACTCTGCCATTTATGAGCTATGCACCTCTAGAGGGAAAGTCACATGGCCTTTCTAAGCCCCAGCCCTCTGGGATATAAAAGGAGATGATGCCTTTACAATGGTATGAGAAGAATCAATGAGGAACTGTGTGGACTTTATGCTTAACTTCGTGTTTAAAGAATGGGATATACAAAAATAATAAATTGGTTTGTTTCTCCAAACAGGAGAAACGATGCAAACATTTTTTTTCTTCTCTGTGAGTGCTACTGCCGGGTTTGAAAAGAAACTCCATTCTTACAGTAAAGCTACAGGAAGCGAATTCTAAAATAAGTCTCTTCCTGTGCATAGGTTTATCCAAATTTCCTTCCCAATTTTATTTATTACTGTTGACATTTTATTGCTTAAAATAATCTTGTGTGATCCCAGGGGAGCCACAGAAAGGGTGGGGTGCTCTTTCTTATATGTCAACATTGGAATAAATTGTCTCAATCTCATGTTTGTGTGGGAAGCATGGCAAGGAACGGGCTGATGGAAACCCTTGTGGTCTGCTGCAGTTCTGCCTCATGACCAGTAGACCAGGTAAGACAGAACTGTGAAAACCTTCGCTTGCAGCTAAGGCAGGGGGTGAAGGATGGCATCAGAGCAGAAACATGTTCCCAAGTCACTGGGGACTCAGCTCGGCCATATCTTGACCGGCAAGCCAATGAGACCCATGGAGCTGGGGAATCGATGTTTTCAAGGCCCCATGGAACTCAGCTTTCCAAAATCAATGAATTTTTTGTTTTGATATGCGGTGTCCTTCTGTGAAAATGACAAGGAGTCTGTGGCAGCTTTCGGATGTTGCAGACAAGAATTCTTTATCTGGAGGGAAAAATAAATCTAGGAACCTGGGTAAGAGGAATGTGAAAATCCCTGCCTAGGTCCTTGCCAAAGTCAGGCTAGAAAGTATTAACTCTCAAGCACCTTTACATTGCTTCTCTGGTGGCCCGAAGAATTACAGACCAGATATACAACAGCACAATACGCACAATCAACCACATTCTACCAACAGCAACAACAGAATTCACTGAAAATGGAGCATTTCCTTGAAAGCTGAGATGGTGGGAAGAGTGAGGAGCAGAGACCACAGAAGACCACACACACGTCTCTTTCTCCATCTAGTCATCACATTCTAGTGGAAGAGGTAACTTCCTAGGTAGAGGTGAGAAAATGAGACCAGTATGGTACTGACACTTCCAGGTGGCTTTCCCCGCCATCTTCCTCCATGGGTGTCCACATGGAGGCAAAACTGCATCATGTTTTGAGCTCAGATTTGGATTCTAAAGCCTTTTCTTTGGGTCCTAGGTCTGGAGCTGACTCTATGGCATTGGACAGTCTTCTTAATACTTGATGCCCAAGTTTCAAGATCACTTGAAAATAACATGAAAGTCATATGCTCTGCACAGATATGAGCACAGAATATTTCAGCAATATGCCCCCCACTCTGCATCAGTGTCCCCTAACCTCTGCACTGTTGGCATTTTGAGTAAACAATTCTTAGCTGTGGGAGCTGTCTTACGCACAGGTGGATAATTAGTAGCATATCTGATTTCTACATGCTAGATGCCAGTAGCAGTCTTAATGTTCCTGTTCCTACAGTGGTTAAAATCAAAACTAACTCCAGACAGTGTCAAATGTCCACTGGGTGAGGAACACGGCTTTGGTCCAATCAAGTTCTGAAAGATGAGAATAACTCTGCCCTTCTCTTTGACAAAGATTTTAGACATAGATTTTAATCTCTCCTTTAGAAGTGTAAGGAATTATGTAAGTATAGTTATTGGGGTCTTAGTTTCCTCATCATGAGACGATTATTTTCAGGCTCTCTCTCGTTCTAAATTCTGACCCTGAGAATTCTATTCCTAGCTCTCATTTCATTAAGGACTCAAGATAATGTATCCCTAATTAAAAACCTATACAGGTAATATGTGTTTTACTAGAAAATACCAGAAATTCAGATAACAGAAAAAATGAAGGAAAAGACAATGAAGTCATAGAAAATAAGGAAAAGAATTATTACTTATCATCCACCTACTCAGAAGTAGGTTTTTTAAAAACACATGTACACATAGATATAAAAACATACACGTGCATATACATTCATTCAACACATATCCATATATCTCTCAATTGCTTATCATTTATGTTATCAATTCTAGCTAAACCTCTATTTTTACTGTTGTTACTAGTCTGTCTACACACACACACACACACACACACACACACACACACACACACACACACACACACATCTTTTCCCCCTCATATACAACATCCTTCAAGGAATAGCTGCTCAAAGCAGGTTTGCATAGACATGGATGACGATGAAATCCACACCCCCTTCTTCCTTCACAGAATTTTAGCTTTAACTGAACACACTGGCAGGCCAAAAAATGTTTTCAACTACTCACTTCAGTCAGCTCTCCTTCCCCAGCGAAGGGGCCATCCTCCTCAGTGCTTCAAGCTCAAGGTGTACAAGTCAAATGGGACTCTCTCCCTTTTACACTTAATGCCACCCATGGTCACTTGCCTCATCTGTGACTTTCTCTGCGGGTCTATAGCCAGGGCCACATGCAGTGGAGTCCCAATTACTTTGTTCTAGGTGTGTTGTTCCCTAGCGTCTCTCCTGCCAATCACTTTGATCAGGATAGTTCTCAACTCCTTTTGGATGCCTGAAACGGCTGCCCGTGGCTTCTTGTATCACCAACTAGGTCTCAGTAATGAGTGCTGGAGGCTTCCTTCTCCATGCAAGCCCTCTCTCTGTTCACACTTCCTATCCTCTACGCCCCACTTCACAGGCCACTGCTCTTCCACTCCCCTTATTGATGAACATTCTATTCAAAGTTAGGTCACTCAAAGCCTAGGACTGCCATCTTCTCAAACAAGAGGGGAAAACAAAACAAAATGAAAACAGAACATAAATGAATTGACGTTCCAGTCGACAGCTGTAGCTAATTACCTGTCATACTAACAGGGCATATCTTTGTGTTAAAGATTATCGATCAAGTATTTATTTACTCTGGTTTCAGAACCACATTTGAATGTTCACCAAACTAGGTGAAGTGTGTCAACTTCAGGTAACGATTTTCTTGTAACAGTCACTTCCATCACAGCCTACGCCTAGACTTAGTCCAAAGGAGAGCTTGACTTTTCCACTAAGAGGTGTGCAAAGGAAGAGCCCCTGGATTTCATCATTAGAGCTCGTGGATGGGGATGTACCTCCTCTGTACTCCAGCATTTGCCTACATGGCAAGAGCTCTCTCTTTGACCTCCAGCACCGACAAACAAAAACAATCGAATCACTGTTTCTCGGATAACATGTCACTCTTGAATATAAATAGGAGTTTGCATGCTGCTATCGTTTTATAAAATCTTTTAAATTCAGCTTTTGGGAGAGGATAAATTTCTTAAGGGCAGAGGCCATGCCTTCTGCTTCCTCTGTGACACTTGCTGTGATGGGAACACAGCTGGATGGGCAGTTAGTTGGTCCTGGATGAATGTTGCTAGGTGATTTCTATTTGAAGAAGAAATGGAGAGAAAAGCCTGAGGGCTCAGAGGATTTGTTTGCATGCATTTTGCTGAGAAGAAACATAAATGCGCAGAGAATTGAGTGTGTGGACAGCACGGGGGCTTTGGCCCAGGAATATTCAGAAGCAGGAAGTTACTACGTATCTAAGAGCCACAGCTGGGTCGTGGCCTGGAAAGCAGAGGACAAAGGGTACAAACAATAAACACCTTCAAACATGAGAAGGCCAAGGGAGGGATTCTTAAAGAGGAAATGGAAAAATCCTGTTAATAACTGACTTGGGTTTAGAGTGCATATGAGACAAAGGTCCTCTGGAGTTCTGTTTCCTTATTTCAACAAAGGCAAAGGTTTCACATTTAGCCATAGGATTCTATTCTGTACTGTGAGGCATAACTTTGATACCAGGCCTGAAGCTGTTAAAAAGAAGAGACCAAAAGGTACAGCATGGCTGGGAGGTGGCGGGCCACACCTTTAAATCCAGCACTCAGAAGACAGAGGCAGGAAGATCTCTCTGAGACTAGGCCAGCCTGGTCTACAGAATTCCACGACATCCAAGGCTACATAGAAAAACCTTGTCTTGAAAAGCAAACAAACAAACAAACAGTAACAACAACAACAAAAGCAAGAGGGGGGTCTAGCATGTTTGGGACCAGTAGTTCTGCTCAACCCAAGTGAGTCTGCATGTTCTCACCTCTACAGGCTCAGGCCTCCCCTTTCAGATCCTCCTTTACCAATACCACTTTATGAAATGTCACAAGCCATCCGTGGTGATTACGGTGTCCACAAATACGTTCACAAATTCTTGACATTCTCTTCTGAAGAGAGCTTCTAATCTTCCTTCCCTAGAGAGTAACTGGACTTCATTATTTTGCTGCTAATGAATGGAATAATGAAGAAAGCGAAGGTGTGTGACCTTGATGCGATCTCATGATAGGCACCATGGCTTCCTCCTTGATCTCTCTTGAATTACCCTCTCTGGGGAAGACAGCCACCATGTCTGGAGAGCAGCCAGGGACGTCAGTCCATTCTGGAAGGCACTAAAGCCTCTATGCTGAAGCCATCTGAAGGCGTTATGAAGGATGCGGGTACTCGAGGCCCAGTCATTCAAGAGACTGAGACTCAGTGACATCTTCTTGAGTGTAACCTACGAGAGATATGACCTGGGAACTCCCAGCTACACTGTTCCTGGACTCCTCCACCCTGTGAAGCTGCGAAGCTTGCAGTAGAATTTGTTATACAGCAATCCATAAATAAGATAAGAAGTTTTCCAATAGAGCTCTTTTTTTTTTTTTGAGTTTTAGTTTAAGTTTTTTTTTAAAGTACTTTAAAGTAAAAAGAAATGGTGCTCATTATTTTGGACTACTTATTTACCTGCTTTTAGTAAATCCAAAAGTTTAACTGTGCTTGCTGCCAAGACTGACAGTCAGAGTTTGACCCCCAGGATCCACGTGGTTGAAGGAGAGAACAGACTTCCATAGCTATCCTCTGACCCTGACATGTATGCCTTGACATGTGTGTGTGTGTGCGGGAGTGTGTATGTGCATAATCATGCAGGTACACACACGTGCACACAGTAAATACATATCAGAAAATTTAGAGATTGTAAAGGTTCAGGTGAATTAAATCCCAATCTCCTTTGTAACTCCTAGTTTTAACAAAGACAAATGACCTTTCTTATATAATGAGGTTCTAGAAACATCTAGGGCATGCATTAAAGGGTGTGGAATTATTTTCATATGCTTGAGATGTTTCTGTACTCGATATCATTTAACTTATATACCAAAAGGTATCATTTTCCTTACTAAAGCATGGTGAATAAGTAATTTTTAGTTTTGACAGTCGAGGCAAGGAGGAACAACCTTGTAACAGCCAAGGTGCAGGGTGGGGAGGGGTGGGGTGGGGAGACACAGCTACTGTTTTGTGGCCTGCCCGAATGATTTCACATATTTACGACCCTATTTATTCTAGAACTTGTCCTTCTTAGTGTGTTCAATGCTCAGATTACAGACATACAACAGATGCCTAGTGAATGAAGAGGCAGTTTTTAAGAAAAGCTGAAGCACGCTTCGACATTTTCCCAGAGAATTTGAAAGACGTGTAGATCAGAGGAAGTGTTTCCTATTTTTTAAATTACACGTGAAAACATACATAATGCATGTTAAGGACCTGTTGTGGTTTGAACGTGTCCACCATTTGGCTCATGTGTTAGGACATTGGGTCTCCACCTAGTGGCGCTGTGTTAGGAGTTGGAGGAGGAGCCTTAGTGGAGGAAGTGCATCACTGATCCATTTCTGGTCGCCTCCGCCTCTTGGTCCACCAAGGCACAAGGAGCGGAGAGGTTGCCTGTACACGCCTCCCAGTATGCAGCTGATGGCCACGATGCCTTCCCCTCTGCCGTGGGCTGGATCCCTTGTTAAACCATGACGTCATTACCCTTCCTTCCCGATGTTGCTTTTTCAGGCATTCTGTCACAGTAGTAGGAAAAGTAAGTCGCAGGAGGATGGAACGCTATTCTAAATGCTCTACAGAAGCAAGTACATAACTGTTCTAACATCATCATCATCATCATCATCATCATTATTATTATTATTATTATTGGTTTTCCGAGAGAGACAGGGTTTCTCTGGATAGTTTTGGTGCCTGTCCTGGATCTGTAGACCAGGGTGGTCTCGAACTCACAGAGATCTGCCTGGCTCTGCCTCCCAAGTGCTGGGATTAAAGGCGTGCGCCACCATCGCCCGACAGCATTATTATTATTTCTGTGCCCTAGATGAAAAACCTCAGGTTTAGAGAGGATCTGTAAACTGCTCATGGTCTGGTCCTGCAGATGATGAAATCCGGAGCAGGGGACATGTCCTGGCTTCAGGCTGGTTCCTGATGCCACACTACATCACCACCCTTCTCTATCCTTCACAGGTCCTTCTCTGTCCCTTGCTAGGCCACACTAGGAAGCTCCCAAGTTGTGAGAAGGTAGAGAGGGAGAGAGCCCTCCCTATAAAACCCGCCTCTTGTGGTTTAGGGGAATTGTGTTTATCCACGAGTTTCTCTCACTAGACCGCCAATTTAACACTCTGCCAACTGGCCAATTATTCCCGTTCATGTAGAGTTAAGCGGGTCCTTCTCCAGCTGTACACCTTCCTTGCTCAACATAATTAATGAAGCCCATCAAAATCCTGGAAAACAAGCCCAGCTCACCAGCCCCTCTCACTGATGTGTTAACAGGGGGTCAGGTGGTCCTGACCTCACCACAGGATGTTTATGTGGCCCTAAGGCTGCTCACAAATGGTACGTGTTGATGACAGGGTGTGAGCCAGTGCTGGGGTGCTGCTTTTCATAAGGTAGCCAGGTTACCAGATGCACATGGTATTGTGGCAGGATCTGATCAGCTCAGGTAAATTACGACAAGCAGAAATTATGATGAGCAGGGCTCAAGACGGGCTGGGTGGAGGGTGCTGGGGAACTGCAGTCTATTCCCAGGGGCTCAGGAGGACAGTCTTTAAGGGGTCATGCAGAAGCTTGCAAGCAGCCAACAGAACCCTTTCACCCTGCTTCACCTTTGCTGCTGAGCACCGTGCACCGCCTTTCTGATCACAGAGCAGATGTTTTTGTTTTGGTCCTACATCTTGCTGTCCATCACAGTGGCTGCCACCCACAAGAGGCTGTTGAGCTCTTGAAATGTGGCTGATCTAAACCCAGAGTGCTGTAAGTGTAAAGAACACATCCAAATCCCAAGGTTTGCTAAGAAAAGAATATAACGCTGTTCATTTTTACATAGATTACATGTTGACAAAAAAACGTATTTTAATACATTGTGTTAAATGACAACATATTAAAATTAGTTCCAACAGTTTTGTTTTACCTTCTAACATGGCCCATAGACATGGTTCGCATTTGTGGCTTGGACTATGTTTTTATTGGGTGGTGGTGTTCTAGAAATTGGGACATCTAAAACTGTCACAGCACTGGGAGGGATGCAAAGGCCAAGTGATTTCCACGCCTTTTCCCCGGGCCTTTTTCTTTCACACAAATGGGTGATATTAAAATGAGTATTAGCCACTGCCAAGTCTGCTGTGTGCTCAGATGTGAACTGCCTCCAGTTCCATTCGGCCACCCTTCAGCCCCACAGCTTCACAGGACAGGCTTGGACTTGTGCGAGCACACACACACACACACACACACACACACACACACACACACACACACGGCGCTGTGCTTGGACTTGTGGGAGCGCACACACACACACACACACACACACACACACACATACACACACACACACACACACACACACACACACACACACACACACACACATACACACGGCGCTGTGCAGCATCTGTACGTAACTCATTCTTTCCACACAGACCGGAAAAGCTGACTACTCTGTACTTAGTGGTTTTTAGGGAACAGTCATATGGACTTGAGACTGCTTCCTGCGGTGTGTGATGATTGCAAAGGGCAGTAATGTACAGAAGAGGGTACCAGAGGGGGCTGCTATCACGCCAGCAGTACGGGGGGGGGGGGGCCTTCCATTCCCCTGGTTAGAACTGGTTTTTGATATGGGCGCTCTTTACAGCAAAGCTGATTCTTCTCCTTGTACTTCCTTACTTCCTGGCCTGACAAGCCCATGAAAACATCTAGGACCTCGTTGTGTGAACTGGCTGACATCCAGGTAGGACCGCCCAAACGCGTCTTCAGATGGGTCAGACCGAAAAGCAATAGAGAATGCAGGGATGCGCATAATGCAGGTATGAGTGTGCCTGAACCTCTCTCAGGAAACATACTACTAATCAATGAGCATTGTTAGTTTGGACACTCACTGAGGCCACTAGTTACTGCTCAGCAGATAACCATGGGTAGGAAAACCGCAAGGTCTTATGTATGGGTATTAATCGAGACACCACACTGGAAATCTCTCCTTGTGTGACAATGTCTGAGTCTTTATATATTTCATCAAAAGCAACAATATAGTGTCATAATGTTCGGGCCTGTTGGGTGGTGGTGGTGCTGCACACCTTTAACCCAGCACTCAGGGGGCAGAGGCAAGTTGAACCCTGAGTTTGAGGCCAGCCTGGTCTACAGAGTGAGTTCCAGGACAGCCAGAGGTACACAGAGAAACTCTGTCTCAAAAAACAAAAAAGAAAGGAAAGAAGGAAGGAAGGAAGATAGAAAGAAAGAAAGATAGATCAGGCCTGTTGAAGCTGCCCAAGTAGTGGAATATGGTAGATTACTTTATAAAGAGAGAAAAGTTTAGTCGTTTCGAGAAAAGCCCAGAATTGCTATGAATAGTTTTTAAGTGTAGACATGCTACTTTTATTTATTTTATTGTTTTTATTATTATTATTTTGTGCATGCACGAGCACATATGCACAGAGGTGCCAGTGGAGGCCAGAAGAGGGTGCTGGATCTCCTGCAGGTGGAGTTACAGGTGATTATGGATGCTGAGAACCAAACTCAGGTCCGCTGCAGCAAATGTTCCTCAGCCAGCAAACTACTTTTAAAGCGTCCAGCTGTGTTCTTCTTAATACTTAACAAAGAACAGTCTTTACAGAGGACTCTTCATAAAATAGACACAATCAATTAATATAATAAAAACACCAAGCAAAGAGAATACATGATACCGGTATTTATTATTGTTCTAAATAAGGAAAACAAATGTTTTCATAATACTATGAGTTTATGGGGGGGCGGGGGGGAGAAACGCTTGTAAAAGCGAACAGTCTAACCACAAGATAGGATTAGCTATTTGTGGCTCCAGTGGTACAAGCTCATGCAAATGTCATGAGCTAACTTCACACATTTTGTTGGGTGTGTGTCCGAACCTCAACAGATGGGGATATTCACTGGAAGAGTAGGATAAAGAGGCCGGTGAGACGGCTCATCAGGTAAAGGCTCTTGGTGTCAAGCCTGAGGACCCGAGTTCAATACCCGGGACCTCCAAACTGAAAGGAGAGAAGCGACCCCTGTACGTTGTCCTCTGACTTCCACACATGCAGACCACAGCAAGCCACACCCATGGGCGTGCCCCCCCGCCCCCACCCATGGGCGTGCCCCCCCGCCCCCACCCATGGGCGTGCCCCCCCGCCCCCCCCATGGGCGTGCCCCCCGCCCCCACCCATGGGCGTGCCCCCCCCCCGCCCCCCCCATGGGCGTGCCCCCCCCGCCCCCACCCATGGGCGTGCCCCCCGCCCCCACCCATGGGCGTGCCCCCCCCGCCCCCACCCATGGGCATGCCCCCCCCGCCCCCCACCCATGGGCATGCCCCCCCCGCCCCCCCCCATGGGCATGCCCCCCCCGCCCCCACCCATGGGCATGCCCCCCCGCCCCCCCACCCATGGGCATGCCCCCCCCGCCCCCCACCCATGGGCATGCCCCCCCCCGCCCCCCACCCATGGGCATGCCCCCCCGCCCCCCCACACACACACACATACCCAATATGAAAGAATGCTAAAAAAAGAATAAGAAATAATAGCAGGGTAAATTGCAAGTGTTTCGATTGCTTTTAAAGCACAGATACAATTTGATATTTAGATTCACATACAACATGTCATTCAGAAACCATGATATCCTAACATTCAGCAGAGGACCATAATCTTTCACATCATTTCCCTTTTATTTGGTCATATTTTCAGTCACTAAGTTCTAGTAATGATTTCCTCTGACTGCCTCTGTGCCCAGTCTTCCTAATATTAAATATGGTTATTTTTCTACTGTTTGGGAGCAAACCAAAGACTTTGTACATTCTAGGTAGTTCTTCCACTGAACTCTTCCTTAAAATGTTGTCCTTTGGTTATTAGACAGTCATAGTCCATAGCTGGGCCTTTAACTCTTTTATAGCCCAGGCTGGCCTCAAACTCATGACCTTCCTGCCTCAGCCCTCCTTAAAGGTCAGTGTCCAGGTAAATATTCTCACTGTGCCACTGGAAGTAGTAGAAAGATCCCTCACTACTCTCCCATGCCAGTGGAATTCACTGCACTTTTCTCTGGTGTGCATGCTGCCCTCCAGCCTGGCCACGATCTGAACTGTTCATGTGAGAAGCCTCCTTCCGCTTCCACTGGCGTGCCTGCCCACCCACTCTCCTCCAGCACCTGCTCATCCTGGGTCCGTCTGGAAGCTGGCGCCCTCCACGGGGCTCCTGTGCTCGCTCAGGCTGTGCGGACTCTCGTCTTTCTCACTGTCTCACTGCCTTGGCATGTAGAGTTTTTTTGTTTGGGTTTGGTTTGATTTTTTTTATTTCTTTTTTAAGATGCATTTATTTATTATGTATACCATGTTCTGTCTGCAGGTTTGCCTCTGCACCAGAAGAGGGCGCCAGATCTCGTTATAGATGGCTGGGAGCCACCATGTGGTTGCTGGGAACTGAACTCGGGAAGGGCAGTTAATGCTCTTAACCTCTGAGCCATCTCTCCAGCCCGTTTTTTGTTTTTGTTTTTTTTTTTTTTGGTTTTCTGAGACAGGGTTTCTCCGTGTAGCTCAGGTGTCCTGGAACTCCATTTGTAGACCAGGCTGGCCTTGAACTCAGAGATCTTCCTACCACTGCTGGGATCAAAGGTGTGTGCCACCACCTCCCAGCCCCATGCAGAATTTAGTACGATTTATTTCAACTTGACACAAGCCAGAATCATCTGAGGAGGGGCCCTCAATTAAGAGAATGCCTCCGTAAGACCTGATATAGACAGGCCTGTATTTTCTTAATTAGTGATTGAGGGGGGGAGGGGCCACCAGTGCTGGCGGTTCTGAGTTCTATAAGAAAGCAAACTGACATCATCAGAGAAGCTTTCTCCTGCAGCAGATGGGAACAAATATAGAGACCCACAGCCAGAAAATATGCAAAAGAGTGAGAGACCTTGGAACACTCAGCCCTCAACAGGATATTTCCATCAAATTCCTCCCATCGGGGCTCAGGGAACCCATCAGAAGAGAAGCTGGAAAGAATACAAGAGGCAGAGGGGATGGAGGACACCAAGAAAACATGGCCTTCTAAATCAACATCATCTACACACCTATGGACTCACAGAGACTGAGGCGGCCCAGGGTCTGCACAGGTCTGCAGCAGATCGGGCCCTAGAGCTGCAGGAGGAATGGACACACGCCCTCACCCCTAACCCAGAAGTTAGCTCCAATCGATAACCACTTGCAAATGTAAATTTAGTTTTCTTCAGGACGTCTCACTGGGGAAACAAACCTCTCTTAAGGGTAGGCTGTACGCCCAGAGAGGATGGCCAACAGAAAAGGAACTCAATGGCCTCTTTGGGGGTTCCTTGCCTCATAATATGCCAGGCTTTAAAAAAAATTATCCTTTAAAAAAATCTATCTTTTTTATTTCTTATTTTTAAAATTTATTTTATTCATTCTTTTCCTCCCTCCTGCTTCCCTACGGATCCTTTGAATAGCTATCGTGGCTTCCAGGTTTGTGTTTTGATGGGATTCCTGAGCGTGCCAACAAGTGGGTCTCTGCATCTGTAGCTGCTTCTTGTGCCCTTTGGGGTTCTTTCTTTTCCTGTTTGTTTGGTTTGTTCTATGCCCCTGTGTTGTTTTTTTTTTTTTTTCTATTCTATTCTACTTTATACTGTATTATATTTTATTTTATTATTTTCCCATAGATGCCTGTTTGTTTTCTAATGAGAGACAGAAAGAGGGTGGCTCTGGATGGAGGGTTGTGTGTGGAGGGGCTGGGAGGGCATACGATAATCAGAATATATTATGTGAGAACAAATCTATTTTCAATAAAAGAAAAAATGGGAAAGAAAGAAAAAAAAGAGAGCAGGCCGAGCAAGGCATAAGGAGCACGTCAGTAAGCAGCACTCCTCCACGGCCTCTGCCTCTAGGTTCCTGCCCAGTTTCTTGCCTTGGCTTCCCTCAGTGGACTGTGACTTAGGATATGTAAGCCAAATACTCCATTTCTTCCCCCAAGTTGCTTTTGGTCATAGTGTCTCATCACAGCAATAATAACCCTAAGGCAGCTGGTGATACAGTACTTGATGCCCAGCATTAATGTGGGACCCATTTTATCTTCCAGACAGGACTTTCTGGGGCTGCACACTCTGGCTGATGGCACATGGACATCTCTTTAGTCCATTGGTCAAGTTTTACAATTCTCCATACTTTTGTTGACCTAGTGACCAGTAGGCTTCCATTAGGGAGAAAAGCTAGACTTGCTCTTCTGTCTGTAAATATAAGAGATACCCTTGGAGAGTTCTGGACTGGAGTCCAGGGTAATGAAGAATACAGCCTGAAAGGAAGGGAACCCAAGATTCAGGAGGTAAAGTGAAACTGGGCATGTGGTCCATGGGTCATCACTTTCAAAGCCCAGGAACATCTAGGAAAGTTGTCCGGCCACCATCTTTGATATACCCAAATATGGGAAGCCAGAGCTGTGGCCCTACCAATACATCTGAGAAGTCTTGCTCCGAGGATATCTCAAGAGAGTGCTACAGAAGCCTCATGTTGCCTCTGCCATGAGGCAACTCCGCTACCGACCTTTATTCATGGAGATCCTGGGGAAGGTAGCTCAGCACACACAGGCTCCGAAGAAAGCAGAAGAAGAGCCACAGTCTCTCTGAGTGATGAAGGAGGGGCCTACCTTTTAACATGAGAGGTGTGGTGAGGATGGAGCTGTGGAAAACAGACTGCTTTGTCCTGTTGAGACATTCAACAAGGGGCTCGGGAGATGGGTCAGTGGGTAATAGCATTGCCCCGCAAGCATGAGGACCTGAGTTTGAATCCTCAGCACCCCCACAAAAAGCCAGGCCTGGCCATGTATGCCTGCAACCTTAGTATCAGTCGGGGTAGATAGGAGGATCTCGGAGCTCCCTGGCTAACCATCTCAGCCAAATGATGAGCTTCTGGTTCTGTGAAAGACCATATCTCCAGTCAACAAGGCAGACAGGAGTAGAGGAAAATACCAAATTTTTTGCTCTGGCTTCCCCAAATGTTGCATATGTGTGTTCCCCGAAATATTGTGCACACTAATAAACTTATTTGGGGTCAGAGAACAGAACAGCCACAATATTAAACATAGAGGATAGGCAGTGGTAGCACACACCTTTAATCCTAGCATTCCAGAGGCAGAAACCCTCTGGATCTCTGTGAGTTCAAGGCCACATTGGAAACAGCCAGGCATGGTGACTCACACCTTTAATCCCAGGGAGTGAGCCTTTAATCCCAGGGAGTGATGGCAGAAAGCGGAAAGATATATAAGGTGTGAGGACCAGAAACTAGAAGCATTTGGCTGGTTAAGCTTTCAGGCTTTGGAGCAGCACAGTTCAGCTGAGATTCATTCGGGATGAGGACTGAGAGGCTTCCAGTCTGAGGAAACAGGATCAGCTGAGGAGCTGGCAAGGTGAGGAAGCTGTGGCTTGTTCTGCTTCTCTGATCTTCCAGCATTTACCCCAATACCTGGCTCCAGGTTTGATTTTATTAATAAGAACTTTTAAGATTCCTGCTACACACACACACACACACACACACACACACACACACACACACACACACACACACACACGATTTTTAGAAAAATTGTAAAATTGATAACTGCCTGTGCTGGTTTGAGGATATCCCCCATAGTCTTGGGCATTTGAATGTTTGGGTGGCTTAGGGGATGTGGCCTGGTTGGAAGAAGTATGTCTCTAGGGGTGGCCTTTCAGGATTCAAAGCCTGACACCATTCCCAATTTACTCTCTCTGGTTCAAGATGTGAACTCTTGGCTTTCCTTTTCCTGCCACCACGACCGCCACCTGCTGCTGTGATGGACTCTTCTCCTGGAACCATAAGCCCAAGAGATCACAGCATCTCTTTCGTCTCTAAGATGTCTTGGTCATAATGTCTTATCCAGCCACAGGAAAGTAGCTAATACACTGCTAAATACATTTAGATATTAAACAAGGAAATAAACAAAGGCCACTTTACTGTGTTCTGGTGTTATCTTAGGTACCATTTCTCCATTGTAAAATGGCAGTAGAGTTGGTAGCAGTTGTGGGGGGTATAGAGTGCACACTCCCTGGCCTCACCACAGGGCTGCTGATTACCTGCATTCTGCACACCTCCCGGGGTGATTCTTAGGTCCATAAATGCTCCAGAACTCTGCTTGATGGTTTATAAGCTCTCTGAGTCAACAGGAATCTTCTCATCCCACAGCACCTTTCAAAGGCATTCTCACAGAGGACCAATTAAAACCTCTTTCTTCCATAATACTATTATAAAACTAATTCCTTTCCCTCAAACTTTTCCGTCTTGGCTGTTTCCTCTTAGTCTCATATTTGCAGACTCTGACAGAACGTCAATCAGGATTTTCAAAAATCTTCCAGGATGTGTATGGAAATGATTTTATTTTACCCATCGATAGAAACCTTTCCCTTATTATGTGGATTTCTGAGCACTCTTGCCCACCGGTTCCCTCAGCTGGGAGGCCTGGATTGAGCCAGTGATGAGCTTTCTGTCAATACTTTGCCTGGCACCTGAGCTGCTGGGTACCATAGGCTTAGTCAGGGTCATGGAATCTAAATTGTTTTCGCAGTCCTTGAAGTAAGTCAATATTTTCAAGATTCCATAAAAGACTCTGCAGGTACGATCATGAGATCTTACCCCAAAGTGGCTGGAGGATGACGCTGGCATTTCTGTCCCCTTGAATATATGCATTCCAGGTAAGAAGACTTACGTCCCGAATGTCATCATGGCTTTATTTTGTTGCTGTGATAAAATACCCTGCCCCAAAGCACACAGGCAAGGCAAGGTTCATTTGCTCACAGTTCCTAGTCCATGATTGGGGGGAGTCAAGACAGGAACTCAATGTGTCACAGCCACAGTTAGAGGCTGAGGGAGAACGCATCCTTGCTTGCTTGCTGTCTTAGTGCTTAGCCAGCTTTCTCTGATCTTACACAGTTCAGGACTCAACTCATAAAATGCTGTCACCCACCATAGGCTGGGTCTTCCTCTATCAATAAACAATCAAGACGATTCCCCACAGGCTAATCTGATCTAGATAGTTCCTCCACTGAGAACTTTAGATTATGGCAAGTGGACCATTAAAAACTCACCATCACAAGGGTGTCGTAAGTTTGGTTAAAGCCTGCTCTGCTTCATTAAGGCCCCATAATGCTGGAAACAATCATGTGAGTTTTGCTGCAGTAAGTTTCAGCATCAGGTAATTTTTGATAGTCCAACAGAAGGGTGTTGAAAGCCGCTGCAGAGGTCCAGAGTGAGCCGCCCGGCATTCCCCAGTGCTCCCGAAGTGACGATACAGGAGTAAAATTGATATCAACATAAAGAGCAAAGAGGAGGAGAGATGGTAAGAGCAGTCAAGGGATGTCAGTGACGTTCTGGAAGATGGGAATCGGATGACAAAGCAGCTCGTACAGAGCTGGTTTCAATAGTGCAGTGGGAGCGGCAGAAATCCAACAAGCTGAGAGGACATCGGCAGCAGAGGCATTTGGAATATCAAGGCAGGAGGCAGGGGTATTGTTGGAGACAGTAGGTTCAAAGCCTGAATCCTGCAGCCCTAAAAAAGCTAGGCTTGGCCACCCATCTTCAATATGCCAAATGAAAAGATGAGGAACTACAAAAATCAGAAAAAGGAGATCTATTCAACATGACCAAATTGGGAAAAGAAATAAAGGGGTCCGGTGGCACCCCTCTTCTCCCTCAACCAAGTCCAGAAGGTTTGGAAGTAAACAGGGCAATAGATGTGCACACCTAAGCAATCGTGGTAAAGGTATGGTCTCGCTCAGGTCATCTCAGCTCCAGTCTGTCCCACAAAGTGCTCTGGGCAGTTGTTCAAAGCACCTGAAATCTCTTCAGGAGAGACAAGTTCCTCCTCTGACTGGCACTGGGGAGGGGTCCAGCCTTTTCCATGCCCAGGGATGAGATTCCTGAGGAAATTCAAGTTTCTCGGGGACTGTTGTTTCAACGGCCTGATAGCCAAAAGGCACAGTGTCTGTTTAGAATATGTCCACAGAGCTGCACAGGGAAATGAGTTGAAGGTCTGTGAGGAGAAGAGGTAGACTCTTCCCCTTCCCCAGACTGGAGGAAGGAAGGTCCCCGACTCTACAGAGATGGAGCTATCAGACCCAGGAGCCCTAGGATCCTGGGTATCAAATGAAAACGGGGTGTGAGTAAAAGTGTACCCAGTCCTTAGTGACACGCCCTCACTGTCACCAACACACCCACCACCAACTCTTTGTCCATACTCGGTTTCTAGGGTCAGCAATGAGCTTAGGAATCTCATCCGTGCCGCTCAAGGGACACTCACCTATGGACACTGACCCAGGGCACTGGCTGGGCTCTAGCCCAGTCATCCCAGGGCAAGTGAACTCCGGAACGGTGCCACACTCCTAAACAGATGGTTAAGGAAAAGCTCGTGATATTATAGAAAGAGAATGAACGCAAGGGAGAGGCTGCCTCGGAGTAGGGGAGCAAGCGGAGCGCAGAAGAAAACCTCATTTCAAAATGATAATTAGTGTTCTTAGGTTATAAAGGACAAGCCAGAGAATAAGAAGGGGCTTACAGAAATTGAAAATGTGGAAATTAAAAATGAAGTATTTGATATCAAGGTTGGGAGACAAAGTTAAGGAAACCTAATAGAACATGGGATAAGAAGACAAAGACATGGAAAATAGAAAAGAAATGAGAAATCAGAGAGCCATCGAGGAAGCTCACAATGCAAGAGAAGTTCCAAAAAGTTCAATAAAAAGAAAGAAAAATGTCTTCAACCCCAGATATATTAGGAACATACATTATCAGATGCTAAAATAAATTTCTTAGTACCGTATATCAGGGATTGGCAAGCGGCGTGGTGAGCGAGAGTGCCGGCTGCCCAAGGACCCAAGTTCAAGTCCCGGCACTGAGTAAAGTCCGGGCTCGACTGTGCAAGCCTGTCACTCCAGCCCTGTGAGGGCAGAGGCAGGGGGATCACAGGTTCAGTGAGAAACCTGCCTCACCTGAGTAAGGGGGAGAGTGATATAGCAGGACACTGGACATCCTCCTTTGGCCTCCAAGCATGCGCAGACATGTCTCTGCATGCACCACACACACACACACACACACACACACACACACACACACACACACACACACACCAGATAAATATATTTCATAGCATCACACATAACGAGGGAAAGAAGCCACACTAAGGTCACAAAATCTTAAAGATTCAAGAAGCTCTTGGAGTGAAGGTGTAGACACACATCCCCGGGCCTCTCAATGCCATGGATGTCACAGGATCATGAAGAAAGGTCTTCAAGGCAGGGTGTGCTCTAACTTAGCGTAGGGTTGAGAATAGAGAAATGCAGTCCGTGGGGATGAACAAGAAAACGACTTTAGTGAAGTCAAGTGGCTGCCTTTGTGGAGGGGGTTGGGGAGGGTTGTTGCTGCCATTTTTTTGGTTTTTTTGTTTGTTTGTTTTGTTTTTACCATTAGTCTGATGGCACTGTCTGGACTAGGTGCATGTGTTTCTTGGGAAAAGTAAACACGTATTTAAGGAAACTGACGGAAGAGGCTCCAGGCTTGTAAAGTGAAGGATGTTCAAAGACATTCCCAGGATGCTTGTGGATCCTGGAGGCCTGAGCTTCCTGTGGAGCTGTTATAGGTAACAGGTTTCTACTAGCAGAGCTCACACATTAGGAAAAATGAAAGGAAAAGTGGAAAGCATACCCACTAACGACACGCACTGAGCCACACATGACCCACATGCGGATGAAACCGGGTACCACATGTACGATGTAGCCCGTCCGCCATTGCCAGGACTAGAGGCCAACATCACCTTCTGGAAATCTGTCGCTCTGCACCCATCTATGCGGGAACCATACTTGTGCTCTGGGTTGCCTGTGTCCTCCCTTGGCCAGCTGGGGGCCGCAGGCTTTGGTTTCCTTCCGGCATAGCTGCTTCCTTGGTTTTTGTTTGACAGTGTCAGGGGTTCAGTTTGCCTTCCCAGCAATCTCACCGGCACTCCACGGGTTCAAGACACCCAGCACCCCTCAAAGGCGCTCTTTTAGACGGCTTTGCGAGTGCCTCTCCTAGTTCCTAAAAGCGGCTCTGTGTCCCTCACGCCCGCGTGTTCTCCAGGGAAGCCCACAGCCAGCTGAAAACATCTCTGGCCCACATGTTGCTGATTTTCATCAAATGGCTTATTAAATAGCCTTGAGTCTTAGACACAGGGTTGGGCACTGTGCAAACACTATCTGGGGGTGGAGATCTTGTTTGTGAGAAACAGCAGAATTATGGAAGTAGAATAAGCAAGTCCAAAGTAAGGGCTCCTTGTTCATCCCAGAAATACGTATTTTAAAAAAAATAGACATCAATGCAGGAGGCTCAGTTATGACAACTGGACACAGAAATTTATTTTTACAAGATGGGAGGCACAGGGACAGAGACAGATCAAAGGAATAACGCGGGGGTATGTCCTGGAGCAGACTGGGCAAAGAACTATGGCAGAAATTTGAGTGATGTTTTCATTGCTGAAGTTTTAGCTTTTTACAAGAAAGAGAAAAGTTGGTAAGGGATGAAAAGAGGAAGTAACAAGAAAAGGGAAGAGCGTGGGCGGGGAAAGGCTGGGGTTGACTGGGGTTACCCACCGGAGCAGGAATTTACCACGAATACACCCCAATGACTAGGGAATAACGGCATGAGTTCACCCAACTGAAAGTCACTTGGCCTCAAACTGAATTTCTAAGAAAGAAAAGGTCGACTTTTACTTTTAAAATAGGGATTTTTTCCCTTACTTAAAAATTTTTTTTTCTGGTGGCAGAAAGAACATACGTATATGAGAAAATTCGGAATATTCAGTAGACTAGGAAAATAACAATGATATGTCAGAATGCCATTCCTAAGAGTTTAGGTGCTCCTCAACTTTCTAGGCTCCTGAGCAGCACAAGCTGGTCTACCTACAGCACATCAACTGTGTGGGGAGCTGCTTATTTTAACATTAGGAGCATTTCCATATGTGTAATCATTTGCTAATCCCATACTTTGATTTTTAGTATATACCCATCCAAAATATTTCTGTTGGTCTCAATTTTTTACTATTAAAAGTAATGGGCAAGAGTTGTCGAGATGGCTCAGTGGTTAAGGGCACTGGCTGCTTCCAGAGGACCTGGTTCCATTCCCAGCAACCACAGGGCAGCTTACAACCACCTGTAACTCCACTCCCAGGGGAACTGATACCCTCTTCTGGCCTCCACAGGCACTACATGAATGTGGCACATAGACTCACGTACAGGGAAGGCGCTCACTTGTATAAAATAAAAATAAACTAATAATCT
Source organism: Peromyscus californicus insignis (assembly GCF_007827085.1). Classification (NCBI taxonomy): domain Eukaryota; kingdom Metazoa; phylum Chordata; class Mammalia; order Rodentia; family Cricetidae; genus Peromyscus; species Peromyscus californicus. The sequence goes on from NW_026294617.1 coordinate 31,303,489, forward strand.
CCTTGTTTAATTTGATCATTATGACATATAAATTCTACAAAGTTGACTTCCTAGATAAAAGTCATTATAAAAATCTTTTAACTTTGTCTGTTTGTTTGTTTGTTTTGAGACAGGGTTTCACTATGTTTTCCTGGCTGGACTCAAACTCATAGAGATCCACCTGCTGAGATTAAAGGCATGCTCCAGCCACCATGTCTGGGTTTGTTTCTTCTCCTTTCTCTTAAAAAAAAAAACACCCAGAAAGTAAGTGCCTTTCAACTTGTTTCGGAGAGAAACCTTGGTCCTACTGGTGTCCTACATGAGTAACTGTGTAACTTTCTCGAAATCAGTGTATCTAATGTTATCAAACTATTTTCATTGCCCAAGCCAGTCAATAAAACTAAGCATTGGTCGTGGTCTTTTGGTACTGACACCGCAGAAGACAGCATGGACTAACATCTGGTGTCTTGTATAACCCATGCCAGTCTGTGTGTGCCCTGTGCCTGCACACAGCATGAATGACTAACTACATCGATAGCTATGAAAATACCCATTCACAACCAGCTAAACATCTGAAACGGTTTGTTTGTAGAGAGACACTCACACGCTTATATAAGCATCTTGAAACTTGTTTGAAATGGTAGGCAGTTACTATTTCATTAGAAAAGCTGCTACTTCTGCCTTCCTGTGCTCTATGCTCAGAAGCAATTGTTCTGGTGAGCCCTTGCCAGGGAAGATTCTGTCTATTCTGAAGGCACCTCTTCTGAGATGGAAGGGACCCTCCATGCAGATTGAATCCAGACGCTGCTTCAGCTGACTGAGCCCTTTCAAAACATGACCCCTGCAGCTAAAGGTCTCAGGGACCCACTTGCAAACATCAGGATCCCAAAGGACCCCTTAAAAACAACAACAACAACAACAACAACCGTGTTCCAGCAAAGACTTTGCTTCTAGTTAGCACACGCAGAAAGGTGTTAGTGAGGGTCTCGGAGGACAGAGGGGTATCATCTCACCCATATGTCTACAGAACCTGCAAGTTGGAATTAATCATCTTTGGTCTGGCTCGGAAGAAATGCCCGCATAAAAACAGCCTGAGTAGAAGCATAATTTGTATTAAGATTAACAATGGGTCATTTGACAGTACGCAATCTCATAAACCTCGTGACGCATCTGGGCTCCCACAAGCACCCTTGCTTATGGCCTCTATTTTTGCTTGCTTCTGAACTTCCTGGTAAAGTGTATAAAAGGCTGCATTTCCATTGATATATATTTCTATATTTTAATGAAATCATTATAAAATATCAAAGTCCACATTTCAAAGACGTTTCCTACTAGCTCCCGATTGCAGCTGATGTAAAATCAAGCCAACACTTTTATTTATTCAGACAGGACTTCTTTAAATCTAGCGGGCATGTGGAGGCGAGAAAGCCCTCTGAGGTTTGGGAGTTGGACGTCTGTGAAGGGTAAGAATGAAGTCGCAGAGCTCAGGCCTGTCTATGCTGGCCAGCACCACCTCCAGCCTTGGAGATTCCATCAACCTGGGGGTTGCGGGTAGAGAATGGGGGTCACAAGCGGGAGTCACAAGATGCAAAGTTTCCAGGTATCTACCTAGAGGACATTGTCTGTATTCCACAAGGAGGGGTGCACAGATAGCAACTGAAAGTAAAGAGACACCCCCCTACACACACACACACACACACCCCATGAATTCACTAGCAAGTCTTGCTGAAATCAAACCAAATGCCAAGGACAGGAATGCTTATACTCCTAAGTCATTTGATCAAGATGTCTAACTGTTGCTGGCAAAATGGCAAATGTTTAGACGTTAAACAGTCCTACAAGACGCACTCTCCCACTTCACTCTGAAAATACAAAAACACTCTGATTTTTAAAGGCCAAGAGTCCATATTTCCCATCACTCATAGCCCGTTAAGACAGCTGACAGTTCGTCCAGGTGGTATAAAACGGTGTTAGCTAGGCCTAAGCACCCCTGCTTTCCTATCACCCTTTGGCTAATGAACCGGAAGAAAAACTATAGAGGGATGCCATACTGGGTCATGTGACTTCTGCCGCCTGCTTTCCTCACAGTGAAAATTGGATGTATTTAAATTTTTCTTGGCTGCAGTCAAGAATAGGAGGAATAGGAGGGATTCGTGTACAAGAAAGGTTTACCGGGCCACTCTTTCTCCAACTCTGCGAGGAAACCGCACAAGGATGCACAGGGCAGGATTTCTGCCGATTTTCAGGCTCCACTCCAGGCCTAGCCTGGTGCCCATGATACGCACGGGACAGCCTGGTACACAGGTAAGAACGGCTCCCACTGGGCGCCACTTCCCACTTACCTGACCGTGGGCTGGAAGCGCAGCATAGGCCATGGGCGGATTCATCACTCCTTTCTGCTTAATGAGAAGCATGCGTTTCTGGTCCTCACTCAGGTGCGCTCTGGGAGCCTGGAGCGGTGGTGGAGGCGGAGGCTGCTGCTGGGGAGGCTGCGGCTGTGGTGGCGGCTGGGGCTGCGGAGGCTGCTGCTGGATGTAGGGTATCAAGGGGTTTTTGTTGGGGTTGGCCATGGGGGGCGTCATTCTTGAACTCAAGTCCGCATTGAAATGGGTCAGAGGCTTAGTGTTGCCATAGGTGAGAATATTGTGCTGTTTGTTTAAGGAGTTTGTACCCAAGTTATTTGGCTGCTGACTGATCATGTTCATGTGATTCGAAGGGAGGTAGTTGTTGATGGTCGTCTTCTGCAGGCTGTTGGCCATTGCAGGCACTATAGTGTTTTGGTTGTTAAAGGCTTGGGGGTACATCATTGGGCTATTTGGTTTTTCTGCAGTAAAAGCTGCTCCATATGGACTTGACGGAGGCCCTAAGGGAGACCAATTTGAAGTCTGATTTGAGTGGGGCTGCTGCTGCTGCTGTTGCTGCTGCTGCTGCTGCTGCTGTTGCTGCTGCTTCTGCTGCATGAGTTTGGCCCTCTGTTGTTGCTGGGCAGCCATCTGCTTGAGCTGCTCTGCTGGGGACATGTCAGAGCTGGGCACTGCCACGGAGCCCGATCCTGACCCCGTCACCGTCACCGAGACTGGATTAAGGAGATAGCCGTTGCCAGGTCGAGGGGGGGCTTGGTTTGGAGTGTGGGCTTGGTTTGGAGTCTGGGGGGACTGGACAGCACAGTTAGCTGGCGAGCTGGCAGGGTTTGGAGCCACAGGGGTGTTGGCCACAGATGGCAAGCTAGTGGCTGTGGAGACAGTAGAAAAGGGGGGACCAGAAGATGAAGGTCTGGTTTGGGGCGACCCCATAGAGATGTGTGCAAAAGGAGAATGAGAGGCATCGCTCTTCACACTCGCACTCTCATGGGAGAGTGGGGTCTCCATGGTCGTCTGTGAGAATTCCTGATCCTTCTTCTCTTCGAAGTCTTCATTGAACAGGTCCTGGATGTCATCTTCCGGAACCGTGTTGGCCAGCTCGTCTATTAGTTCCTGCCACTCTTGGTCATTCAGGTTAATGTCAGAGAACAGCTTGTTCTGATTAGAAAGTGACGTTTCGGATGTGTCTATGCAGGCGGGGTCATCAAGAGGCTCCTGTTTGAGGTCCTTGCTCTGCAATATAGCAAAGCTATCCTCCAGATCCCCACAGCCATTGACAGGGAGTTTAATCTCAGGGAGCCTGCCATTCTTACCCAGATCCTCTAGCAGCCCAGGAGTGTGAGCAGCGCTGTTCTGCAAGGGCAAAGAAGGCTTGAGGTCAAGCTGGTGAAGGGGTGAAGCTGAAGGCGGCGGCAGGTTGTTGGGCAAACTGTTGATGGCTTCCATCCCCGTGGTGAGGTCCTTTCTGATGCGCTTGCTTGTGGGAGAGAAGCTCCCATCGCAAGCCCCATTCTGCTGGTCCCCATTAAGTGGTGATCGGGCCCCTTCCAGCTTCCTTTTCACAGTCTCTTGGAGCTGGAAGAGAAATGAGAGAGAAGATGGCTTAAACTCATATCGAACTCTTAACCATCGTGATGTGCATTGTGGTGAACTACCTTTGCGCGTAGGCATGTTCATGTATACGCACGCACACCTGTGTGCACAAGTGTGTGGACCTTGGGCACTGTCCACCCTGTTTTGAGACAGGGTGTGTCATTGGCCCGGAGCACCCCCATGAGGTGAGGCTGGCCAGTGAGCCCCGGGGACCTACCCACTTGCTTCCTCAGTGCTGGGATTCCAGGTAGACATGTGCCGGAATTTTCTGGTTGCTGTTCATAGGCTTTTGGAATAGAACTCAGATACTAGAATGAAGAATCTCCTTAGCCCATGAACTACATTTTAAGTGCTGTATAACACACCAAAAGGAAAGGATGCTCGTAGTTTCAAAATCAGGCGACACCATGATTCAAAATCTGTGAGAAAAGGCTTCATCTAAAAGCAGAGTTCAGAGAGCCGAGAGATACGCAGGGTAAAGGTCACAGGGAAGGGTCACCTGTGAGCAGTTTCCAAATTTAGTCCACACTTGAGATGCGGACTAAAACACATCGTTCTTGTAAAAGATGTCTATCCTCAATTCTCGCCACACCCCCGTAATCGAAACCATCAAGGAATTAAATCAACAATATTTTGAAGAACACTTATCAATGTCTTTCTTAAAAATCAGTTTATTGTAATGAACTTACAAACTGAAAAAACACACACGGAGAGATTAACATAGCATCTGCCAAAACCCAAGTCTACAGACCTCAATGAACTACTCAGTTAGAGCAGCCAATTGGAAGCCATGGAACTTGTCTTTGGATTTTATGATTTCATTATCAGTTACATCATTATGCACTTATCCACCACAAGTAATTGAAAAATCAGGAAGAAAGTCAAAATTAGAAAAACAATTAGTTTTATATCCTTTTGTGACTTCACCTGAATTCTGTTCCTCCTCAGTCACCAAATAGTAGCCTTTCCTGTTCTTACTACATTTATACTATACTCACACATACATTTCTTTACACACACACACACACATATATATTATAGAATAGATTCTCATGTGAGGAAAAACATGCAATCTTCTTCCTGAGAACGGGTTTTATACTTTCTTTTTTAAAAGAAATCTTTTTAAAAAAGATTTATTTATTTATTTTGTGTACATTGGTATTTTGCCTGCATGTGTGTCTGTGTGAGAATGCCAGATGCCCTGGAACTGGAGTTATGGACAGTTGTGAGCCACCATGTGGGTGCTGGGAATTGAACCCAGGTCCTTTGGAAGAGCAGCCAGTGCTCTTCAAAAACCACTGAGCCATCTCTTCAGCCCCGGTTTTACACTTTCCAAGTCCATTTTCCTGCTAGTTTTGTGGTTTCATTTTTTTTCTTTGGATCTAGATAGTATTCCATATATATATATATATATATATATATATATATATATATATATATATATATATATATCAGAATTTCATTATCTATTTATCTGTTGATGGACAACTAGGTTGGTTCCATTTTCTTGCCGGAGTGACCAGAGCAGCACAAACGTCTTATGAATATGGATTTCATGCATTGCCAAATGGCAGACAATGAAGGTTAATATTGTACATAGTCGAAAACTTGCGCTTGTCTCCTAATTGTTCTGATTTGCAGCTCCATCGGATGCTTGGTGTGTTTCCATCATCTCCTGTGACTTCAGACTTGGTGAGATTTCCTCTTTCTCACTACCATGCATTCTTTGTTGTAAATGATGGAATTCTTCTACGTTCCTTAATTTTTTTTTTTTCTTCTGCTCGTGTATATGATGTTCTGGGCATTTCCCTCGACTACAACATCCTCGACCATCTTCCCTAGGCTGATGGTTCCAAACAGTGTAGCCAGCGCCGTCTCTGCTGAGCCCCACTAACTCCAACTTTCTCAGACAGTTAAGGAGCATCTAAAACTCAATCCGATCCTCACCTCTTCCCCATCTCTGCATCCACACAGTTACCTAGGCCAGAGGTGTGAGCACTGTACACTGACATGCTCATCTCACGTCCATCCATACTGTCACTGTCCAGACCAGGGGACCATCTCTGGGTGACCCGTCCCCTCCTTTACCTGTTCTTCCGGAAATTCATTGTTTAGCCCTCTCCTGTCTGTTCTGTACACTGTGCCTGGCTCCTGCTCACAAGCCGGAAGTGATCAGACGAAAAGCTCAGCTGTCGTCTTTACATCTTCCTAGCCTACCTTCTCCGTTCTCCCCACACTTATCCAGTGTCCGCAATCCGCTATCAATTCTCCTAAAACTCTTTTTAAAAGTGAGTGTGTGTGTGTGTGTGTGTGTGTGTGTGTGTGTGTGTGTGTGTGTGTGTGAAGTAGGGATCAAACCCAGGAGGCCTTGCTCATGCTAGCCAAGCACTGCGCACTGAACTGCACCCCAGCCTTCTTCAGCCTCCTAAAGTTCCCTAACTGTGTCAAGCTTCCTTCTGTCTCCAGGAAAAATAATGTTTTCTTAGCTTGGAAAAAATCTCCCTTCCCTCCTCTTGCCCTGGTTAATACTCCCTTTCCCTGGTTAATACTCCCTTTCCCAGGTCAATACTCCCTTTCCTTGGTTAATACTCCCTCTCCCCCCGACTCCCCTGTCCAATAGCTGCTTATGTTTCACATCAGAGTTCAGATCCCCCTTACTGAGTTGTGGGAGTTGCTGATCCCTCCCTCTCCCACCCCAACCTACACACACTGAACTGGATTAATCCGAAGAAGGTTTTCCAAGCCATCTATACTTCCCCATTGATCATACTTTGTGCCGAGAAGTTAGGGACCATGGCTGACTTGTTTCCTGGTATCTGCAGTGGTCAGGTTCTTCGCAACAGTTAATAAGTAGCTGCAAAATGAGGGAAAAATGCTGCTGTCTCATTCAGAGATGAGACCAGTGCGTCTGAATGACCACAGAAGCCAGCCTGGTGGCCATGAGGAATTTCTGATTGAGAGTCTTCTTTCCTGGGACAGAAGGGACACTCTCTTGCTCCAGAGAGTGTTAACTCTATGAATAGTTTATTAGTTTTATACCCAGTTCATGTCTTTGCACCTTTCTTTCTGCCAGAAAGGGATATGCCTGTGGCTCTGGTCAAAGAGTGTCCACAGAGTGGGAGCTGGGGAGACGCCTGTTATGTGGGTGAAGGTCTTCCCTTTGTAAGTTTCCCACTGGGCTGCATAAGCACAGGCGAAGGCCGAGGGCCTAAGTGATGCTGGTGACGTCAGAACGGTTCCTCTACCTGGGTACCCCGCACTTGGCAGAGACACTGTATTTTAGAGATCCTGTAGGTGAGAGGTGTTGATTCCCTGTGAACTGAATCTGTGAAGTTGACACGGCTTTAGAGGAGCCCCGTGGAGAGAAACACCGATCTGGTGATGTGAGTTTTAAGGAGTACACGCTTTCTTGGAAGCAGAGAACGCCCTTCTTTTAAAGTAAGCAGAGTCAAAGGGAACCTGGAGCCAAACTCCTATCTAATCCCTTTCCCCAAATCTTAGTTTTAATTACAAACCAGAGCCCATCATAATCACTCAGTTGAGGCTCTTAAACAGCTGAAAACGGGGACCTAACTGGGACACATCAGAACTTGACTTCAAAGAAAATGATGCCTCAATCCATCATGTTAGGGGAACACTGCTAGAAAATAACGTTATTTATGGAACAAACCAGGAAACCATGGTTCGGATCATCAGTGTGACAGGTGCGTGAATGTATGTAGCTCCAAACACGGTGACAGATTCAAGTATCACAGCTTAAAGGCCTACAGAAACGAGGCCCGGGCACCTCCTGAAGTGATGTTAAGCTTCAGAAAATGAGTGCTTGTCTTTAAAAAAACGAATCTGATGTTATTTTAGAACCACAGGTCCACGATTATGTTCTGGGTCATGTCATGAATGAACAGGACTGATAAATAAAGACACTCTACTTGTCCCCCCCCCTCCCCTATAAAACAGAGGCGGCCAAGCCTCCAAAGGCCAAGAGGTCTGCTTGAGAACCCACTCACCTCTAAGGAGTTAAGTAGGCGAAACACCGGAGCCCAGCATTATAGAAATAAGAGCCAGGCCCGGGAGTGAGTATGATGGCTGAAGACCCCCTTCCTGTGCACCAGAAGAGCATGCGTACTCAGCAACGCATGGCTGTGGGCCAGACGGGCCACGCCCAAGGCTCTCTGTTCTGCTTGCTTCCGAGCCCCTGGCAGCCCCCGGCAGCCCCCGGCTGACACTCAAAGGATGAGTTTGGAGAAATGTCTATAAATTGTCCCAAGTTTGGTTTCATGGGTTCCCCAACGGGTTAGCAGCACTAGCTCACAGAGTTACCGTGAGGGTGAGTTCATAGCAGATAATGTGCAAACACATAATTCTGCACGTGGAACCCAGTCAGCACTCACTAAGCCTCAGCTTTACTATTTTTAAAATTCAGTCACGACTGCCATGGGGACAGAATGCTTCCTGAGTCTTCAAGACACAGATAGGTATAATGGCAATATTTCTGTTCCCTAGCCGGCCAAACCTTAATGTTTCCCAAGCATCTGGAGTAGCTTTCATAATATGAACAACAAAAATCAAATTTGCAATTCAAGCCCCAGTCCAAGCGCTAATGCATGCGTGTCCTAGATTGTAGAGCAGGGGAAGCTATGTTGTTCAGGTTCAAACCAGATACATTCCCAGCACACGACCTGAAAGGGGCTATGGAGTAGATTCTCTTCCCCAGGGGCTTCATGTTCTCCACTGCTGGCCCCTTTTAGCCAAATCGTGATCTGTGTATGTATCAGCATTTGGGAGTATGAGAAAGAGCATTGAAGATGCTATGCCATGGTTTTTATGTTTGGTTTTGTTACGTCCAAAATAGCAGAGCAATCTTCACATCAATTCCCTCTGTCTCATCATCCATTGTTTTATGGAAAGGTGGTCTGAAAATCTAATTCCCTCTTTATGTCCCTCATGGGAGAAGGGGATGTGGGGAGGGAGCCGCGCAGCTGGCTGTGTGTTGGAGAATCTGACAAGCAGCTTGTTCAGTGAGTAGGAGACTCCTTGGCTGCACACGAGCAATTGTCCTGGGAGTCTCCACTCTTAGGGACTCAGGTCAATCTCAGCTCCAATTGCCTATCTCAACAAGACTCTGGCCCTCTTACCTCCCAGAGCAGAAAACCTCTTAGTACACTGTGCCCTCGTGAACAAGCATCGAAGCTTTACTGAGGCTTAGCCCGCTTGTTTCCATGTTACCACGCTTATATATAGAGATGTTTTCTCCCATTAAGGGAAGCTGAGCTGCCAGGAGCTGAAGTGTGCCGTTCAGCTAATGCCTGTGACAATATGGGTTGCTATCAGGTGTCAAGTGCTCTGGAGACAATAATTCCCCTTCCAGAATGCTCTAGAGATGGCCTCCTCTCTGCAGTGCGGCTTGATAGCTGGTGTTTATGTTGAATTACAGGATACACGTGAGGTAGAGGAAGTGAGAGAAAACCAGAGGTTGAAAGGGGCAGAATGGTGTGTGCCCGTGAGTGTATTGTGTGTCCCAGATCCACAGCGACAAGAATAGCAGATACCTGAGCGTCATTGTTTACTGCAGGCTACCCACAACAGCTAAGCTATGGAAACAATCCTTCAACGGAGAAACAGATTGTTTTTAAAATGTGATACAGGCATAGAGGCTGATTAGATGACCCAGGAGGTAAAAAAACCTGTTGCCAAGTTTGACAACGGAAGTTTGGTTCCCAGGACCTACACAGTGGAGGGAGAGAGAAGGCACCCAAAGACTGTCCTCTGATCTCCACATGTGTGCTGTGACATGGGCACATGGGGCGCGCACAAGCGCGCGCACACACACACGTACACACACACGTACACACACACACACAATGAATATTTTTCAGCCACAGAGAAGAATGAATAAAATATTTGAAGGATAGATGCTACTAGAGATTATCATGTTAAATGAATGAATCCAGTCTCAGACAGTCAAATAATGCATGTTTTCCCTTCTTTATTGGTCCTAGACTTTACATAGCAGTACAAAAAAATCACATATGTCCAGAGGACGTGAAAGCAGGAGCAAGTGTCTGAGGAAGACAGAGACAACAGGAGAGGGGGTAGTTAGAGGGAAGTGCAGAGTGTGCTTGAAGTATACCACACGTGGAATGACCGTATACAGCCTGCTTTAATAAAATAATTTCTGAATGGACTGCTGTGCCTTTGGAGTTACAAAGCACATGTTATATGATCGCAAAGGATAACAGTTATCCTTACAACAGATCTTTGCACCAACGGAGCTGACTGTGGTGATATCGTGTTCCTCAAAATATTGTGCATCCTAATAAACTTATCTGGGGTCAGAGAACAGAACAGCCACTAGATATAGAGGCCAGAAAATGGTGGCACTCACACACCTTTAATCCCAGCATTCCAAAGGCAGAGATCCGGGGATCTCTGTGAGTTCAAAGCCACACTGGAAACAGCCAGGCATGGTGACACACGCCTTTAATCTCAGGAAGTGATGGCAGGAAGCAGAAAGGTATATAAGGCATGAGGACCAGGAACTAGAGGCTGTTAAGCTTTTAGGCTTTAAGCAGCAGTTCAGCTGGGATCCATTTGGATGAGGACTCAAAGGCTTAGAGTCTGAGGAAACAGGATCAGCTGAGGAATTGGCGAGGTGAGGTTAGCTGTGGCTGGTTTTGTTTCTCTGATCTTTCAGTGTTCACCCCAATACCTGGCTCCAGGTTTGTTTTTATTAATAAGACCTTCTAACAATTCGTGCTACAGCTGATGGTTCTATATTGGGAAAAAGACAGTGTTTGGGGGGAGGGAATGGTAGGTGGCAGCCGTTACAAGGAAATGGACAGCTGAGGTCACAAGCTTCTTTAGTAGATGAACTCTAAATATCCTCAAGAGGCTTCGTGTGGTTTCTTTCCTCTTGTCACAGCTGTTTCCTCCCCCAGCACAAGTTTGTGTGACTTTCCTTTCCAAACTGTTAGAGACATGGCTTCTTCCCTGAGATTTGAAGATGGGTTCGAATCTATGCTGCAGATGCTAATGAACTCCAGGAGAGCATTGTGGTCACTGTGGTCTGTTCTGGGCAAACCTGAAGATGATTCACTAGGATCAATCATTGCATGGTTATTCTCCATGGATGAATCTGACTTGCTTATTTTGTATTTGATGGAGTGACCTAGCATGGACATGTGTTAGATATTCTCAGTGTGAGGATACAAACAGAGTGCGACCCACTTTCAGGACTTCCCCACAGATGTGGTACTCTTACAAAGGCTTTAAGAGTTTCAGGGATTTGGTTTTCATTTCTTCTGTTTTCAAGCTTGGTTTTGCAATAAATTATTTCTAATTTATTTTTGTCAGCATAAGTTAAATGTTCAGAGGGGTTTCACGGTGACACTGCCATATATACTTACAATGTATACTCGATCTTATTCAAGGAATTCCATTTTTCTCTAGTGTCCCCCCCACACACACACTTTAGTGGGACTGTGAAGGTGTTAACAAGGCGGATGTCCTGATTCTGCTTCAACAATCCCTAATTTAGCAGCTTCAGGTGACATCCAGATTAGGACGCAGGGTTGGGGGGAGGGGCACAGATAGCCAAAGAAATGCAATGAGTTCCTCCGGTGTCCTGAGAGAGCTGGGTTAGGATCTCCTGCATCTAGACACTGGGATGCAGACTACAATGACTGCTGCATTCTGATATTTTGAAGTCTGGGATCAGACTTTTAGAGACGCACACCCAAAGAACACAGATTATGTCCTGCTTGCTCCGGGGCATCTCAAAGTAGAACCAGGGAACTGTACTCTAGACTGAGATCTTCCCAGCTTCAGGGGATCATGAATTGAATGCAAAATTGATGGATTTCCATCCTATCTTCCATGAAAAGATATATATATATATTTTAACAGTTTCGGTTCCTCTGAGCATGGTAATATCTGTCACCATTGCCCATCCTACAATACCATGAATGGGGGAAGGGGACCACACATCTGTATGGACTCTGTGCCAGCAGCTTCAGGGTCAACCCATTTCCAAGAGCATGGACCATCCCAGAAAACAGGCACATCAACAAAGGTTCTGACAAAGGTTAGATACGTTTGTTTGAAAGAGATCTTCCCATCAGGCAGAACAGCACAGAAAGAAGAAGGAAAATCATAACCCAACTTGTGAAGCCCTTGCCAATCTCACACACTCTCAGCAATCAGAGAGAAAACAACATTATATGTGAACTTAAAAAAATCTGACGATATAACTATATGCCACACACACTGTGGTAATTTGAGTGTAATTGGCCCCCATAAGCTCATAGGGAGTGGCATTATTAGGAGGTGTGGCCTTGTTGCAATGGGTATGGCCTTGCCGGAGGAAATGAGTCACTATGGAGGTAGGCTTTGAAGTCTCATATATGCTCAAGCCACACCCAGTGAGACAGTTCACTTCCTGTTACCTGTGGATCAAATTATATTAACCCTCAGCTCCTTCTCCAGCACCATGTCTGCCTGCAGGCCACCATGTCCCATCATGATAATAATGGACTAAACCTCTGAAACTGTATGCTACCCAATAAATGGTTTCCTTTATAAGAGTTGCTGTGGTCATGGTGTCTCTTCACAGCAATAGAAACTCTGACTAAGAACACACACTAAGACATACTCCTAAGCATACATAAGCCTGGAGATTAAAACTCTGCTTGTGAGGAATCCAGAATGGTAGTTTCCTGGGTCCGTTTGGTTGCAAATGTTGGGTCTCTGGAGGAGACACTTACTCAGAAAATTTAGAAATATCCATTCTGAAATGCTTCAGGAAAAATGGGATCTCCCTCAAGGGGCTTTGCCCTTAGTGGGCATCAGTAATACCCGAGAGCCCCATGCGAAGGAAGGAAGGTCGCAAACATGGAACCCCGGCCCGGGGCCAGCACTGTCCACGGCATTTTCAGGCCACTGTGTACTCACAGTACTTCTTTTCAAATCGTGGATCACAGACACCCAAATCTGGCCGTGAGGTCCTTAACTGACTGGTTTTAGACTTTTCAAAATATGTTTTTTATGAATGACTGAATTTGGGGGTATGCTTTTATCCTTTAGCTATCCTTAAACATGGAGTAAATACCAACTGGCTGTACCACAACAATGGATCCCAACACATTGGGAGCAGTGGCAGACAAGGCCCTCAACACTTAGAAACACGATGTCCTAGGATCTCCCCAAAGCTCCAAGTTTCCAAGTATATATATGTCCACATAGGCTCTTGGCTTTCTCACAATTGAAGGAATAAATCACATTTCACCCTGGCTACATGAGTCCCAGGCACTCCTTTTATGTGACATTTAGGTAGTTATCACAAGCATTGATGAAACAATGAACCACTCATTAAGACTAAGATGGTAATCCCTACAATTACCAAGGCTGTATGATTCTCAGATCTCTTCACATAGCTTTCAGCATGAGTACGAGTTTTTATCAGATAACTTAATTTATCATTTAGTAACAGTTAAGATATTGTTGGTATGAAATATTCTAATTGACTGAAAACTGCCAGGCATCACGCTATGGGTATTGTATCTTAATTTTTTTTAAATTTATTTTTATTGAGACAGAGTCTTACTATGGAGCCCTGCCCGGCCTAGATCTACTGGCCTCTGTCTCCTGACTTATGGGAGTAAAGGCATGCACCACCATATCTGGCCCATTTTTATTTTTTATTTTACTTTTTTGAGATTGGGTCTCATGTAGCACAGGCTGCCTCCCAACTGGCTGTGCAGGCAATCTGTCCTAGAACTGTTGATCCCCTGGTCTCAGGCTCCCAAGTAACTGGATTACAGGGCCTACCACCATCCTTGGCTAGAGCTTTTCTTTTGCCGTCTTGACTAATCATCATAATAAACTATGATGGCTGCAGAATGCTTCAGCCAGGACAGGTAACTCACATTCCTCTCAGAGCTTGTTCTTGCCCATTCTTCCCCCCCCCATGGCTCCTGCCTCATCAGACTTCAGCAAAGCCTGCCCATAAATTCTAGGCGGTTTTGAACCTGTCATGGGGGGTCCGAGGAGGATCCGCCCATGGCTGAGTCAGGATTGCCTGTTTCACAGAAAGGCCGGGTGGTTTTCTACAGGAGAGATGCTGTACCACACTGTCTGTCACGTGCTTGAGGAGTGATAACTGCTACGGCAGGGCGGCAACAGCAGGCAGTGGGTACGTGCATCCAGCGGCTTCCGGCACTCAATAGCTCTCTTAGGAAAAGCTCCACAGGGACAAGCAGCTGCTGTCAAAACCCAGTCAGAGCCCTGAAGGGCTCTGTCTTCACACACACACACACACACACACACACATACACACACACACACACACACACACATACACACACACACACACACACACACACACACACATACACACACACATACACACACACACACACACACACATACACACACACACACACATACACACACACATACACACACACACACACACACACACATACACACACACACACACATACACACACACATACACACACACACACACACACACACACACACACACACACACACACACACACTCTGCATTTACTTTTTAAGGACAAGAAACAGTCTCCTCAGGGGCCTCTCCCAGTGGTTCTTACTAGAAGTCACGCATACATTTTCTATTCAAACATACCTGTAGGCATGACCGTGTGTTATTTTCTGAATTTTCTAATGGGATTGTATTTATAGCTGTAAAGAAACAAAGGAAGGAGGTGAGCAAGAAGGAGGAACCATAGGAGGGAAGGGGACACACGAAAAGAAGAGACACGATGGTGTCATTCCCAGATGGAGACTCCTACGAGCAAGGGGGGCCAAAGCGCAGCAAGCCAGGGCCCAGCCCAGGGTTCTGTTTGTTTTCTGGGAGGGACGAGGCAGGAGGAGAAACACTCCACAGAGGTTCCGTGCTTTTCTCTCCCTTGGGTCGGACCTAAGAATATTTTTATTCCACTGTTTACTCAAAATGTCCTCTTTCTCAATGAGGAATTCTCACTTTCGTTTTTAGCCCTTCGTGAGATCCTTTCTCTCTCCCCCTGAAGAAGTCGTGCACCAGCTTAGGAGATGCAAATAGCCCAGAGCTTCCAGATGTGAGGAGACACTTTTGAATAAAACCCAGCACACATTCATCTCCCTTTGGAATGCAGAAGTATTGAAATAGGTCTATAAAAAAAAAATCTCTGGTTTCTCTCGAAGAGGTCAAGAGCTCCAATTCCTAGTGAGCTGTCATTGTATTACACAGTGGGTAATCCAGGCAGCCAGGAGCCACCTCCCAAGGCGGACGCAGAGATTCTCAGATCCCCCCACCCACCCACCCACAGACCTATGCCATTATGCAAACAAACAATTCAATTCTTATTTCTAGACAGCACCTGACTCCTAGGCCTCCATTTCACCGCACATTTTTGCTCCGGGTTTGAAGGCTGAGGGTCTGGGCTTTCTTTACCAACAAGGTGATTGCTTTATGGCTATGCTTTTCCATGTGTACACGTATGCGCACCTGTGTGCAGGCCCATGCCTGCGCACGCTGGAGCCAGAGGTCGACGCTGGTTCATATTCTCTGTCCCTCTCTACCTTTTTGTGAGTCTCTCACTGAATCTGGAGCTGGGTGATTCTGCTAGACAGACTGACCTGGCAAGTTTGGGGTGTGTGTGTGTGTGTGTGTGTGTGTGTGTGTGTGTGTGTGTCTTCCTGTTTCCACCTCTGAATACTTGGATTACTGATAAACACGGCGAAATGCCCAGATTTTCACATGGGTGCTGGGGACCAAACGTGGGTCCGTAGCAAGCCCTTGAATCTCTGACTGTAGACTTTCTCCACCAACAGGACACAAAGCAGGCCAGGAGTGAATCCCCATGGGAAGGGTAAGATGTCCACATACACGAGCCATATGAGGCCTGTTCTCATAAATGGGCAAATACTAAGGCTGAAATGTCCAGCCGGGTGGCAGTACATACTACCATTCAACCTAGAAGCAGTAACACTCTGGAGTCTGCCAGCTGAGCCTTCCTGTGTGGGGAGATGCTTCTCTGCTTCATCCCAGCTGAAATACATTTTTCAAAAGAAATTAGACAGAGGTACTGTTGTTATAGCAACAGTCAGAGTCATTTAGGCACACAGTTTCCTTTCCACAACCTCCCTGACTCATGTGGGCAGTATTTCAGTTATGTAAGAGGAGTGGCCAAGGCTGAACCTGCATGGACCCTTTATCAGCCTTTAAGATGGGAAAGCCTGAGCCCTCTATGGCCAATCTAAAGCCCCAAGACAGTATTATGTGTTCCAGAGGGTGAGCAGGAAAGGCCAGCAAAAGCCCTCTGAATCCATCTCCTTCCATCTCCTGGGGTAGAAACTGAAAGTGTCAGTGCTGAATTTTCCGGCTTACCCAAGGACTGGCAGCCCCGAAGAGGAATTTCCATGAGCATGGTAATGCAGTCAGTGAACTGGGAAGTGACTTCATTATGTCAGTTCTATAGGACGCCAGGGTGTAGACGTCCTAACGGGGTAGCCCACACCGGCCACTGAAAACAATACTCAATTCCAAAACCATCCTGTACTGAAGACTCTTTCCAAGGAAGAGCCACCAGGCAGTTGCCTACATCCATACTAGGAATGTACAAGGGTGGTAAAAATCTGAGCCTATGGCTCATGGCCAGTGTCACAGGACAACTGTGTCCCCCACCACTTACCAATCCATATGTCTAAGTCGCAGCCATCAGAACCCCAGCTGCAACTATGTTTGGAGACAGAGTCTTGAAAGGCCATTAAGGTAAAAGAAGGTCTTTAAGGTGGTGGTGCCGGTGCCCTTATAAGACGAAATTAGGGAAGACCATGTGGGGACACTGAAAGGACATGTGAGGACACAGAGAAATGCCCACCTGCCAGCCCAAGAGAGATGGCTGCCTCAGTCCACTTACACTATTGCAACAAAATGCCAGAGACCGGATAATTTACAAAAAGCAATTTATGTGTCACAGTCTTGAATGCTGGGAAGTGCAAGATCAAAAGGCTGGAAGGTTCAGGGCCTGGTGAGCCCTGTTCCTATGGAATGGCATGGGGGTCTGGTGAGCCCTGTTCCTATGGAATGGCATCAGAGCCTGGTAAGCCCTGTTCCTATGGAATGGCATCAGGGTCTGGTGATCCCTGTTCCTATGAAATGGCAACATCTGGGCCTCCTGGCATGGTAGAAAAGCAAAAGAGAAAAACTACAAAGATACATGCTCAACTACGTTCATAGCAGCATTATTTGTAATAGCCAGAACCTGGAAACAACCTAGATGCCCGTCAACTGAAGAATGGATTAACTGTGGTACATATACACAATGGAGTACTACTCAGCAGAGAAAAACAATGACAGCATGAAATTTGCAGGCAAATGGATGGAACTAGAAAATATCATCCTAAGTGAGGTAACCCAAACCCAGAAGGACAAACATGGTATGTTCTCACTCATAAGTGGATTCTAGATATAAAGCAAAGAACAATCAGACTGTAACCCACAGAACCAGGGAGGCTATACAGCAGGGGGAACCCATGATGACTGTGGCTTATAATAAGTTTTGGTTTTGCACAATCACTGGGAAAGCCTCAGTGAAACATTTCACTATTAGGATAAGAATTTATACTGTATCAAGCTGATAATATAAAAGTAAATAAATAAATTAAAATGGGAAAAGAAAAAAATAAATAAATAAAAAGAGAAAAACTAGGTCCCTTTAGCTTTGTAGTCTACGCCAATCCCACAGAGTGACTTACTCAACTCCAGAGACCCTGTTAAGCATCAGCACACAGGGATGCAGTTTCAGCATCGAGTTCTAGGAGACACTTAGACCACAGCAAGGGCTCAGAAGAAACCAGCCTTGCTCACACCTTGAGTTGGACTGCCAGCCTCTATACCTGTGAGGGAGTACATTTCTGATGCTTAAGCAGCCTAGTATATTATACTTTGCCATGATAGCCTTGGTGGAGAAGACTAACAACTTGATTCACACCTATCCCTCTCCTCTCCGGGTCTTAGTTAGGTCAAGCTCTTAATAAGTACCATAAAGGACCAGCTTGCACCAACTTGTCCGGGCTTTGGCTTAACTGACCTCTGGGCACTGGTTCTGTGTCAGGTAGGAAGGACACTCTGGAGAGTAGGAGTAGGCATTTGACCTCAACAACTTTCGGGATGGAGATGCCAGGGAAGCAGGCCCCAGGTGTAGTCTGTAGTCTCCATGTCTCTCGGTCTATGGGGGAGAGGCTTCCTGAGGGAACTTACATGCAACCTAAGATTCGAGGAGTTCGTGGTCAGTTCAGTCAGTGGGAACACATCTTTGTTCAGAGAAGGAAGAAGCGCATTTGTAAGCAAGACCTCCAGCACTGAGGTCTGCCTTCAGCCACAGTGTCCAAGTGCAAAGTGGGGAGGGGGTGGTGAGCCTCGAGAAAGAAGCAGGAGCCACAGGGATCATGAAGAACCGGCCTGTGTCGGGGAGTGTGGGTTGGTCCAGAAGACATTAGGGGGAAAATCGTTACTTGGGAAGTTAATTTCTGATATGATAATGATAAGAAAGTATACAGTAAGTTACCTAAAGTGAAATCTTCGCAGTGATCTGTACTGTCTTGCCAGGGTTCCCATATCAAGATATCAGACTGGGTGCCTTCTACAGTTCAGTGTGGAGTGTTACCCTACCCTCACATGTTAAAGGCTTGGTCCCCTCTGGGAGGTCCCTCTGGACCATCACGAGGTAAGGCTGATCTAGAGGAAGTATCCATTTTCTCTCCTGCCCCTCTCTCTGCTTCATGGCCAGCATGCAGTAAGCACCCTCCTCTTCTATACATTTCTACATGATGTCTTATGTCACCACGGGCCCAAACAACGGCGCCAAGTGACCAGGGGCTGAAAACATGATCCCAAATCCATCCTCCCTCATTCTAAGTTGATTTGTCTCAGGTATCTGCCATGTGACAGAATGCTGATCAAGTCAGTGGCCATAACACACCCAAGCTTCGGCATTCTGGCAGCCAGGTGTCTGGGATCCAGGGGTTGATGGGGTTGGTCTCAGTGACATGCCTCTCTCTAGTATACAGAGGGTCCCATTTTCCCTCTGTCCTCACGTGGTCTCCTCTCTGTGATGCCACATCCTCTGTGTCTGTGTGTCCAATTCCTCTTTGTATGAAGACAGAGGTTATGTTTGTTGAGGACCCACAAACATAACCTTAAGGGCTTTGCTGCCATTTAAATGGCCCTGTCTTCAAACCTAGTCAGTCTCTTAGGACTTCAGCCTCTGAATTCGGGGGAGGCATGATTCGGCTCATACAGAATCCAATGTCGTCCCTGCATAGCTGATTAGGGGAACGTCTAAAGGTATTCTCAAGTTATAAATCAACAGGGTACAGAGTTGGCCTTAAAGAAAACAGCTCACAATTACTACTTTATCCGAGTTTAACAATGCTTTATTTTTAAAAGTGTCTGCTTCCCTGCATCCCTTACGTCCCTCATTGCTCTGACAAAGTTTATGGCACAAAAACAGCTTCAGGAGGCTGGGGAGACGGAACATCGGGCCAAGGCACTTGCCACCAAGCCTGAAAACCTGAGTTCCATTCCTGGAACTAGTAGAGTGAGAGTAACCAACTGCCCAGAGTTGTCCTCTGACCTCCCCATGTGAGTTGTGACACACGGGAGTGCACGCATGGACACACAGACAAATATTAATGAAATTATTACTATCATATAAAAAGTACTTCCCATTGAGCGTTTAATGTCCGAACTCCTGACCAACCCTCAGAACAGGCAGAGGTGGGTCTGCTGCGGTTCAAGAGGCCCTGGAGTATCCCCTTGTTCCTTGAGAATGAGTAAATGTTCCTTCACAGTGACACCTGACCTCAGAGGGACACATCAGAGGGAAAACTGAGGCAGAAGAAGAACAGGTCCCCCACTCCAGCCCAATATCCCAAGCGAGGGGTAAATCACAGGGCGAACATAATACGTGAGAGTTGGTCAACTTTTTCTCAGACTGTGGTGTGCTGTCAATGTCCTATAAAAGGGTAGAGCCAAGCGAGGCACGTCAGTGATTTCATCCCCAACCTAGCCAACCAGACATTATTTATGCACTTTCCATTAGAATGCTACAGTCAAGTTTGCATAGGATTTCCTATAACTACCTACTTGTGCACAGTTATGGCTCTCGTAAAACTCCCCGGGGACAGATTTTTTTTTCCACCTCACTTCAGAAGTTAAAAAAAAAACGGTAACAACAGATGATGATTTTAGAGATATTTTTGAAGTTGTTTGAACGGGAAAGAAAGGAGGGTTAAAAAAAAAAAGCCACAATGAATATTTTGCCACCTTTTGTCCAATCTAGCACCATAAATCAAAGGAACTGATCATAAAGGCACCAGGCAAGGCAATGTAATAGATTTCTCTGGCGACTGCCCACACTGCCAGATTGGACTAAATGAGGTCTGCATCCACGTGGTTATCAGTACTTAAAAATACCCCGAGTGTACACAACACAAAATGTCAGGAACTTGAAAAGCAAAAATATGCATGTGCTGTTTTCCAAATCTCTCTACAGCCCAGCAACTAAACAAACTTAATTATGTGACCAGGCAGCAGCTGTTTAACCTCTCCAGACCTCTGCTTCCTCCGTTCTAAAGCGAGAGGGCTGTGGTACGTGGTCTCTGAGGGCTGTTCCAGCTCCAAGAGTCTCTCCTTGGCCCCTGGATTCAGATCAATAGCCTACATTCACAACCACCCTGGAAGGCACTCTTCACTCAAATGCACCCTTGAACTGGAAGGTTCTTGCTCACTGAGATCTTCGTGGCAGAATGCAAGCAGTCACTGCTCATCTGCAAAGGTTTTTTTTTTTTAGTATATTGGGAAAAAAAAATTATACTTGAGTCTTAATTACAAGTATCTTCAAAAACCCCGCAAGTAAACGAAGTGTGTAAATTACATGATTAATTTAAAAGTAGATTTTTTTCCCCCTGATGGCACACCTGGTATCAGGTGCTGAGCTGGGTACAGAGGATGCGAAGGCTGCTAGGACTCAGATGTCAAAGGACTTGGCTCTGACTTTGCCCCCAAGTGTTGAACAGCTCCTGTCAGGGGTCTGACACAGCCAGCCCTGTTGTACTGACCGGCAGCTCAGGGAGTGATACAGCTGTGCACGGTTCCTCTAAATAAACAAAATAAACCGTTTTTAAAGAAATGCTATTCAGTGACATGAAGGGTCTGAACATATCTGTTTAGGTAATTAGATACCAGGCCAGGTTAAAAGATGTCAAGGGCCTAGGATGTGGCTCAGTGTACAAGGTCCAGGGTTTGAACCCCAGTACTTCAGTTAAAAAAAAAAAATTAAGTCAGAGTAGTGGCACATATCACCTATAATCCTAGCATTCAGGAGGCTCAGGCAGACAATACAAGTTAAAGGCTAGCCTGGGCTACATAAATGAGACCCTGTCTCAAACAAACAAACAAATCACATCTGTTGCTATTTCTAGCATTCTGTAGTAACACCTAGCTAAGTTAAACTCTGATAATATTGCCTCTAGCTGTGACTTGGCAAAGGGCCAACCTGATATTTCTCCCATCCTACAAAGAGCTTACCATGTAAAAGGATCGGTCTAATAAAGATGATGAGGGAAATGCTTAACCTACTTAAGATAGAGACAAGCCTCAAAGACTCAAGTACTCAAGAGACTCAGATTTAAATAAACAATTGATACCCACATTCTAAATTCTTCTCATATATTAGAGTAGTTCCCCAAGGGTGTTTATTTACTAACAGTTTGAATTGCACTTGATACTTCTAAAATACATCACACTCAATATATATTTACCACGATACTTCAATTCCCATTTTTCTCAATTCAGGAAGCTTTTTCCCCAAATTAGTTTGAATTAGGGAGCGTCTATTGTATTCATAAACTCTTCATCTAAACGGCAGAAATGACGACGATAACATCCGTCTTGGGTTTGCTGGAAGTCTGCGGTTTGACTTCCAGTCTGAGATTGGGGAAGAATGAACTCCGGCTGATTAATGGCCATTACTGATTTCTCGCAGCTGTAACTTATCGGAATATGTATACTCTAATACTGTACCCATGGTAATTATCTCATTACTATGAAGTGTCACAGAAACGCATTATGCGAAGCGAGCGTTGAATCACAGTTAGCAATTTCTTTTTGATATTAAGCCCGAGGAGCTTTGTCACAGCTTTGATGGGCTGCCGGGCACCCAGGCTGGAGTCCCCTGGCAGCTCTGTCACCTGGTTCCCTTTGTGAAACTTTTCCACACCTCGGCCTCTAATTTAAAAATGGGAATATTTGTGTGTGACCCCCTCACCGTGTCCAGAAGACCAAGAAGATGGCCTCAAAGGTAGCTGCTCATCCCCAGCGAAAGCACCAACGTGTTACTCAGTCTGCACAGCGGTCACTCTGGGTGCATCAATATTTAATGAGCAGGGACACATAATATTCAACAGGCTCCTTATATATATATTCCTCAATATTGCTAAACTAAGTGCATGACATGGCTAGACATGTGGCTCAGGTGGCAGAGTGCTTATCTTGTATGCACGAGGCCCTAGGTTGCATACCCAGTATCTTCCAAAGCAGGCATAATATAATTCCTACACTCCGGATCATTGCAAGTTCAAGGTCATCCTAAACAACATAGTGAGTTCAAGATCAGGCTGGGTTGCATGAAACTCTGTCTAAAACACAAACAAAAAGAAAAACCCAAATAAACAACAAACAAAGCTAGAATAAACAGGACCGTGAAGTCATCCATGCACTGGCCCAAGAAAGCAAGGACGGATAGGCCTCGTTCTGTACATCGTAGGTGTTTGGGGGGCGGCGGATACCAACACAGTTTTCTCTCACTTCTGAAGATGTGGCCTTAGAAATGCGCTGGTGAGTACTTGATGGTTACCCATCAAACATATAAGGTATTAAATATTTACAATAACAAATATTATATGTTTATACTTAACAAAGTAGGTGCATCATGGGAAATGGGCGCCATTGCTTAGATGAGAGAAGTCAGCAAAGAGATACAATGTATCAACGAGAGGCCGAAGTAAACCACCAAAGCTGAGGAGATGGCAAGGTTGGTAAAATGTTTGACTGACCGGCATGAGAACTCAAGCCCAGGACACCAGAACACACGTAAACAAAGCCAGGTGTGGTGGTGTATACATGATGTTCCAGGCATTTCCACTGAAGAAGTGAATTCATTTTTGCAAAGCCCTTTATAATTTATAAAGATACGCGTAACCCCAGCAGGCCTTGCAGAAATCATTTCCTCCCTCATTTCTTTATGATTGGGAAATTGCTTTGGAATTTTGGAACACTGATACTTTTAGTAAATGTCTTTCATGAAAAGCCAAAATCTAAATACTTTTTTTTAAAAAAAAGTATGAAGCAGAGGCAGAGAATCTCAGTGAGTTCGAGGCCAGCCTGGTCTACACAGTGAGTCTCAGGACAGCCAGAGTCACAGAGTGCGACTCTGTCTCAAAAAAACAGAACAAAAGAAAGAAAACCAACAAAACAATTGGATTATAAAAAAGCTCCACATGACTCGTAGTGACCACATTGGACAACAAAGCTTTAGAATTTGTCAGTGGGTCACCAAAGGGAAACAGATGGTGATGAATAGAGATCAGAGTTGGCACTCCTGCGTGTAAGAAACCTGTTTGGAAAAGCAGAAAGGGCAAAAAGCACCATACCCTGCATGCCATGAGGTAAAGTAAAGGCTTTCTCAGGAAAGGAACTATGGGTGTGTAGGACCAAAAGGTCAGAGGGCAGGAGAGACTGCCATGAAGAAAGGGACATTAGTGTTGGACAGTCCAAGAGGCCTACCAGAGGTGTCTTATGTATATGCCACTGTGGAACAACACTACAACATAGATTTGTGTGTGTGTGTGTGTGTGTGTGTGTGTGTGTGTGTGTATGTCATGTGTGTGCGTACCTGCAGAGGCCAGAAGAGGGCTCCAGATCCCCTGGAGCTGGAGTTACAGGTATTTGTGAGCCACCGGACAATGGGTTTGGTAACCTGTGTTCTCTGGAAGAGTAGCAAGCATTCTTAACCACCGAACCATCCCTCTAGCGTTCTTCCATCTTGCAATGCTAAAAGTCCAAATCCACAGCCAGCTCTCCACTCTGCCCCTACCCCAGCCTTTAATGTCCTGCCTCGTTGATTTAGCTGCTCTAGTTACTGAGTAGAAGTACAGTCACAGCACTATTTGGCTTTCATGAGTGGAATATTTCACTCATTATAATGTCCTTAAGGTTCATACGTGCTGTGGGACGTCAGATTTCTTCCTTTTTTAAAGCTCAATAGTATTTCACTGTAAGCTAAATGTTTGCATTTTCCTGCAGTGGTCCTATGTTGAAATCCTAAGCTCGTGGGTGACAGGCATAAGAAATGTGGCCTTGGGGAGGTTACATGGTCACATGGGTTCTACCTTCATGAGTGAGACCAGTGCCCTGATAAAGGAGACCCCAGAGAGCACTACCATTCCTTCTGGCATGCGGGACACAGAAATAAGACAACTGTGTGTTTGGACACAGGCTCCGCCTGGGCAATGAGTCTACTCGTGCTTTGAGTTTTGAACTTGCTAGCTTCTAAAATGGTGAGAAGCGCATTCCTATTGTTTCTGAGCCATCCAGACTGCGGCACTCTGTTACAGGATAGCATAAGTGGACCGAAGCATATTGCAAAGGACTGACTTTGCTTCTCCATTTACCTACTGATGGACATCTGACCCTTTCCTGGAGTCAATAATGCTGATAATGAACACAGGAGATCAAATACCTGGCCGAGACCCTGTTTCCATTCTTTCAGGTGAACACCGAGCAGTGGGATTGCTGGGACATATGGTAATTCTATTTTTAACTTTTTTGAGAAACTGACATACCCTTTTCCTTTGCAATGGTGTCATTGTGCATCCCGTGGAGGTCTTTGTTTTTGAGATAATAAAGAACAGCACATCAAAGCTTTCAGAAAGAACGATTAGAAGACAAATGTGGGCGAGAGATTCTTTGGAAAGAGAAGGAACAGCATGGCTTGCAGTTTCCACGTTCTCGGTGACCTTGGTTCAAGGTTATCACTTCCGGAAGCGTGCCATGGAAGAGGAGGACACGGGAACTTGTCCTATAGCATTGGTCCATCGCAAGGCAACAACAACACTTCCTGAAGGTGGAAAACAAAGGCAGAACCATCGCTGGGGGGTGAGCTTTGTCCCTCATCCAAAGTATGGTGATCTTCTATCCCCTAGCACCTCAGAACATGGCTTTTTTTTTTAATGTGGTCTCTGCAGATGAAATCAGTTAGGATGAAGTCGTACTGGTGTAGAATGAGCCCCAGGCCATTACAGCTTGTTCATCTTACAAGCAAGTGGTCATGTAAACACAAGTGACACACACACAGGGAGAATGTCACAGACAGCAGCGTCAGCAACTGCGGGGTACAGTTCCCAATCAAGTATGTTAGAGTCCTGGCCAACTCCAGGAGGCAGGAAGGAGCCCGGAGGAACCATGCCTGTAACAACGGAGTCTCAGACCGAGCTTGGCCCTGCTCAGTCCCCGGCTTTGCCCACACCCAGGACTGTGAGGAAACACATGTTTAGGCCTTTCTAACCCACACTGTCTATGGTACCTTGTTATGGAAGCTCTCGGAACTAATAGAGCCACGGAGCACGAATCTGCAGTCGGCCAAGGTCACTCGATGCGAAGGCCAAAATGAGCATTTCCAAATCACTGTTCGTCTCACTTATGAGCAATATGTTTTCTGACCTCCATGCCATAATCTGGGCATAAGTCAACATAATATATACTTTGAATCACAGTCCTTACTAAAAGGTTTTCCTTATGCCCATTCCAGGCAGAAATGGGGCATGCATAGAAACACTCTAAATTCTCTGCTTCTAAGAACCAGGGGACAGGAATCTCAGTATCTGGAGCATGTAAAGCTGAGACTATATATCAACAACTGTCCTGTTTGGATGCTCTGGGTTTTATTTCATCCACATTCTCTCTCTCTCTGTCTGTCTCTGTCTCTGTCTCTCTCTCTCTCTCTCTCTCTCTCTCTCTCTCTCTCTCTCACACACACACACACACACACACAAAACACACATTATTCTCATTATAATCCAAAGCATGCCTATTGCTCTACCTGTAAATATCAACAATCTTCCTGATCTTCAAAGTTCTATACATGTCTGCTTCGCTCTTTATCCCGAGTCCCAACGAGGTTTGGTTGTCCTTTGGATCCCCGGTCAGAAACCAGGCCTCACATATGCTAAGTACATGCTTACACATCCGAAGCCCTCCAGGAGTGTTTCTGAAAAGCAGTAACACAGTTGTTTTCTGACATCTACACTTGAGTTTCTTGGAAAGGACTCAGAGATAAAGTGATAAGTAGGGACGGCTGGAGCCATTTAGGAAAGGCTGCTAGGAACCAACTCCTGGTCAGCTCTCTGAGGTAAGTGTGCCATACTGACAAGAGCTACAGAGCCAAGGGACCTTGTGGGCTCAGCATTTCCACTGACTTGGGTGCAGGAGGAGGGCGGAAGTCCTCCCCAAGGCCTAGCAGGTGCGGCCTGGATGCGCAGCCCTGCTGCTCTGACATAGAAGCAGCGTGGGTGATTTGGTCAAGAAAGCGGCACAACCTTGAAAGCGGGCCAAGTCAAAACACAAATCAAAAACAAAGCCTTTCTCCTGCAGTCCATTTACTAGTCCCCCCCATTAAACACCACACTAGCTTTCGTTAAAAAAAAAAATCACCCCTGTCCTAGTGAAGGAGGAGGCAAAGACTCCAGAGAGCAGTGTGAAGAAGCCAAAACAAAAAATAACTAAGCCCCCCAAACCTCTGGACACAAGAAAACAACAGCAACAACAAAACAAGTAACAGATTGCTTCTTTCCACTCTCTCTCCCACAGCCCGTGACATTAAAAAAAAAAAAGTATTTAGATTTTGGCTTGTCATGAAAGACATTTACTAAAAGTATCAGTGCTCCCAAATTCCAAAGCAATTTCCCAATCACAAAGAAATGAGGGAGGAAATGCTTTCGGCAAGGCCTTAAAAACAATAGCCCCCACGCTGCTATGTGGAGTGTCTTTATAAATTATAAAGGGCTTTGCAAAAATGAATTCACTTCTTCAGTGGAAATGCCTGAACATCATTTATGCGCTGGGCCCTGTGTGAGATGCTGGGGCTGTGGAGATGAATAAGGCCGAGTCTACCTGGAAGAACTTGTTAGGGAGGGAGGCAGGTAACAGTATTAGTCACCATAATGTGCCCAGGCTTCCAGTGCCTGTGCCTGTGATCTCAATTCATAGGGAACCATATTGTGTGAGGCCGGGGGGGGGGGGGGGGGGAGGGAAAGGGAGGAGAGAGAGAGAGAAAGGCAGAGAGAGAGAGAGAGAGAGAGAGACAGAGAGAGAGAGAGAGAGAGAGGGAGAAACGCCCATAGTAAATCTCATAAACGTGGCAGATCGCTCCAGAAACAGTGCTGCCATCTGAGCTGAGGTCTCCTCTGAGCTAAGGACAGGGAAAGAGGATACGGCGGAAAACCTAACATCACCAAAGCTCAGCGAACACAGGCCACAACATGAGGGGAATTCACAGTGGATCGGATGAGGAACTTATAGATGGGACCAAAAGCAATTAAAAAGGAAACAATCCGGAATGAAGTCAAAAGCGTCTTTTCCTCCACCACTGCCCCTGAGCATCAGCTGCAGAGAGACACGGTTTCACAGACAAAGAGATCCAAGCCTGGCACTAACACCCCAATTTGCACATATTTTGGGTTCAATGGGGCTGAGCCAATACGAACACCAAACTCAGGGTTACAGATGTGACCCCAGGCTCGCCTAAAACCATAGGCTGAGAAGCAAGGGCACATGTAATAAATCCGGAATCATTCAGTGACCTTCAGTCAACTGGGAGGCTTATATTTACCCCCAATAGGCATCAGCCTCCCATATTACACAGACATGCAAATGACTCCCATGGTGCAGAATCATTCTGGGTAGCTGATGACTCTGGTCTCAGTAGTCAGGGAGCAAGGGGAAAGGTTTGAGAGCATGCTCAGTTGTCAGTGGGCCACAGCAATGCGTTAACACAGCCTGCATTAACTGCTATGGGAATGTCAGCAAGCAGGAAGACGGGGGAAAAACTCCTCTCCGGAAACAGAGTCTCCTTGCGAAATTTTCTGAGTTAATTAAGCCAGTTTCCATATTAGCAAAGAGAGGTGGCCATGTCTAGTCAACACGCAGTGACTCAGAGAGACAAGGTTAGTGGGCCTGTGTCTATTTTTAAACGTTACTTCCAGATAGTCTTGCAGAGCTTGCATAGGCCGTATGTGTCTTCCCCATTATTATGCTCTACTCCAGTACGTTAACCAAGGGTTAACCCCAACAGGTCCCTCCCTTCCAACCATTACAGATGGAGATCCAGGAACTGATAGATTCCTACATTGCTTCATCTCAGAAAGGGGTGTGTATACACCCCAAGTACCTCGTCAAGCTGGAGACTTAAACAGCACTTGGGGTATCCTTTGATGCCCCACTCCAAGGGACAAGACAGCTTGAATGGAGCATGGGTTTACCTTGGACAAATCCTGACCTCTTCTTCATCTTAAATACATTTTGGGGGAGGCTGTTGAGACAGGGAGGGGATGGCTGCAGAATTCCTTTGGAATCAAACTTTGGTGAAACCCCCAAGTAAGTCTGATAGCAGGGCAGGGCCAAATTAGTCGGAACTCAGATGCTCAACAATTTTGGCTCTTAAGTTATCATCAGTCAACATTTTACAAGATAGACAGAGAGAAGGAAAGAATATATGGATTTTGCATATGCCAGGCAAAGTCAAGAACTTTTATTTCCACACCAATGTCTGAGGTAAGTTAAGAAGCATCATTTATTCCAATGAGGAACCTGGAACTGAGATAGACTAAATAAAGTACCCAAGGTCACAGAGCTAGCTAGTCTACTGAGTTGAGATTTGAATTCCAAGGGTCCATGCTTTCCATCATAGGCCTCTCCACTTGAGAATGGAATGCATTTCTCAATCCCCAATGAGAGCATGGCTCCTAAGCAAGAGCGGGAGTGGGGAACAGCATCCCTCCAAACATCACTCCCTCTAAGGCACAGGAAGTGCTGTCTGCAAGTGGATTTCCTGTCAGGGTGGACAGCGTCCTCAGGTGTTCACATACCCACTCTACAGCTGTTACATTTGCAGAGCTTTAACTGTACACTGGCCACCAATCCAACTAGCCCGATTCCAAAGAGAATGACACTGAATTTGGCAAGCCACCCAAGTAGGCCACTGTATGATAGATCACGAAGCACTTTCTAGGGACATCACTGTAGAGTCACCAACAGAATCACACACTTCCCAGGAAGCCCAACCCACTCAATAGCATCTGGAAAACTGTGACCTATCTAGCTTACCTTAGCCTCAACCCTTGAAAGCAGAGAAGACCACCAACAACTCATCTGTCGCTGACAAAATTCACACTATGCTGGTCCTACCTTCACAATGCTCTGCCACGGTCTCCTGTTGGTATTTTTAAATTTCATTAGCCTCCTTTCATGGTTTGGAGTGTGTGTGCATGTGTGTGTGCATGCACGTGTGTGTGTGCATGTAGAGGCCAGGAGACAACCTTGAGGGCTGCTCCTCAGGCACCTTCTACCTAACTCTCTGAAACAGGACCTTGTCTGTTTTACTTTCTTCTAGGTGTGAGTTTCAGGCAGCCAACATCTGAGTGGTATCCAGGAAGTATTTGGGGAATGAATAAATGAATGAATGAGCAATCGTGTGGACCAGTCTGTTGGCTTGTGTTGGTGTGTGTGTGTGTGTGTATGTGTGTGTGTGTGTGTGTGTGTGTGTGTGTGTGTGTGTGTGTGTGTGTGTGTGTAAATGTGACCGTGTTCTCCTTCGAAGTCCTAAGCATGAATGTTTACTCAGTCTTCATCCTTATAAAAGCACTGTACATATCACAAGCCCAAGAGAATTTTGGAATGACCCTTGATAAGCTCCTTTACAAAACTGAAATCCCAAGATCAGAGAGTACTCTTTTTCACTGGAGAGAGAAAGACACTGCCCACACTTCCCTCCGGGTTCCTCCTCTGTACCATGGGGTAAAATCCTAAAGGGTCCCGATTTGAAGACAGTTGTCTTTTCCCCCCCAGGGGCTCTCAAAAAATATTCTGGCAGTGAGGAACAAGAGCTTCTGGGACGGGTGACTGAGGAGGTGGGAGAGACTCCTTCTCTGGAGAGCTTTAAAAATAGCGCAGCCATCTGGGATGGTTTAGATACGCCTCTCTGAAGGCGGGGGACCAGAGAGGGATGAAGGAGCTAAGTACCATCTCATCTTGGATTTTCTGATATTTCATTTTCGAGTTTTATTCATGGCAAAAGCCTGAAAGGAGCTGGAAATTCACTTTTTCTTTTCAACCAAACATTAAATCCCATTTTATTTTGAGCTGCAATTCTGCTGTCTCACGAGCCCCCTTTCTTTAGAAGGGCAATTTGGATGTCACGGCTTTTTTTGTTTTGTAGGAGTTGGGATGAAAGTTAACTTTCACTCTCTCTTTCCTAGAGAGGCAGGCAGCCCAGGGAGCTGTGACGGGAGTGTGTTTAGACGTCGGGAACTGTTGACTGGGGAAGTGCAAAGCTCTACGTGGGTCCCTGCCATGCCACTGGGAAGGACAGAGCAGAAGGCATCAGTATCTAAGGAACTGTCTAGCATCTTGTGGGCTGTGTGCCACCCCAAACCTGGACCTGTTGCAAGAGTTTAAGCCCCGGAAGCCTTGTTCACTGGAACTACGGGGTCTTCCTTCTGATTGTGTGTTTGCTGAAATGAAGCTCGGTAACGTCAACATGTGAACAACAGGAAGTACATTTTCCTGACACAAAGCCATTTTCTGACTTTCTTCTCATTATTCTTGCTTATTGCATCAAAGCTTCATTGTCAAAAGAATAATGTATTTTAAGATACAGAAGGTCATATTTTAGCATTTTCACCATAGAGACCACACTGGGAAAAAATAAAAAAAGAGCCTTGTTAAATTTGTTTCTCAGCAGTATTTGCACGCCCTAACTGTTTTTTTTTTAAACCCAAATAAACTTGATTGTGATTACCAAATACATTAATTTTAAAATGCTCATTACAGGCACTCCTGTACATAATAAACTAACAACCAGTATGAGCCAAGTTATTTATCCCCACAAAGGAACACAAACAGCTCTCAAGGATGACATTAACTTTTTTGTCTTTTTGAAAGTTAATGAATAATCCATATTTTAGTAGAAAATTATCTTAAAAGCTGGAGAGATGGCTCAGCAGTTAAGAGTGTTCACTGTTCTTGTGGAGGACCAGACCTCAGTTTCTAGGACCCAATGTCAAATGGCTCACAATGGCCAGCTCCTGGGGCTCTGACACTCTCTTCCGACCTCCATGGGTACCTGCACACTTATGTCCATAAACATTTACATAGATCCACACATAACATAAATAATGAAAATAAATCTTTAAAAAATATTGTCTGAAGTCAGATCAAAGCAAGTCCTTCCGGGTTTTCACAAACCATATTTGGGAACTGATCTTATCATGTCATAGGAACTCAATCACACACCTATATTCCTTCCTCCCCTGACTGGTCCTAGGACAAGGGCTGTGTTTATGTATGTGCTCCTTTGCAGCTATGTGAATTGTGTTAGAACCAGAACTTCAAAGTCAGAGGGTCCAAGGCAGAAATAAGGATTGCTTGTGCTGGTTATTTTCTGTGTTTCGTTCCTTTCTTTTTTTTGTCAATTTGACACACGCTGGAGTCACATTGGAGGAGGAAACCTCAACTGAGAAAAACGCCTTCATCAGATTGGCTTGTAGGCAAGCCTGTGGGGTACTTGCTTGATTAATGATTGATGTGGGAGGGCCCAGCCCACTGTGGGTGGTGCCATCCCTGGGCAGGTTTTATTAATAAGAAGCAGGCTGAGCAAGCTTGGAAGCAGAGTTTCGCTATGGCCTCTGCCTCAGTTCCTGCCTTGAGTTCCTGCCCTGATTTCCCTTCACAATCGGTAAGATTTTCAAAAAAACATCTTCCTTCCCAAGATGCTTTCGGTTATGGTGTTTATCCCAGAGGTAGAAGGCAAACTAGAGCACTCCAGACCTAACACTAACTCCGGGATGTAACTCGGTTGGTAAATCACTCCTCTAACATGGCTCCCTGTTCCATCCTTAGCCTTGCATAAACCAGGCTTGGGGGTGCGTGCTTGGAATCCCAGCCCTGGGGAGGTGGAAGCATGGGGGTCTTTGCGTTCCTGGTGCATTCCAGACTACTCTGAAACATCATCTCAAAAAAACAAAACAAACAACAAACAAACAAACAAAAACCTCTCAAAAACAAAAGGCAGGAATGAACAACCTAAAAGAATATTAATGAAATGACTCTAAGGTGTTTTCCTAACAAAATCTACAGGCTGCTTGTTACACTTTGTACATCTTATTACACGACTGTCTCTTGTTAAGGGAGGGAGGATGTGGATGTGTCCACATAGACAGACACACACATCAAACACTGTAACAACAGAATGGAAGGTCTGCAGGGGCCTTGTCATCGGAGGTGCAGAGCTCCAACCTTCCCATCCCTAAGGCCCCAGTCCCAGCGGGGGCATCCTGGGGTGCCACCCGGGTGAGTGCTGTGCAGAAGCTGGGCTTGGAAAATGGGCGCAGAGTTACCACTGAGGTGTGGTACTTACCCCCTCAGCGAGACTGCACTGATTTGGACCCAGCCAAGTCAGAGCTGTAAACACAGAAGACAACGAATCTTCTTTGTCTCCACTTATCCAACTGAGGCACCTGAGGACACAGTTCTCCCACTTTCTCCCCTCTCTTATCCCTTTTGATCTAATGTGCCTCTCATTTCTTTCTGACCATCCGGAGTTCAGCCAACCCCCCACCCCACCCCCGTTTCCAGGCCTCAGGATGGCCGGGGTTGACGCAGCTGGCTGCGATGTGTTGATTTTTGCCTGTTCCCTTTCCCCCTCCACTCTGGCTGGCACACTGGAAGCGGGCCACTTTGTGTATTTACAAACCACAGTTTTCTGTCTGCCTCCCTCCCCTAAGCGGCTTGCTAGTGCTCCTGTGGGGTTTTCCTCACAGCCTTCCCTCACAAATCCAACACCACCACTCCCTTGGTGCAAAACAAGCGTGGGGAGCTTGCTGGGGCTTGCAAAAAGCAGGGGGTGGGGGCTGCTTTCCTCGGGTCCGTTCATTGCCACCGCCAATGTTAACGGCAATCTGTGGGGAGATGGCAATTCTAACATAATGAGATATTAATGAGTTTTGCACGTGTCCCTTGCCACAACGCTTCCAGTCCCCTCCCCTTTCACCTTCCTCTTCTAGAAACCCAGAGAGAACGGGGCTCCATCTCGTACACCGGGATTCCTGCGTTTCTCCTTGGAGCCCATCCTGTCTGGCTCCAATGGGGGCCTCGCCGCCCTGCTCACCTCAAGCCATCAGCGCCACAGTGCACCAAATGGGCTGGCATCGCCTTGTTTCCCGGCCTAATGGATGCTTGTTTAAACACCGGAGCTGTTTGCCTTGCCGAGGCTCACTGCCTGTTAAACACAGTCCTCTGAAACCCTATGCCAATCCAATAAAGGGATCAGCAGTCCAGTGTGGGGAGGCAATTACTATACAGTCCCAAGTGTGCCTTCTAAGCTCGAGGAAGGAAAATGTGATCGAACAACTAAAAGGAAAATCTGATTCGGCTCAGCATCACGTGGAGGACACAGGGCCTCGCTGCAGCCAGGTCTGTGGAGGGCAGAGGGAAATCAATCCGCTGGCAAGCACACATTGTTAGGCCAGCACTAAGCCAGCCGGTTAGTAACTGTCCCCTGCGCTCGCCAGAGGCACGGGCAGTCCAAGCCCTGGGCTCCCTCTGGCCTGCTCGCTGGCTTCGTCATCCCAAGGGCTACACTTACTTGCAGTTTAATGACGAACTGTTATTTTTCTCAACACCCGTATCTTCTCTCTCACCTTTAATTCCTTAAGCACTCACATAAAAATGGCTTTTCTTGTGTAAGATCATTACCATATCAAAGGAGTCAGAGAGGGAGTCAAAAAATGATAGAGGGGTGATACACAGGCAGGCAGAAGACAAGCTCGCTGCTAGAGAGAGGCCTCGGGTCCCTCACCTCCAACTAATGATAGCAGTCAATAAGGCAACGGATCCGTTTTCTGCCTCAGCTAAGTCTGAAAAGTCAGGGGAATTTAGATACCAGATTTTCATGATTTCTCACCCAAGAAGAAGTTTTGGGAAAGTGAATTCTTTCCTGTGTTAGGAAGTTCTGAGCATGGCGGGAACTGTTTCCCCTCCATTCCATTTAAAGAGCTGCTCCAAAATGGCCCTCCTTTCTCTAGGAAGAGTGAGAAACAGCAGCGCGTGTGTCTGGCAACACTGGGGGACGCTATCCACAATGCTCACTGGGGCGCCATCCATTTCCTAGGAATCTTGCCAAATCCCTGTCTATTCCCCAAGGTTCCTGGCACAGGGGACAGAGCCAGGATGGAGCTGAAGCGCTGTAGTCAGCATCTGCCAGGCGGCTCCAGCACATGGGTGCAGGAGGAAGCTGTGCCTGTAAGGGGCTCAGAAGCAGTGTGGATTTCTGGTCATCCCTGCTGCCTCAATGCCGGGAGTGGTGGCAGGAGCTCTGCCCATGACAGCATTGGCAGAGTGCTCAGCTGCGCTCAGAACAGCATGCAATCCTGCAGGCTTACCGGGCCACGGGACCAGCACACTGAGCTCCCAGAGGAGCAGAGGCCTGCCCTGTACCTGCACTCGCTACGTTGTTACTTCTGCACTGACCTTGGACAAAACTCCAGCCCTTTCCCCTAGGCCCCAGGAGGATGTTGCTCACCAGGCAGCAAGGCTCCACCAGGCAGCTAGCGTGCCTCTACCGCCACCCTGGAAGAGGCATCACACTCGGTCACATCCTCTTGTCACTCAACAGCTATGACAACTAATTAAAAATGGTCATCTTCAATGCCTGTAACTGTAAACCGCCAATGGATGTTCTTTAAGATTTCCTGACTTAACATTCACAGAACACCCTCTTCATTTTAGGCCTGGAAATATAGGTATGTTGTGCCCGATAAAACCACAAAAGTTACAACGGATATATTCCTTGTCCTACCTATGGAGAAGTGAAATGGTCTACTTAAAGTTCAAACTTTCTCTCTCTCTCTCTCTCTCTCTCTCTCTCTCTCTCTCTCTCTCTCTCTCACACACACACACACACACACACACACACACACACACATACACACACACACACATCACCTTAGTATTTTATTTAAATATTTTTCCTACTTTTTGAGATTAAAAT
This sequence comes from Peromyscus californicus insignis, assembly GCF_007827085.1. Lineage (NCBI taxonomy): Eukaryota > Metazoa > Chordata > Mammalia > Rodentia > Cricetidae > Peromyscus > Peromyscus californicus. Next base: position 31,338,818 of record NW_026294617.1, read on the forward strand.
GTAATTACATCACTTCCCCTTCCCTTTCCTCCCTCCACTCTCCCACGTACCCCCTCTTGTTCTCTTTCAAATTCAGAGCCTCTTTCTTCTATAATTGTTGTTACATATACACACATATACATGTATATTCCTAAACACACAAACACAACCTGCTCAGTTTATATAATGTTGCTTGTATATATGTCCATATGCTGTCAGGGCTGACCATTTGGTATTGAATAACCATCAGCATGCTCTTCCCTCGGGAACTCAGTGTTCTGTAGTTGTGTGTAGCTGTCTAGGACTGAGGACTCGTGGGCTTTCCTCATCCACTGTGGCCTGTCTGCTGTTACCGTCCTTGTCCAGCTCATGATGGGACTGTATGGGTAGAGCTTCTGACATTTCTGGGAAACACAATCTCACAGCAAACTCCCCAACCCTCTGTCTCTTAGAATCTTTCTGCTCCCTCTTCCTAAATGATCCCTGAGCCTCGCGTGCAGGAGCTGTGCTGTGGATGTATCCACTGGAGCTGGGCTCCACAACTCCACACTTTGATTAATGGTGGTTTTCTGTAGTGGTCTCTGTCTGTTGCAAAAAGCAGTTTCCTTGGTGAGGGGTGAAGACTGTACTTACCTGTTTAGACCCCGGAGAAGGATCCATCTTAGTATTTTCAAGGGCAACCTGTGTATGTATGTGTGCCCGTGCCCGTGTGTGTGTGTGTGTGTGTGTGTGTGTGTGTGTGTACACATATATAAGTATATATATGCTAAGTTGAAAACATTACCATGTTTACACACACACACACACACACACACACACACACACACACACACACACACACACTGAAACTTCTTTCTTTAATAAATTGCCCAAACTAAATCTTAAAGGCTTCTAAGCCTCTGTGACAAGGCCTTGCTGCACACATTGTGTTACTTCCTTGGTTTCTCTGTAGGTAGATGATTAACTTTTTCTCATAACTTATGGGTCATAAGTTCCTGGCCTTGTTATTGGTGTTACGCCTGCTCTTTCTTTGTCTATGGGGTGGGGAAAGGCTACTTATTTGATGACCAGCTACCTTTCCTTTTTTGTATGCTTGCATGTATGTATGTATGTATGTATGTATGTATGTATGTATGTATGTATGTATTTTTTATTATTTTTGCATCCCAACCACAGTTCCCCCCTCCCTTCTTATCCCAGCCCTCTCCCTTCTCTCCTCCCCCTCTGTTTCTCTTCAGAAAAGGGCAGGCCTCCCATGGACACCAGCCAGCCATGGTATATCAAGTTGTAGTGAGACTAGGAAACTCTAGCTACATTTCTTAAGAAGAGAACTTTGCAAAAGATGATGGAACAACGTGTTCGGGAGCCTCACTCTTGACCCTGTTCTGGGGTGATACCTGGCTGTGTTTCTAGGATCTGGAGTCAGGAGTGATGCCAGAATTGGTCCTCAACATGTGTGAAAGCTCCCACCTCCACTCAGCAGAATCGGTGTGTTCTTATTTCTTTCTTCTTAGTGTTTGATGTATTGCCGTTTTAAAAAACGCAGACTCCAAACTTCCTTAAACTCTTTTCCTTGTTCTCAATCAGAGGTAGGAACTCTTAACACCTCTGCTCCTATACTATCACCCTACTCTCGGGACAGCAGGTGAACCATAATAAATCACAGGAAGAAATCTACTCTGCAGCTAGAGTAGTATGGTAAAAGGAAATGTTTGGGACCCGGTGGTGGTGTGTGTAAATCCTAGCACACTAAAAGACTGAGACAGGAGGATGAGTTTGAGGCCTTCCTGGGCTATCTAGTATGAATCTGTCTCAAAAATAAATAAATAAATAAATAACCCAAAAGAGAGGGTGATTCTGAGATGTTAGAGCAGAGGCAGTCACAGACAGACACATGGTAAGCTCCTTTGAGGCTGAATTTTGTATGTGTATAAAGGACTACTTTAAAATATACAGAATCATCTCTGGAATCCTTAGATCATTACCTTTCATTTACATAAAGCCTTCTTCTGTTTTTCTCACTTGTCACATGTTATTTATTTATTTTTTGAGACACAGTCTCTCTCTATGAAGCCTAATCTTGCTGTGTATCTCAATCCAGCCTCAACCTCAAGTTCCTCCCGTCTCTGCTTCCCAAATGCTGGGATTACATATGTGTACCGCCATGTCCGATTCACAATGAGGTTTCCCTGCGTGCACTCTTTGAAATGTGTCATTTTGAATTGTGAATTGGTACTTGTGAGGGTTAATCTTCATTGCCAACTTGATGGGATTTAGAATCGTGAGGGAAGTATGTCTTTGGGTGTGTCTATGAGGGTGTTCTGGGATACCCACCCTAAACATGAGTGGCACCATCTCATGGTCTGGGGCCCACTATCTCATGGTCTGGGGCCCACCATCTCATGGTCTGGGGACCATCATCTCATGGTCTGGGGACCATCATCTCATGGTCTGGGGCCCACCATCTCATGGTCTGGGGTCCACCATCCCATGTTCTGGGGTCCACCATCTCATGTTCTGGGGCCCACCATCTCATGGTCTGGGGCCCACCATCTCATGGTCTGGGGTTCACCATATCATGGTCTGGGGTCCACCATCTCATGGTCTGGGGTCCACCATCTCATGGTCTGGGCCCCACCATCTCATGGTCTGGGATCCACCATCTCATGGTCTGGGGTCCACCATCTCATGGTCTGGGGTCCACCATCTCATGGTCTGGGATCCACCATCTCATGATCTGGGGTCCATCATCTCATGGTCTGGGGCCCACCATCTCATGGTCTGGAGTCCACCATCTCATGGCCTGGGATCCTAGACTGAATAAAAAAGTATAAAGTATGGGGATCATTAGCATCCATCTCTCTCTCCTCCTAACTGTGGCTGCAATGTGACCAGATGTGTCTTCTCTGTTATGATGGGCTGTACCTTCAGGCTGTGAGCCAAAAATCAACTGTTCCTTTTAAAGTTGCCTTTGTCAGGTATTTTGTGATGGCAATTAGAAAAATAACTAATACATAACTCTGCTGGACAACACTCAGCTGGTTACGTCCTGATCTCAGGAGAGGACCAGCAGAGCCAATTCCACTTGAAAAACCAAACAGCCACGGGCAGTGTGAGGCATGTGTTTTTATCCACCCCACTAAAAGGACTTCTGTCACAGGGTCTCAGCTCTGTGTCTTGAAGCAAGCGGAAATACAGGATGGAAAACACAAGAAAGAACACCAATAAAAAGGATAAAGACAAAATGTGAGTGCTTGGCTTTCTTACAAGGTAGTCTGGGTCTTCTTTGGTTAAAGAAATACACTATTAGTTACCCATAGCTCCTTTTCAAAACAATTTTGTAAATATTGTACTTTTTTTTAACTTACAAAAAATGTGCATACAGCTCAAGAGCTCTTTTCGTCCTTTATGCAAGTTTCTCTAACGCCATCTTACGTAACCACGGTCCAATTTTCAGGAACAGGAGATTAACTTTCACACATATTATTAATTAATCTATAGACCTTAATAGAATTCTACTCTGTTCTCCATCATTTTCTGTCTCGGGACCTTACTCAGGATTCTCCCACAGTGCCTTTGGTGGTTTTATTCTTCCCAGTCTCTTCCTGTCTGCAGAAACTCCTCATCTCAGTGGGCCTGTGTGGTATTCGTCTCACATGAGGCTTTGTACTCTTGGAAAGGCCACTGCCAAGTGATGTGTGTCCTCTCGGCGTACCACATCAAAGGATGCCGGATGTCAATGTGCCTTTTGCTGTGATGCTTCTCGCAAGCCCTGAGTTAAGTGGCTGTGTGCTGGTGACCTCACTCTGAGGTTGCCGCCCTTTCCTTTGTAGCCAATCATGTCTTTGGGGAGACGTGCTGAGTGTTTGTACCCCATTTCTCCCATACTGCTGTCCACCTGTGTGAGCCTCTGTTTGGGGATCTTGTTTCTTACAGTGTTGCGTGCCTCATGGAGAACTTGTTTCTCATGTTGCTTTCATAGTTATTATTTGGAGTTCTCCTTGAGAAAGAGTTGTTTCTTCCTCCTTTGTAAAATTATTGATATCAGTATGGACACTGAGTATTTATTTGCTCTTACAATTTACAACTCAATGCTGCCATTGTTTCTTTTGGTAGGGAAAGTGGTAATGGGATCAAACCCAGGATCTTATATAAACAAGGATGATAAAGCTGCATCTCCAGGCCTTGGATTTTGAGACAGAGTCTTTTATATGTGCCACACAAGCCTCGGAGTCACTATGTTCCTGCCTCAGTCTCTTAATGCTAAGATTATAGGTGTGTGTCACCACACCCACACAGCAATACTACATTTCCAGTAGGGGAAAAAATACTAAAAAGCAGATATTTGTAGATGGTTATAAAATGTCATTTACTCGTGGTGGTGATCAGCCACCACTACTGACAGTTACGTCATAGTGGTCTCTTCCTGGACATTTGATAGATAGCACTGTCTAAACTAATAATTGTCCACATTTTATCCATGATCAGTCAACAGTTATTAAAACATGCACAACGCTTGAGCCAACAGAGTTTTAGAACATCGAGGTCAGCACCAGGCCATTGCAACATCTTTATTAATGTAGATGCCATTGCTTATCTCGGAACAGCTTAAACTCACATATACTTAGTGTCCCTACAGCCACCGACAACGCATTACTTAGTGCTTCATTTATAAGCAATGGCTAGACTGCTTGGAGAATATCCGTCTTTCAACTTCAAGAGGCAACCAAGAGTTGACTGCTAGGTATGTCACAGGCTCTGTTTATGATACTGTTATTGGGCAAAACATGGGCTGGGGACATAACTCCAGTGGTAGAGTGCTTGTCTAGCATGCACCAAGACCTGGGTTCAATCCCTGCCACTGCCTAAACTGAGCACGCTGGGGCACACCTGTAGTCTAAGTACTCAGAATATGGAGACAGAAGGATCTGGAGTGAGATCATCCTCCACTACATGGTGAGTTTGAGACCAGCCTGGGATGCATGAGATTCTCCCCCGCCCCACCCCCTGCCACACACACACAAGAGTAAAGTGCTCTTTGTTTTCCTTTGCACTCTGCCATGCTGGCAGGCAATACAAAAGACAGATGTGTGGGCAAAGAAGAGGTCGTTTTCTCTACATTAGGATGGATAACTTTGGAGACATAGACTCAGGGGCTGTTGAGAAATCCAGGCATGGATGGACAGCCTTGCCGAGTCAGGGAACCCAGGCAGGAACAGGCTGGATCCACAAACCCCCTCACTATCCTTCATACAGGTGAGCGAACTTCAAGTCTTATTTCAGACAGTGTCCCTTGCTACCCCAAGGCTCTCTCTGAATGAAGCTGCTGAAATGGTTCCTACAACAGACATTATTCCCAGCAAAATCAGATCATTGCAATCGTCAGCAAAGAAAATGAAATCTAATTGAATTATGCTCTTCAGGATATGAAAGTACCACGTGGAAGATGGAGGCTGGATACTCTTTTTTTTTTTTTCTTTCAGGGGAGTCAAAAGGGTCACAATGGAGAACAGGTTTCAATCCACCAAAAGAAAATCTCTGGGATCACAGAAGTTGTTCACTGTCAGAATCATTTCCAGGCTGTTTGAGGAGATGAACTTCTATGGTGAACTCATAGACATACTGAGGAAGGCTGCTGCCATCTCACTAGTACCAAGACAGGATGAGGCTGGTAAATACTACCCTCTGTTCAACAGCCATTTCCCCGGGAAGGAGCTCCCTACTTAAGAAGTTGCCCTATTAGGAAGAACCCTTGAAAGTTAGGGAAGCAGGGTCAGCAGGACAGAGGGTAACCTCAAATGCTGAAGTACGGCAATGGGACAGTTAGGAATGAAGCCACCAATGGCTGAAGACACATCTATGAAGCCACCAATGGCTGAAGACACATCTTCACTGCACTGTCCCCACCTCTGTGCGAGATGCTCATCCTGTCCCCCTGGTGGCCACTGGTCCTATATCTCTGTGCTTTCAGGGACTTTCTCTTCCTCCCTCCCTCCCCCCCCTCTCGGTTTTTTTTGAGACAAGGTTTCTCTGTGTAGCCTTGGCTGTTCTGGAACTCACTGTGTAGACCAGGCTGACCTTGAACTCCAAGATTCACCTGCCTCTGCCTCCTGAGTGCCGGGATGTACCACACCACCTGGCTAGTCTCTCTTTCTTCATAAGTTTTTCTTTGTGTGTGTGTGTGTGTGTGTGTGTGTGTGTGTGTGTGTGTGTGTGTGTATGTGCACGTGCACAGGTCTGTGGGATACATATGTACATGGGTGCACAACCATGTGGAGGTCATCCTGGATACCTTCCTCAATCACTTCTCTATCTTCATTATTTAGCTTAAAACATTTTTATTCATTATTACTGTGTGGTGGTGGTGGTGGTGTGTGTGTGCACATGTGTGTGCCATGGTGCACATGTAGAATTCAGTGGACACCTGTAGACTAGGTTCTCTTCTTCCCTCTGTATGTAGGACCTAGGGGTTTGAACTCAGGTCACCAGGCCTGCACCTCTCCCACTGATCCACCTTAAAATCCTACCACAGGGTTCCTCCCTGACTCTAGAACTCGTGACTGCCAGCCCCGGGGACCCTCCTGCACACACCTCCACAGTGCTGGGATTACAGGCATACCTCCTGGCCTGGCTGTGTGAATTCTAAAGTTCCAAACTTAGGTCTTCATCCCTGTGCGTCAAGCACTTTCCCCCGGAGCCACCTTCCAGCCCCTCATTCTCTCTTACGTGTGAGCAGGGAGCGATGTGACAGTCCATCTGTGTCTATGAACTACATTTTAGTGTGCTGAGTTTTTAGACGACCGTGTTATCAGCGGAACCCTCGGTGATTTTCCTTGTTTCTGTTTAGGAAACGGAAGGCTCTATTACTTTCTGAGTGAACCAGTAGGGAGAGCGAATTGTGAGTGGTAAAACATCTACAGGGTCATGTTCAGTTCCACAAAAAGAGAGGCAGAAAATCTGGAGGAGAGTGAGGAGAAAGGTGGGCTCCCTGTTCCCCTCTCTCCTGCGGTGAACAAGGTCCTAGAGCTGTGTCTTCAATTCTTACAAAGACTCTCCAGGGTCAACAGGACACAATTAAGAATCTTAATGGTGACAGAGGAAGGAGCCTTAAACCAAGCTGGAGTCCCAGGTACCACGTGGAGTCTTTGCCACTGTGCAGTGGGGGTCCTTTCTTTTTGGTGCCCATTCCCTGCTCCCTTAGGTATCTCCTCTAAGCACTGACTGGTTGAGAGGTGGGGTCGCCCGAGCCACCATCTCCCTCCACCGACACCATCACGCTCTTTTCTTCCCGGCGGCGGCGTGTACTGCCGGAAACAGCAAGCACCTATCAATGTCTCCGTGTCCTTTCTTCTAAATAATCTACTTGGTATTTTAGGCTTCAACATAAAACATGTCCCCAAGTCTCCTCTATCAGTTTTCTACCATCCAGGTTCCTGGACACTCACTGAGCCAATGAAACACAGCTCCTTCCTCAAAGGAAGGGCAGCCACCTTCGGCCTGTCTCTCACGGTGTCCAAGCACGTGGCCATGCTCCCACCAGTCTCTCCCAGCACGCCTGTTGCTGGAATTGCCTTCTGGAGGGCGAGACCTTAAGAGAATGCCCTGATTTGCATACTATTTTAAACAGTGGTTTTGATGCTCATCTTTGTCCGCATTTATGTGTGAAAGTTACCATGTAAATAAAAGACTCTCTCTCAGAAGTTTTTTAGTTTTGTGTGTGTGTGTGTGTGTGTGTGTGTGTGTGTGTGTGTGTGTGTTACAACTTGTAAGAACTGGTTTTCTACCATGTAGGCCTCAGGGATTGAACTCAGGCGGTCAGACCTGGAAGTACTCCCTTAGACACTGGCAGGCCCATGCTTTCCTCTTGTCAGAGGGTGATATTTTAGCTTTTTTCTGTTCTCACATTTTGAACGTTTGGTGTATACATTAGTTTCCCACAGGTTTATGAGTTTTTGTAGGCTTGGCGCGCACGCACGTGCACACACACACACACACACACACACACACACACACACATTTCTCACTAATTTGTACTACTAGAAAATGGTGGTATGGTATCATGTGAGAAAAAAAATTATGGAGTACTTTGAGAGAAATGAAGTCCTATTGATCTCAGGATGAGGCAAGCTAAGGTTAGCTCAATGTTGCTTAGTTAACAGGTACTTGGAGTTGGTTAAGTGCTTAATAGATAAGGCTTATTTGTAATTAGCATATTGATTGCTGACATATAAGTGAGCGTCTCTAAAGTGCTGGAGGGGAGCTGAAATGGCTTGTCAGGCTTTGTTTCGAATACCCCCTCACAGGCCATTTAGTTCAATAAAATAGGCACTGTGTTCTAGCCACGGTCTTTGCCGGACTAGGAACATCAACCAAAAATTCCAAGTAAGTATGGTTAAATAATGATCTTTGTTCCCAGCAAAAGGTTACCAAAGACCCCTTTAAAGAAGTTCACCTGACTGGTCAGCCACTGAAAAGATCCGGTACTCAGGGACAGAATCAAGTTTCATACTGTCCTCCAGCAATGTTGACCCCCTACCCCACCCGCCATAGCTCCACCTTAGGAGAACTACCACAGTCCACCAGCTCTGTCCAAAGCATTCTTTCCTTGGGTCAAAGCTGACTTAGTTACTTAGCTATTTTTTCTGTAGCTGTAAGGGGAAACAATGACCTATACAACTCATAGAAGAAAGAGTTTACTGGGGCTCACAGTCTCAAGGGTTAGAGCTCATGTCTACCATGGTGGGCAGCTTGGCAGCAGGCAGGCAGGCATGGTGCTGGAGCATTAGCTGAGAGCTTACTTACATCCTTATCCCCAAGGAGGAGGCAGAGGGAGACAACAGGGAATAGCATGGGCTTTTGAACCCTCAAAGCCCGGGGACACACCTCCTCCAATAAGGCCACACCTCCTAATCCTTCCCAAACAATTCCAACAAGTGAGGACCAAGCATCCAAATACATGAGTGTATGGGGACCGTTGTCTTCAAACCACCACACTGACTGAGCCAGATGAGGCAACTGATGGGGAAGGCCTGTGATCTCAGTGAGGCAGAAAGTGACTGGGAGAACAGCTTGGTCCTTCAGCTTCTGAAATGCATTGGAAACGGAGAATCAGGTGCAAGCAGCGCGGAGAGCCGAACATACAGGTCACTTGAAGAGCCAAGGGGAGAATAGGGTGAGTCGTAAGTGCCAACACCCGAGGACCTCATTGTGAGGAAATAGAGGTGATGAGAGGGAAAAACAGAGAAGGAAAGACAAGAAAGGGGGAGGAAACATGAGGGAGGAGAGGACAGAGGAAGATGGGGTGGATGGACACAGGAGAAGGCAGAGGATGAGGCGACTGTGTGCCTGCCCCTCAAGAGGGTGCAGTTTGACCCTGGAGACTCCCTTTTGGCTTTCTCTACTTTGGTCACCCCATAATCCTCCTCCAGAGTGAACCTCTCTGTCCTTTGAGCTGAGCTAAGCTGAACATGTCCCCGCTGACCTGCCCTGACTGTCCTACTGAAAGGAGTAGGGAGGGGGCAGGTCTGAAGGGTGGTGCATGTGGCGGGTGGAGACACATGCAACACTGGGAAATCTGCCTGTCTAAGACAGGCATGTCTCCTTAAATGTTTCTGTACTTTGATTGAGACAGAGCACAGAAGTCCCCAGCCGCTCGCCGCCCCCCCCCCCCGCCCCCCCAGCGCCAGGATCCCCAAGGCCCTACATCCTCCAAGTGAAGAAAGCTGTCAGTCAAGGAACTCCCTGACCCGACGCCAGTGACAGGGTGACGCGTCGCACTCCTGTAATGTTCTCTGTCAGGACAGCTCTCCCTGCTGCATATTTATGTAAGCCAATTGGCCAATCAAACTTCCAGTCTAATGAAGGATTACAGTAACAGATGGCTCTTGACCAGTGGTGCCTTTTCACTTCCTGAGGTCAGCCTAGAGCTGTGTCTGCAAACAGGCTCAGCACGGAGGAGGAAACGTGAGGAGGGTATGCTCATGTGTGAACATGTGCACGCTAGTGTGTATATGTGAATGTATGCGAATACATAAGCCTGAGTGTATGTGAAAAATGTGTGTTAATGGTTATCTATGTGGGCAGATGTAAGAGTACATTTGAACGTATGCTAATTGTGTATTGGGCAAACATGTATGTGAATTGTATATGCTAATGCATATCTGGGTGTGTACTCATGAGTGTATCAGAATGTATGGGAATATGTGTGTGCGTGGATTGAGTACAGTGAGTATATATGAAGATGTATGTGAGTGTGTGAATACACACGGTTAAGTGTGTGAATGTATGTGACTATATGTGAGTGGGTGAATGTGTATGTGTGTGACTGTGTGTGTTGAGGGGAAGGGTCACGGGCAAATTGAAAAGCACTGCCTGGGAACTGTAAGGCTGTGAGACTGTCTTCCAAGCTCAGCTGGAGATCCAGGCTCCTGTGCAGGCTCTGGGTTACAGAGATGTAGCTCCCCGTCAGAAGGCAGAGACTGCTAGCCTCCGTGGCCTCCATCCTTCTCCCAAGAGGAAGTCCACCGGTTAAACGCCTGTGTTTTCTCCACCACCACTAGTCAAGGAGGAGCCGTGGGTGCCCTCCACCCCTGATTCAAAAGCACGACCAGCTCGGAGACCTCAGTTTCCACAGGGGAAGAACTTAGGGGTTGGAAAACCAAAGCAGAGCGTTTCCCCCAAATGTCAGGGAAACACACTGGCCACTGCTGTTGTTTTTCCAAACCTGGTTGCTCCCCTCCGCTCTGTACCTACACAGCCAGCAAGACTCTCTGTCTGCAGCGAGAAAATAAACCCTAAGGCGCACAGTAATTTTCTGCTTGTTGAATCTTGTGCCCGGTTTGTTTCAATAAAGCCAGGTTTCTGCGGCATCACCGGGCCAATCTGCAGGGCAGGCGCTTCCGAGAGAGTGGAGCCGCGTTTAGCACGAGATCTCTGCCTTGCCAGCGACTCGGTGTCATGGGCAACGTGAGGCTGTGGGCCTCCACTCGATTAGAAGGTATTAATCATCTCTTTACCGCCCGACTCTGCCGCTGCCACCCTCCCTCGGCGCGACACCGCGACACCGCGCCCGCCGGCGTCTGCAATGCAGCCATCCACGTGGCAACCACAAAACCACATCTTTTTATTTATTTATTTATTTATTTTCTCGGGCTGATATTCTATTAATCCTTACAAGTTTATTAGTTCTGACTCGTAACAGTCCATCAGCTATAAGTGCAATAAATGATGCTTGGAAATTAATGCCCGCATTTCAGCCAAGGAGGTTTTTACATATTAAATTATCCTTAAGGTTATAAATAAATAACACGTGAAATAGATTTAAGCAATAAACATACATTTGGCAAACAATCTTCAGTAAGTTTAATATTCTGCAAGCTAGAGCAATTTGGGCAACATCTTGTTAATAGCTCTCCACTCCCTGTCCTGCGTTTCTTCGCTGGTAAAATCATAAATCCATCGAATCAAATATGGGAGCCGTTCCTTTCTCAGGAAAAATAGGGCTCCTTGTAACGCTTCTTCTAAAGGCTTCATCTTCCCCACATCATGTTTTATTTATTTATTTTTGACTTCTGTTCTTGTTGAGTGACTTTGGGCTCCTGTTCTTAATTTAAATTTTTAAAAATTTTATTTTATACTTTCTGTTATTTAGTGTTTTTCTAGCCTTCTTCAAGTACGTTTGACAAATGAAACTATGTATATATTTAAGGTGTGAAGAGCGATGTTTGATACATGTATACATGTCAAAATGATTACCACAATCAAGCTAATAAACATACTGACGACTTCACATGCTTGCCCCTTGTGTGTAGTAAGAACCCTTAAGATCTACTCTCTTGACACTGGGGAGCTAGCTCAGAGGGGAAGTGTTCTGCTCTTCCGGGGGACCTGAGCTTGTTTCCCGGCGTCCGTCCACAGTGGTCGCCTCACATCTCCCTGTAACTCCAAGTCACTGGGGAGCTGACCCCTCTAGCCTCTAAGGGCACTTGCACTCAAGTACACACACACACACACACACACACACACACACACACACACACACACACACACGAGAAAGACATACAGACAGAGTGAGACAGACGGACTAAAATTAATAAAAATAAATCTTTAAAAAATCCATTCCTGGAAATGTTCAAGTATAGAGTAAATACAACTGACTATACTTAGCATGCTTTACATCAGATTTTTCAGAATTTCCTTATCATACGCTGAAACGTTATACCGTCCGATTAACACCTCCCTATTTTCCCAGCACCGGCTCCTGGAAATGCCTCTCCTACTGTCTGCTCCTGTAAGTGCATAGTTTTAGATTCTATGTATAAGTGAGATCGTGAAGTGCTTGTCTTTCTGGGTCTAGTTTATTTTGCTCACATCATTGCCCTCCAGCTTTGTCTGTGTTGTTACAAATTACAGGGTTTCCCTTAAAAAATGCTGAAGTGTGTGTGTGTGTGTGTGTGTGTGTGTGTGTGTGTGTGTGTGTGTGTGTGTCTGTGCAGGTATGTCTGTATGTCCGTGTGTGTGTCTCTGTGTGTGTGTCTCTGTGTGTGTCTGTATGTCTGTGTGTATATCTGTCTGTGTCTATGTGTGTGTGGGGGTGTGTGGGGGTGTCCAGGTGTGTGTGTGTCCGTGCAGGTGTGTTTGTGTGTGTGTGCGCAAGTGTGTGTATGACATCACTTAGTAGACGATTAAACTGATTCCATTTCTTGACTGTTGTGAGCAGGGCCGCAGTGAACACAGGAGGGACAGACATCTCTTTGAGACACTGACTTTGTATCCTTTGGATATACACCCCAAAGCAGGATTCTGAGCTTAGTCATAGCTCTGTTTTTAATTTCTTTGAGGACCCTCCCCATGGTTCTCCATAATGGCTGTACTAATTTACATTCCAATCAATATCACTTACAAAAATATAATTCAGAAAAATTTCTGAGATATCTTGGTTCCCACCTCCTCTTGTTTCTCTCCCTATCCATCAGTGAAACTACTTCATCAGCTTTCAAAAGGGACTCTTCTCAAGGGGGTCTTATTTAAATCTTGAGTTCAAGAGTTTAAAAAAAACCCTGAAAACATTAGAAAGTTGTATTGTGGGGAGGGAGCCCAGAGGCTGGTGCAGGAGCCGGGAGGTTGTTTGTTTGTTTGTTTGTTTGTTTGGCTGTGTTACAAAAGGAGAGAGTGCAGTTTCTACCAGATATCACAGAACTGCATCACAACTTTACCCAAAATAAATCAGAAAAAACCTGTTTATTATGCTTTCGTTTTTCCAATGAGGATAAGAAAGGCACAGTATGCAGTATTGTTTGTTAAGCTATATTTCTTCTTAGGTAAATTCTCTGAAATATACACTCAAAAGTTTTATTGTGAGATCCTTTTTTCAGTACTGAATTAAATCTGTGTAATTTCATCAAATTTAGCCCCTCATGAAAATGCAATTATCGCACCCTTGTTTCATATAACTAAATACTTTATTCATTATTAACCTCACTCACAGACTTAATGTACAATAAGGAAACGCCACAAGACTCATGTCAGTGGCAATTTAAAGTGAATTAGGGGTTAACGATGAAGGTCTGATCTACTCTAGTCTGATATAAATAAATAACACACAGGCAATAGACTAAAGTGATAAACATATACTCAGGTCATGGGATCCATCAAGGGGGCATTTCTATTACTTAACATCATAGGCAACCAAAGCCGGGACTCAGATTCTCACCCACCCCTCCTCTGTTGTCGTGGGTCCCATCTTGTTTCAATGCCTCTGTGCACAGACGTGCTTTCTACTTAAAACTGCAGAGAGCTGGATCCATCAATTACACCACAACTGCCTGTCTGCACACAAATCCCAAACTTACAAACGTCACAAGTCACACAGATCAAGATGCACAGCTGTCCAAAGCCCTGTCCCTGCTGGAGGATGGAGCTGGAGAGAGGAGTGCTGGTTTAGAACACTGCAAATGTAGAGTTCTGTGTTCCTCCTGTGGCAACACCCGTGTGCTCACCTGCCTCCATATCTGCTAACAATAGGGCTAAGTGTAGTCCCAGCTCCAAGGGGTTTCCAAATACAACGGCATGTCCTTAAGAGATGACGGTGAACCTTCAGAGTTGCCCTAAGTTTGGGGGTGGGTGATTGGGGAGACACAGCAGGTCTGGGGCCTCAATAGCAAGAAAATGTCTCATGAGTAGGGTGAATCTAATGGCCAAACATACAATATCGTTGGTTAGAGTTGTGGCTTTACAGCCACAGTGTGGTTTGCTCAGGTCACACAGACTCACACCAGGGTTTACTACGCACTAGAAATGCTTCCGACACTAATTCAAGTCAGGTTATCAGAAGAGAATACTGAGACAATCAGGAACCATAATGGCGTTCTAATACATGCATCCATATTGGATTAGCCAGGGACATGTGCACACAGATTACTAACACTCTTGGTAAACAAGGACAAAGCTTGTCTCCAATACTGAGGGGTTTCCAATTACAGATGTTCATATGTATTCACCATAAAATAATGGTTTTCCTTTTGCCTCAAGAGCTCCCCCAATGGCTCAAGACAAAAACAGAAAACAAAAATGAAGCCATCTGCCGGGCAGTGGTGGCGCACGCCTTTAATCCCAGCACTCGGAAGGCAGAGCCAGGCGGATCTCTGTGAGTTCGAGGCCAGCCTGGGCTACAGAGTGAGTTCCAGGAAAGGCACAAAACTACACAGAGAAATCCTGTCTTGAAAAACCAAAAAAAAAAAAAAAAAAAAAAATGTGGTGGTATTGCATTCCCCAAAATATTGTGCACCCTAATAAACTTATCTGGGGTCAGAGACAGAACAGCCACTAGATACAAAGGCTAAAAAATGGTGGCACTCACACCTTTAATCCTAGCATTCCAGAGGTAGAAATCCCTCTGGATCTCTGTGAGTTCAAGGCCACATTGAAAACAGCCAGGCATGGTGACTCACGCCTTTAATCCCAAGAAGTGAGACTTTAATCCCAGGGAGTGGTGGCAAAAACAGAAAGATATATAAGGTGTGAGGACCAGAAACTAGAAGCATTTGGCTGGTTAAGCTTTCAGGCTTTGGAGCAACAGTTCAGCTGAGATTCATTATGGATGAGGACTCAGAGGCTTCCAGTCTGAGGAAACAGGATCAGCTGAGGAACTAGCGAGGTGAGGTGGCTGTGGCCTGTTCTGTCTCTCTGATCTTCCAGCGTTCACCCCAATACCTGGCTCAGGTTTGATTTTATTAATAAGAACTTCTAAGATTCATGCTACAAAAAAATGAAGCCATCTTGTGAAAATGATCAGACTAAGTTTAATGGCCTGTATTATCCACAGTGTTTAGTCAACATACAAACCCTTTCAGATATATAAATCCAGTAAATATCATAACCTCTAAGTAACTCACTAGCTTAACAAACTGGGTGGGATCATTTCACTGGTCTCTTGTTGGTGCCCTATCGTAGGTGAACAGACACTTGTTCTTCCCAGGAAAGGTCAACAACATAATTATCAATTCTTGGATAACAAAGCCCCCTGATATCTCTGAGTAAGACATGTTAAGGGCTGTGTGTGTGTGTGTGTGTGTGTGTGTGTGTGTGTGTGTGTGTGTGTGTGTGTGTATGTGTGTGTGAGGCTTTTCATAAACACACATTTAAATGATTCATTTATTATTATTGTGTATGTGTGGTCTGTGTATGTATGTGTGCGGGGTGGGGTGGTGGTGGGGTTTGAGTGTGCCATAGATTCATGTGGAGGTCAGAGGACAACTTCGTGAGCCAGTTCTCTCCTACCTTAACGTGGTTCCCAGGAATGACTCAGGCTGTCGAGCTTGCCCAAGTACCTTTTCCTGCTAAGCCCTCTTGCCTCCTCTCAACAGGTATTTTTGGAGCAAACTGTATATAGATCTATTTGGCAAAAATGTTGTTAGTGTTCCAATTTCCCAGCCTCTGCACGCCACTCCTCTGCACTGGCTGGGTGGTTTGTAGCATCCTTAGAATCGCCTCCCCTCTCTGCTACCCCATGGCTCCTTCTCTCCATCCTTGCTTCCTTCTGCTTTCCAGGGGCGGCTTCACTTGAGTTCCTACCACTTTCTTTCTCCACATGTATTCCACCTTACCTGCGTGCTGTCTGGGTTAGACCTAAAGATTTACTAGTAAAGAACGGTTAGAGTGACCCTCTCTTCTAGCCAGCTTCATGACTTCAAACACAGCACTTGCTCTAAGTATTCTTTCTCACCTATCGAAGGATTACTAATTCAATTCCCTGATGACTGCCAAGGCAGGAGGACCAGTAACTAACTCACCAGATCTGAAGAAGGCATTCAATAAATACCATCAGATACAGCTTATTTCAGACCAGAGCGCAAAGGGGGGTCCCAGTGTTTCTGGAAGCCGTGCTAATTATCTTAGAATCCTTATACATATTTTCAAACCATGGCCTCCTTTTGGGGACCCACTTGCTTTCCCGTGGGAACACTAGATTTCTGAATGCCTTCCTGGGTACCCTGCTACTTATCACCCCTCACACACACCAGGAGCCCACATCCTTCACACTAAGAGCACAGTGCAGGCCGGATTCTGTCTCACTCTGCATCAACACACAGAGAGAACTGGGAGATGCTGCTGTTAGGATTGACTAGTGCCAAGTGTGGTGACCACATCTGCAACTCCAGCCCTTGGAGGGCTGAGGCAGACATATTCGGAGTTCAAGGCCTGCCTGAGCCACACAGAGAGTCCCTGTCTTAACAAACAAACAAACGAACACACGAAAAAATTGTACTTGTATTACTTAGGAATTGGTTCAATTCCTAGACTTTGTTATTAATGATATTGTTCTGCAATCTATGTTAAATATAGATCATGGGTGATGCTGATGAATGGGCTGGATCTCACATTCGGGTTAGTTCATTTTATACTCCCATCATTATAAATTACAACGTCCTCTACCCCTACTATGTAGATTTGGTTTAGGGTTTCATTATGATGACTGATACTCTCCTAGTTTTCATAAAAAACATGCTGGCTTTTTAATTTTGCTTTCTATTTCTAGGTTAGCTGTACATTATTGACAACTTATGCTGTCCAGATTATGGGATTTGGCAATACGTTACATGTAGACCACATTTGAAAATTCTTTTCTGGGTGGATGATGTCTGTGTATGTGTTAGACCTTGATCTCCTCACAGAATTATGAAGATTTTGCAAAATGACCCGTTGTAATTTTCTGAAATAAAGTCATGGACAGGAAGAGGCAGGAAGAGGCAGGCTGAGTTTAGGTACAAATTCTTCAGTAGCACTTCGTGTGTTTGTCAAATGTTCTCCCCAAGTGTCCTGGTGTACAGCTGATCCTAGGACAACAGCTGATCATCAGAATTTGTGTTGCTATAGTGGTACTGAGGCTGGCGGTGCTGAGGAGGATTCTGAGAGCAAAGAGGCCAGACATCATCTGTGTATATGTGCACGTGTGGATGTGAATTATGACAGGTAGGTGTGTGTGTGTGTGTGTGTGTGTGTGTGTGTGTGTGTGTGTGTGTGTGTGTGTGTGAGAGAGAGAGAGAGAGAGAGAGAGATTTTAGAGGAGCTGATACATGCTAAACACTGATATGGGCTATGAATCTCAGCCCTGGGCCTTTTGGCTTTGCACTACGTATAAGTGAATGAATTATCGAATATTCTTCACGTTAGCAATCTTTAATGCTGAAACAACCTAGAGATTTCACTATATTCATTGTTGGAAATCCATAGCCATGCTCCGTACGGGGCCTATTGTGAAGGCTGCTGAGCTCAGGGCCGGGGCTTGGGAGTTCCCATTCTCTGCTCTCCTGCTGACATGTGGCCTGGAACTTTTCTGATCACTAAGTTCTCTGATTAATCTGGACATAGCACTGTCCAGAAGAATCAGACCAGACATGTTATCTGTGTCACCATCATGTAACCATGGCTTAAAGTCACCCTCCCCCCATCTTAGGCTTTTTCTTAAAATGCTCACCAGAGAGAGGATTTGAAACAATTCTTAACAGATAGAATTTCATTATTGTTCTTCTTACTGAAGTATGTCATCATTGTACAAACCCCACTATAAAGCACAGAAAACTCAAGTGTATAGCTTTCCATGTGAAGATGCTGTATATTAAATGTGTAAACTATATAGCAGCAGGCAACATCAGGAACTGAATCATCATTTGGTCATTTTAATGTCCAAAGCTAAATAAAGCAGATATTGGCGAAATCACAGAGAGATAAGAGTTTCAGCTTGGCTGGGTCAATCTAGGCAAGTTTTTTGTTTTGTTTGGTTTTTTTTTTTGGCTATTTTGAAAAATAATCACATAATCACTGAAACTCAAAACAACGGATACATCTTTGCAAAAGGAAATGTTTACATATACTTACATATACTTATTTGCATTTCAGACCCTTTTCTGTAGCAAATCTATAAATCAGTATTTATTTTATTTCTAGATGAGAAATATGAATGGAAAAAATAAATGCAACAGAATGTCTCACCACAGATTTAAAAATAAAAACAAAAACCTTCCTGAACGAAAAACTTCGAAGCACAATGGGGTTTTGAAGATTGTCTCTTCCCCGACTGTGATCACATGACTTCACAGGGCTGAGAGTTGCTTCTTTTGTAGAGAGAAAAGCCTAATAATCATCATGGCATTACACACAGGTGTGAAAGAGGGTACTTCCAGAGACAGGCAGGATTGGCAGGAAGGAATCAAGAGAGCTAGCCCTTATGGAGGCCTGGAGTGGGCAGAGGCTGGAAAAGGGAAAGGTTCAGGCTTTGGAAGCAGAGAGAAGAGAAGCTGTAATGGGAGCCTTGGGGAGGCAAGCAGCCAGGGGAGGCAGGGCCTGGGAGGCTGCTGGAGGATTAAGGCGATAAGCCTGTGGTAGCATTCCTGGAATTCTAGGTGGCGACCAGCTCTGGCTGCTGGGGATTGCATGTGCAGGATCATTTGGGCTAAAACCGAAATGGATAGAACAAGGGTGGATTTTGCTTTTAAAAGATTTGTGTTTCTTTTATGTGTAGGGGTATTTTGTCTGCATGTGTATCTGTATACCATGTGCATGCTGGATACCCAAGGAGGCCAGAAAAGGACGTCAGATCCTCAGGAACTAGAGTTAGGATGATTGTTGGTGCTGGGAATCAAACCTGGGCCCGCAGGAAGAGCAGCCAGTATTCTTAATTGCAGAGCCATCTCTCCAGCCCACGAGTTGAATTCTTTACCTGGATCTCTCAACTTAGATTCAATAACTGCACAACAAAGACACTGTTATGCAGGTGACAGATTTGGACAACCTTTTGTTATCCATTGCAGAAAACATGGGCTATGACTTGGCAATATAAGGTGTGGTTGTAGGTTCAGAGTCCATTTTTCAAAAGACGCTTCCACTTTCCCTACCTTTCAGTGCCCAGCACGTGGAAAGGACTGAAACAGTTCCCTGGAGGTTATGCCTTGGGGTTCCCCCTGTTCTCCCAGCCTCCTGGTGTGTACATGCCAGCGAACCCAGACTCAGGTTGTTTCTCTTGGTTTTGGTCTTTTGAGGCAGCGTCTCTCATAGCCTTATCTGGAACTCACTTATCTGGCTTTTGGCCAGGTAAGCCCCAGAGGTCCCTCTGTCTCTGCATCCTGGGGTTGGTTTGCTTTTGAAACGTGGATTCTGGGAGTCAAATTTAGTTCTGCTTGCAAGCATTTTACCAATTGGGCTATCTCCCTAGCCCAAAGACTTACTCTTAACTCTAAGGTTTTATTTTGATGTTAGGGGCTGCTGACTGCTGGCTACCGATTCCTCTTTTTAAAAAGAGGCACATTCATCATTAACACCAGAACCAAACTACAGCCAGGGCAGCATATCCCACAGCACTCTGTAGTCTTTTACATATAACTTAACAAAACTCTGAACTGCACCAAGATGCTTAAATGTCAACAAACCCTCACACTAATTTTCAGCTAAGGTCATAAGCGTCACTAATTTTAAACACCCCTCACAGACAGATATTTAATAAACATTTGTCTGATGCACACTTTCCCACAATTGAGAAAAGAAGTGATGGAGACTTTAATGCTCCCAGTTTCTGGCTTAACCAGCACAGGTTTCTCTTCCTGTCGGTAGGATGTCCCAGGACACCATGTCTCCAACCAGCGCTTTTCAGTCACTATTCGAACCAAATGGGAAAGGATGGGAGGTGCCACAGGGGAACAGTCTTGGCAAGGCGCCTGTGCCCCGCTCCTAATGGATGTGTGTGCAGCTCAGGTCCCCAGCCCTGATTAGCGACAACCCATTTTAGGACTAGTTATCTTCTAATGAAGAAGGGTTGAGTCTCTCCACAAAGCATGATGGGAGAATCAGAACTGAAAACACTAATAAACCCTACAAACACTCTTTCCCCCACAAAACGTGAACTTGGAAAGTTTCATGTTTCTTTGTTCCACCTTGATTTCTTTGGAGTTAACCATTCAAGATACACAACACTGGAAATTTTCTTCATGTAAGGTGTGGTAAACTTACACACAGAAGCTGAAGATAGCATATGTATGTTTCTTCATAATAAAAATTGTGTTTGAAAGCAAAGGGTTTATTAATTATCTCAACACACCATCCAGGCTGATTCTTTCAAACTCAGGGAATGTGGACTTTAGCAAATTTTCGTGGTTGATAAGAAGGACTCAAGGCCAGAACCGAATATTTTTCAGTCTGTGTAATGAGCCTGATGATCCGTGTCATCTCAATGCAGTAATTTTTCAGAAGCTAAACACACAGGAGTGTGTAAGTACACAAAAACAACTCCCGAAGACTCAAGCAGTAACTAGCCCACATACATAGCTGCTGGTTCTGGGGCTCTCATAGTGAATTAATTACTGGTTGTTTTTCTCTTTACTTGGTCTGTGTACAGTCTATGCACGTGTGTGTGTGTGTGTGTGTGTGTGTGCGCGCGCGCGCGCGCGCAGGTATGTGTGCTCAAGCATATGTGGGGAGGTCAGAAGAAGACATCCTGCCCCATCATTCTCCATCAAATTCCCTGGAGACATGGTCCCTCACTGAAGCTGGTGGCTAGCAATCCTCATCTTGCCAACCACCTAGAAGTCCCTACTAGGAAGTAAGGCTAATTTTAATATATAAGATTAAAAGATGCCCCTTAGAAAGTAGCTTAAAATGTTTGGCATTTCGTATTCCTGCTATTTGAGACCCCTAACTGCTATGTACCGGGAACAAATTAATCTAAGCTTTAGTTCCCTCAAATACAGAATTATAATTATGCTACAATTCATCAGATTATTTTGAAGATTCCAAGTGATCATGCATGCATTTATGTATATCTAAATATATAAATACATTCTATAGTACCTGGCATGTAGAAAAACTCAAAGACAACTAGTAATATTTTAGGGATAGGATTTTTATAACAATAAACTCTACTAGAAAATTCCCCCAACAATTTACAAGACCAATTAGATGTGTAGGAGGCAAATACTCTCCTGATCAGCCTTTCTCCTCTAGCCCATACCCTTCACTTGATCAGTGAGAACAATTGATGGGCCTTAAGAGAAAATATTTCGGCTTTCAATTAACTGCTTGGAAAAACACTAAAAACTGTATTTAACTGCTCTCAGGCAATTAGACCATGACCATGGCCACATCTGCTATTTGCTCATCAGGAAGCTGCTTCCAAGACATTTAACATTCATAGGTATATTAGCACTTTATTAATACCCTAGAAACTCCCCGTGGTACGGTTAACTACGGTGCAGGATTTGGTATATAAGAAGGCTCCATCCCGGTTCCCATTCATCTAAGAGGATTATGAATGAAGTCTCCCCAAAGACAATGTTATAAAGTGATCTTAAACATGTAAGGAATTATAGCAAAGCTCTGAGGTATAAAAGTATTTCCAGAAACTTCTTTTCCACCACCACAGCTCTCTACTCGGACTTTATTTCATTATCATAGCAAATGCTTACACAATGCTGTGTAGCTATGTTGATGCAATGGGTCCTCACAAGATCATCCAAGGGAGAAACTGTCTGTCATCCTCACTGTACGTGTGAGGAAACTGAGGCACTGGATAGATAAAGAACACGATAGCGGCATCAGAGCTGGGACTTGAAGCCAGGCTGTAGCACCTTGGGGTTAAACTTTTACATAGGGCTCCTCTTTGCCTATCAGACGCCACTCTGCACGTCCCCAAGTGGGGATTGAAATCTATTCCTCTCAGCCCTTATCAGAAGGGGCCCTTATCAGGATGGAGTTCCCACTGCTTCAGCGCTCAGTACTGGCCCGTGTACTTGCCTTCTGAAAGCAAGGGTAAAAAAAAAAAAAAAAGACCATTTTCAATGAATGCCCATTATATCAGAGATTATGGCACACACAATGTGGCACAAAAAAATGGCCAGCCTGTCACTGAGACAGTCTGGTCCATAACACAATTTTTATGCATGCCTAAGACATTTCCAACATTTGACCTATGGGAATTTGACTAAAATATTCCACTTTCAATTTACCAATATAAATAAAATTTATCAAACTATAGAGCCTAAATATATGAGTTCAAAATCCCCATGAGTGTTGACTGGAGGAGATATTCTCCTGAATTCTCCAGGGAGGGCTCATCTTCTGTATCAACCTGGCTAGTCTAGAGAGCCCAGTAGTTGGGGCAAATGCTAGTTTAATCTTGGCATGGTGCACTTGTCTATAATCTTAGAAGCCTAGAGACTAACTCGGGAGTATAGCAAGCTTGAGGCCAGCCTGAGTTAAGTCTGAAAACCTATTTCCAACAACAAAAACCAAACACATAAAGAGAAAACAACATCCAAAAATTAAAATCCTAAATCTCAACCAAAACAAAAAACAACCTTCTAATTCAGGTGTTGTGAAAGTTATTTTTTTAGACAAGATCAACATTTACATCAGCATCTGGCATGGCCACTCCTTGGCTTTGCAATACCACCATTTCATCTGCAAAGTTTAGACTTGCAAACTTTGTTTTTAGTAAGTCTACGATTGTGTGTTGGGCTGCATCCATAGTCAGTTCTGGCCCTGTGCAGCCTGAGGTTAGAGTTGGATCAGAAAGGCAATGATTTTCCATAATGTGAGTGGGTCTCATCCACTGAACTGAAGGCGTTTGGAGCAAAGATTGATATTTGTAAAAGAAGTAATATTCTGCCTTAAGCCTGTATCACAGAGAAACCTCGCATGCTTCCAGCCTGAAGACTTCAGAGTCAAGACTATAACATCCATGCTTATCAGAACTGCCCACCAGCCTGCTCTACAGGCTTTGAACTTAGTTCATCCCCACACTCCCATTAATGAACCAATTCCTTTTCAAAATATCTCTCATCCTGTCCATCTTTCCGCAGCACATGCTAAGTAGGTAGATTCCAAAGAGCAGAAATAGAACTACCTTCTAATGTTCTTTAAAATGAACCCTACTTTAAAATTTTTCAAAATTTATTTTTATTTCATGTGTATGGGTATTTCACCTGCCACATACCTGTATTGCCTGAGTGTAGTGCACCAAGGAGGCCAGAAGAGGGAGGTAGACTCCTTGGAACAGGAGTTATAGACAGTTGTGAGGTGCCCTGTGGGTGTTGAGAATTGAAGCTGGGTCCTCTGTAGGATCAGCCAGTGTCCTTAACTGCTGAGGCTCATCTCCAGCCCCCAGCTCTGCTTTCTGTAGGGGCTGACAGGTGTTTAGCAAGTTGTGAACAGAGCTGCTCTGGGGGCTATCATCTCCTGTTAAACAGAACTGAGACAAATGGGCTGTATTCTTTCTAGAGAAGGAGAACTATTGGTTCTGTGTCTCTGGAAGACGATAAGGACCTCAGCATCTCTCCCTCATTACCTATCATGCTGGTGGCTGAATCAGGGAGACCCAGATCCCACCTCCATCATGATTTCCCAGTTGTTCCTATGGGGGAAGATGGAGTACTACCACTTCCCATGATAGGACAAACCCAGAGAGCTCTCTACAACTATCTGATAGTCTCTACCTAGGGCTCATGACCATAGATCTCAATCCACATGCCCTCTGGGAAGGACTGTGGTTTGATGGCTACAAAGACACACATACTGGTCTGTTGATGTACCCAAACAAGGCCCCCGGGACCTCCGGCTGCCCTGCTCAGCCATGTTTAGCCCAGTCCTGTTCTGCTTACATCGTGGCCTTCTGTGTTTTCTGGGACAGCCAGAAGGACATGAAGGGGCGTTCAGCTGACAGATGACATTTTGATAACCTTTTCATTCCAGTACGAAGAGAACTACCTCGCTTCCTTGATGGCTCCTGTCTTCTGTCTGCATCCAGGTTTGGTTGTCACAGTCCCATTTTCCTTGCTGGAAAGGGTCACAGTTCCCAGAGGTAAGCCCCAGTAGCAGAGTACTTGTTTCTTTAAGACAAAATCTGCACCAAGCCTCCTCCTTTCCCTCCCTCCCTCCCTTTCTCCCGGCCCTATGCTAACCTTAAGTGCAAGTCTAGTGCTTTAGAAAGGGTCTGGCTGGGAGGCTGGAGACCAGGGATAGGTCAGGAGAATCCACCATGGCCCAGAGCTCCTTTCCTGGAGAACTGCCTTCCGTGTTTACCATTCACAGTTCTGAATGTGCCAACATGGAGAACAGCAGCCCAGCAAGAATGAAAGCTGAGAGGAAGAGCTAACAGACGCAGAAATTCCAGGGCGTGTGTGTGTGTGTGTGTGTGTGTGTGTGTGTGTGTGTGTGTGTGTGCCCCCGTGTGCCCACGCCTCCATCCTTTTCTCTGCCCTGATGCCCCCAGGGAGGCAGCAGGTTGGCCAGTTGGGGCCCTCAGGGCAGGGAACTCACTGCTCCGCCCCCCCAGCTTTTTCTCTCCATCGAATCACTCCATCCCCACGTTTCTATTTCAGGGGCTGACGTAGGCAGAGTTGTGGAGGAGGGAGCCATTCCCTCCTAGACTTTAGGCTTTCCTTCCAGCTGCTTCTGCATTTGTGGGGGAGGAAAGGCTAGGGCTGCCGCGATTCTAACAGCTCCATGAATGCCTCCCTGGTCAATGTTTACCTTAACAAGAGTTCTTGCTGATTTCTGTTAGTTCCGTTCATTTTCTTTTCTCTCTCTCTCTCTCTCTCTCTCTCTCTCTCTCTCTCTTCCCTCCCTCCCTCTCTCTCTGTCTCTCTCTTTCTGTCTCTCTCTCTCTCTCTCCAGTAGCAAGGAAAGTTTTGTAAGCAAAAAGGTTGCCAGGGAATTTCTGGGTTGCAAAGTCTTGCATTGAGAGGGGGAGGGGGAGGGGGGCATTTCAGCTCAAGCTTGGAAAGGATGACTGTAATCTGACTATAGAGACTGAGCGGCAGGCTGGGATGTGTGGATGTCAGAGTCCCTTCGCTCTGGCGACCTCCGGTTTAACGGAAGAGAAGTGATTGAGTTAGAGGTGGTTCAAGAAATGATCGGGCTGGGGTGCAGTGGCAGCTCAGCAGGCAAGAACCTGAGTTCCGGCCTTAGAACCCATGCTTCAAAGAAATAAGAAACAAAACAAGACCAAACAAAACGCAAAAGGAGCCCTCAGGGATGGTGGTGTGCATTTATAATCCCAGTGTTAAGAGACAGGTGAGTAACTGGGGCGGGGACAGGCCAGGCAGCCTAGAGCATCAGCGTCGGTAAGTTCCAGGTCTTTACAGGCCTTGCTGAAGAGAAGGTGGGTGATATCTGATAAATGACAGCCATGGTTGTCCTCTGACTTCCACGTGCATACAATGTGCACCCTGACACAGGAACACATGCATGCATGTGCCCCCTCCTCCAGGGAAGTGATCAGGCAGGTGCCAGCGTTCTGCCCACAGACACAATCCTAGGACCCGGGAGCATCCTAACCTCCCCGTCCTCTCATGTTCCAAGAAGAAATAAAACCACTCTTGCTGCAACCAAAAGGAACGCAGGTACATTTAAGAACAGTGATGGCCAGAAGTGGCTAGCTTCCTCACCAAAGACTTTTGGAGCCTTCCAGGACTGTGTGGAGTGGAGACTGGTGAATGGTGGCCTATCAGAGAGATTTCCTTTGGTAGAGCCACCTATATCTAAAAGCATTTCATTTTTGGCTTCAAGAATGTGGGCAGAAAGGGTGCATGCCACCTCCAGGATTGGCTCACATGGACCTCCAACCAGACTCCCCTCAGATCCTCCAGACCCTCTTTATCCCCAAACATCAGCTGGAAGCCCCAAATCCCAAGATTCCCCCCCCTGCCCCCCAGGAGCTGCTAGAAAAGGAGCTGTCTGTGTTTCTGGGAACTGCTCACATTTCATGGTTGCATGGGAGAAAAATAAACCGATACAATAAAACACTGGGATTTTAGTGTTTCTCTATAACAAAAGTTATTTTAACTGTGCAAGATCGATACATAGTTTCAGAAGAAAATGATCAATTAGACCCAGTGACACAGACCTTAAGCATGATGTGCTACTGCTGTATTTTTTTTAAAGCATATGCCTACAAATACATTTATATTCTTGGGATGCTACTGGCAGAAACACAAGATAATAGGACCCATGGTGGCCTAGAGGGAAAGAAACTGAAAAATGGGAAGGACAAGATACTGTTTGTATATGAGTGTGCATATGTGTTCGTGTATATATGCATGTCCAGGAACACAGGTACATGTGCAGGCACACATGTGTAGGTCAACAGACACCTATAGACATCATCTCTCAGATGACAGTCCCTTTTTTTTTTTTTTTTTTTTGGTGAGAAGGGCTGATGTCTCTTATTGGCCTAGAACTCATTAAGTGGGCTAGAATGCTTGGCCCTGGAGCCCTGGGAACTGGGTTGTCTCTTCTCCCCAGTGCTGGGACTGTAACCACCCACCACCAGCCAAGCTTCTCTACTGTAGGTTCTGGGGATTAAACTCAAGTCCTGGTGCTTGTATAACAAACCCTTTATGGATTTGACTACCTTCCGCTACTCCTGATACTGTTTTTAAACCTTGTGAATTTGTCCTGGGAGCATGTGTTACTTACTCATAAATTACATGCAGAAAACACAAATTTTGAGAGGACCCAGTTTGCATCAAGAGAATTCTTGCAGACATTGTTGGTCCCTGGGGCCTCTTTTGAAAACCAGTGGTACAGAGTGTTGACTTTGAAAAACACATAAAACTGTTGTTTTCTGGAAAACTCAAAAGATAGGCAAGAGTGCAGCCCAGCTGGGGGCGAACATTCTCACCCTTTCGGAGACCCTTTCTAATGCTCACAGGAGGCCCCAGCACCATTATTCCTAAGGGTGAGTCATGTGTTCACACGTAGATCTTCCAGAAAAGGGGGGCTCTGGGCTGGAGAGGTGGCTCACCAAGTCTAATAACCTAATTCCATCACTTAGACCCACATGGTGGAGAAAACTGACTCCCACAGCCGTCCGCTCATGCCTACATTTACACCATAGCATGTGCACACGCGCGCGCGCGCACACACACACACACACACACACACACAAACACACACACACAGAATAAATGAATGTGATTTTCTTTAAATAAAAGAGGCTCCCAGTGTCTGGGAAGAGCCCTCTTCTCATTGGAACTGAGCACCACTAGCTCCTAGGATCACTGCTTTTTCCTAACATTTTAAACACTGGATTGAGATGGGAGATTGTCCTCAGAAACCCAAGTGTGTTTGGGAATGATCCTTGGGAAGATGGCTGGATCCCCCAACACAATGACATCACGTGCAAGTGACGACATGATCACAGTTACTATTATAAGCTGCTACACTTTGGATTGGGACTTTATGTTTTGAAATCCATTTTATCAAAAAGACTAAACTTTAAAAAGAAAGGAACGGGTTGGAAACAGACCAGCGTTTCCATGGAAAGCTTCTAGAAGGGTCCTCGCTGCATTGCTAGGTACTTGGCAGTGAGTTCACACGGTGGGAACCTCCATTTACAAGATAGCTGTTCCCAGACTCACACGACAAGGTATAAGTTTCAAGGCAGGTGCTACAGCTGAGCCCAGTGGCTGGAACAGGGGCGTCTTCACACAGAGACAGACAGGAACGGCAGGTAGCCTGTGGCTGATCACTCTGCAGATCAGGGACAGCTGGGGAGATAGATGCACTTCATAAAAGAAGCAGCTTGAGAAGTCTAGGGTGGCCAGCGGGTTGTACCCTTATCTCTGAAAACACTAACACCATTTGGCCCAAATGCTATTCAAAAACTGTCCCTCTCTGTAAACGAAACAACTGCTTCATATAATTTTCTCTAAATCCATTCTCCAAACACACAGAGGGGAACTGTGGAGGTCTGACTTTCTGGGAGACAACTCAATCAGCTACTAAAGACTTTGGATGACTTGCCAAGTTGCCCCCCAGCTCCCCAGGGTGCTGTGTGGACATGGAGGCACTTAGCTGGCAGAAGTGATGTCACTACATGGCGTCACTACAGGGACTACTCAGACCCAGCCTGGTCTTCTTTCTCTTTGCTCACTGGTCACCACACAGAGAGAGGCCTCCACTGCCATATACCTTTTTTGTTCTCCTGAGACAGTCTCATCCTTTTTAGGACAGCTGGTCTACCACAGACCTCTGCCACAATGCATTGTGCTACCATAGGCCCAAAACAACATGACCATGGTCACAGACTAAACGCTTTGAAGCCATGAGCCAGAACTAACCTTTCCTCTTAACCAGTTATTTTCTCGGGTACTTTGTCACAGTGATGGGAAGATGACTGCCACAGGGTAGGAGAAGGCTGAGGAAGAAGTTTGCATCACCTATGGTTTAAGGTGTCTATTTCATGCAACCATGCGTTGTGGGATAACAGAAACGAGCACACAAAAAAGATGTCTACAAAAATTCCCTGCCTGCAAAGAGCTTACACTCCTGTGGAAAGAAACAAACTAAAATATTTTAAAGTCCTAAACACACTGAGATCATAATACGACGATGGTTTATTGGTGGCAATGCTAATGTGTTTTTCTATCACTGTGACAAAACGCCATGGCCAAGGAAGCATTCCGTTTGGGGCTCACATTCCAGAGGGTTAGAGTCCATGACCACCATGGCAGGGAGCAAGGCAGCAGGTAGGCAGGCATGGGGCTGAAGCAGTAGCCAAGAGCTTGCATCTTGTTCCACAAACACAAGGTATAAGCGAGTCAACTTGGAATGGCATGGACTTTTCAAACCTCAAAGCCCACCCCTAATGATACCGTCTTCCAACAAGGTCACACCTCCTCCAACAAGGCCACACCCTCTAATCCTTCCCAAACAGTTCCACCAGCTGTGGACTAAGCATTCAAATATCTGAGCCCATAAAAATCATTCTCATTCAAACCACCACAGAATTTTAGAGGTAGTTTCACCATAAAGCAGGTTGTTAACGGCCATACTGACTAGTGAAGGGTAGACATGCACTAGACAAATGCTCAGGACAGAGTCACCGGGAAGTACATAGACCCTGTGGTAGGAGTGTGCTTTGCTTGGCCAAGAATCAGCAAAGATTGGAGTGTGGGGGAGTCAGAGACAGAGGAGCAGTGGGAGATGGTGGTGGGGAGAACACCGGGTGCTGTGTGGGGGCATCACACTGTGTAAGGTCTTCAAGGGGAGGGCTTGGTTGTTCTCTGAGTGAAATGAGAAGCAGATGAAGGGTGTTTCAGCAAGGAAACACCACGCTATGATTCACGGGTCACGAGTAGGGACAGAGAAGAAGGGCAGAGGCAGGGAGACGGCGGTGAGGTTCCAACAACGTTGAAGCAAGTCCTGGGTAAGTGCGGGATGTGGAATGGCCACTTTTGCTCTGTCTGAAGATAGAGCCGAAGAGACTTGGTGACTGGTCAAATATAGGGACACAGAATGTGAGAGGATGGTGAACAGGATGCCTCCAGGTCTGCAGAGCGGTGCTGTTATCCGAGGGAGGAGGCTTACAGGGGTGGCAGGGCTGAAGAGGAGGAAGTTGGCACTCAGAGAAAAGAAGGACTTTCTGGCTGAGGGAACACGGGGAAGAGATGGAGCACTAACCCGTGACTGGGTGTTACCATGCCTGCCCCACAGACCCTGAGGGTTTTCTGAGGCTGAGGGCATGGTAAGCAGACACTGAAGAGGCTGGAGCAGAGCCAGAAAGATGACAGAGATGGCCTGGGGAAAGCTCTGTACACCAAACAGTGGCATCAAGTCAGAGTGAGTGAGGGACGAGGGGCTGGGGGGTGGGCTGTGAGGCCTAAGCGAGAGAACCATGAGGAGGCATGGGTGAGGATGGACTTACCTTTCAGAACAATCCTGCTGGTCGGTCACACTAAGGGACCTTGAAGATTGGGTAAGAGCAGAGTGTGGCAGGCTCACAAGAAATACCTGGCACGTGTGTCAAATGCCTTATAAGTGAACCCCGATACTTCCTATTGAAAAACTTGAGGATTACTGTTAGGTTCCCATTTGTTTGTTTGTCTGAGACAGAGTCTTTCTATTATGTAGCTCTGGCTATCCTGGAACTCCCTATGTAGACCAGGCTGGCCTCAAACACACAGAGATCCACCTGCCTCTGCCTCCCAAGTGCTGGGATTGAAGGCGTGCGCCACCCCGCCCCACGCCCGGCAATTGTTAGTATTTTTAAATCTAAATGCTTATCTGTAAAACCATGCAACGAAGCATACACTCTCTGTCCATCTTTTGGAGGAGACAATGATTTGTAGGAGCCCAGGCCACGGAAAAGTGAGGTTAACGCGAGCTACTGCATCTCTTCCTCATTCCCTTTCAATGATAACCATCTCCTGCAAATGTGTAAATTCACTCTTCCCAAACACAGGACACGGTGTTTGCTGTTCTCATCACGAACCTGCCTGACTCCAAATGGCTTCCTCATGTCGCCCTCTATGTGGGGAGGCTTCCCAGGCTCCCGGGAAGGAAGCCTAACCGGGGGCTAGCTACATCGCCAGCCTTGGCCAATGGGGAGCGGAGAAGAGCAGATTCGTGAGTTCTCAGCACTCACTTCTCGGCAAAGCTGGAACTCACACAGGACATGGCAGATGGAGCGTCTGCTGTCCTGGATCTCCGAGTGACCAGGCGGAGCACATCACTGACCTCCTCCCACAGACCTGCTTTGAAAAATGTGGATGTTGTTGCTTAAAGTCAGCAGAAGGGAGATAATTTCATGTTTCCGGATAGATACAAAGCAATCAGTTCATTATCTCCGAGTTTCAGGTGGAACACTGAACCTTCCATCTGTATGACTTTAGGGATGTCACCTAATTCATCTGAGCTCCGTTTTATCCCCTGTCAGATGGGGTAATGATGTCTGACATGTCTACCATCTCAGGACATGGAAGGATGCAGTGAAATCTGGAAGTGGGCTATGACCTCAAACCACAGCTACAGATGTAAAATACTCACTTTATTGTGAACGGAGACTCCAGTTGTGGCTGCAGATGTGAAACTTTCACTCTGCTGCTGGATGGAAGGTCCCTGCTTCCTTGCTCTCTCAGTCATTAGAACACATCGCCTCATGGTTCTACAAATGCCATGTACCACACTCCAACCAGGATCGTTCCAAGTCAACTTCTGATACCCCTCGGAGAATCATGTTTCCTTAAAATGTCAGGGCTCGCAGAATGGTTTTGGAGCCTCATACCCCGGCAAATCCCAACCATTGGCCTTTGGCATAGTAAAGTAAGGGGAAATCGAGGCCCTGAATGGAAGGCTTGGCACTAAATGCTTTCCTCCTCCTGAGTCTCGACAGTAAGGAGAGGGAGGGAAGGAGGGGCTGGGACATTCCAGCCTCTTCCCCTGTGCGGACCAAAGCATCACACACGCAGGAAGGTGCAACAAACCAATTCAGGTGTCAGGGGAAACAGACAAGGAAAAGATGGCTTCCACCCACGGGAGATAGGAAAGGCAGGCAGGAAAGACACGCACGTTCCACCCTCCGCCTCCATCCCAGAAGAAGGGCTCCCTGGCCCGTTCAACAGCTGACACCACAACCCAGACCGATTTGTCCCTGGGCCATTTCATCCACCTGTTTAGATAAGCAGACATTACAGCTGACCCTTTTTCCAGGTGCTGACTGAATGTCACGTACTTGACGTTTTATGTACCGAGGAGTTGAAGCACAGCAAGGCTATGTACTTGCCTGAGGTCACACAGCTGGAGTGCAGAGAGACCCAGACATTCTAGTCCCAAAGTCTTCACCACTGTTTACAGGGGAGGAGCAGAGATGAGAAGGTGAGGAGCAGCTCTACTTCCTGCTTCAAAGTGGGGTTTCGATACACCAACTTCCTGCGGCCTTAGGTTCTACACTGATGAGCATCCTCACCCTGTTCTACGGGTAGAGAAACAGGCTCAGAGAGGCTGATTAATGTGCCCAAAGTCACAAAGCCAAAAAGTAACAATGGGATCTAGGAGAAGTCGCATGCTTGCCATGCAGGGATGAAGACCAGAGTTGGATTCCTAATGCCCACAAAGGACAGTCATGGTGGTACATGCTTGAAATCCTTCTGCTGAGGGGGCAGACAAATAGACAGGTCCCTGGGACATGTTCCTATACAGCCAGGCTAGCCTCCTGTCCACATCAGTGACTTCTTTTGACTCTGTCTCAAAAAACAAAACAACACACATGGATGGTGCAGGAGGAGGGGCAGCTGAGGTTGAGCGTGGTTTGTCCACGCATGCACACACATGCAGACCCACACAGACATGAACGCCCCCACGGAAGCTGGCAGTCAGAGCTCACTTGACTGCTTGACTACAGTGGGCAGGTTTTAAAGCTAAAAAATAGGTAAGCCTTTGGGGGAAGAGAGCAAAATGCCTTCAGGAAAGAAGGAAAGAGAAAGGCCTGTACACCAGGAAGATCCTTGTACAGTCTGCAGAAAGCTCGTGAGCTTAGCCAGCTGGGTGTTCTTGTCCTGTCTTCCTGTCTTCTCACACCACATCATAGAACCACACACTTCCACATTTCTTAAACTTAAGAATCACCAAATAATCTCCAGCGATTTTTTTTTTGCAACATTTGCTAATCCACAGCTAGAATGTTCCCCCAACCTGAAGCTAAAGAGGAGCCATGCAATTATGACACAGGAGCCAGACAATCTCATTAACATATCCGTGACTGACACAGAGGATCATTAATTAGGCATTCCAAGCATAAGTATATATGTATAAATTAGCATCTATTCACCATTTAAACTGTAAGTGATTTTTCATATCTGAATATTAACTATGTTGGAAAATTACTAAGTTTTTCTGAGTGAATTCCACAAACAATACCCACCCCTGATATCAAGAACAAAATGCGAAGAAGAGATTCTTTGAGCAGAACCGGACTGGGAAGGGATCAAATGACGTCACCGCTCTTCATCGAGTGGGACCTTCCCCGCTCCGCTTCCTAGTTCGTATACCTGCGGTTACTGTTCCCTGCCAGGAGCTACAAGTGACCCTTTAACTGTGGACAGCACTCAGGTATAAAGCTGTGGCAAATATCCTGGAGACGCTCTGCCGACGTCTGTCCTCTGTCACTGTTCACCTGCTCTTTCTACACGCGTACTGTGTGTGAGCCGTGGACGGAGGACGAAGGGAATGCACATAAACATAGTAGATGGGACCTTTGAGAACCTGGTTGTCTGTTTGGCAGGGGAGCTGAGAACACACATGGAGAGTGGCGGCTACCTAGGCTCAAGAGCACCCCAGAGGAGGAACAGACCTCTGCTTGCCGTGGGAGGCCTGAGGAACGGCTGTGAAGGAGGCGGCCCTCATGCAGGACATAAAGGATGGGGGGTTGATGTGAATCTGGCAAAGTTCATGGATGTCAAGTATCGTGTAGCTGAGAAACCATGGTGATGCCAATGTCTCCATAGAGAGCCACCTCCAAGTTCCAACACTGCCGACACCCTTACCCTTCAGGGTTAGGACACTGCCAGCCCCAGGACAATGATAACAGGATGCTATCATCCTGCACACGTGTGACAAGGACATTACCGATGCTCTACAGCTTCTGTGAGTGTCTTGGATTCATGCTGGCAGGCTCATTGTTCAACACTGAATTTTCTTGTGACCAGTGGCACACTTTGGGGGTGTGGCTGTCCTGAATGAGGACTAGACTTAGCAGCTGAGTCCATCCTCCCCAGGAGGAGCTTACTAGTCTGTGTGGGGACTGAACCCCACCACCTGGGCTTACCAACACAGGGGTTGGTAAGCATTTCTTTCTCCAGTAGTACCAAAGCATTTTAACCCAGTCTCCTCTCTTAAGTAGGCAGCCTGGAAGCAAGCTATATCTCAGAATTTCTCCAGTTCTGATATCTATGTATAAAAATCACTTGTAGATCCAGGCTCCCAAAGAGTCAGGAGTAATGGGCCTTTCCTTGTCGGTCTATGGCAGATCAGTCTGTGAAACATTTGGGGGCAGAAACACCTAGGCTTCCACAGGCCCTTAGTTCCTGAGACACCCCGGATAGGATTGAAGACTCATCTCCTTTTCCTAGACATTGCTGTGACAGAGATCACAGCTGCCATCAATGTCAGATGGACAGCAAGTGCACTCCCAGAATAAAAACCAAGTGGCTCTCCTTGGTAGGGGTCTGGAGTCTTCTCCACTTTGGAAACTGGTAGGTATTGAAGTCTCTGCGGCCTTGACAGAAACAAAGGATTTGCTGACAAACGGCATAATCGAGGAGAGCGCCAGGTATTACTGAGGAAGGCACCATCTAGAAGCAGGGTTGCTGATTTCTTCTGTGCTCTCAGCTAAATAACTATCGACCTCTCACTTGTGGGGTCAGTTCGGGTAGAGCAATACAAATGTTCCGTTTTAGTGGGAAGAGAAGTACGTCTGTCCGTGAATGCTCATGACGGAAGCAGTAAGGTGATTCTTGATGTCTGGACCACTGTGGGGGATAACATCAGTTAACTGGAAAGCTGTTCATTAAGACAGCGTTCTGTACTCGACCCTGTGCCTGCCACACAGCAGACACTAACAGATTAGACGGTAGAGGATGCCATTTAGTTAAAGAGATCCATGGGGGTCCAAGGCCATGTTAGTCCTGGGAATTCAGAGAAAAAAAATCAAGGGGATCCAAGGTCATTTCAAGGAGCCTGTTTGGAGGGAAGATAAGGACTGGAGTCTTACAGATAAAGAGGATTTAAATGACCTTCATGGTAGAGACAACGCATGAATCTTAGACAATGCACAGAGAAAAGGTATCTGAGTAAAAATTTCTTAAATCCAATTATTCATAGAAAGAATATGCACATCTTGTCCTGTACTCTGAAGGCATGGGTGAGTTTGAGGAGATAACTGAGTGGGCTGGGGATGTAGCTTGGCTGGCGAAGTGTTTGGGTAGCACACAGGAAGCCCTGGCTTCGATCCTCTGGTGTGGTGGTTCATGCCTATACTCTCAGCACTTGGTATAGAAGCAGGAGAGTCAGGAGTTCAAGGTCATCCCTAGCCACGTGAGACTAGCCTGAGCTACAGAAGACCCTTTCTGAGAGAGAGAGACAGAGAGAGACAGAGAGAGAGAGAGAGAGAGAGAGAGACAGACAGACAGACAGACAGACAAACTATGAATCAGTTTCAGTTCCTCTCCCACTACTATCATTTAAAAACGGACAAAGCTCTTCCCACAGTGGCCTCTGACAAATAAAAAAAAAAAAAACGAGGTCCTGGATTTTTATGCCTGAGTTCCTCTGTTGTACTAAGGGCTGCCTGGTACAGCTGCACACAAAGAGATGTTCTGAGGCCAACCTATGGAGACACGTTCCAATTTGGGCTGTGGAATGAAAATTACAGTACAGACACGGAGGCAAGTTTAAAATTAGGACAAACTTCACTTCGGGCTTCTCAAGCCTCGGAGAGTTAGTAGATGAGGCAAAGAAAAATGGAAGGAAAAAATATATCAGTAAGAACTTGAAAAGCCAAATCCCCCAACTTCCGCTCTTTTCTGCAGTCCCCGGCGTTCCCCAGCTTTTGGGACACCTGGGAAGCAGTGGAAAGGGCTTTTTCAGAGGCACCACGAGTGAGGAGGACCTGGGGTCCAGAGGTCAGGGAACTCCCAGCTGAGGAGGAAGGACCGGGGCTGGCAGTGAGGTAGACCTTACCTAGCACAAGCCATTTCTTTCCCTTAAGTCCCAACATTCAGTGCGGGACGATGACGGTGGCCCGGTTCCATGTGGAGCCACAGCCATCAGTCAGTCTCAAGGCCAGGCACATGAAGCTTTCTGTAGGAGTGCTGACGTCACAAGCGCTGTCCCCCCAGCGAGTCTGGGGTGTGAGGGTAACTAACAGGACTGTTTCTCTAGACCGCTTGCAGCTAATGAGTAACCGCCATCCTCCCTACAGAGATGGGCTCCGGGGAATGCCGTGAAGGACCCGGGAATCCACACTGCATCTTCCCTTTGCTTCTTCAGTCACACCTGCTCCGCGAAGCTGGGGAAGAATCACCTACATGTCCCCTCTCTTGAGACCACTTGGACTCGAGTGCTGTCTTTGTAAAGTGTCATAATGAAACCCATTTTTTTTTTTCAAACTAAGAAAGATGTTTTAAAATGAATGTTCTTCACCCCTCCCCTACGAAGAGTTGTAACTTCAAGGAAATCAATGATCCCAAATCTGAATTAATTATTTCTGTTATTGTACAAAAAGAGGTTTGTCACCTGACACCATGTTTTCCAGAAGCTCAAGGCAATGCAGACGCACACCCCAACAGTCAATATTCGGTTAGATTATCCTGAAGGGACCACTAGAGTCGGAACGGGAAGGAGCCAGTCACATGACGCCCTCTTTGCAAAGTCCCACAATGGGTCTGTCACCAGGCCCAGTCTTCCAAAATCAGTTCCAAAATCACTCCCTGAGGTGAACTGTCTCGGAAGTATATTAGTTTCCAGATGCACATTCCTAAGAGCTAGGAATAAATACTAAAACATGGGGAATGGTTGCTTTCATGTGTGACTTCCCTAGTGACAGCCCGAAGCTCCTGTGCCTGTGGTGGCAGGAGTACCCACGTCTTGTCTGTCTAGCAAAGCTTTAAGTGGACAGGAAGAGGAACAAGTCTCCACGTGAAGGGTAAGCACATCCCTAACCTCATTCATCTTGTAAGTCAAGAAGTCAAGAGTATCCCTAGAGAACTTTCCTCTGTGAGCTGGGCATGTTAAGCCTCCAACCTTTTAGCCCAGTGTGTTAATAAGCAAAGTCATTCTCTCAGGGCACCCCCTCAACAGGTGTCGCCTTTAGGATCTACAACTCACTTTGTCGGAGCCATTTCAGCACAGGTTGGAGTACAACGAATTCCGCAACTTGATCCCATTGAAATATTTAGTGCCTGCTGATATGTTCAAACAAATTCGCCAGATCTTGATTATGTTCTGGCAATTAAAGCTATTAAGTCAGTAGACAGACAGCGGGTTATTTCATTGCTGGTTGAAAAAGCCAGCGTTCTTTCCCCCCCACCCTTATGTGACAGAGCTGTAATTAGCCTTAATCAAATACTATTTGTGCTCGGTGCGGTAACGTGGCTTCCTTAGCCAGGAAACGCTGCCAATCTAGGAAAAGGAGAAATATGACCCTGGTCAGAAAGCAAGAAAGATAGGCCTGGGGTGTCTGGGAACATTTTGTTCTATCTTTTCAATGTCCCTGTAAATCTAAGGCTGTTATACAATAAAAAATTTAATTTTAAAAAATGCCCCAGGGTCGGTGGTATGTGTAGCTCAATGGTAGAACATGTGGCTTTAGCATATGTTAGGCCCCAGGTTCTACTGCAAAACAACTCTGTGTGTGTGTGTGTGTGTGTGTGTGTGTGTGTGTGTGTGTGTGTGTGTGTTCAACAGTCATGCAGCCTAGGCTGGCCTGGAACTCACTATGTAGCTGAGGCTGAACTCTTAATCTCCCTGCTTCTGCCTCTCAGGAATCAGGATTACATGAGTGAGCTACCCCATCAGTAAAATCAATCAATGCATTTTTAAGTTTTAAATGATTTAATCCACAGTATAAAAGAGGTAAGAAGAAAGGAAGGAGAAAGGACCCCTACCTAGTGTAACTTTGACTTTAGAGCTAACGTGTCAAAGGCAGCCTTAGAAACGACTCAGAACAAGCGGTCACTTCTCAGGTCCACTCTCCTGCCACATCAGGGACACTCAAGTGCCGCATAGCCCTCGCTGCGAATAAGTGTGTAAAGGACCGGAAGGAAGGACAGCGCCCCAAACAAAACCGATTCCTTCGCATGAACCTCAACTTCTAGTCTACTTCTCTGTGTAAGTTAAACAGTCCATTTATTTCACTATCTCCAGAAAGAGGAGTTTGTCCAATAGAGAAAGGTGCTGACGAACAGGCGAGCGCAGAGGAGGGGGTGGAGCTTGGAAAGTCTTGCTGTGCCCACCACTCACCTGAGGATCTGATGAAAGGATGTGTTCTGGTTTGGTACCTCCAGAGTGGCCTTCAGGTTTTGTCTGGAGCAGAGGCCCAGTTGACACCAAAGCTGGACCGTTCTTTGAGTACCGATGGTGCTAGGACCAGGCCTCAGGGAAGTACAAACAGCCAGAAGCAGACCCTTAATAGTTTGTCTACAAGGCTGACAGTGAGAAGTCTGGTCAAGTCTGCCAACCAACAGATATGCACTTGTATTTTCTTCAGCTAATAATTTCTGGTGTCAAATTTTCAAAACATAGTAGTAACAAAGCACTATGTTATGAGGCAGACTGTCTGTGAGCTCAGAGCATCCCAATGATAGCAGAAACTCTATTCTTGCCCAAAGTGCTCCAGCTGCACTTGTGAGCAACCAGGGCCAATTTGAAAGACAGCAGTATGGCCTTCATTTATTATTTTGTCTACCTGTCTCCTCACGCCTCAGACAGTTCTGTACTTGTGGAGTGTTATCTATTGGAACTAGGGTTTTGTTTTTTAAACAGGCCTAGAAAAAGAGTCCCAGGGATTTCCCTCAGTATGTTTTCGTCTGGCTTTGTAAAACATCGTACCAGCTGAGGCTGTCTGTAAGATCAGACTGCTACTATGGGAAGGATGGGAACACATTAATCTGCCATTTTCTACATATGTGAGTTGCATGCTGGGTCGAGTGTGGCACACACTTGTTTAGCCTTCCGCTAAGACTGACAGTCTTCCTAACTCTGTGGTCATTAATAATTTCAAATTTGCCATGTGACCATGACTCATCACCACAGTCAGAAACAAGATAGTAACTTTGAACTTGCCCTGCAAAGCTGGTTTTTCCTCTGTTTTGAGATTAGTTGACAATGGGGAGCCCATCAGCTGAGCTATTCCTGTACACCAGTATGCCCACAGCCTGGAAAGATGGCGGACGGCCAAGAACTGGCAATATTGGGAGATTAAGGGTGACTCTTACTCTCCACCTAGAAGAACTCTATCACGTTAGGAGATGATTGTAGATACGTTCCAGAGAAGGGACTGTAAGAAGATGGGGGACCATCCTGTCATACAGTTGATGGTCAGCCGACAAAGATGAATCACCTCACTCCACACAAAGATGAATCACCTCACTCCATCCAACACGGCAAGATCAAGTCACTCGTGACTCTGAATGCCAGGAAAACACAACCCTTACAACTCATCGACATGACTGTGGTCACTGCCTCAAAGACCACATAGCTAGTTCTTGCCTAGGGTTTTAAGCCTTGGAACCCAGTTATAAATGACGAGAAATGGTTTTTCTACTTAGATTCTTGTACATCTTAATAAATGCAACACACTTAGGCTTTGAAAAAACAGCAGGTCCTGGCATGCAGCTGTTGTCAATCTGAGGGTAGGAATTCCTCCACCACGGTTTATTTCAAGTACAAACCTGGCCTTACGGAACACAGAATGAGAAAGAGAGGTATATAGTGACCAGCCGAACAGGACTGTGCCGTTACGAAGTAATAGCAAGTGCCCACAAGGAAGGAAGAAGCACTGGTTTCTGTTTTTTTGGGGGGGGTCAAAGGTCAACCTCTGGTTGTTGGTTATGGGCATTGTTCCTTAGGAAGCATCCTTGTTTTTCTGAGACAGGGTCTCGTACTAGGACCTGGGGCTGGCCAATGAGGTTAAGCTGAAGAGCCGGTGAGCTCCAGGGATCCACCCAGTCTCTACCTCCCCAGCGTTGGGATAAGTTTTCTAGTCTTTTATCTGGTTCCAGGGGCTTATACTCTGGTCCTCACCTTGTGTGGCAAGCCCTTTCCCAACCAGGCCCTCTCCACAGCAGCAACACTGTTGTTTTAATAATTAAATTCATTGCAATTTAGGAGGGGTAAAAGCATTTCAAGTTCAGGAGAGCATACCTCTTTTTAAATGTTTTCATTTTGTTGATGAAAAGTAGAAGCCCATAAGCCCTCTTGTTTCTATAAACACATCTTAAATGACAACCTCGCATGTATAACCAGCACAGAATCTTAGAAAGTAAGCCATTTGGATCATAATGAGATAAACACGCCGCGAGAAGTTTTCTCCGTGGGCTTAAGCACTGGGCTCTCTACCTAAGGTGTTTTGCTCATCACAGCGCGTCCTTGTGTGAACTGGAAGGCCCGAGTCCATCAACCCCTGAGGTCTCCTGAATCCACCGAGAAGGCTAAGGCATTGCCACATCACTCACTGTTCCCGACGGCTGCCTCTGATGGCGGCTTACTCTCTGCATGCCTCTCCTATTTCTCAGTTGATTTGCTTCGAGTAGAAAAACAGGGGTTTTAGGGCAGGGGAGACGGCTCAGTGAGGAAAGCGCTTGCCCTGGGAGCATGGGAGACCAGAGTTTGACCCCAGCACTTTCACAGAAACAACCAGTGACAGTGGCTGGCTCACACTGTAATCCCAGTGCTGGGGAGGAGGAGTCCAGGGGCTTGCTGGCCAGCTAGGCAGGCCAAATGGTGGGGGACAGCTCCTGCAGATGGATGCAGACCCAAGGTTGCCCACTGGCACGCACGAACACACACACACACACACACACACACACACACACACACACACACACACACACACCACAGTGATTTCATATAAAAAGGACACTAGAACAGGAAGTTAATGTAAAGTTCTAAGATTGGTACATTTTTCTATAGATATTGACTATTACTCTAACCTCTCACCCCTTCACTGAACTTTTACTCTGCCTTTGCCTCTCCTATTTTTTCCCACCTGTTTACAAACAGTGAGAAACTTTTAAGAGTCCAAACACTAAGGGACCAGAGCTCACAGGCTGGGAAAGGGAGAACCAAGTGACGTATTTAACTTGAAGAAGAACGTCTACATCATGACTGTACTCACGTCTCTCTCACACAGGCCACAGCCACACAGACAGGAAGCTACCACTGCTCGGCCAGCAGCTCCAACACAAGTGACTTGGTTAACATGCAAACATATTGCTTGAAACAAAACAAAACACCACGTCCCCAAACTACTGCTTCAAATCAGGCCCTAACTGCTTGCTCTGGCCAGATCAGCCTTTGGACCCTCACAGTCTTGGATCGTGTGTACCTATAAATTCTTCACAGGTAAGTCTATCTTTTAAAATCTTCCTAAGTTTTCAATTTGTCATTTTTACTGAGGATGATGGCCTTTCTGATGAATGCCTGAGGGCAGAAGACATGGACCATGCGGCAGCCCTCCCCTGCCTTTGCCCAGGTCTTAGACACCAGAAACACGTGACGATTTTTCACGTTAGAATGATGGTGGAAGTCAGCCCACAGAGGCAGAACAGGCAGAACATGCATCCGCTTTTGCCTTTCCCAGGATGCATTTAAATTCCCCAGCTTCATCACCAGGTGTCAGGGTTATTAATAGGATGGTTGATGGCTCGGCTGGTTGAATCTTCTAGACACAGGCATGGTGCCTTCCATCTCCAGTGTTTCATACCGATGCCTAATCTGCAGCTCAACCACACATCACAGCTGTTTTACTTCTTCTTTTAATTAATCTATCATCCATCTATCTATCATCTATCTATCTATCATCTATCTATCATCTGTCATCTATCATCTATCATCTATCTATCTATCATCTATCTGTCTATCAATCTATTCAGTGTGGCTGAGGGAAAGGGAGGTGGCACACCCACGAAGGTCAGAGGACAAATTTTCAAGTAGGTTTTCTCTCTCCATCTTGTGGGTTCTGGGAATGGAACTCAGGTCCTCAGGCCTGGCAGCCTTTGCCTATTGAGCCATCTTGCTGGACTGTTGTGCTGTTTTGTTGTGGTTTTTAATGTCCACTTTACTATTAATTGTGTGTGTGTGTGTGTGTGTGTGTGTGTGTGTGTGTGTGTGTGTGTGTTCACATTCAGACTGGCTCAGCAAGTATTTTACCACTGATCCATGTCTCCAGCTGTTTGGTTTTACTTTGCAATAATGTGTAAGTGGAAATTTTATTGTCACTAAATTAAAAGAGGTAGTTCTGTTTTTTCCTTTTTCTGCAAGAGTTTTACTCCAAGTCAAAGTCTCTTGTTTTTCAGGCTTTAAAAACAGAAATAACACTTGTGCTGGAGAGATGGTTCAGTGGTTAAGAGCACCAGTTGCTCTTCCAGAGGTCCTGAGTTCAATTTCCAGCACCCACAAGGTGGCTCCCAACCATCTCTGGTGGGATCTGATGCTCTCTTCTGGCATAAAGTGGTACATGCAGATAGAACACTCATACATAAAATAAATAAATAAGTCTTAACAACAAACCAGAAACACACACAAGAGAGATAGATTATTTACAATCCTTGGGTTCTCACAGCTCTTGGACTAACGTTAAAGTCATACCGAGAAGATTTAAAAAGAGTCATGGATAGTAATGATCTATTTGAGACATAGCTATTGATACAATATCAACATGTGTGGATGGATACACATGGATATACTCCAATAAACTGATGAGAATTCAAAGCATTTAAAGCAGTCACGGATACATTTAATAAACTTAAGTTCAAAGTAACAGCAAAAACATTAATATCATCAGACGGAACAAGTGATAAAAACTGTACATTAATCACAGGAAAGGACGGCTCCTCCCAGATATCAGGGGTTCCTCACCACTCAGTATAAAGGGGGAGAAAGCGGCAGTTGCAGGTGTTCAGTGTCCCTAGAAAACGGTCACAGCACTGTCTACAGTCTGTCACCTTCTACCTCTTCCCAGGAGCCTGTCCTGTGGGTGGCATTTAAGAACCAGGAGAAGAGGATTGAAAATCACAATAACAATAAAACACAACCCTAGCTGGTCTTGGTCTGGGCCTGTAATCCACAGGATGCTGAAGAAGGGAATCAAGGTCAAGTCCTGTCTGCTTTACAGAGTGAATTGAAGGCCAGGCTGAGCAACTTGGTGAGAGCCTGTCTTAAAATAAAAAGTAGCTCACTGGAAGCATGGACACACCCTAGCTTCGGTCCCCAGTACTGAAAATCCTAATAAAATAAAAATAAAACCTGACTCTACTTCCCTGAAATCTAGAAGATACGCAAAACAAAAACAAAAGGCCCTCCGTGTGTCTAAGTATGTGAGAGTTTGTGTGAGTGTGCACATACACATGCCAAGTTGCACACACAGGAGTCTGCGGACAACTTTGGAGTTAGTCCTGGCGTTCACTTGTTTGAGGCTGGGTCTCTTATTGTTTGCTGCTGAGTATGTCAGGCTAGCTGGTCAGAACCGCCACGATTCACCCTCTGCTCCCCATCTCTCCTAAGGAATGCTGGGATTGCAACCGCATGCTACCACATATGGCCTTTTGTGGATTCTGGGGATCTAAACCCAGGTCCTCATCATAATGCAGCATTATCCACTGACCTCTCCTCCCTTGTCAGCCCCCGAGGATAAATGGAAAACGTTGAGTTGGCTTTCTTTTTAAGAAGTGCACACACAGTTTTTCATGCAGGCATTTTTCTCAAAGGGGTTCTGCCATCCTGAGGGCTATGTGCTATATCAGGCAATGAGAGACAGAGCATCTCCTACCAGACCCCAAGAGTTCCTGAAGACCTTTAACAGTGAAATCATTTAGCAAAACACAGATGCAAGCCAATTACAAAATCACAGTGTCTTCAAGATTGGCTTTTGGCTCACACCGGCTTGAAGCTGATTATCCCATCCACCTGAGGGGAAGGAAAATGGGACTTGCCTTTCATCCTTCCTGGGCTACATTCAGACCTCATGCCTGCTCTTTTACCACACTTGATTCTAAATTTACCCCATTCCCAACAGCCAAACAGCATCACATGAGTTTTGAGTTGCCTTTGGGTATCCATCCTTAAGATCCCATGGAGCTGAGGTATGGGAGATGCCTGAATAAGCAAGGTGCTTGCTGTACAGTCCTGAGGACCTGAGTTTGAATCTCCAGAGCCCATATAAAGGGGGGGGGGGCATGGTAGCACACATCTGTAATCGTAATGTGCCTCTGGAGAGATGGAAACAGGAGAATCCATAGCAGATCATTGGCCATGTGCCTGGCAAGCAAGGAAGAAGATGACCTGTTCCAAACAAGGTGGAAGGTGAGGACCTACACCTCAGGTTGTCCTCTGACCTCCACAAATGCATATGCCATCATATACAGTCACACTTCCGACCCCTGATACACACACACACACACACACACACACACACACACGCGCCCAATCCTGCTTCAGGTCAATGCCACTGTAGATGAAACCTGAATTACAGTCACTTTATCTCAGCATCTCAGTTTGTCCTTGATGCAAGACGACCCTGAATCTCCTTGGAGAGACTATTTCAAGTACCATAAACTGAGCTTCTGAGCAGCAGGCAGTAAGACCAGCACAGAGCCTAAGCCTGTGGGACACATTCAAGTG
Organism: Peromyscus californicus insignis; assembly: GCF_007827085.1. NCBI lineage: Eukaryota > Metazoa > Chordata > Mammalia > Rodentia > Cricetidae > Peromyscus > Peromyscus californicus. The sequence continues at coordinate 31,383,458 of NW_026294617.1, forward strand.
ACTGGATGAGATAGAAAATAAGAGGAAAACAGGGCATGGTGGCATATGCCTGTTATCCCGGGTACTTGGGAGGCAGAGGGAAGAGGACGGTAAAGTTGAAGGTCTGACTGAGCTGTGGCATGGGCTGAGTTCAAGGTCAGCTTGAATAACAGCTGAGAGAAAAGGCAGAGGGTAGGGAGTTCAGTGGTAGAGTGCTTGCCCGGCATGCAGGAAGCCCGTTTCAATCATGAATGCACAGAGAAGGAAGTTACGAAGAGATAAATAAAGAAGTAGTGGGGGAGGAAAGAGAATGGATAGGGTACCTGGATGTTCACAGAGAGGGTAAGGAGGCCCACGTTATAGGGTGGGGCTAGTTGAACAAGCCAATGGGAAGTCTCTTGTGATGTCCCAGAGGCTGGCAGCTCAGACCGTGATAAACAAGGGCCCTGAAGACACAGGAAGAAGCTGTGAGTGTCCAGAAGGGAAGGCTCACACCTTCCCCCAACTTCCAGACCTTCCCAGAGTCTACCAGAAAGTGCTAGAACCATCAGATGCTTGTAAAAGCACCTCCCATAAGTAGGCAGGGTGTGTGTGTGTGTGTGTGTGTGTGTGTGTGTGTGTGTGTGTGTGTGGTGTGTGTGGTGTGTGTGTGTGTGTGTGACAGAGAGAGAGAAAGAGAGCATTGAAACACTGAGGCCTGAAACAGTCATCCCTCTTTGTACTCTAGACCCTTTGTCTCCCCACATTCTTGCATCAGGATGTTATACTTGGAAAAATACACACACACACACACACACACACACACACACACACACACACAATCTTCTTTCAGCATTCTTTTGTCAAGGGTCTTTATAAGCATGAGGGATTTCCACATTCCATAATTTATAACAAGCTTTCCATCTGGGCATTGAAACAAAGGCCTCTGGAAAGCTCACTGACGACGCTGACGCTTCATCTGGCAATGGTAACATATTTATATAGAGGAACTCGCAATACAGATTTTACGTTAATACTCCTTAATCTTTACTCCTTACATTTCAACTTAACCTCCCTCACAGGAAACGGCTTCCAGAATCCTCTTCAAATATTCATATGGTCTCTTGTGGACACTACAGAAAACCTGCTCCATGTTACATCCATCCCCTGACCCCAGCCTCAGCCTTCAGCCTCCATAAGAGTTGGGAGTCACCACAATACTAGCCATTCTGTACCACTGGCTCACAAAGATGCACTTCTAGAGTAAGCAAATGTTGGAGGGATGCATGCCGGGAATGAACTGGAAGGTCTGATCTTGAAATGAGCAAAATGGAATCAAATTTGTAAACTTGATATCATCATTAGACTCAGGACGACATTCAACAGGATTTGATGCAGGTTTTAAAATGAGTATTCTGACACTTTCATTTATTTATTCCGTGTGTGCATGCCGCAGGAACATGCCGCAGAGCCCGTGTGGAGGTAAGAGGACAGCTTGTAGGAGTCAGTTTTCTCCTCCCACTTGTAGGGTCTAGGGATTGAGCTGAGGTTCCTAGATTAGAAATGCTTTCGCCCAGCGAGCCATGTCACAGGCCTAAAGATTTTTTTTTTATTATTAATTATCTGAGAGGAGGAGGATGATAACTTAAGAGAGATAGAGTTCTCTGAAAATATAAAAGGGCATTTTCAAACATAACCATAATGGTAGCAGAATGCATCTATTACCAGAGAAACTACAAACGGATGTTGTGAAATGTGTAGAATCCATCATTACATTGGACTGGGAGAATCTGAGCAGGCTTCCTGGAAGAGATGGCATTTAAGATAGGCTTTGAATGAAATGAGTTACATTTGAGCAGATGGAGAATGAGCAAGAAAAACCTTGGAATAATTAGCAGGTAGGAGAGTTGAGGGATGTGGAGGGCAGCTGTGCAGGGATGCTGAATGGTAGAGGAGAGAATCGTGGCGGTATGAACCCTGAGCTTACTGTGCAGTCAGGAAGAAACCACTCAGGGCTTCTGAACAACATGGAGCAGAGAGCAGGTCATCTGGGAGGATGCTTACATTCAGGAACTTCACATGACTTCCTTTACTCCAAATGAGAGACTGAGGTCCATCAGGAAGCTCTGAGCCTGGCTGACTTGAGGCCGAGCCGGGGTCTCTTCTCTGGCTTGGAAGTGCCTCTGCCATATACCTTCATACAGAAAATTCCACTGAAACTCCAGGTCTTCTTTCGACTACAAGCACCTTCTGACCTGGCCTGGGCCCTTGAAACTACATCTCCAGAGGCTCAGCTATTGCTTGGCCATTCTACTCCTTTACCTTTCCAGATGTGGACATGAAATCTCCCCGGATCATAGGTGAGCAAACAAAAAGCCGGATCTGTAGGCTCATTATTCTGTTAACCAGGTACCGCCTGACTCAGGCTATGCAAGCACTGGAACATGATCTCCACATTTTAAGGACCTTGGAGTTGGTTTGCCAATGTCTTCATACAGCAGTGTTCCCTTAGAGTTCTCAGCCACCTCAGCCTGGGTACCTTCTGGGATTTTCCTCTTATTATTGGCACTTCCCCCAGAGCTGTGGCTATGAATCCACACCAGTCCACTGGGCCTCTCTCCATCAGCCACCACCCCGGTGATCATAAACTACACTACAAGTGCCCTAAGAGGCTCCTCGCCCTAACTCAGCAGCTTCCACTTCCAATGTCAACAGCCCTCCTATTCTTAGAAGCCCAGTGAGCATTTCATTTGATGGTGTCGGTAGTGAAATGAATACAACAAAAACACCGAGGCAACCTCCAGGATTCACGAACCTCCCAAATTAAAAAAATAACAGGGACACAAGGCAAGAGTGGCGGTTACTGCCTGAAATTCTAGTACTCAGAAGGCTGAGGCTGGAGGATCATTGTGAGTTCAAGGGCACACTAGGTTGTAGCAAAACCCCACCTAACCAGGCCCCGACAAAATAGTACAGTGACATGTAATCTGCCTCATAGTTCACAATAGCATAAACGGTTTTGTTCTTAATTCTATGTGTTTTGCCGTGGGAAGTTTTGGGTCCCCTGAAACTGGAGTTGCAGACAGTTGTGAGCTGCCATGTGGGACTTGAACCCTGGTCCTCTGGAAGAGCAGCCACTGCCCTTAACCTGCTGAGGCATCTCTCCAGCCCCGGCAATAGCATAAAGATGAGTGACAGTGAGAGAGGCCTCTTCGGCTCTTGGTGACGTCTCTCTTAGAAGAGGCTTCTCCTCCTCAAACCATGTTGTAAGTTTTTTTTCTCATTTCCACATGGCAACTTCATTCACAGGCTCCACCTAGCTTCTGCCTTTAGTCTGCTCCATGTTTTCTTTTGTTGTTGTTAGGAGAAATGCTTTCCCTGCTTACTCAGCTCTCTTCCCCTTCTGTCTCCAGAACTAGAAGTTGGCTTTCTTTGTGCAAGCCTGTTTCTCATGAAGATAGCATGTCTTTATCACACCATGAAAATGACCTCACCCTGACTTGGAATGGGCAATACCACTCTTTGGAGGTAGGGTAATTGGCAGCGGGCTTGGCTCATTCACTTGGTAACCCATGCCAGCTTGTAAATTTAAAATCCAAATGTCTCCATTGGAAAAGCTGCAAGTTTCCTTCCATCCAAGACATTTGAGGTTTTTTGGTTTGTTGGGTTGTTCTGATGGTTTGCATGTGTGTGCTAATGTGTGTTGGTACACATGTATGAACATGTGTGCAGAGGCCAGCAGTCAACCTCAGGTGTTGTTCCTTAGGAGGCACCTGCACTGCATTGGTGTTTGAGGTGGACTCTCTCACTGGCTGGGAACTCAACAAGCAGTTAGGGTGGCTGGCCAGTGAGCACCAGGGATCTGCCTGTCCTTCCTTCCCCAGTCCTGGGACGACATGCCAGGCCTGGTTTTGGTGGGGGTGTTCTTAAATTTTTATTTTATTTTATTTTATTTATTTATTCATTTATTGTGTGTTGGGGGGTTGGTGGGTTGGTGTTGAGAGTGCTAGAATACACACTAGAGGTCAGAGGGCAACTTGTAGGAGTCAGTTCTCTCCTTGTACCACGTGGGTCCCAGGGATCAAACTCAAGACATTGGGCTTGGTGGAAGGCGAACCTTACCCACTGAGCCACCTCGACAGCCTGTTTTGGGTGTCTTCAAATACACAAAATGTTACATCTGAAAACACCAGCTATCCATTCAGGAACCAAAAAATGTCCTTCCCTTGACAGCCACACTGAGACCATACTAAGGTTTATGACAAAATGGCGTCCAGTCCATTGCTCAAAAGGCTGTGGAACTCATCTCGGAAACTGCTGTCAGAACAAGTGTACAGAGCTCTTGAGAAAGCAGCCTCTAGGGGTTCACAGCTGCGCTTTGCTTCTGCCATTGGTCTGTCCGCCAAGCACCACGGCCATCACATTTGAAAAGCTCTCCTGCTTTTTCCTTACCTAGAACAGTCACTGAACGTGGCCTCCAAACTAACAGTGACCAACGTGCTAAAATCAGAGAACTTTGGGGAAGATGGAGTGTTCTATATCATAATCGTGGTGGTTGTTACACAAATACATGCCTTTATCTGAACTCTGTTTATAGAATTTTTGCACTGAAAATCAGTGAATTTTGTCTGAGGGTCAATAATATCTGAATGAAGAACTGAACTATGGAGTCAGAAGAAAATTTCCAAAGCCATATTGTATCTTAAGTATGAAAACACACGTGTAAAGCTTTTGACACTTCTAAAGGGGAGTTTAGGGTTTAGACATAGATGTACCACAAAATGTGAGAGACTTCCTAGAACATATAACCCAAATACAAGATATTTCATTTTATCTTTCAGATAAACACACTATCTGGATTGTCCTTCAGCCAGACTGGGTCTGATGAGTTCATGGAGTCTTTTCTATTTCAGTCTGGATTTGTGACCACTAGTATTCATCTGTTATATGACTAATTGGAGTAAGAGTCTAGTGTGTAGCCATAAGTCAAGCTACTTGGCTCGTTGGGGTATTTTGCCCTTCTTAAAACAGCTGTAATCACACCATGGTCAGCTAAGTGAACTGGCTTAGTCATCAGGCCAGACACTGGGTCGCTAACACCGGACCTTAAGAGTGGATGTGTTCCCAAACAAGCAGGATTTCTCCGAGTCATTTCAACCCTCAGGAGCTTTGCCTGGCTGCAGAACATGCATAGCCAGGACAAACTTTCCATACTCTTGTCTGTGGCTTTGGTCATTATAGGAGTCAAGCGCAAAACAGTGCTGAGTTTACTGGCAAAGATTAAAACAGTAGAAAATGCATTATTGATTTGTCTGGGTGGGTCTAAACTGTAAAGGTTCTGGGTAATATGTTCATGTCTTGGACCAGAGACTTTTGGAAGACTCTGTTTTGTTGAGCAAGTACTTCTGGGCCTCAGCATCACTCTTACTTAGGGCTGCACTGTCCGGTCAGAACTTATCAGGACACATTAATTAGATCACCAGAAAGGGTGGGACGCAGCCAGCAACATCTGTGAACAACCCAAGTTCATGCCTGGAGTCAAAACTCCTAATTTTCCAAAGAAACAACTCAAAGGAGATAATTCTGCCATGAGAGCCGTTTTCTTGTGGGCAAAGAATGGACATCATTTGTTTTCAATCGAAACTGCTTTGATAAATCCTACTGAAGCACCAGGAACAACACAAACTGGATGTCTCATGCAGAGATACAGAATTGCCTTTGCATCATTTTATTGGGGTGAGGGGACTTGAAAAGCAATGTTTTTCATTCTTTCACCTAATCATAATTACAAGCAAATTCTTCAAACCCAAAGCTAATTCATATATATGTAAGTATTTTGCATGGCTTTCTGCATCCAGAATATCTGTGAGTTCAAGATGTTGTTGGCGGATTAAGGCCTATCATGTTCCTTTGAAAACAAACTAACCAAAAATTCAATTTACTTTTACATTTAATTGAACTTAATAAGTATCTGTTCCTTACATGCCATTTTAACTGTAATCACAGGGGCTCTGAAGAGTATAAGACATGGCTTCATCTCTTCAAGGCCTTCTGATTTCATTGAGAAAGACTACAACCACATTAAACGAGCTGAGCAATGTCTTAGACGTGACTCAGTTTTCCCACTTGTGAAATGAAAGAGTCAAAATAGATGATTCCTGAATGGTCCCAGGTCTGTACAGATTTTTAAAGCAACATGTGTGCGTGTGTGCATGCGTGCGTGAGTGTGTTTTCACAGGCATTCAACTACCATGCCCCATGTGTGGCCAGAGAACATCATTGGGAGTCAGTCTTCCACTTCCCCTTGGTTAAGACACCGCTGCATGGGTCAGGCTAGCTGGCCTGTGAGCTTTGGGGAATTCTGTCTCTACCTCCCATGTTGCTGTATGAATGCTGGGATGGCAGATATATACTGCTGTGTCTGCCTCTAAGTGTCTTCTGGGGATCAGAACTCAGACCCTCACACTTGCATGCCAAGCACTTTACCTACTGATCCATCTCTTCCATCCCTACAAAGCTTTTATCTGATATTTACATACCCTGCTTAGGAAACAATGTATGACAGTGTAACAGTTAAGCGCAAATGTATCATAAAAATAATCAATACAATAAGAAGTCTAAACTGAGAGAAATCAGTCCCTGGCTGTGGCAAAGGATTCTTGGAAAAGCAGAAACTTGAACTTGGACTTGTGGGTAGAATTTGGAGGGTCAATGGGAGGGGTCCTTCTTCCCTGGGAATGCAGAAAACTTGCTCAGCACCATTGAAATGGCTCTAGAGCAGGACCAGGAAAGTTAAGTCTGTAATTGCCTCTGGGGATGAAAGGGTTACATGTTCTCTTCTCAGGCTGTCCAGCTGTTCACCTCTCTTAGATCCTGTCTGCACTTACTCTCCTCACCTGTCTCTTGCTTCTCTCCCATACCAGCCTTCTCAGACCAATCCTCAGACACCAGGCATGCTTAAATGGGTCTGCACCTGTTGTGCTGGAGTTTGACTACTGTGTTTGGCTTCCCCTTTCTACACTTGCTCAGAAGTCACTTTCGCAGTCTACATTTGCAGTACTAGAGGTAGAATCTAGTTTCATCCGTGCTAGGCATGGCATGTGCTCTACCAGTGAGGCATCACATATTTAAAAGTGAAGCCTACACTTTACTTACACACACACACACACACACACACACACACACCTGTTTCAACAGGCTTTATTTTTATTTAACATCTAATCATATTCCACCATACTATATAATCTATTTGTTTTGTAAAATGTCTATCTCCAGCCTTCTAGTAGAATGAGCCCTCTTAGAAAACAATGCAAGCCCGCTGTGGTGATTTGAAAAGATATGGCCCTCATAGACTCATGTGTTTGAATGCTTGGCCCATAGGGAGTGGCACTATTAGGAGGTGTGGCCTTGTTGGAGGAAGTGTGTCACTGTGGGGGTGGGCTTTGAGGTCTTATACACTTAAGCTATACTCAGTGTGGTACACAGTTCACTTCATATTGCCTGAGGATCAAGATGTAGAACTCTCAGCTCCTTCTCCAGCACCATGTCTGCCTGCATGCTGCCTTGCTTCTCACCATGATGATAATGGGCTAAACCTCTAAAACTGCAAGCCATGCCCAATTAAATGTTTTCCTTTATCAGTGTTGCTGTGGTTATGGTGTCTCTTCACAGTCACAGATACCCTAACTAAGACAACCACAACAGTCAAGTCCAGACACATAATAAAAACAGCCAATACAACAAGAGGTCTGGAGAGGGAGATGGGAAAGGGAGGGGGGAGAGGAAGGAAGAAGGGAGGAAGAGAGCGATGGGGGGGGAGATTTTTCTCTGCTTAGAACAGCATCTGGCACAGAATAGGGACCTGGATTTCCACAGCCAGTGAATCACAGGGATGCATAAACACAAGGAAGGTCTGAGGTCAAGCACACGGGCTGAAGTATATGGGGGTAGGGCTACCAAGAATGCAGAGAGCATGAGGTCATGAAAGCAGCGTTCACTGAAGAAGGCGGCAGGGAGAGCTCGGCCAGCCCTGGGTAGCCACATGGAGCACCGGAAGCAGACTGGGCCACACTAACTCCTCATCTGGGTATAGACTGAAGAAAAGGGTTGGCGGTGGGAATTAAAAGAATGTTCAGGGCTGAAAGAGGAATGGAAGGCGTGCTGGGAAGAAACAATGTATAGTTTTATAAACAGTGCCAGTTTGCAGGATGTCAGTTGTTTCTGAACACATCTGATCGTTGTTTTCTTCCGGCTGGCATTTCTGTAGACGGTAGCAAGGAAGCTATAAACAAGTAAGCAGAAAGCACACAGTTCCCTTAAAGCAACTCAGCATCGGGGCAAGCAGCCTGGGGAGGTCTAGCACACTCTGGTCCTTTCCATCCACTTGAAGGAGCCAGAGGAAAGTCCAGGACCAATTGGTCCTGTTTTTCTGGTTTTTCTCGCTTCTTTTTTCTTCTCATTATGTTTCCCTTCTGCAGAACAGCAGCCAACATTCATGACCCTCGCCATCCCACCACTGGTGTTTGGTACGACATCACAGCTGAAATGAGAAGGGAAGAGGGGCTGTGACAGCCTTGGCTAGTCCGTACAGAATTGTCTTTTTTACTGGTGTGGAAGTGGAACCCAGGACCTTGTGCATGCTGGGAAAGTGCTCTACCAGTGAATCACACCTCCAGCACAAAAAGAGGATTCTGTCTAAGGCTGATTTCTTTTTTAAAAAATTATATTGACTATTCATATTAATTTTTTCAGGTTTCCATACATGCATACAGTGTATTTTGATCCTAGTCACAGCCTAACATCGATCACACTCTCTCCTGGGCTCCCCCCACACCCACTCCCACACTCCCACCTTCCCCAGTTTGTGCCGTCCATATACTCATGGACGTGGGGCCATTTACTGGAGCCTGGTGGATGTACCAGGGGCCACACTTAGGCTGATTTATTATGAATGTGGTTCTTAAATGATGAAAACATGGCACGCTAACCCCCAGTCATCCAGCATCACTTGGAACACATGTGGTGTCTTCCTGGGGGAAACAGGGCAGATCTTTCCTTCTTGACTGTGTACAGAAATCAAAAGTACAGTGGGTGGTAGGGATGTTTGACAGGCTTTGAGACACAGCATACACTTCTGCACACTTTCATTTTACTACCGTTTCTTTCCAAAGTTTTTCAAGAACCATTTTCTTAATTAAATTAGTTCTATCTTTTTTTTTTTTTTTTCCTGCCATTTGAGCATATACCCTGGAGTTGTCCTTTTACCCACAGGGCCCATCTGGCAATGTCTGAAGGAAACTATGGAGGAGACAAAAAGGGAGTCCTACTCATATTTAACAGGCAGAGGCCACATGCTATGGTCTGAATGCTTGTATTCCCCCTGCTCAGCCATTGGTAAAATCTAACATTGGGAATTAATTAACTTAGGAGGGTGGAGTCTCAGGATCGGGGTTACTCATGAATGGGGTTAGCGTCCTTATAAAAGGTCTAGAGAGCCACCTTGCTCCGCCTCCATGTGAAGTTATTGTTAAACAAAAAGAGATTGTTAAATACATCTCACCAGACACTGGATTCTGACCTTGATTTTCAACTTTGACTTCCAGAATTGCTAGAAATAAATTCCTGATATTTAAAAGCTACCCAGTTTATGGTATTTTATTGTATCTGCCCCCAGAGAACTACAAGGGGTGCAACTGAACCCACCCAGTGGTGCAAAGATTAGCTCCTGCTGCACAGAGGACTCTAATTTAACATGGCAGTGATGCTGACCGGGAGAGAGTCTGCCCTCAACCGCCCCATAGTGAGCCCCACATTATGATAAAGTAACAACCTTTTTAGTTTAAGGGTCCTTCACAAGAGACTAATGCTAATTAGGAGCATTTAGATTAGATCTTCAGATGTGCCTGAGAGGGTGTTCTGTGCTCTGCTCTGTTCCTATACAGAAAACCTGGAGAAACTTAGCCATGGAATTGGGAAACAGAAAAGTCGAGAAGGGGCAGAGGTTATCACAGGAAACTATCTCACCTTACTGCTGATTGAGGAGATGCCCCACAGCTGCCCAGCTGCAGAGCTGGGACCTGAATTCACCTCAGCCCTCAGTCTCTTTCCTCTACTTGAGCACTCAGCAGGTGTGAATGACTGGTGCCCAGTGAGGTCACAAATAAGTTCCCAACCAACGTTCCCCTCTGATGCCGGTAGTAAAGAAAACTCTGGCAGGGGCTGATGCGTGGCCCATTCGGCTCAGGAGAGGGTTCGGTACTGGCTCTGCCTGCCTGTCATAGACCCAGCTCCTGCTGGTGGAGGCCTTTCAAGGAGGCCTGTTAGAGGGAGTGAGAATGCCCTCAAGGGTGGCGTGTGGCCTTTCAGTACCATTTCTCCCTGAACGGAAAGTTCCAGAAGAGAGAAGATCTAGAAACAAAATAGTTTAAACCTCCCCGAGTGGCACAGGACGGCTACTCTGCTCTTTCTCCTGGACACAGGGCAGCTGCCCCTTACCACACCCATCACATGCTTCCCATTAAGCCTGAACCACAGGAGAACAACATCACAGAGGACACACCGCTTTGGGCCTGTGTGGCATCTTCTCCCTCCAGGGCACGTGGGTAAACGGACTGTGGGTCTCTTTCTGGTCAGCATTCTCAACCCATACCAGTGATTCCCTTTGGGGTCCAACGGCTGGTGGCCCTCCACAAATCTGGCTCATTGGCCCTCCCCTTGCCAGCCACTACCTCCAGGCTTCCAGGAAAACCCAACTAGAGTTGGAGCAGGTATGCCACTTGTCATTTCTAGATGTCACGGAACAGGTACATGTCCCCCTTCACTGTCGACAAGTTTTATGACTAGCTACTTATACAAAAACTGACAGCAGGAAGAGAGAAAGGCTTTCCTTCCCATGTGACATTAGCGAGTCCTATCACTGGCCACTGTGGACTAGGCATCTCGCATGTGATTAGCCGAGTGTGAGGTGTCGTCTGCATTACCCACAAAGCTTTCAACAGTTCTTCAAAGACGGTAATTTCATTCCCATTTTAAAGGCAAAAGAACCAGGGAGTGGGAGGATTTATGATCATGAAACCTATAAATAAAACTTTTTAACACTCTTGCCTTATTTATTTTTTCAACATGTTGTGAATCAGGATAGACATAACAAGGTACAGGAAGTGGGGACTCCCAACATATGACTACTTTGGGGGGGAAGAACACAGCTCAGCCCATGTAGGACAGAGGGGAATGTCAACTTGCCACAACTTATAATCACCTGGGAAGAGAGGTGGTGGTGGTGGTGGTGGTGGTGGTGGTGGTGGTGGTGGTGGTGGTGGTGGTGGTGGTGGTGGTGTGTGTGTGTGTTTTGCCTGCATGTATGTATGTATGTATGTATGTATGTGATGCACATGTGTGCCTGGTGCCTGTAGAGGTCAGAAGAAGGGATTGCGTCCCCTGGCACTGGAGTTACAGGTGGGTACTACAAACCAAACACGGGTTCTCTGAAAGTGCAGTGAGTACTCTTAACTGCTGAGCCATTTCTCCATCTCCAAGGGAAGAGAGTTTTCATTGATTCGTTGTCTTCATCCAGTTGGCCTGTGTGTATGTCTGGTGTATGTGTGTGTGTGTGTGGAGGGGAGGTGTCTCAATTGTTAATTGATATAGAAGACCCAGCCCACTGTGGGTGGCACCATTCCCTGGGCAGGGGTTCCTAAACTATACAGGAGAGGAAAGAAAGAAAGGAAGGAAGGAAGGAAGGAAGGAAGGACAGCTAAGAAGCAGCAGGTGGGCAGCATGGGTGCGTTTCCCGCTCTGTTCTTAGCTGTGCATGCGACGTGACTGGTTCCAGCCTTGACCTCTTGAAATGGTCGACTGTAACCTGGAACTCTAACCCAAGGAAGCCTTTCCTCCCATAAGTTGCTTTCGGTCATGATGTTTTTAATCACGGTGACAGAAATGGAACTAAGGTACCATGACAAGTAGTTCCAGGGTAAAAGTTATAAAGATAACAGAGACTGTTCCAGAAGCTTGGGCAGGAGGTTTCTCCTGTTACATCTTCTATTAGCATGCTACATCTTTCACGGCTAATGGACCAACACTGACACATTATTATTAACTAAACTGCACACTGTATTCAGATTTCCTGCATTCTCACCTAATGTCATTTTCCCAGGAGCCCATCCAAGATGCCACACTGCATCACTCAGTCGTGTTAGGCTCCCCTTGGCTTGAATGGCTTCTCTGACTGTTGTTTTAGATAACCAGTTTAGAGAGGATGGGGTGGCTACTTAGGGAAGACTGACTAGCTTGTAGTCTTCATCATGTTTAAACTGGCATCATGGAGGGCCACAGAGGCAAAGCGTGTGTGTGTGTGTGTGTGTGTGTGTGTGTGTGTGTGTGTGTGTGCGCGCGCGCGCGCGCGCGCGCGCGCGCCATTGCATGTGTGCACCTAGGGGAGACCAGAGATGCCAGGTGTCTCATCTATTGTTCTCCACGTTAAGACAGGGTCTCTCACGGAACCCAGAGCTTGCTGTTGTTCAGCTAGTCTGGTGGCCAGCCAACCCCAGTGACTCTACGGCTGGGGTTACAGGTGTGCATGGCCACATCATGGTTTTCTGTTTGCTTGTTTTTTGGTTTTTCTGTGTGATCGCCTTGGTTGTCCTGGAACTCACTGTGTAGACCAGGCTGGCCTCAAACTCACAGAGATACACCTGCCTCGACCTTCCAAGTGCTGTGATTAAGGGCAGGCGCCACCACCACCCGGCGACATCCTGGTTTCTTATACGGGTTCTGAGGATAGCTCTCTTGCAACTGGGTCATGTCCCTAACCCTATTAATATCCCTTCTTAGGAAGGACACATGATGGCAACATCACTTGTCACTGATAAAAAGCACCTTCGCCATCTGGCTGAGATAGAAGTGGCCGAGTGTCCTTACTGTAAAGTGACTATTTCCCTTTCTCTTACCCTGTACCCTTCAGAAGGAAGTCACTCCTCTGTCCCCCAAGTGGAGAATTTGGGTCCACCTCCCTGACAGTGGACTATCCACAAAAATGATTTACAATTCCTTTGTGTGCGAGGTATGTCTTTCTCTCCATTTATTTATTTGCTCAATCACTTATTTATATCAGTATAAACTTGTGGATATTTATCTTATTCTTTGAGTTATTATCCAAGGCTACTTTATTTATTTTTGCTCAGTGTATTCTAGCTTTGGCCACCGGGAGTTCTTTTAGTTGGCTCCCTTTGACATAATGCCTCTCCCTCCCTCTCTCCCTCCCTCTCTCTCTCTCTCTCCCTCTCTCTCTGTCTCTCTCTGACTCTCTCTGTCTCTCCCTCTCCTCTCTCTCTCTCTCTCTCTCTCTCTCTCTCTCTCTCTCTCTCTCTCTCTCTCTCTCTGTGTGTGTGTGTGTGTGTGTGTGTGTGTGTGTGTGTGTTTGTCTTTCTTACCTCTTCATTACAAGATTCCCTCAGGCTTGTCTTCTGTATTTCCTGGCTCTGCTATACAATCAGCCATTTCCTCAAGTAGCTTTAGCTTACCTAGCTGTAAGCAGGTGTGTCTGTTGCTGTTAGGTTTCAATTCTAGGACCCCTCAACTGACAGAACAAGGGGGCGGGTTTGTGTGTGGTAACTGGCGCACACACGTCTATTTCTGCATGTCACTAATGATCTGTATTGATTTAAGTATCAGCTCATGCTGAAGTTTATAACTCTAGCCCATTACCATGTGAATCATTACAGTCTTTGCTCTTTAGGTTTTTTCTTTTTTAATTATTTGTAGACGTGTGTGGTTGTGTTGGGATCTGTACACATGAGGGTACAAAGTGTCTAAAGAGGCCAGTGGTGTCAGGTTCCCTGGAGCTAGAGTTATAGGCAGTTGGGATCTGCCTGAATTGGGTGCAGGGAACTGAATTCTAGATCTCTGCAAGAAGAGTACAGGGTCTTAACCACTAAATCTCTCCCATCCCAAATCTTCCATCTTGAACATAACTCAAAAGAGAGAAATCTGCCTCCCACCATCTACCATCCACCTATTTAATCGTTCAGTGCTAATCTATGTATGTCATGGCTGTCTTAGAATGTTTAATATCTACACGGAGTGATGAATTTGAGTGAAGTGCTTAGGTACACCTGTTTTGCCTTTGGGGGTCTTTCGTTTTGTTATTGAAGCAGGGTCTCATTGTGTAACATAAGTGGCCTCAAACCCACGCTCCTTCTCTCAGCCTCTGGAGGGCTGGAATTACAGCTGTGCACCACCAGACCCAGATTTGGGTTCAGTATGATGGTGCCCATTCACGACCAGCGTGAGTCAGGCCAGCGCCTTCCCCTTCAATCTCTCCAGATATTTCATATATCTGTGACAGATCTTCAGTCACAACCTATGTGTCTTCTTAGAATCACTGACCTGCCAACTATTTCCTTTAATTGTATAGAGGAAAGCACATGTTTGCTATAACGTGTTTGTACAAATACTGTATCATATGTTTACCGTGACAGTATTATTCAGAATGGACACACCACCTCCATCTTCTGCACCTCCTCTACTCACTCCTCCTCTTCCCCTAAAGCCCTGTCAACTGCTGATGTGTCTATCCCTACAGTTTTCCTTTTATAGAATGCCATAAAAATAGAATCATCAAGCACATAGGCTTTTTTGAGCAGCTTGAATGTTGTGGTGTGGAGGTCATGGCAAGTCTGTTGAAAGCTGCCGGGGGGTAAATAAGCTCAGAAAAGCGACCATTAGATCTGGTAACATGGCAGGCAGTGAGAGAGGGAGAGAGAGAAAGTGTGAAATACTGTTTGGGAAGTGAAAAGGCACACGCAGCGGGAAAGGAAGCCTTAGTGGAGGGGGGGCATGGTGCCACACTGGGGACTCTGTGATGGTCAAGAGTCTCCAGGGAGGATGGCCAGAGGACAGTACCAAACTTTCTATATACTATATATATATTCTATATATGTGATTTCTTACCTAGACATGCATAAGCTTTTTTTAAATTTATTTGTTTTTATTTTATGCACATTGGTGCTTTGCTTGCAAGCATGTCTGTGTGAGGGTGTCGGATCCTGGAGTAACAGACAGTTGTGAGCTGCCATGTGGGCGCTGGGAGCTGAACCCAGGTCCTCCGAAAGAGCAGCCAGTGCTCTCAACTTCTGAGCCATCCCTCCAGCCCAACATGCATTAACTTTATAATAAAGTTTAATATATGAGCCTGGAGTGGTGGCATAAACCTTTAATCCCAGCAGAGGCAGGCAGATCTTTGTGAGTTCAAGGCCAGTCTGATCTACAAAGTGAATTTCAGGACAGCCAGGGATAGACAGAGAAACCTTGTCTCAAAAAAACATAGGTAGGTAAGTAAGTAGATAGATAGATAGATAGATAGATAGATAGATAGATAGATAGATAGACAGATAGATAGATAGATAGATAGACAGATAGATATTTAATGTGTAAAGCAGACAGAGTGAGAAACTAACAATGAAGCAGACATCAGCTTGAACAAGTGTAGGAATGGGCCGAGTCAAATGCTACCTGAAGTTGCCTCTCTCTCAAAACATCTTACCGTGGGGCTGGGAGACAGACAGTAAAGTGCTTGCTGCACAAACAGGAGAATTGGAGTTTGACACCTAGCACCCATGTTAACAACAAGAGAGAACATTAAGGAAAATGAGGAGGAAAGACAGGCAGAGGCAGAGGCAGTGGGAGCCTGTGGCGGAAGAGCGTTTTGGGGTCTGACTAGGAAAACACACAACCTGACAGCATCCATGACTGCACACATAAGATCAAGTGAGTCCAGAATCCCAACATGCATAGGACGGGGCTCATGAAGACCCACCTCCAGCTGAGGGCTACTGGAAGTTGCTGGTGGAGAGAGTGTGGCCTCTCACGGTGCTCCAGCGGATGCGGATGCGGTCTGACACCCACGCACACCCTAGCATCTCTCTCTGGACTCATTAGCTTGTAAAGAAGGAGGAGCCGCAGCAGCACCTGAAGGTGGGAGGGTATACGGGGAGGACGAGGTCTCTCAGGGGCAGGGGGAGTGAGGGACTAGATATGGTTAAAATATGTTGTATCCACGGTGGAAATTCTCAAAGAATAAACACATACATAACTAAATAAGAAAGGTGGGAGCCTTGAGAAATGCGTGATCTAATTAAGTGAAGTAAAAAGGATTGTGATCAACTGTGACGCCAGCCAGGGTAACTTGGAATCACTCACATCAGCTGTCTGTGTCACTCTGAGAAAGGGCTCCAAACGAGGAATGCGCATGCATCAAGGATTAAATATCTGCGCTCTCCAGACACTGCTTGTGCGGGGAGGTGCCCAAAGAAAGCCTCATTCACCGCAACATGCACCTGGCCATGCTTGCCCTATCCTGTGGAGAATTAGCTAGAATTCTACCATGTGCTCTGGGAGCATTTAAACAAACAAGCAAAACACACCAAAAGAAGCAACAGAGATCTCCACGGAGACCCTCGGAGCAATTTCTTTAAGTAAGTTTGAGAATGCAAAGACTTGGAGAGGAGCTGTGGAAATAGCCCGACTCTGTGCTGTCTGAGACAATTCTCCCTCACGCCGGTCTCAACCTCGTTGCTGCTTCCGAAGCCGCTGCCCTTCCAAGTTCACTGGCTGACCTGGCCAAATCCTCTTCCAGGAACCTAGGTCCCCATCATGTATCTTCAAGGCTTACAGAGGTAATGTCTAGACAGATGGAAGAGGACACACCCGAACCTTCTCCCTGCAGCTGCTCTCGGTTGCTCCTAGAGACCAATCAGGACACAGCAGTCTTTCACATTTGGGTCCTCCACAGTATCATCACCAGTGGTCAGAGTGCTAACACCTAACTGCCGTCATCTCTTTGTGTTCTTCCTCCCAGCGGATCCTGTTCTTTCCAGTTTGTTCTGCAGAGGGCCGGGTATTAAAGTTTTCTCAGCACATACCAGGGGCAAGCCAGTTGGCCCCGATTCACTGAGAAAGCATCTTGGAAGAGAACAGTCCCGCTCTTGAGTCCACTTTTTTTTCTAAGCACTTTTAGTCATTATCAGCAGATTAAGCACAGACGGTGTGCACACTGCACAAAACTGATTAGTTGTGATTGTTGTTCATTATTCTCCCACTTCTTGTTTCTAAAAAATCTGCATTACAAACAACCCTCCAGGTTCTTACTCCAATCAACTTACCTCAGGTCTTACAATTAATATTCCTAATATAGCCGCCATGCCGTTCAACTCTTCCTTCATAAGCAACAGAACCAAAGGTGATACCAAACCACAAATCTCCACGAAAAGAGAGGTCGAGGAGGCTAACGGCAGGGCGAACTTGACATTGCAAAAGCTAGACCACCCCTGCACTAGAAACGTCCACCAGAGCTAATGGCCCTGGTTAACACGGGAAACACAGCAAAGACACAGTAAATTGTACACACAAAGCAACCCTCGGCAGTTTGCCTAGTGGGGTCGGAGAGCATGTGGCTGATAGGTCTCAGGAGATGGGGGGCAAACAGCCATGATGGATTAAGTGATTGCTATTGGCTGTGTGCTCACCCTGAATATTTCACCGTGGACAGTAATCAATTACCAGAGACCAGTAATGATACCAATCAAACGCACTTAGCACTTCTGTACCATCAACCCGAGGGCTGCTGACCTGCCAGCTCACAAAGGCTCGGGACTGCTCTGGAAATGATATGTGGGCTACCCATGGAACAGCTTGTAGATGGGGGAAGGCAGGACTTGTCGTTCACGTTAAAAAGATAAATGGCCAAATTAGCCATCTACCTGCCTTACATTTAAGGTTTATTTTAAAGCAGGCAACATTCTCTCTCCCTCCCAGAGGGCAGGAGGGGCTGCTTTAGAAATATTTTGGCAACATATGAGTGGCCAGAAGATTTTTTTGCAGACAAACAGCCTCAAAGAAAATGACTGAACAGAAGCCACGGTGCAGCCGGGAATCAGCTGTCCCTATTGTTCCGAACGTCACCAGTCACTGTGGAGTGGGGGCTAGGTTGTCACCCCCATCGTTGGATCCTGTGGCAGACACGCCAAGCCATCTCTGTCTGAGGCCAGAATTCCTCAGTCTAGAATCTGTCCTTGGGAGTGTCCATGAGACAGTAAGAAAGAAAAGCAGGCTGCCTGAGCGGCTAGCATGGCAAAGGACGATCCAGTTCTCTGGGGGACTCTGGCCTCTTTTCTCTCTTCCTTCCAGGTGGTCTTCATTTACATGATGACAGACCTGAGGGGCCACCGGTTGAGAGTGGACCTGCAGGATACTGGGATGGCATACTGCATGGCACATTTACAGGGCCTCTGAGGCCACTTTCTTCAGTTGAGGCTTTTTCCACGCCGTGGTGGCTTGTCTGACAAGTGCCACTTCCGTGGGCCGTCATGGGAACTAGCAGTGAGAGGAACTCATCAAAAAGGGATCCGGGGAGCCTCAGAAGCGGTGTTGCCCACAACATTCCTGACATTTTAGCAACTGTTCCAGAAAAAACGGAAAGTCCCAGGTGTTTGTTTGGTAAGCTGCAGAGACCAGAAACATCTAAGTCTACATAAGTTTCACTCAGCTGCTATTTGCAAGTCGCCTCACTCCCTTAGGTGAACTGCCTTAACCCTGAACAACAGAGGAATAGAGGAATAGCAAAAAAGACAGCTTTTAGGAGAGCGGAAGTATTCTAAATATTGACATCTGACTTTGCTTCTCTGTTGCTGTGATAAAAACCATGTCTGAGTTGGGGAAGAAAGGGTTTATTTCAGCTCACAAGTTACAGTCCATCACAGTGGGAAGCCAGGGCAGGACTCAAGACAGGAACCCAGAGACAGTAACTGGAGCAGAGGTCAAGGAAGAAAGTTGCTTGTGGCCTTGATTTCCATGGCTAGCTCATCCTGCTTTCTGCTACAGCCCAGGACCCATCCGCCCTGGGATGGTACCATCCACAGTGGGCTGGCCCCTAGCACATCAGTCATTAATCAAGAAAATGCCCCCTTGGACATGGCCACAGAACGATCTGATGGAGGCCACTCCTCAACTGAGGTTTCCAGATCCCAGGTGACTCTAGTTCGTGTCAAGTTGACACAAACCAACACAACTGGAATCATGGTCACATGCGTGAATATAGTCAATACAGACATGCAAGCATGGTACATTTATTGTATACACGTTTTAGGTCAAAAAAGTTAAAATAAATGTGCTAATAAGCAACCTCAACTGACATGCAAAAATCACTGGATTCAGAAGTGCTAAGAACATGTACTTAGGTTATGCTTGGTATCATTTTCAGGTAAAACACAAACTCTGTGCAACCAAGAATAGAATCCACAGCCAGATTATGCCAATGGATGTGTCTAACTTCTCAATTGAGCCATCTCCAGTGGGGGATTCTGTTAGTCATGGCTTATGAGTCAAGGTGCCCACTGTGAATGCCAGCAGCTCTATCTCATTCTTAGACCACTGACATGACCAGGTGATACAGGAACAGCTTCCTCCTGGTATAGAGGGTCATATTCCGATTTTCTTTCTTCCTAGCTGCCTTTGTAGGGCTACTCTTCAAGTCAGGCTACTCTTCCTGAAAGGCCAATGGCCTGGCTTTTAGATGATGGGATATTAGCAAGGAACACAAAGATATGTTAATCCTGTTCCCATAAGCCTGGTGTTCTAATAATTTTGTAAGAAGCTTCCAATGGAGGGAAGAAACTAACAGAACTATCTGGCTTTGATGCCTATGAACCACATCAAAAAACAACATGGCACCCTAACCCTAAGAGTGTAACAGTGGCACACATAACTTGGTGGTAACCAACATCTCTCTAATTGGATTTAAGCCCCCAAGACCCGCTCAACAAGGAGACCATGCCTGACACTAGAAACCTATCTAACTACTCAATGCAAGTGACGTCATGGTCCTTGAAGAGAAATCTATAACCACTACTTTACTAAACCATCACAATCTCTAACAACAATCTACAAACATTTGTCCTTATAGTCACAGATAACGTAGTCTACACCCTTCATCAAGGAAACCTCTCTTGGCAACCGAAGGAGACCTTTACAGAAACCACAACCAATCAAAATTCAGAGTTGTAGAGCCTAGTCCCAGGAGACACATCTACAAAACACTCCTGCATCTAAGGCTCAGGAGAATCGCAGGAGAGAGGTGGGAAGATTTTAAGAGCCAAAGGACTGGGGAGTTTGCTGTGAGATTGTGTCTCCTGTAATATCAGAAGTTCACCAGCACGGCTACCCAAATGTGAGCTCAACAAGAATGAACCAACGGACACACCCAAGGGGATGGGGTAAACCCAGGATGTCTTAACCCTACAAAGAACTACAGGTAACTGAGGAAGGCTGGGAATGAGAGAGGCGGCCTTCCCGAGAGGAGAGTACAACTGATCATCCAGTGCCAAGTAGCCCTGAAAACATAGATACAAGGAGTGTTATACAAACTAAACGTGTTATATTTAGGTCTATATATGCACACACATACACATAATGCATGTAATAACAATTAGAAAAAGAGAAGAGTGGAGGGGGGTACACAGGAGGGCTTGGCAGGAGGACAGGGAAGGGGTAAATGGGACAAACTGTAATCTCAAAAAAAATTTAAAAATAATGATTTTGTTCATTTGGCCCCATCCTTAGTATCAATAAGTATTTCTTTCCAGAATAATTTAAATATTCTATATGCTAAGTATGTTTAAAGTCAATTGACAGATAAAAGAGAGCATAACTATGAGAAAAAAGATAGAATCAGAAGAAATCTTTAATTTGTTAAATGTTACTAGTTTCTGTCTTGATGCTTACAGAAAACCCCGCCTTCTGGTTGGTCTGTCACCTGAGATCTTTGACTAGTGTGAGTACGTTGTTAAGTCATTCACTCAGTTCTGTCCGCTGGAGGGTCATGCACTCTGAGGCTCTATATGTAGGCGCCTATGCATAGACAGCTCATGTATATTCTTTATACATTGATCCTTTCATCATGGCTTTCTATTTCTAGAAACTCTGTGTCTGCACAGTTTACTGCTGGCCAGGGGTTGGCAAGGAACTGTGGCCGAACTCCTCAAGCTGAGGAGACTTGCAGCTACTGCTGATGGATCTGTGTGGATGCGGAAGGACAGACCATGTGCATTTATATCTGCTTTTGTTTTCCACTACATCCTTCCACATCCCTTCTGTGGACGTACCTAGCCAGAGGACTGAACAGGACTACATGGGCTGCTTGGGCTCTCTTTGGCATCTGCTGCACATGTGGGCAGCCTCATCTAGGAGTATGCATACATACTCAAGCCATGCCTCCAGCCTCAGGATGCTAGAGCTACTGACTGTACCCACACACTGTCAGGAGGATTCTATCTGTGTTCATGGATCATGAGCACAGCCCGACATTGCAAATGGAGTGAGCCCCCTGTGACAGCAGTAGTAATCTGTGAGTGACACTTCCTGGTTTATGCCTTCTTTATCCCAAGATTCTTCATGACAGCTGAGCTGGACAAAATGCAGGCTCAGGTAAGACTTCCTTGGATTCCTCTTTCTTTGGCAATTCAATCAATTCTGCAGTACAAACACTCCTCGGCTGGTTGGATGCCTTTAGTTTACAATGCATTGACGTGTTCACTTCCGGCCTCAGATATGCCTCACTAAAGAAAGGGCTGCCGTTGACGTCTGTAACTGGGCTAGACCAGGAGTCTCACCTCAGGTCTTATTTTAAACGCTGTGGACACTATAATGAAATCCGGTGCTTGAGATCACCTACAGGCTATGGAATATGATCTTATCACACCAAGTGTTATGCACATTCTATAAGACAAAATTTTATGTTTTGTGTGACTAAGGCCCCTCTGGAAACTGAGGGTATTTCTTTTCTTTCGCAGTGGTGGAAATCAAACGTGGAGCTCCATATACGCTAGTCAAACCCTCTACAAGGAAGCTACATTCCCAATAGGGATCATGTTCTTATATGAGAACAGTATCACTGCAGATAAAGATTTAAGTCAAGACTTTCAGGGGCCCACTTCCAGATTTGCGACAAACGATTCATGTTACATAGGCATCCTATACATTTTTAGGAGATAGGACTTAGTTTCCTGTTATACTTAGGATAACTGTGTTTCATCAAGCATTTGTACCAGATCTCATATGAATATGTAAGGAGCATTGAGGGGGGGATGCAGGCACGTTGCATGTGTGTGTGTGCTGCTGCACTCAGCCATGCATGTGCCTGTGGAGGCCAGAGGTCAAGGTCAACGGTCTCCCTCAATCGCTCACCTTGTGGTTTCGAGTCAGGGTCTTTCGCTGACAGAGGAGCTCGCTAAGCAGGCTAGCCCTGCTGGCATCAGCCTGTCCCGTCATTCCAGTGGGAGGTGGCAGGCACGAGGCACGGTGCCCAGCTCTCACGGGGGTGCTGAAGATCAGTTCTTCATGCTGGTGCGGCCAGCGCTTTGTCAACTAAGCCACGTCCCCAGACACTTGAAGAAACCCCTCCCCTTTTAAACAACTTCAGATTAGGGCTCACAGCTCACACACCAAACTGTCTCTAAAAACAGCCAACGACATGTTACGTTTGGGCACCGTCTTCCTGTTGAATGCCACAATAGGTTTTCCAGGTAATCTCAGACAAGCATCTGATGAGATACTGCTAATGCAAAGAGCAATGCCATTTGGTCCTACATCCCACGGTCCCGGTCATCCTCCAGTGGCTCCGCATTGCTATAGGCTTGAAATGATGAGCTAGAAAGAGCCAGCAAAGCTAGGAGATCCACAGTGTCTAGTCCCCTATTCCTGGCTAAAAAACAATGCAGCACTATGGCAACAGTCAACCCCGGGATATAAACAGCCTTGCCTACATCAACTAAAACCCACCCTAGCTGGTGAAGCAAAAATCAATACCAGCCCCTTAAAGGAACATAAACCTATTTGCCTGAGATCATGTAACAAATTGGTACAGCAACCAGTAAAATGGCCCTGAATGCTGGCCCTTTCATCAGTACATCCCATGATCCCTCAACTGATGTCAAAACCAAACCATAGGAGCAGTTACCCAAACCTTTATCTCCTGATCCCACTCACGCTTGAGAATTTTCTTACTAGAGCAGAAGAATGGCGTGTGGAAGGGGGCAGAGACTGGCTCAATACTCCAGCTGTGTGGAGAGCATTCTCCACGGAGAACGGAAGGGTTAAGAGAAGATTTAGCCTTCCTTTGCGTTAAGTTCAATGCAAGTATGATCAAAGAGCCAGATTGCAGATAAACTGACACAACCTGGATTGATTTTGCTGTTTGGCCCAGAATGGAATAGATGTGTGTTAAATGTGCGACACACTACTCCAATTTTCTCCATGAGCAGCTGTGTTTTAGCAACCATCAGTTCTGACCATGTTCAAAACACATTTTCAGAGCTTCTTCCCGACAACGAAACCAGTCTGAAAGTTCCAAATTGTTTTCTTATGGGGGCTGTTGGCCCATATATCCTGATAACTGTTGTGGGACTCACTGAAGGATGTGGACAGCATGCACTGGAACTCCAGTCAAAGGAACCACTTAAGAAACATCTTCAAGAAGTCTTCAAGTCAGGAAGGAGCATAGAAAAAGGCAACGTTGCTTAAGTCAGCAGAGAGTGGAATCTAAGGAACAGTTCTCATGGCCTTTGGATTATCCCTTTACTTAAGAAATAAGTCAAAAATCAGGGCTGGAGAGATGGCTCAGAGGTTAAGAGCACTGACTGCTCTCCCAGAGTTCCTGAGTTCAGTTCCCAGCAACCACATGATGGCTCACAACCCTCTGTAATGAGATCCAATGCTCTCTTCTGACACGACATGCAAACAGAACATTGTATACATAATAAATAAATAAAATAAATCTTAAAAAAAAGAAATAGGTCAAAAACCACAGGTGATATGGGCCTGAGAGAGGACTCAGTCTTTAAGGGCACTTGCTGCTCTTGCTGAGGACTGGAGTTCGCAGCACCCGAATCTGACAGTTCACAGTCACCTGGAACTGTAGCTCCAAGGTATTTGGTGCCCTTTTCTGGCTTCTACAGGCAACCAGACCCATGTGTACACACACACACACACACACACACACACACACACACACACACGTAAAATAAATGAGAATAAAAATCACAGGCAAGCCAGGTGTGGTGGCGCACACCTTTAATCCCAGCACTTGGGAGGCAGAGACAAGTGGATCTCTGAGTTTGAGGCCAGCCTGGTCTACAGAGCGAGTTCCAGGACAGCCAGGGCTGTATAATAGAGAGACTTGTCTCAAAGAAAAGAGTGGAAAAAAAAAAAAAAAACATAGGCAAAGGCCAGAGGACCACCCTTCACTTACCTGCACACACATACCCACTGACATGCCAGTTTGTCAACAGTTACCTGTTACATATTAACTAATCCAACATGCCCCAGACTATCCAGATGATGCTATGAACACTACACCAAGTCCTACCTCACGTAGTAGGTAACGTAGTGAAATCTATATGTGCTTCCCACAGGTTTATCACTATTTAATCACGCCCCCAGCGCAATGTACAGTGTTAATCTATGACATGACCTTTTTACTTTATCCTTAAAACTAATCAAACAAACAAAAAGCACAACATAGCAAAAGAAGATCCACACCGGAGCAACAAAGTCGTTTTCAAAGTAACAGATAAAGGTGACTGTCATTCAAATGAACACCATTATTTTTCCTTTGAATTTTTAAAAACTAAATCTGTTCATTTATTATTCAGTTTTGCGACATGTCTCACTGTGCAGCACAGGCTGGCTCCAAATCTGGGATCTTCCTGTCTCAGCCTCCTGAGAGCCTGGATTACAGGCTACACAAGCACACCAAGTTCATTCATTTTTAATTGATTAAAAAAATAGACTTAGGCTGGGCGGTGGTGGCGCACGCCTTTAATCCCAGCACTTGGGAGGCAGAGCCAGGTGGATCTCTGTGAGTTCAAGGCCAACCTGGGCTACCAAGTGAGTCCCAGGAAAGGCGCAAAGCTACACAGAGAAACCCTGTCTCGAAAAACCAAAAAAAAAAATAGACTTAGAGTAAACATACAATGCAGTGTTTTCTATCTGGCATACGCTCTGTATGGCTAAATTGAACAGATTAATACATGCATTACGTCATGCTCCTATCATTTGTATATGTGCCTATGTGTGTGTACATGTGTATGTGTGTGCATGGAGGTATGAAAGGCTGGAGGATAACCGTGATGTCATCCTCAGAAACATTGTCTACCCCATTTGAGACAAGGTCTCTCATTGGCCTGGAGCTCACCGATTAGGTCAGACTGACTGTCCAGATAGCCCAGAGCTCCATCTCCACCTCCTCAGCACTGGGATTGGAAGCTTGTGCCAAGACATTTGCATTTTTACAAGCTTGCTGGAAACCAAGCTCAGGTCCTTTTGTGTAAGACAAGAACTCTACCTATTGAGTGTTCCCCAGGCTATATTCATCGTGTGTGTGTGTGTGTGTGTGTGTGTGTGTGTGTGTGTGTGTGTGTGTGGTGTGTGTGTGCATGTGTGTGTGTGTGTACATATGTGTGTAAAACGCACTTAAAAGTCTACCAAAAGAGCCAGTGAAATGGCTTAGCGGGTACAAAGGCTTACTGTGCAAGCCTGATGTCCTAAGTTATCCCCAGATTCTACAGGGGAAAGAGAGGACAGATTCCTCCAAGTTCTTCTCTGACCTCCACACACATGCTGTAGTACACATGTGCTTTCATTCAGACAGACAGACAGACACACACACACACACACAAAATAATAATAACAACAACAATAATAAATGCTCACTTAAAATCTACTGTCAGGCTGTGGTGGCACAGATCTGAGTTTATTCTTCTTCACGCTTTGTGCTCGCGATACCAGCCCTCGACAACCCTCTTTCTACTCTCCGATTCTATGAGTTCGTTTTCAGATTCCACACATAAGTGAGACCACAAAATATCTGGCTTCCTGAGTGTAGCTTATTCTAATTTTTTCCCTCGACCTGGAGTCTGTTCTGTTTAACGTACAATTACATCTGGAACAGATATAAAGGCGAAAATGTATATCAGTTGGGGTCTAAGGTGAGAAACTTGCAGAGGCGCAGTGGCAGAAAACATGAATCATGATTTTTAATAAGTCACAGTGGGAAAGAGTTAGATCGGTCAACTTCTTATCAAATTTATTTCCATGATGTGCTCGTAAATATTCAGGAAAATAATGACTTTAAACTCCACCAGACCACAGGCTCTAAGAACCAGACTTCAGGCTGGAGAGCCAGGACTGGCTGTCATTAGTTATGAAGAGGTGGCTAGCTGCCTGACGCTGTGGCGTTGACATATTGCCCTTCAGGAGCCTACACTCTGGGGAAGCACTTCACAATATTCACATACCACAGAAAAGCCACACGGCACAGCCACAAGCATCCTTGGGCTTGTTCATTCAGTGCACTCAAGCTAACTTGGCAGAAGAGGAATTTGTGTGTATTAAAATTCATTTCCCAGAGCATCCTTTTTACCAAGGCCTCCCAGCGGTCTTTTCTCAGCCACTCTCGCCCCCGAGACGGCACCGGCCAAGCCCGTGGGAGTGGCTCCTGCGAGGGCTACCAGAATGAAAGGCAGAGACAAACTCTGATTGGGTCTAGACTTCCGTTTAACAATTCCTCCACAGCACTCCTCTGGGTAAACTTACAAGAACACGCAGCCTTCTGGAGCCGGAAGGGGCGTGGCACGGGAGTTTAATAAGCCTCGCTAGCCAGCGGCAGTGCCAAGCTTGACCTGCTGTCCCCCAGGCCCGTTCTGTCTTTGCTTTCTTACCTTCGCCAAAGGACACTTAGAAACGACAGGGCTGAGTTAACCTAGGGGAAATCCTGGAAGGAGCTGTGGACAGAGTTCCAGATACAGCGAGGAGAAGCTTCTAGAGAGAAAGAATTACAGGACATGCCTTTAACATAAAGAGGAAGAACCAAGGGGCTAGAGCGATGGCTCAATGGTTTAGAGTACTTGTGGCTCTTGCAGAGGACCTGGGTTCAATCCCCAGCACCCACATGGTGGCTCACAACCACCCATAACCCCGATTTCAGGGGGTGTGACACCCTCCTCTGGCCTGCTCAGGTACCAGGCATGCAAAGGGCACATATATAGACATGCAGGTAAGACACTCATAAATATAAAACAAATCAATAAATTTTTAAAGAAGAAATAAACAGTATTAAGGGGAAGCAGAATCAAGAACTATGTCCCCCGGAATTCAGCCAAGGAGTCGATGCCAAGAGGGTACATCTTTGCTAGCTTAGAAGAGCTTTGGGAGAGCCCACGACCAATGCTGCTGGCTCTGTCACGAAAGGTTGACTCGGTAATTCTCTTTTCCCTCCCTCGGCACTGCCCATGTTAAACGGGGCTATTATCACTCTGGCGGAGATGTCTACTGAAGGAGACTGAAGTACTAACGTTGCATGTTCAGATTCAACTCCTGACCTGGCCGACCATCGACACTGTGTCCTAGGTCACGTACTGAACATTCCTCAGACTCAGTTTCCCAACTCAGAAGAGTGTGGGTCTGGGCTTCTTGGTGGAAGCCTGCCCGGAGCTACCATTTCTATTTGTAAAGCTCCTTAAGTCCTCCCAAGGATGCTTTCTGAATAAAGTAGAAATAGCTTTAAGAGCCTTGTCAAGCCAACCTTTCCCCCTTCCCTGGTCTCCTCCTCAGAACACGCAAGAGAAGCACTTAGAAAGCACTGTGAGCACAGGGTGGTGGAAGAGAGGGAGGCTGAAAATGGGCTCTCTGGAGGAAGGCCCCACCAAGCCATTAACACTCTGCTTCGCACAGAACAGACTGTGGGTCTGCGCGTTTATTTCGGCAGCCTCCAGCAATGCGCCACTCCTGGCCATTTAAATTCATCAAAGAGTTGTGGTCACATTTCCACCCTTATGAATATGGGCGCAGAAGCGGGGGACCCCCGTGGCTCCCACAGCACCCCGGAACACGGGGTCCAGGGTCTGGTGGTCCTCAAGAGCAGTTGCTTTACTTCTTATGACTGCACTTCTGAAGGGCCAGCTTCACCTCCCGTCGTACCCCCTCCCACCCACACCTCCTCCATAGCCAGTGTTTTATCACTAGGAAATGCTAACTCGTGAGCCTGCCCCCTGGATCCACAAAGGGCACAGTCGGGTACTAAAGGCATCCCTGGAAGGTTTATTTTACTTCCTGGGAGCTCATTAAAACCCACCTTTCTAATGTTTCCTTAGCCAAAGTGATCTCACAGACTCCTTGAGTCACACGCCACTCAGAAAGGAAAAGGGTGGGAGATGGGAGGGGGAGCCGGAAGAAGAGAAAGAAAGAAAATGGGATTCACGGAGGCTGTCGTCTCCAGGAGTGTGTGTGTGTGACACACACAAGTCACCCACCGCAGACAAAGAACACCAGGAGACCGGGAAGCAGACAATGAAGGCTGCAGAGGAGCAGGCAGGGAGAGGCAGCTCAGAGCACAGGGCGGAAAGGGCTAGCAGGGGACCCTCAACAGCTGCGCCCTAAACTCGATGCCACACTTCCTGCATGAGAGAGAGAGAACTCCAGCTCCCAGCGTCTGCCCCATATCTGCTAGTGACAAGGATTTCCACTGATTTAAAGAATAGGTCATAGTCCCACCCCCACCCCTGCTCCTCCTCCTCCTCTCTCTCTTTCTCGTGTGTGTGTGTGTGTGTGTGTGTGTGTGTGTGTGTGTGTGTGTGTGTGTGTGTGTGTAATAAAAATAACAACAATAAAGAAACAAAACCCAACTTCTCCGTGGTTGTATTTCTCAACTACAACATACAGAGAATCAGCAAACAGAATGGAGCAGTTTTAGGTTCTTTAAGAATTCAGAATCTCTTGTGAAGTAAGAGGAATGACTAAGGGGGAAAGCGGCCCTCGGAAGGGCAACATGGAGAACGGTGAGTGGAGGTGCTTCCCTGTAGAAACCAGGGGCTCCTCACAATGGAGAGGCTGTCCATATTTATCCTACTGAATTTCTCCAAGACAGCGGGGGTGGGAGGCGCACACACACACACACACACACACACACACACACACACACATACCAGAAAAACAGGTTAATACACTCAGGATTCCCAATCATCCTTGACAGAAAAGGAATTGAGGATTTGACAAATAATGTGTATAAAATCTTCCTTAACCTAGAAAACACTCGGGGGAGGGGAAAAAAAATCAACTCAGAAGAACTGAGGTTTTAAAAGGAAACCGTAAGAAAGGGGGAGTCGGATCACGCTCTGCAGACACATCAAGCTGCAGGAGCGAGGGCCTCCCAGGGTCAGATCCCAGAACCACAGTTTACAGAAAAAACACGAGGGTATGGGTGACATCAGAGAAGGCCTGCTCTCTTAAATACCAACAGGTCGGAAAGACACTACAGTGTAGTCAGACAACAAATTAAATGAAACCTCTTCTCTACCTGGAGAAATGCAGAGCGAGTGAGCTGGGAAAATTGATTTCCACCCGCCCTTCAGCCTCCCCAAAGGAGATTAGAAAGAGAAAACAGACATACATCCTGGAGATGAACTTAGATAATGAGCACCATAAACATTTGCAGAGAGATGGGCTCCTACTTCATAGGTTGGAAAGAGGAGTGGAACCTGCATCTGAGTCAGGCTGAAGGCAAATGCGTTTGAAGTTTGTTTTTTTTATGCTCTGCAAAGGGGAGGGAGCACAAGCCCTGTTACTCATACCCAGTCATCTGCTGAAGGCATCCCCTGTGACGGAACTCAACCTCAAGACAGCTTGTGGGAAACAATGCACCAGGTAGGTAAACACAGCTCGTGTCCCCTGACCTTGAGTTTTAGGTTGTGGACGCTCATCTTTGCATAAAGGTTACCACAGAATGTCCGTGCAAAGGTTTTCTAGATCGAAGTGGACTTGGTGGAATAAGTTGACTCTTTTTATTAGAGCAAATGAGACGTTGAAAATCTTCTTCCACGTTGGCACTCACCCTAAGGCTCCGTTGGTGAGCCGAGGGGACGGGAGAGACTTCGAGCAAGCCCTTCCTCCTGCTGCATAAGTAAGCGTGAAGTCAACTGGGGACATTTCAAGACCTCTGAGGCAGAGCAGGGAACAAGGCCGCTGGCACGTTCTCTCACTCAGCTGAAGGACTTCCGCCAACCTCCAAAGGTCAAACAATCGCTAACTTAGTTGACAACAAAGCAGAATTCGATATTCTGCCAAATTAAAACAACAAAACACATAATGGTGATAGAACATGATAGTAATACCAGCTCCTTTCATGGCGCGTGTCCTTTGCCAGGCACTAAGCTGGAGAGAGCTGCATAGATTAACATATTTAATCTTCCCAAGAGCCCCAAACACAAGTGGCTATCCACTTAGTTACACCTGAGGAATTCAATCCTTGACGAAGTCAGGGTAAAAGGATGACCCCCAGAAGCCCACGTGATAAGGCTCAAGAAATGGCAGACCATTTAAGGGGCACAGCTTTGTGGAAAGATGTTAAGACGTTGGGGGTGTGCCCTTGAAGGGGACCCCGGGACCCTGGCCCTTCCTTGGGTCTCTCTTTCACTTTCCAGTAACCATGAGGTGAGAAGTTTTTCTTTGAACATATTTTCTCCAACATGCTACGCCGCCTTTCATAGGCCCACAGACAAATGGGGCTTGACCGTGGACCGAATCCTCTGAAACTGTGGACTCAAAGCTTTTGTCTTTCACTGATGATGACTTTGGGTGTTTTGTCACAGTGAGGGGACGCTGACACAAAGGGATAGGGGTAAGTGGCGGCTTTGAAAAGGTATCTCTGAGGTCACAGATCCTATAACACAAGGTGTTGTCCTGTGTGGGGTTGGGACAAACGTTATATAAAGACAACACAAGGGGACCCTGAGTTCCATCTTGTTCACAAGTTGCCACAGACACTGATCTGCACACAGAAGTAAGACACTACAGAGACCAGGAATATAAAGAGGACACAGGATTAAGTAAGTGTGAGGAGACCTGGCTGCAGCTAAAACTCTCCCATCAACTTGAAGAAAAGAATCTGTCCTCATTAGAGAGCAGGAAATCTAAGTGGAAATAAAACAAGAAAAAAAGAGCTGGTCCTTCTTAGAAATCATGATCGTTACAGCTTTACTTCCTGGTACTCATCTAATGCCAGTTCCCAGTAGCCAAAATAATAAGGGTTTGAAACACACAGCAAAGGGAGAAGGAAATGTTAGTTTATTTCATTACTTCAGGGTAGGTCACATCAGAGGTCTAGGAAGAAGAAACGGCCATTGGAAAATGATTCATTGGAAAACGAATTTGTTTCTTTTGACTTCTCACCCATTTTGCAGGCATATGTACGTGTTTACGTAGGTGTGTACATGTATGGATGAGCACGTGTGCACAAAGCAGCCAGGGGACAGCCTCCATGTTGTGCTTCTCACAGGGACCTTGGGTTAGCCTGGTAAGATGGGTTGGCTGTCAGCTGAGACCCAGGCATCCTCCTGTCTCTGCCTCCCCAGCACTGGGATTACAGGCCTGTGCCACCATGCCTGGCTTTTCCCATGGGTAGTCCTCACGCTTGTATGGCAAGCATAAAAGCGAGGGAGCTGTCACCTCCGCCCCTTCTTTGCCTGGTTTAAATTGAGCTGAACGAGGTGCATGTATGATCCAGGGCTATGTTAAAGGCACCAAACCTGCAGCCTGGGGACAACCAGCTGGCTACAAACTTCTCATCCACAGCTAGCTGAGAATCAGGAAAGCCAGCTATTAGTTCCATGGTGTCCCAGTCCTGACCTCAGACCTCCTGCCCTACTCACTATTCAGGAGAAGCCATGGTCTTTCAACCCCGGAAACCACTTCCCTATTCTCACGCTAAAGCCACCTGCCTTTTAAAAGCAGACTCCTGAGGTCACCTTAATCCAGTAAGTTGGTCATTTATTTGGCCTTACTGTCAGGGAGAATTTTTCATCAGTAAGAAATGGCATTGTTAGGTGGTGCTAAGTCAATTTATACTGCAGAGAAAAGAGATTCCAAATGTCTGGGGTTAATATTTGTGATATTTACCCAGGGCACTCTCAGAGTCAGAATATTTTAAAAATGTTTTTGTAGGGTGTTTACAGGTGGGTGACCTTTCAGAAGGCTGCCACGTGATGACCAAACATTTTCTGACCAAACTTTTTTTTTTTTTCCTTTTCAAATAAAGTAGGTTTATTGGGCACACATTTTACCCCATACCATTCTCTAGCACTGGTCCCTGCAGGGGGAGTAAAGTCAAGCAAAGAGCTTACGAGAGAAGAAAATACAGACGACAGATCTTATTCTTTTGTTTCTCACAAGTTCAAAGCCTGCCTTCGTATTGATTTTCAGATGTGAGTACACACAGTTCATCTTCTGGATAATCCCCATGTGCCTTACTCCCGTAAACAAATACAATTTATGAGATAGAAAAAAAAAGAGATGAATCTCTATCGATGAACAACCGCCCCTCCCCTCACCCCAGCCACAATCATTAACCTGGCACCCCATGGCACTCCTGTGATAAAGCAAACATTCCGTCAGGCCCCCTCTGTCAGCCCCCACAGATGTAAATCTTCCCATATATTTGCCCACAGCAAAATCTCTTTACAAATTAATTTGACAGGAAAGGGACCGTGAAATTGTCCATAAATTATAGCATGCATATCTGGCTTGATATTGAGTTCTTTCAGTTGTTTGTTTTGTTTTGTGTGTGTGTGTGTGTGTGTGTGTGTGTGTGTGTGTGTGTGTGTGTGTTCCTGCTTGTGTGTGCACACATACGTACACGTGGAGACCAGAGGTCGAAATCAGGTGTCTTTTTCAGTCCCTCGCCATCTCATGTTTTGAGTCAGGGTCTCTCCCTGGACCTTGAGGTCACCGGCTCAGCTACACTGGCTGGCCAGTGAGCCATAAGACAGTCATGTCTCCATCTCCCAGGGCTGGGATTACAGATACAAGCCACCAGGCCTGACTTTTTATGTGCATGCCTGGATCCTCATACCAGAATGGCACTTTATTGATCAAGTCATCTCCCCATCCCCCAATTCTGTAATTTTATACGCGTCATTCCTTCCTAAATGCTAACACCTTTCAGGCAGTCATGTAACATTAGCATCAAGTTGGAGCTCTTAGTACAATACCATGATAGACTCAAAAGATACAGCAAATACTTACAACGTGTCCTGAGGTCCGACAACAGCCAGGGCTAAGGTAAGACAGCTAGTCCCGGAAGTACCAGTTTTAGTCACTACAAGTTAGGGTTACTAAATGAAAATGGCCGAAGAGCCACAGAGGAGTCATATTTGGAAGCAGCAAGCCCCAGGATCACCCAGGCCTTCTGCTGCAGCAAGTGTCTGATGTCTCCAAAGGAGCCGTCCCTCAGCCCTCCTTGTGCATCCCACTCCCAGCCCTCCCTGTGCAGCCCAGCCCTCCCTGTGCAGCCCAGCCCTCCCTGTGCATCCCAGCCCTCCCTGTGCAGCCCAGACTTTCCTGTGCATCCCAGCCCTCCCTGTGCAGCCCAGTCCTCCCTGTGCAGCCCAGTCCTCCCTGTGCAGCCCAGTCCTCCCTGTGCATCCCAGTCCTCCCTATGCATCCCGCTCCTGAGCTCCTGACCCACTTTCTCTAGTCAGCACACAGTTCAGCGCACAAGGTGTTCTCCCAGCCTTTGTCCTGGGCCTCGTATTCTCACTAGCAAGAGCTAATTTTTCTTGTCCTCAATTAACCACACTGATGCATGTTTAAGGATCATTACATCAGCCACTTTCCTATTTAGCTGCAACATGCACTTATAATAAGAGAATTTTAAATTTTTTATTAGTTTTTTTTAAATATTTTTATTTTATAATTAACTTAATTTCACATATCAGCCACTGATTCCCCGGTCCTCCCTCCTCCCACCCCCAGCCCTCTCCCCCAATCCACCCCCCATTCCCACCTCCACCAAGGCAAGGTCTCCCCTGGGGAGTCAGCTCAGCCTGGTAGACTCAGCCAAGGCAGGTCCAGTCCCCTCCTCCCTACACCAAGACTGAGCAAAGTGTCTCAGCATAGGCCCCAGGATCCAAAAGGCCAGCTCATGTACCAAGGACAGATCCCAGATTCACTGCCTGGGAGCCTCCCTAACAGTTCAAGCCAATCAACTGTCTCACTTATCCAGAGGGCCTGGTCCAGTTCCATGGGGGCTCCTCAGTCATTAGTTCACAGTTCATGCACTTCCACTAGTTTGCTTATTTGTCCCTGTGCTTTTTCCAATCATGGTCTCAATATCTCTTGCTCATACAATCCCTCCTCTCTCTTGCCGACTCCCGGAGCTCCACCTGGGGCTTGACCGTGGATCTCTGCATCCGCTTCCATCAGACACTGGATGAGAGTTCTATCATGACGGCCAGGGTGTTCAGCCACCCGATCACCAGAGCAGGTCAGCTCAGGCACTCTCTCAACCATTGCCAGTAGTCTACAGTGGAGGTATCATTGTGGATTTCTGGGGACCTCTCTAGCACTCTGCTTCTTCCTATTCCCCTGCGGTCTTCATTCATCATGGTGTCTCCCTCCCTGTTCTCCCACTCTGCTCCTGATCCAGCTGGGACCTCCTGCTTCCCTAGGCTCTCTTTCTCCCGACCCTTGCCCTCCATTACCCCCACCCCCACCCCCAGGTTGCTCCTGTAGATCTCAACCATTTCTCTGTCGTTGGGTGATCCCTGTGTCTTTCTTAGGGTCCTCTTTACTAGGTAGCCTCCCTGGAGTTGTGAGTTGAAGTCTTTGCTTTACATCTAGTATTCACTTATGAGTGAGTACATACCATGTTTGTCTTTCTGAGTCTGAGTTACCTCACTCAGGATGATTTTTTCTAGTTTCAACCATTTGCCTGCAAACCTCATGATGTCATTGTTTTTCTCTGCTGAGTAGTATTCCATTATGTATATATACTACATTTTATTTATCCATTCTTCAGTTGAAGAGCATCTAGGTTGTTTCCAGGTTCTGGCTATTACAAATAATGCTGCTATGAACATAGTTGAGCATGTTTCCTGTGGTATGATTGAGCATTCCTTGGGTATATGCCCAAGAGTGGTATAGCTGGGTCTTGAGGTAGGTTGAGTCCCAATTTTCTAAGAAAGTGTCATATTGATTTCCAAAGTGGCAGTACAAGTTTGCATTCCCACCAACTGTGGAGGAGTGTTCCCCTTGCTCCACATCCTCTCCAACATAAGCGGTCTTCAGTGTTTTTGATCTTAGCCATTCTGACGGGTGTAAGATGGTGTCTCAGAGTCATTCTTATTTGCATTTTCCTGATGACTAAGGATGTTGAGCAATTCCTTAAATGTCTTTCAGCCATTTGAGCTTCTTCTGTTGAGAATTCTGTTTATCTCTATAGCCCATTTTTTAATTGGACGGTTGGGTATTTTGATGTCTAATTTCTTGAGTTCTTTATATGTTCTGGATATCAGACCTGACATGATAGTATACATAAGTGACCCCAAAACTTCGATCAAGGAACTCATACAGCTTATAAACACCTTCAGCAATGTAGCAGGATACAAGATTAACTAAAAAAAAAAAAATCAGTAGCCCTCCTATATACAAATGACAAACAGGCTGAGAAGGAAATCAGAGATACATCACCCTTTACAATACCCACAAATGATATAAAATATCTTGGGGTAACTCCATCTAAATAAGTGAAGGACCTGTATGAC
Organism: Peromyscus californicus insignis; assembly: GCF_007827085.1. Taxonomy (NCBI): domain Eukaryota; kingdom Metazoa; phylum Chordata; class Mammalia; order Rodentia; family Cricetidae; genus Peromyscus; species Peromyscus californicus. The sequence continues at coordinate 31,419,058 of NW_026294617.1, forward strand.
AAGAACTTTAAGTTCCCGAAGAAAGAAATTGAAGAAGATGTCAGAAAATGGAAAGATCTCCCATGCTCATGGATAGGTAGGATTAACATAGTAAAAATGGCAATCTTACCAAAAGCAATCTACAGATTCAATGCAATCCCCATCAAAATCCCAACACAATTCTTCACAGACCTAGAAAGAACAATACTCAACTTCATATGGAAAAAACAAAAAACCCAGGATACCCAAAAGAATCCTGTACAATAAAACAACCTCTGGAGGCATCACGATCCCTGACTTCAAGCTCTACTATAGAGCTACAGTAATAAAAACAGCTTGGTACTGGCATAAAAACTGACATGTGGACCAACGGAACCAAACTGAAGACCCTGACATTAATCCACACACCTATGAACATATGATTTTCGACAAAGAAGCCAAAACTGTACAATATTTTATTAGTTTGAATTGTGTGTGTGTGTGTGTGTGTGTGTGTGTGTGTGTGTGTGTAGCAGGGGGACATATGCACAAAGGCAGGGTCCCTCAGAGGCCAGAGGCCTCAGATTTCTCTGTAACTGGTGATAAAGGCAGTTATGAGCCACTGACATGGGTGTTTGGAATTGAACTCAGGTCCCCTGGAAGAACAGTGTACATTCTTAACCATCTCTCTACCCCCATAACAGTGCATTTTAAATATGACGACTTCACTATGCAGTTCTTCCCAAGTCAAAGAAAGAATTCAGTCAGTGTCCAATGTATGCCTACCACCTGTGTCCAACTAGTCAATGACTCTGAGACAAGGAAGTAACTAGAAACATAAAATTCCTAGCCCACAGAGAGCTGACATATAGTGCTTTCCAAGACTCACAGAAACCAGAAGAGCTGTGTTAACTCACAAGCTACTGTAAACTCACACTCACAAGACAGAATTCCCTTCTCACTGCACCTTCGGGTAGATTCTAAGGCGGGGGGTACCAGCACTTGAGCAAGGAGCTGGACAGTACAGAAAGCTATGCAGCTTTGTGTGCAAAGAAATTGTTTTCAACTAAGCCCGAGTCGCAGCAGCAGCTGCTCTTCCTGGTTCACATCTTCTTCTAAACAAGGTCCAGAGCCACAGGAAGCCTCAAGCATTACCCTCCAGCAATGATGCCATGCTTGCTTCCGATAGAAGGAAGTTCTAGATCCTGGTGAAAAAGGGCTCAGTTCATGTCATTCTAAAGTGCATCTCTGGAAAGGGGAACAGGTTTAAATCAGAAGTTCTGACTGAGGCGACTGGAAATTTGTACTATGCACAGGTATTTATATTTTCCATATGACATGTAAGTGTTTTCCTCTCCTGCACGTGTGTGTGTGTACAGTGTGTGTGTACACAGGTGTGTACACACATGTACGCATATGCATGTGGGCCAGAGGTCAGTGTCCACTGAATCACTCTGTCTCCCTGTCTTATTTTTTGAGGCAAGGTATTTTTTAGCCACAGCTCACGGATTTGGCTATGCTGGCTGGCCAGCAAGTCCCCAAGTCCAGCCGGTTTCTGTCTCCCTGGCACTGGGATTACAGGCATGGCCCCCAAGGCTTGGCTTTGTCCTGAGTTCTGTGGAAGTGAACTAGGATCCTCACGCTTGCATAGCCATCACTTCAGTCCCAGAGTGTTTACCAAATGCTATCACTCATCCCAAGGAAATCTACAACTCTGTGTGCTCATTTGCTAGGAGAATGAGATCTGCTCTTGAATTCATTCTCTTTCTAGGGAGCAGATCTGTTGAAACCACTTGAACAGTAGAACTAAGGATTAAAAAAAAATGTAAAGAGTGCTGTTTGTTTTCAAGCACACTGCCAACAAGAACGAAGTCAATAAACATAACTGTCTTCAAGGCTGCCCCTGGAGGGACTTGGCTCGGGGGGGTTCACACATCCACAACCGTTTCACAAGGTCTGGTCATGTCAGGAAAAACCCCTCAGATCAATAAAAACCAAAGAAGTGTCAAGATATTCTGAAAGGGGGAGGGTGGTGATACACCTGTTTAAAAAAAATCAAGGCATTTCTCATTTGAATTAAGGGAAACACAAAATAACAATCCCATTTGACAGTATATGGAAGGCATAAAAGCTTAACGTAGATGACTTTGCAAAGCCAAGGAAGAAAAGGAGTGTTAGTTTTACTGCAAGTTTCTTCACACACACATATATACACGCACGCACGCACGCACGCACGCACACATGTACACTCCTCCACTGAATTAATGGCTCTACTGAAATTCAGTAGTGTTTGAGATTGGGTATTTATGTGTCCCCCCTACTTGTTTATCCATGGGCACGTTACTACAAGATGAAAGAGTACTCTTAACAATTTATTCTACTATTCAATCTGTCTTGAACATCCCACCTCTGAAAAAAAAGGAGAAAATTCTCCATGAGAATTATGATGGAAATGCCTTCCAACCTAGAGTATCAAAAGTTCTGAATTAGTGGGCATGTTAATTTCTACTCTATATTGGAAAAGCAAGTTGTGTAAATCTCAAAGGGAGAAGAGGCCTAGAGACGCTTCAAGCCATTACCTATTATTTAATAGCTCTTCAATCTTATGAATTTTCTTGGCAGCAAGGGATCTTAAAATAGCAAGTTTTGAAAAACAATCCTTGTGAGTTTTGCAACCAAAAAAAAATTACTTTGGAAATAGCTGACAGAAGAGCAGTAAATAAAGAATCAGCGCCCTTTAGACTCGAAGGCAGGTTTTGCTTGTGAAACCCAAGTCTCACTTCCCAGGATGTAGAAAAGCAGCCAGTCACACTGTATGTGTCACAGGTTGTGTGTGGCGACAACCATTCATGCCTGAGAGGGCAGTGAGACGCAAGACCTGGTCTTGACTCTGCTGCCGGCCCATCAGCTCCGTCTTCCCACCACTCCTCAGCTTGACCTTCTTCACTTCTGTCCAGAGCCACCTCTTAAAACTTCACAGTCCCATTTCCAAAGTTCCCACAAACCCAGCCTTCTGTTCCTTCCTGAACTTCACCTTCCCAAAGTCCATCCGAGGCATTCCACAACTGCCTTTAGAGAGGTGCCTTTGCTTGACAAAGAACATCCACCAAGGTGATCTAATCAGGCGGTGAGGTTCCCAGGACCTGGGCCTAACCTAACTTTTCTAGCGTTAGGTTCTAACCCTTCCTTCCTCCTCATACCCAGCGATATGATGGCCCTGGCACCATCCCACAGGGGGCACTGAAACACCACTGACAACCCAGAAACATAATGTCAATCAACTCAGGTTTCTACCTTCCTTACATTGGTCGAAGGTAAACCAAATCCACTCCATCACTGAAAAGATGCCACGGATGAAGGGACCTGTGCCACTATCCACAAAAATATCACTTTTACCGATGATTAATGTAGCTAATCATACCCAATTAAGAGTGATGAAAAACATCTACACAATAAAAAGGCAAGTCAAAACTGCAAGTGACAGGCAGGGTCCAGAGCGCTTAATAGACATTTTATTTGAGCATATGGAAGGGTATAGCTATTTTCCTGGCAGAAAATCATTTTCCTACTTTCCTTTCCTTCTGTCAATCAAATATTTTCAAAGCTAAATGCTTAGCATACCAGGGGCGCCCATGCATCCCAGGCACCTGCACCCTTGCCATGCCGTCTGTCTACAGCCCATGCACACCCACTGGATTCCTCTGCTTCCCTGTTCACATGTTTCCGATAGTCTTCCGCCGTCATTGGTAATTCTGTCTGCAAGGCTTAAGGCTCGAGTGACTGACTCTTCTTTCTTCTACAACATCTTCCTTATCCCCGCTGACCGTAGGCTCCCCCTCTGTCCTGTGGATTCCTCCGATCTCTTATATGAGACCATTTTATCTTTTATAAGGAACAACTGTCTGTCCACCTCATGGCAAATCATATTCTAGGGGCTTTATGTATTCTTCGAACTAACTATAGGTATTATTTCAATTTTGCAGATAATAAACTGAGGTTAAATGAAATCAGATTAACTTGCTCAAAGCCATACACCCTCAGGCCTTCCTAAGGAACTGTGTGCATATGCAGGAGAGACACGATGGTCCATACAGTCTCCCACGAGAAGAGTAGCAAGGGGCATACAAGGACTGGAGTAAAGGCAGGCTTTGGGTGTGAGGGTGTCTGTGGTGGTTCGAATCCAGAGCTGCCTAATTGAGCTTCTGAGCTCTTAGCACAATATCCATAGGACTTCAGTCTTACTTCTCCATCCTTTGGTGACATTCTTGAAGGCAAGCGCATACTTTGGGCATCTGGGTCCTTCCCGCCCTCTGTTCTCAACCTAGAGACCCTTGCTTGACTTTAAAACCCTAGGCTAACACTGTTAATGATGGTCCTCAGGCACCTTTCCTTTCCCACACCTGTGTGGTGCAGATCCCATTCAACTTCTAGCTTTCCGGGGAGCATTTCCTGCTTCTATGAGGCTTCTACACATGTGTGGACAAAGTTATTCTCACCAGCAAAATTCCAGAAGTTTCATAATTTGGAACTGCCTTCCCATACGTTCTGCTAAACTGACTTTCCAAATTTGAATGACAATTCACAGTTTTTCCCAGTTGGCTTTCTAAAGGGCTTACCATGTAACCGTCTCCCAACCTCCCAACATAGCATAACGGTAAAGCCAAATGCCCTCCATCTAACAATGCTCCGACTTCTTAGCACCACCAAGACAGCAGAGCTATGCCACAGGCACATTTGTTAAGAAGCTTGACATAAACATCCAACCCCAACTAGAGCGTAGAGTGAAAATGACAAGGTACTATGAATGAACTGAAGATCAGGGCTGCCCAGAAGCCTACTGCAGACACAGTTTACAAGGAGACGGTTCATCAAAGCAGGAATGTCTGCAAAGATTTAGGTACATGAGTCACAGTGGAAATTAGGGGTCAGCTAAACGTTCAACATGGAGGCATTTCATAAACAGCGATGTGTCCAAACAATGTGAAGCTTCACAGTCATCAGGAACTGTTCACTCAAGAAATATTTACAGCCAGGCAGTGGTGGCGTACGCCTTTAATCTCAGCATTTGGGAGGCAGAGGCACGCGGATCTCTGTGAGTTCGAGGCCAGCCTGGGCTACAGAGTGAGTTCCAGGACAGGCACCAAAGCTACACAGAGAAACCCTGTCTCAAAAAACAAAAACAAAACAAAAAAAAAAAAGATATCTGGTATGTGACCTCCCCAAAAGGGGTCACAACCCAAGGTTGAGAACTGCTGAGTTATATTCAAATATAACAGTTTAAAGATTAAAAAGTAAATGACTAATATTAATAGCATCAGTTCGTTTTTGGTTTTTTTTTGGTTTTTCGAGACAGGGTTTCTCTGTGTAGCTTTGCGCCTTTCCTGGAACTCACTTGGTAGCCCAGGCTGGCCTCGAACTCACAGAGATCCGCCTGGCTCTGCCTCCCGAGTACTGGGATTAAAGGCGTGCGCCACCACCGCCCGGCCATCAGTTCTTTAAGTCAGGTGACTTTCCATTAAATTGCAGGAGGCCTGTATAATCAACTGAGGGTATAGACATCCCAAGTTCAATTAATCTTAAAACCGTGATTTGAGAACAGAACCTGACTCTGACGGGAGCTTGAGGACGGCTCCCTCCACCAGCAGGGCAGCGTCTGCAGGTATGGGGACCACATAAAAAACAGGACAACAGCTAAACAAAAGAACAGCACATGATGAAAACATTAAAATCCTTTGCACACCAACATTAAAGCCAAAAACGAATGTGTGAGTAAAGAAAAAGGCACATATATGAACTCATGGAGTATAATGAATAAGTCAAACAAAACATATTTTGTGTCAATAGTGGGGCAAATCAATGGTTTAGTTAAGAAAGAAGAAACCGTTTCTCTTAACATACTAATGCTCCCACATGGAAAGAACATGGAAGGCAGCATAGGGCAGGTAGTTAAGCCTGAATTGTTTACTCCAAATAAAGCATTAATCAAAATACTGCGTCAACTCCCTACAGTTCGTTTCTTGCAGATGATTCCCTGTGAGAAGGAATATCCAGTCATTTGTCTCACCAGGCTTAACTTTTCTCCAATCATTTGCTACCACAGCCATGAGAATTGTTGATAGTTTATGATCCAGCTGCCTGGAATGGAGGAAGACAGGAGATGAACTTGAAATGGTTTCTTGCTGCTTATATTTTAATGATTTCATTTATTTACGTGTGTGTGTGTGTGTGTGTGTGTGTGTGTGTGTGTGTCTATACACTGTGTGTGCCGGTTCAAGAAGTGGTCAAAAGAGGGCATCTGGTTCCCTGGAGCTGAGCAAGAAGCCACCTGATGTCTGTGCTGGGGACAGAACTGCAGTTTCCTGAAAGATCGATAACTACTGACTCTAGCCCCATGATTGTGTGTGTGTGTGTGTGTGTGTGTGTGTGTGTGTGTGTGTGTGTGTAGTATGCATCAGTGTTTTGCCATGGGTGTTGGGTCCCCTGGAACTGGAATTACAGACAGTTGTGATCTGCCATGTGGGTGCTGGGAATTGAAGCCGGGTCCTCTGGAAGAGCATTCAGTATTGTTAACTGCTGATCCATCTCTCCAGCCCTGATTTAATTTTAAACAAATAGGTCCCACAATGAATGTTTTTGTCACTTTTCTGCTCATGGAGAGTAGTGTTTACAAGTCACTACAAATTACAAAACACATTCCTTCCGGCGACATGCACATCTATGCATTCTTTTCAGCTCTTCATGATTATCAGTAACCCAGTAAGAACTAACAATGAGTTAGAAATGAAAAAAGACAGAAGAACAGAAAAGTATCATTTAAAAGTAGATGAAGGCATTATGAAACCTCTGCTTAAATTGCTAATATATGTTAGTAACTGGAGGTTTGGTTTTTTGGGTTTTTTTTTTTTTGGTTGTTGTTGTTTTTTGTTTTTTCCTTTTCCAACTTGATTAAAACTCGACCTCCTAACCAACCCGGGTCTCTGTTGCTCTCTGTTGAGCTACCTCACTTCACCCTCAGGCTCTCTGTCCTCGCCTCAATTCCCCTCAGCAGCCAGTGTCCTTCTCAAGCATTGGCTGTGTGTTCTCGGTCTTGAAAACCCCTCCCACTCAATACTTTGACCAACTACATCCTGATAGATCTCCGATCACACCTTTGTGTGTATGTATGTGAAACCTTCCCCAGGTCCTCGGAAAACTGTGGAAAGTATACTTTAAAGACCCAGGATTATTTTACCAAATAGCAATGCCCTCTCGCCTTCTCCGTCGTCCCCCACTGGACCAACGCTCCTTGACAGTCCTTTACTGACGAAGGGGCCCAACCTCTAGCATGTGCTCAGTAAACATCCAAAGAGAGAGAAAAAAGGAATGAATGAATGAATGAACAGGTATTCCTGTATTTCTGCTCCTTGTACATTCAGGTGAGTGTTCCTGTGTCTAGACTGATCAATAGCGTGGGGAATCTCCCAGCAGAGACCCTGAATACATTTTAGATTTGGAGTTTCATTTTCTCATTGTGGTACGATCTAGGAGCCTAAAGACTTTTCCAGAAAATAATTCGCAGTCTCAGACATGGCTCCTGAGAGATACTCTTTTAAGTTCCAAAATCCATTTTGGCAGATGCTGCAAGGCCCCTAAACAGACACATCCTGTGCCTTCCGTGTGCAGTAACCACCGCCTGGTAAGGGCACCTAGCACACACTATTTAAACTGCTTGATCTGCCTGCTGATTTACCTGAGGGAGAATGAAAGCCTTAGCGACTTTAGGGGCTTGTTAGTACCCACATCTACCTCCTCTAGGTTTCCATCTTTTTCATATGGAGACTGCAGACCTCCAGTTCTAAGCAAAGAAGCGGTGTGTTGGTGACGAAGACCTTAAGACACAGGATGCAGGCCTGACTCTTCTTGTCTCATTTCCAAAAGATCATCCCGCCACATGCAGCAGCCCTGGGCTCTCTGGCCTTCTGACCTTTGTGGGCTTGTTTGGTGTGCACATCGGGAAGTGTTAACAGCAGCCATGACCTGCCCTGTTTATTCAGAGTTAAGCATTAACAGGACTGAGTCCTCTAACTAGCCGCCATCTTTCTCCAGGAAAGAAGTGCCTATGTAAATACTCCAATGCAAACATCCCAGCTTTCCCAGGGGACGGGAAGACCAGTGGGGATGGGAAGACTGGCTGCCGACTGGGAGGGCAGAAGGGAGCTGTGGCCCTTTGGGAAGTACTGCACCAAGGAACTTGATTCCAGGCTGACTTTGTGTACGTGGCCAGCGCTAGTGTTGCCGAATAGAGAGGCAATGAGGCACAGTCCCGGATTTGTTCATCATGGCTCCAAACAGTCTGATGGTTGGGAAATGGGGCACGGATCTTTTACAGCATAGATGGGGACTCCTGTCATGGAACTCTCTGCTCAGGGCTTGCCTGTTTGGGTTTTGTTGTTTTTTGCATGGAACAGCCGTGTGGCCGAGTGGGTGGGATTCTGTTCCGAGGAGACAGGACCACCAACAATATTAACTCGAGCACAAAGAGAGGCCAAGAGTTTCATTAGAACTCCTCTCAGATCCTGCCGGCTGGACACTGAAATTGCGAAAATTGCCACGAGGCCAAACGCTGCAGAAGAAATCAGATACAAATAAATAAATAAATAAATTGACTTGGGGGGATTTTTTTCCCTCCAGAGTCAGAGTTTCTGTGAAAACTGGTCCACTCTCATCAATTTACCCAAAGTAAGGTGACAAGACAAAAGTCCCAAACCTAGCTAGCTGCCCGTGGGACAAGATGAAGGCAGGTGCGTGCTGCCTCCTCCAGATCTGAGGAGAGAGAACGCAGAGGTCACCTTTTCGTTCGTAAAGCACCCACGTAATTTCACAAAGTCGCAAACGCCCCATATGGAGACCAGGACGCCAACAGCCTGAGATGTAAACACCTGCCTTCCGGTTGGTGCCTCTGTGCAGTTTAGGGGGACGGGCCTTGGAGTTTGACTTACTTTGAATCCCAGTTTAACCTTTCTGGAGCTGTGCGAGCTCAGACAAGCTTTTCTGACGTTTCAAATTATGTGCATTTCAGAAATGAGCCTAGATGACTGGACTAGTAGAAACGAACTGGGGTTGAGAGAGAAAAGAACGCTTCGCTGGAAGTTCTTGGTGGCATAACCTTACAGAAGAACAAATGCCATCATTTGTTAGGGAGGCGTGGGTCAGGTGCCTCTGAAGGGGTAGTCCCTATCTGTCCCTGCAAGGTCACTACTATTGTCACAGAATATAACATGAGAAAACTAAGGCCTAAGTAGCTAAGGAATTACATCTAGGTCTCAAACTGTTGACTGGCAAGACCATCTACCTATATTCCCTACTTCACCTTTTCCCTATTTAAAAATACAAGGACAACCCAAGGTAGAGGAAACGGCTTAGTGTCTAAGGGCACTTGCTGTGAAAGGAGGTCCTGAGAGCCGATCACCAACACCTGTATAAGAAGTTGGGTGTGGCGAAGCAGATCTGCAAGCCCAGCACTGTGTCTGGGACACAGGAGGATGGCTGGGCTTCCTGACACCAGTCCAGCTCCAGGTCACGGGGAGACCCTGTCTGAAGGGACTAGGGCAGAGAATGGCAGAGCAGGCCACCCAGCATCCTCCTCTGACCGGGGAGCATGCTTGCACAAGTACAGAAGCGCACTGATACATTCTGTGATGTCAGAAACCAACTTCGGCCTTTTCATTGTTAATGTGTAGCTTCTCAGTGAACAGGGGGACATGGATTTTGACGGGACAATATGGGAGTGCTCTGTTTTGAGAACACAGAGTCTGAGAGGCCCAGCTAATACACTGGAACAAGCTGTTCATAAACTGGGAGCTTCTCTTATTTCCACTTGCAGTAAGTAAAAAGTGAGGGGGACAGGAAAAATTGTGGGGAAGGACAGGTGCACATTCCTGTGGATACACACCCCGCCCTGTGTGTGTGTGTGTGTGTGTGTGTGTGTGTGTGTGTGTGTGTACAATAAAGCACGGATTAGCCACACCAGCTTTCTAAGTATGCTCCCAAATAAATGGGAGCACTTCATTAGAGTTCATCTAGTAGCCAAAAGTGAATGTTAACAACTCACAAAGAACAATGAATTGACTTGGCTCTAGAAACAGGGCAATTTGTGGAGGCCAGAATCGAAGTGCAGCAGGAGGCGCCATCAGGAGAGAGAAGAGACAGTCTTTGCTGGTTTGTAAGGACCCATCTCTTTTTGCCTCAGCCCACCACAGAAAGAGTTTGGTCAGTTTTCACTTTATCTCCCTGGTCTTCATGTGCTACTGTGAACTCAGTAGAAGAATGAATGACTTTAACTCAGGCAGAGGTCAAGAGGGCTGCCATAAATACTTCTTTCTCCCTTAGTTCTTGGGTTGTTAGATCTCTGTGAGTAAGGGCAAGAAGATGTATTTAACAAAACAGGGTGTTCTGTGGCCAAACAAATCTGAGCAATGCTTCCTGCATCCCTCTCTTAAGGTAGTGACGTCTCTGTCAGAGAAGGCATTCACTCAACATGTAAGCCATTGTTCCCAAGGTATTCTGATCATCTTGCTATTAATATACCCGTGCAGAAGGACTCTAAGAACACTGGGACAGGTGGAGAGCTCACCCAACTCCTATTTTCCTTTCCTGGGTGACTTGAAGAAGTGACTGAACCTTTCTGGACTTGAGTTTCCTGAAGGATCTGGCCACGTGGTGGTTACAGGCTATGCTAGCCACATGGTTCTTCTCCATCTGTAGCTGGGTCTAAAGTAGCATGGAAACAAACAGGGTCAGCAGAATCACACTACAGCTTGTGTCTTCCGACTGAGCCCATCTCAGAAGTTCCCCGGTCTCCCAGAGACGCAGAGACAATGGATCCTTTACATGCTCACACCCAGGCCTTCATGGCCCAGCTGAGCATTCATGTTCCAAAGGCTGCTGGGAGCATAAGCAGAGGAAGGGAATGTGCAGGGAATTGTTAATACAAGCTTGCATTTGTTCTCTGAAACATGTTGGCATTCAGACACGGATTTTTTTTTTGTTGTATATTCCTATTTAAATATGCAAGCTTAATAAACATTATTCACCCAAAACAGAGAAATGAAACAAAGTCTTGTGACCGATTCTTAGGCCACATTCTCAGATGTTTTCCCTTCAGATGTTGTCAATTCTAACATTTCAACTTTAAAAAACAAAAACAAAAAACCTGCAATCTAGAAGATTCTTCCTAATATTAAAAAATATGTCTATTCAAGTTCACAAAATTTTTACTTCTTATATTTATTTGTATGTTATTTTGCTTTCAAACAGGGATAAAATTAAAGGTTATCTGCCCAAGTTGAAGATAGATTTTCTTTCCGTTCTTGTTTTTACAGAAAGAACATATTAATGACATAATAGCAATAGGAAATGCTCAATAAGACCCTAGGATATAGCCAGTGAGACGGCTCAGGGAGCAGCAGTTTGTAGCCAAGCCTTGATGACCTAAGTCGGAATCCCAGGACCCACTTGCTGGAAGGAGAGAGGCTACCCCTAGGAGTTGTACTGTAGCATGTGTGAACCCCCACACATGCACACACATGTGAGTAAATAAATGTAATTTTAAAAATATCCTAGCATGTGGTGGAGCATATCCTAGTACTGTGCATGTGTGTCCCAATTTTGGAAATGTAACACTCGAGGTACAGATAGGGAAAATGACCACTAGTAAGTGGAGCGGCTAAGATTCGAATCCAGATGTCCTGTCCTGAATCGTGCCACAGGGCGTTTTGTTTACTTTGTGAAACAACAAAACCATGGCCATTAAACACACAGAGGGCTGTAGTTTGGAAAGACACGGACTCTATACTACAACCAAAGTTTTGACCTCCTGGTTCCAGCTAAGTGAGAGCTTGCCCTGTTAGAGAAACAGTCAGATCCCTGAGCCGCGCCATCCACCAGACTCACCTGGGGCTGTGGACCCTGGATCAAGGACTCGAGAGAGAAATATGAGAGAAGCAGCATCTGGAATCCTGAAAGAATTCTCCCAGAAGCCAATACAAGCTAAACTGACTGTCTTCAACCCCGCATGCCAATGTCTCCCACTATGTTTTGAAGACATTGAAAGGATATGTAATCCATGGCAGAAGGGCCAAGGGAACAGGACAGGGATTAAAAAAGACTTCCGTTGTCTAACAACAAAATGAACTTTGCTGGGATCTCCCTGGTAAATACAACTTGGCAAAGACTGTTTGGGGGTCTTAGGGAAGAAATTTGATTATGTATTAGATGTTTACAAGATCGTATTGCAAATGGGAATGTGGTTATATGACAAATTCCCACTTAAAAAAAAAAAATGTATGCCGGGCGGCGGTGGCGCACGCCTTTAATCCCAGCACTTGGGAGGCAGAGGCAGGCGGATCTCTGTGAGTTCGAGGCCAGCCTGGTCTAGATGAGCGAGATCCAGGAAAGGCGCAAAGCTGCCCAGAGAAACCCTGTCTCGAAAAACCTAAAAAAAAAAATAAAAAAAAAAACAAAAAAAAAAAAAAAAAAAAAAAACAAAAAAAAATGTATTTTATGTCTGTGGATGGGTGTGTGTGCCTGGGTGTGAACAAATGCACCACCATCACGTGCCTGCAAGAGCCTGTGGAGATCAGAAAAAGTTGCAGGATCACCTGGAACTGGAGATACAGTAATTGTGGCTGCCCCATGGATGGATACTGGGAACTGAACCTGGTTCCTCTGTAATAGCAGTATGCTTTCTTAACGACCGAGGCATCTCTCCAGCTCCAGAAATCCCTTTTTAGAGAAGCGATCTGAGGGGAACAAAGTGATGTGGTGTGGTGTCTTTTTAATGAAAACCAGATAGATGGAACAAGATGGAAAAATCTTAATAACTGCTGTATCTGAGTGACAGCACATGGGGGATGTATGTTTGACATTTTCATGATAAAATATTTTGATAATAAACACAGAAGGATTCCATCATGATAAAAAGGACTTACATGATAGTTAAAGTGGTTTGAAAATCAAATACTTGAGAAGCAGTCAGATACACACCTGACTGCTCTCCTCCACAGAGGCAGGCAGAGGCTAGGAAAAGGATGAGGCGTGGACTGTGAGCGCAGGGGACCATGGACCCGCAGCGCAAGTGCTGACCTTGCTTCGGGGAGATTTGGACAGGATTCACTGTCCATTCTAGAGGACCTGCCTCTGCTTCCAACTTCCTTCTGAGGCGCACACCTTTCATTCACACTGTTTGCAACATCTCTTTGGAGATACAGTGAATCTGGTCTCCAGGACCACCTTATGTGGCTGACTCCCAGTCCTTAGACATCATCGGATGAATTGCTGAAGTCTCTCCATGTACGTGTGTGTTTGTGTCTCTGTGGTCAGTTCTTCCATACTATATTGTTTGTCTTTTACTCGTCAACTTACAGTCCCATAAAGCCAACAGCCACAGGTCTTCTTGGTATTCAAGCTGTGCTTCCTATACAGGAATCTTTAGGACAACTAATATCCTTCAATAATCAGGACTTAGGCAAGACCAGGCACGTTCAAGGTGAGATGGCCATAGATGATAATTAGGGATTAGATTTTTTTCCCCAAGAAGATGACTCATAGCTAATCATTACACTTCCTCTAAGCACTTTTATGGGAGGCTCTACAAAGCCTACATCAAAATGCAAATAAAAGCATTCAGAGGCATGAATAAATACCATGCAAGTTCATAGACAGACTCTACAAGTACTCAATTTCTTAGTACCTTCTCCCCCTTCCCATGTGGACAACCATTTTGTTTCTAAACATGAGTGGGTTCATTGTGTATAACTACACTTGAGAGTAAATGTTGCTTTTGTTATCTGCATTAAAATGTGATTATTTGCAGCTGGAGAGATGGCTCGGTGGTTAAAAGCACTGGCCGCTCTTGCCAAGAACCCAGGTTCAATTCCCAGCACTCACACGGTGGCTCACAGCCATCTGTAACCTCTAGGGGACCACTTTGGGCAGCAAACACTTAAGTGGCCACACATGAAGGCCAAACATCTATTCACATTAAAATAAATGAATAAATAAGTAAATGTGATATTTTCCTTTTCTAGTTTTTCATAGATATCTATTAATGGTGGGAGATTATTCTGTCAGGTAGAGATAGTAAACTTTTCTTGTTCCTATTATTAAATATCAGATTGTTGCCATTTGTTTAATATTATGAAATAAACGGCTAATACATACTTCTATATGCATTGCTTTCTTAGGCACTTATGAGCATTTCTAGGGTATTGGTCCTCAGGTCATTATTTGAAAAATAAAATAGAAGACGATATCTAAAGTCACCTTCACACAAGAAAGCTTCAGGTCCAGAGAGAGACCCAGTCTCAAAGGAGCATGGTAAAGAGTGATAGAAGAGAGCTGGGTGGTGGCGGCAACAGCGGCGGCAGCGGCGGAGGTAGAGGCAGGGGGATTCCCGAGTTCAAGGCCAGGCTGGTCTACAGAGAGAGTTCCAGGACAGCCAGGGCTACTCAGAGAAAACATGTCTCGAAAAAAAAAAAAAACAAATAAAACAAAACAAAACAGAGAGAGAGAAAGAGAGAGAGAGAGAGAGAGAGAGAGGAAGAAGACCACCACGCCCAATACAATACCCTCTTTTAGCCTTTGCCAAAAATGTACACATGTCCTCATACACCACACACACACACACACACACACACACACACACACACACACACACACACACACACACATACACTTGCAACAATCATGATGAGGATGAGAATAACAGTACTAAGAATGAAAGACACAGTGCCACGGAGAAGTGAGTGTGCCCTGGTGAGCCCCGTGTACCAGCTCTGCTCTCTGTGACTTGGTTCCTGAAGAAAGGTATTTCTGTCTCACGGCTTTGTGGGAGCACTCGCAGCCAGCCCTGATGGGACACTAGTCCAGTGCCCTTTGTGATTTTCCCTCCAAATGTTTTCCCTTGCAGCATAACATAGGACCTTGGCATCCTGACTCTGCTATCTAGAGTTCCATCCCCACCCCCTCCCACAGCAGGCTGCTGGGTCGGGGACACAGTGCCCTCTTCATCTCACCTCAGCTACAGGGAGTTGCTTGCGTCATCTTTCAGCTGAAACTCTCCTTGAAATTCTTAATTCATGAGTTAACCAGTGTTGGGGATCAAACCCAGATCCTCATGAACTCTAAGCAAGCATTGGCTCCCTAAGCTCCCCCCTGCCAGCTCTGCTGACTCTCTCAAATCAGATCAACTGCCATGCTGGTTTTAATCAGATGGTGAACACCACTCAGTTCCTGCTCCCATACATAGTATGGTGTGCCCTAACCAGTTCTGAAAAACACCTCTCCACTTAGCTTCGACAAATTTAACGAATATGCTGTTTACATCCTGTCCCAGATAATTAATGAAGACGGTAAAAAGAAAAAAAAGAAAGACCTGCTGAACACAGATCCCCACCTCCTTCCTTGAAGCTTCGTGTGCTGCTATTTATCATGACTCTTTCGTTCCCCCAGGCAGTTTTCAATCAATCTGACACATTCGACTCAATCTGAATTCATTTCTGGGCTACATTTCATGAGGCCTGCTATCAGTTCCTCCATTGATGGTTGGGTGTATTTAGAAATGATAATATAACCAGTGTCCTCTTTCTGTCTATTGTTTTGTGATTTTTTTTTTCTAAAGCACAAAATCAATTAATTTAGAGCAACCAGAGAAGCTATATAACTGTTGTCCATGGCTCACGGCTGCAACATACCACATGCTTTCATACGTTTCTTCTTTCCAATTGTTTTATTATTGGTGTGCAATGTAGTATCTGAATTTATTTAGGCACTCAGCAAACACTCGTGGAATACTTACTGAGGGCAGGTACTATGTTTGGAATAGATCTGGGACTGGTTTGATTTAGAAATTAATTATTCAGTGATTCTTCTGTGAAATGTTACCGAGTAGGGTCTCTCCTAAGCCGATATCTGTGCTACACATTATCGATACTGAGACAGAGAATGCTGGGAGAGGAAGGAATCTGTGTGGCCTCTTACTGGCAGGCATGCTCAACAGGTTCCCTGGGTAAGAAATCAGGACAAGATGGCTAATGTAAGCTAATACAGGGCCCCTGTGCATTGATTGCCTGAGATATCTCTGCCAGGGATATTCTGGACACGTCAGGGTACGCACCCTCTCTCTCCTCACCTCTCACTGTTCTTCCTGATTTCCACCGGGTCTCTTCCCTCTTTTGATGAATTCATTACTACGCACATTACCACTGCTCACTCACCAGCCCTAGACCCGGCCTAGTTATTTCTTCTGCTTGTCATTATCATAGTCTTCTTCTTCTTCTTCTTCCCCCTCCCTCTTCCTCTCTCCTCTCTTAAATGAAACAGGTCTTCATTACTGTTTAATTATCCTTATTTATCTTCTTAAAAGGCCAGTTTTAAAAAGTAGTTCAGAAGCTCAGTTGTTTTGCCATCAATAGCTCAGTGGTTTGCACATAATCATTAAGTTTATCTCCCCATTCGTTAAAGCCAGGCCACCTTTATTTCTGCTGTCCCCTCCCTTCTCTTCTTTATTACGGTTGTGTTATTAGCCTCTGCTCCACTGATCATCATAAATACTTCCCAGCTATAACTCTGGAAGCTTTTTGATGATTCATGTGTTCCGAGGAGAGTTCTACAGACAGACTTCATATTCTCTCTTTCTGTGTGTCTCTGTCTCTCTCTCTCTCTCTCTGTGTCTCTGTCTCTCTCTCCCTCCATCTCCCCTCCATCCCTCCCCTTGCTTCTCCCCTGCCCCCCCCAACTCCATCTCTGTCTCCTTGGATTGTTGCACAGCTGTAATAATCTCTTGGACATTATCCAATTGTTCCAGTGATGTCTGGCTTTGGGGGTGAAAACTCTGGTTTTCACCTGCCTCAACTTAGAAGGTGAGTGGAGCTACAGAGCCCCTGCTTTGCCCCTAGGGGAAGAGGCCCATCTTCTCCCTCGGTATAAACTCCACTGAGGAGAAATGACTCCAACTTGTTGAGTTTCCTACCACCAAACAGCATCCTTGGCCTCTTCCAGTGATGGCTTCTCCCTCCCATACACTGCCTTCCTGACAACAGCCCTCCCACTCACCAATTATGCCTCAGAGTCAGAGAGCTGAGGGAAGAGGTAAAACTCTTCTCAGGGTGACAAAGAATGTACTAAGCAGCAGTGGCCACTTCTCTTTAGACCCCGGTCCTGTGGTCACTACATTTTCCCATCATTTGTGGTACTGGAGGAATCCCTGTCTGAAGCACACAAATACATTTTTTTCCAAGACAGGGTTTTTTTGTGTAACAGCCCTCACTGTCTTGGAACTCGCTGTATAGACCAGGCTGGCCTCGAACTCAGAGATCTACCTTTCTCTGCCTCCTCAGCACTGGGATTAAAGGTGTGCGCCATCACTGCCTGATCGCCCTGTTTTATGTTGTTGTTGTTTGTTTGTTTGTTTGTTTGTTTGTTTGTTTTGAGATCAGTCTTACTGAAAAGTTCAGGCTGGCCTTGAACTCAGAGATCTGCCTGCCTCTGCCTCCCCAGCCCTGGAATTAAAGGTGTGTGCCACCACCTGGCTACATTTTTAAATGAGAAACTGTTTTGGGGAAAAGGTTCATTTCAAACAGTTTGGTGAGAATGATATCCCAAACTGAAGAAGAGAACTCATTACTAAATTAGTAATATAATATATTTTGTGAATGTCACGCCCATCTCTCCAGTTTAAAGCTGCTTTTTAAAGGCAAGGCTAAGATACTCCCAATTATTATGTAAATGCTATTTTTATGACAGCTTACCAAATAAGCACTCTTTTTTTTCTCCTCGAACTGCCAAGGCGTATAGGTGCCAATTTACTGCATTCTTCAAAATTCATAACAGATAAAGCAGCCTTTGGCTAACTCCAGAAAGACTCTGCTTGACAGTCTAAGATGGTGGACACAAACTAAGCTGACGCTTCCCCTCCACCGCCTGAGCTTCTCACAGTTCGCCCCCACCTTCCCACGGGAGTGGGCACAGCACTCGGTTGGAGGAAGGAACCAGGAGGCAAAATCGAAAGCCGCTGCTCGCCACGCCTTCCCCTTTGCCCACCCTGGCATCCCCAGTCCTCGCCTTCCCTACAACTATTTTCTTCAGGTCTATCCCTCTGCTCTCGCGTCCGGGATGATTGTTTTTCTCGCTTTTGAATACCACACTAGCCACGTGGCGGTAACTTCAGGAATCTTCTGGAAGACGGGGTTAAACGGTTTGAAAGTCACAACTGCTGACTGATAAGCGACGTGCGCGTGGTTCTGGGTAACAAACACCAGCTGAAGAGGCTCGATCGGCCCGGGCCTGACCAACATGGCTCTGGCGGGCCTCGCCCTTCTCCCCCACTCTCCCTTCCTCGCTAAAGTCTGTTAGATTGCATTCTGAAAGCTAGCCACTAGCCAGCAAGGTCTAGTCCCTTATTTGGCCACTCCTTCCACCTGAGGCTGACTACCCAGGTCCAGCTATCAAAGTATTGAAGTCCAGCAATCAGAAGCCCCCTTTTGGCTGCCCTAATTAACATGCCCAATTAAAATTAAACACCTCATCCTAACACGGGGTTTCCCCTTGTACCTTTATAAACTGCCATTTGCCTATGGGCCACATCTGTCTCTTCTCTATCCAGAGGCAGTCCTTTGCCCTTCCAGGGCAAATATCCCCCGGTCCTCTCCCTGTCCCCTTCCCCTTCTCCCTGGTCCTCTCCCCGTCCCCTTCCCCTTCTCCCTGGTCCTCTCCCTGTCCCCTTCCCCTTCTCCCTGGTCCTCTGTCTCCTGTCTTTATCTCTTATCCCTGCCCTCTGTCCCTCTGGGGCAAATAATCTCCTTTGTGCTGAGAACTTGGTCTTGGGGTGTCTTGTGCCAACCTCCAGGTCCCTTTCATCAGCTCTGGGAAGGGGCCTGCCCTAAACTGTCCAACTGACCAGGGGGAGCCTGTTTCCTCTGGGTGGAGAGTAACACCCCGGGAAGCCACAAATCAGCTTTCATTAACAGGACAGAAGAAAATGGGGCCAGGCTCAGAATAGCTCCTCCAAAGCTTGTCATTCTTAGCCCATTTACCTCCTCCCAATCTTCCCTTTCCCCCGCATTCCCCCCATTTTGCCTGTGTCTCCTGCAAAGGCGAGATTCCTTCAGCTCATCTCAGCTCCTGTGCCTTTCTCCATCTCCGTGGGTATTTCACCACCCATCCCTCTCGGCTCGCCACCCTAGCTCAGTGAGATCCAAATGCAGGGCTTCGCACGGCTGCCAGCTAAGTGCTGGAGGGGGAGCTGTGGGCTTACCCCCTGCCACTGGGCCAGCCTCATCTCGGAGGAGACATTTCAAACCCCGGGGATGGTAAAAAATCATCATCATTATTACCTCCCTAGGCACTGCGGTGTCAGCGGAGATGGAGAAAGTCTAAAATTACACAGGTTGGTAATGCCGCTTGGGCATAAGATCATCTGAACGTCCATGATCTACTGGCAGCACCCGAATAAATGAGCCAACAAGGTAGAGGCAGCAGGGTGTTCTCAAACCGGGTCTCTGCTTCAGGTTAGCGGCTAAAAACACCTTGTCTTCAAAATGGCCACTAGTTAGGATGATGAGGGGGAATCACTAAGGGGAAGAAATTCAAGCTTAAGTAGATTAACAACAAAGAAAGCTTCTCCGGGATTTTTCTACTGCTTGCTCATCTCATGATTTAAATATTTAGTCTTCAAACACAGCCAGTGTGTCCACACGAAGTCAGCTGAACACTGGACCTTGTGCTCTCCTCCGAGGGGGAAAGCTGCGATTTTGTGTGTATAATATTATTAGAGAAAGAATAAATATTTAAATAAAAAAAAGAACCAGTAATTTTTCCTTATGGACTACCGTAAGTTCTCCACACACGCTCGGGAAGACTGTACCATGGCCTTACAGGACAGACAGCCCTAGGAGCCTCACGAGAGTATTCCCCTGAAATTTCACTGTGTTAAATTTTGACTCCAATCAGCAATCCATCAGCAAAGGCTTTGCCACGTTGCTTATACAAAGATTTTCAGTGAGTGACATTTGTTGAAGTGAGATTTAATTTAAATTTGATAGCAGCCCTGTGGTGACACAGAAACTTCCATCTCCATCAGGGTCGTCATAATATTTTGGAAAGGGCTACAGTGCCACAGTCACATCAGCCTTCCGATGTTTCGTCCACCAAGGGGCCGCTGAAAAGCTGGGTTTTTTTTCCTTTTTTTGTTTGTTTGGTTTTGCTGTTGTTTAATGGATTTTTCCTTATCTCAGCTGAGTGTGATCTCTCCATTTTGTGAAGATGCCCAAATTTGCTTTTGATTCTGTTTCCAGCCTCGCCTTATCCATGCTTTTCAATCTTGACTGAGGTCAGGGTACAGTTTCTGCCTACCTTCGCTGATCATGCATCTTCAACAGCACACACCAAATAAGTAAAAAGCATCAGGAGGAAATGATGAAATGCTGAGCCCTATCTGTAGCTAGATGCCTCCCACCCTCCCTGCACCAAAAGCACTCCTCCAGGCGCACCCCTGCTGAGTTAGATGGGTGGTTCTAGAACCACAGACTTGGAAATGGTTTCAGATAGAATTCAGGTGTTTCTCTTGTTTTCCAAGACGGTGGGGCTCCTGAGTGCCGTCTCACCCCGTGACAACGGAGCGGCCGCTCCCACCTCTTCCTGTAACACTGACTTGTCCACGAATTTACTGGACCTCAGTGTAGAGTCAGGGATCAAATGCAGAGTGAAAAAAAAAATCAGATTTGGAAAACTCTGTCCTTGCCAGGTGTGGTGGCGCACACCTTTAATCCCAGCACTGGGGAGGCAGGGGCAGGTGGATCTCTGTGAGTTCGAGGCCAGCCTGGTCTACATATCAAATTCCAGGACACTGAGGACTACTCAGAGACCGTGTCCCTGGCCTCAAAACAACAACAAAAAACAAAACAAAAAAAAAACCAACAATAACGAACAAAACAAAATTTGTTCTGAAGGAAACTCAAGTTTGTAAGTAGATAAAGTAAAGGGGGCATTTAACACCATCTCATTTCTACTCCGGTCCTTGCCAAACCTAAGCAGACTCAACCTTCTGCTCTTTAACTGTCAATAATGGTAAGTTCCCTGAGAATCATTTTATGATGGGAACACTGGAGTGTGGCATTCACACAGCCATGGCTGGGAGGCACAGGTGAGTGTTAGACTCTCCTGAAGGCCTTTTGGCAGTATAAATTAACCTGGGAGACTTTTACCACCACTGACATCACTTCTAAGTTGCTCTCTGGAACAGGCATCGGTGGGGATCCACAGATGGAGTCAGGTTCTGTCTTTCCAGTTGTTTGTAAGATTCTACTCAAAGGATTTATGTCATTTCTGTGATCTAGCCTGCTTCTCTATTGCAACCAACAAGACAAACAAAACAACAAAACCAACAGACCAAACAACAAAAACCAAAACAAACAAAAACAACCTACTGAAAGGGACATGGGGAAGAAGGGGTCTGTTTTTGTCTTACAGGTTAGAGGGGTCACTGAGGGCCAAGGCAGGAACTCAAGACAGGACTTGACTCAGAGACACTGCTTACTGGCTTGCTCCCTCTGACTTGCTCAACGCCTTTCTTATATATATATATATATATCTCAGGAAACAGGGGCAGCACAGCTCACAGCAGGCTGGGCCCTCCCTCATCAATCAGACTTCAAGAAAATGCCCCATAGACATGCCCACAGGCCAGTCTGACAGAGGCAAGCCCTCCATTGAGGTCCCCTCTTCCCAGGGGCGTCAGCTTGACACTCTGCCATTGAAAAAGAACGTTCTTAGTGTTTGTGAAGAATGAAAACATGAATTGGCTGTTTACACACCCCAGGGTCCCTTTCGGTCTTATGCTCCAGTTGATTTTTTTTTTTTTCTCTTTTTCTGGGTAACAGCTACAGAATGGAGAAATTACTTGTTTTTTCTTTCAGGAAAAAGCTAGCTCATAGCTTGGGCAGGTGTTTGGATTTGCAGAGAGCTTCAGAGGAGTAAGGCTCCAACAGGTTCTCTGTGACCAGCGGACCTGGAGATCCTGGTTGAGTATGTTCTATGATCTTCACTATACCAAGAGAAGGGAATGACAGCTCCTTCTCATGCTCCGCAAAACAGTGTCCTGTGGAAGAGGCACAGACATGTGAAAGTTGCCCGTGGGCGGGAGCTTGTCATTCATTTCCACATACAAAATAAGGAACTTGAAGAAGGGAGGACTTACTCCCAGGAGCTGACCCCTGAGAGAAGGTGCAGAGGACGGAGGATCCAAGCCTCAGAAAGACACAGGATGAAGAGGCACTGTCCTTGAAGGGGCTGGGCTGAGGAGCCGAACTCAGAAAGACTCCAATGGCCACACTGACAGCCATTAGCTTTCTGACAACAGAGCCATCGACTTCCATCCGGTGCAGGACGCCATGTGAAGCGCACCACACAGCGATTCAGAGTGCTGAGAGTCAGGACCAGCAAGAGGGCGCAGCAGGCAAAGGCACCCGCTGCCAAACTTGACCACCCAAGTCCAAACCCTGGGACCCAAGTAGTGGGAGGTCAGAACTGAGTCTCACAAGTTGAATTCTGACCGCCACAACACGTACTGTGGCATGAGACCTTCACCTACCAGAAAATGTAATTAAAAATATATATACCCTGAGCTCTGAGTCAGGGTACCTAGACGCTCGCCAATTCTAATGCTTACTCGCTCTCTGGTCAAGGTGAGCCACCTCGGCCTCAGTATTTGCTGTAAAATGGGAACAAGAGCAGGACCCACAGGGTGGGGCTATCAGAAGAACAGAGATATTCATGAGTGTAGAGTGGGGAAATGTTCGAATGCTAGCAAGGTACCAGTCATAAAATGGAAGGATGCCTGTATTTATTAAGCCATGACCTAAGACTCTTCAAAGAATTTTTAATTCTTATTTGAAAAGTTTTATGAACTGTAGTAACTTATCTTTGGGAACACACCAGTCTGAACATAAATCACTTTGTGATGACTAACCTATGACACATCATCACTGTACATAATTCTTCTTACAAAATGGACCAACAATATTAATATTAGTAATAACAGCAAAGCTGGAGAGATGGCTCCGTGGCTGTCTTAGTGAGGTTTCTATTGCTTGAAGAGACACCATGACCATGGAAACTCTTATGAAGGAAAACATTTAATTGGGGCTGGCTTACAGTTCAGAGGTTTAGTCCATTATCCTTGTGGTGGGAAGCATGGTAGCACGCAGGCAGATGTGGTGCTGAAGAAGGAGCTGAGAGTTCTACATCTTCATCTACAGGCAATGGAAGGAGTCTGTGTCCCAAACCGGGTACAGCTTGAGCACATGAGACCTCAAAGCCCGCCTCCACAGTAACACACTTCCTCCAGCAAGGCCACACCCCCTAACAGTGCCACTCCCTATGGCCAAGCTTTCAAACACATGAGTCTTTGGGGGCCATTCCTATTCAAACCACCACAGTGGGTAAAGCACCTGCCATGAAAGCGTGATGACTTTGGTTTTGATCCCCAGAACCCATGAAAAGCCAGACACGACAGCACATCTGTAGCACATCTGTACCTCTAGCTCTCCTTTTGCAAGATGAGCAGTAGAGACAGGAGAATCTCTGGAAGTTCATGGGCCAGCTAGCCTAGTATTCCCCACGGAAAGTTCCAAGAGATACTGTCTCAAACAATGTGGGAGGCAAGAAAGACACCAAGGTTGTCCTCTGCCTCCACACATATGATGTTGTATGTGCATGCCTGCGCATATGTGCGCGCACACACACACACACACACACACACACACACACACACACACACACGGGGTAGGGGGGGGAGAGCGGGGTTGGAAATGAGAAAACAGTAGCAACAATAGCAATGACCAGGACAACTACCAGTACTACAACCACAGTAACAACTTTGTGTAGCACCTATGTTTTTACAAAAGGCTCCTACAAGTCAGGTGGTGGTGGTACAGGCCTTTAATCCCAGCACTTGGGAGGCAGAGGCTGGTGGATTTCCAGCCTGGTCTATTTCATGAGTTCTAGGACAGCCATGGCTATGTAGAGAGAGCCTGTCTCAATAAAAACCATCCAACCAACCAAACAAAACTGCTCCTACAGAATCCACAGTATTCTGTGATGCAAGCCAACCAAATATCAGGATGGAGGCACACCTAGGACCCAGGAGTCTTGTCCAGGGTGTGACAGTTCGTCACCCATCTCCACTGAAGACATGAACTGAACAGGAACTGTGTCCAAGACTCCACTAGGAAACCAGCTCCTTACAAATGGACATCTGATGTGACACAGTCTGGTTGTGCTTTGCCCTCAACAGAAACGGGACAGATTAAGAACTTTAAACCCTTAGCGGTTACTGAGGTTTTATGATCCCATGTTCACTTATGTATAAACTCAGCTGTTGAATAACTGAACACATGTTTGTCTGGCTTTGGATTTGAGGAGGAGATGATTAAAAAGGCATTGCTATTATCTCATTGTATTTCCATTCCCTGTAAACTTCCAAGTCAATTCCAGTTCATGATAAGTAAGTAAATAATATAAACATGTTGGTGGGACTGACACACGGGTAGAGGCGGGCAGGGAAGCATGAACAACCCTTGCTGGAAAACAGTTACCACATCCAGCTCAAAAATGTGCTTAGTTACCCAAGAATACGAGCCAAGGAATTTCTCAGATTAAACCCTCAAGTTTAACCCTCGTGATACGTTCATGACGCAAGTACGTAAAACCAACATAATCCTTTTCAGATCTGATATTTGAAATCAGGACCCATGTCTTCCTCTTGTGCCATCCTGAAATCATCACTTAATACTACATACACATGGAGAGAAAGCATGCTTTTACCTCCAGGTAACAGATGTGAAGTATTGCCACAAAAATGTTACAAAACACTAAAATTTAACTCAAAATTGCTCCCTCTGAGGCCGAGGGTTAAAGCTGTACGTTTGGTCTTTTACAGCCTTCGATCTACTTTTTCGTGGGCTGTTCCTGCTGACAAATTCACAGATAAACAAACGGCACACGGAAGACTGTAACAAGATGAGGTCACGCCAGAAACGAAACGCATCTGTGAAAGGAAAAGATTGTACCGGAAAGCAAGGACTGAGAAGGACGCATGTCCTCAATGGCTCGCCACTCTATCCTTGCCTTATTCTCCTTCAGCCTATTTAGAAATGTGGTTGCCAGTACTTCTATGGTAGATAGGGCTCACACACCTGTCAGTCAAGGTATTAAGAGGCAAACACATGTGCTTATCCAGTGTATTTGAGGCATCCTGGCCTGATTTGTGGGGACATGGGGCAGGAAGTCTTCCAGTTGCTTACATCACAGCCTGGATCAGTGCTCTCCCAGAACCATTTGCCTTGGGTAGATACAGCAGTTAATGTGAGAGATGGAGTGAGAGGCCTTGGTCACCCAACATCCAAGAACATGGTGTTCCTGGACTCTACCTTCAGTGGGAGGATGTTTTACACAGAGAATGAAAGATTACAGTGTCTTAAAAAAAAATCTAGTCTTCTTGAAAGCAGCCAAGGCACTGCTGGGCCATATAGTGACCTTTGGAAGTCACGCACTGAGCTAGACTGGCACCTCTCTCCCAGTTCCTCTGCTGAAGGACTACAGACTAGCTGTGAGCCTTCAACTTCCCACACCACTCCAGGGTCTGTCCTAGAGCGGAAGGAACAGAGAAAACAAGAGGGAACAGCATCCTCTTTTCCTCGTCAGTTGAACCAATGTGCTCTAGCCTGGCTGTTTCCATTGGAGGTAACATGGTCTATCTTCTCGTGTGTGTGTGTGTGTGTGTGTGTGTGTGTGTGTGTGTGTGTGTGTGTGTGTGTGTGTGTGTATGTGTGTGTGTGTGTATGTGTGTGTGTGTGTGTATGTGTCTGTCTGTGTGTGTGTATGTGTGTGTCTGTGTATGTGTGTGTGTGTGTGTGTGTGTGTGTGTTTGTGTGTGTGTGTGTGTGTTTAATAGGGTCTCTTGAAGCCCAAGCTGATGTCAAACTCACGACATAGCTCAGTCTAGGCCACACTTGAATTACTGATCCATCCATCTGCCTCTACCTCCTAAGTGTGGATTACAGCCATGTACAGTATCATCACCACACCCAGTGCCTCTACCTCCTAAGTGTGGATTACAGGCATGTACACCACCACCACACCCAGTGCCTCTACCTCCTAAGTGTGGATTACAGGCATGTACACCACCACCACACCTAGTGCCTCTACCTCCTAAGTGTGGATTACAGGCATGTCCACCTCCACCACACCTAGTGCCTCTACCTCCTAAGTGTGGATTACAGGCATGTCCACCTCCACCACACCCAATGCCTCTACCTCCTAAGTGTGGATTACAGGCATGTACACCACCACCACACCTAGTGCCTCTACCTCCTAAGTGTGGATTACAGGCATGTCCACCTCCACCACACCCAATGCCTCTACCTCCTAAGTGTGGATTACAGGCATGTACACCCCCCACCAATGTGTCTCTACCTCCTAAGTGTAGATTACAGGCATGTCCATCTCCACCACACCCAGTGCCTCTTCCGTCTATTTAGCAGTCACACAGACATTTGGATCATGAAGAAAATCCTCATTCCTTTTCCCTGTAGTTGGTCCCCCTGAATTGATTACTTAGGAGAACACTCAGGTTGTACATTTTGGGAACACCTTCAGGGTGACAGGGCTCGAGAGACTCTCCCGGGTATGCTGCGATGACTACTGTTCCTCATGCTTTTCAATCCCGCCCTCCAGCATGCACCAGACTTGCTCCAACACAGAAGTCCATAGCACACCGAGAACAACCACAGGTTCCAAAGTTGTGGGGAACATCGCCATTGGAGCAACTGAAGGAGAAGGGACCATTACTAATTTTTTAAAATTTAGATGCTCTAGTGGAGCCAAGGCTGGCCTCAGATTTGATATGTATCTGAGGGTAACCTTGAACCTCTGATCTGCCTGCCTCCACCTCCCAGGAATGAGCCACCACACCTAGCGTATGCAATGCTGGGGACAGAATGCAGGGCTTCGTGCAGGCTAGGCAAGCACTCCCGGCGCTGAGCGACACCCCCAGCTCAGAAGACAGCATTTACTTACCATTTTGTCCTTTCCTGTTATGGACTACAGCCTCGTAGATGCCACGAAAACAAGGCACTTAGACACCTTAGTTCTAGAAAAACCTCAAACTCAGGGGCATTTGTAGGGAAGATTAAGTGATTTCTGACCCTCTGGTTTAATAAATTCTTAACACATTATTGTCTTTCCACTCTGCAACTGTTAGCACTTTAAGCAGGGAATTCAATAAATGAATGCATCCCCTACAAATGACATGGACCCTATTTAAACGACAGAGCAAGTCAGCTACATACTATTCCCCCTAAAGGGCCTGCACAACATGGAAAGAAGGAATCTGAGTAATGTCCCATGTCTACTGATTGTCTCCACTCAAGGAGATTGTGTCTCTGTGTGATGTGACTCATGGGACACCGGCGCCTGCAGTTTAGAACACAGGGGTGTAGGCTGTCACCCAGCACAGAGCAGCCTGGAGTGAGTTCCACAGCTAACGGGCTGCCCAAGTCACTCATGTGTGACACGTAGTCAAGAGCACAACCTCCTTCAGTGAGACCAGGCCGGGCGAGCTTGAGGGTGACCCAACGCGTGAATTTCAAAGCATGGCAAGCTGTTCTCTCCAGAAAATCATTGTGTTTAACACACTCTCAGCAGAACCCCCAACTAGCCACAATCTGTAAGGGTCTCTTGTCTCGGGCTGCACAGCTCAGCTGTGCGGGGCTTTCTCTGCAGTGGTAATTGGTTTGGCTGTCCATCCCACCCACCAGGTGATAGAAAACTATCAATCAGCATAAATGCAATGTGAGGGAAGTCTCTTTAGCCAATTAGTCAGTAATGAGCACATTAGCCGAGATATCTTCTGCAGAGGGCACCTTAGCCATTCCACGAGAGTCTGAGGGGATGGCGGTCCCTGCGTGATTAATAAAGATCACAGGACACTTCAGAAACCCTACATGGGCGAAGAAGAAAACCAGAAACACTTGGAAGAGCCACATGTTTCGTTGTTGAGTCCTCCGAGCAGACACAGTGAAGAAGTGGGTGGGGGGGAGTGGAAGAGGCTGGAGGGTTGATGGATGCCACCCTCCCAGTCACAGGTAAGACAAGAACACCGTGACTCGTCCAAGGTCAACCAGCTGGCCCGCCATGGTACACCTTGATGGCCAGGTGTGATGATGATATCTGTAATCAGAGTATGGGGAGATGAGGCAGGGGGACAGAGACCGGGAGGTCAGCACAGAGAGTCCGAGGTCACATAGCAAGGTCCTGTATCCAAGAGCTAAGAGCGAGGGCTGGGAGAGAACTCTGTTGAGAAAGTGCCTGCCACTCAAGGTAAGGACCTGAGCTCAACCCCCAGCCCCAATAAAAGCTAGGCACAGTGGTGTGTGTCTGTTACCCCACTGGGGGAAAGGGGCGGAAGCAGGCAGATCCCTGGAGCTCACTGGCCAGCCGGCTTAGCTGAATTGATGAGCCCCAGGTCCAGTGAGACACCCTCTCTCCAAAAGTAAGATGGAGGGGAATGGAGGAAGACACTTGATGTCTCACTGACCTCTGACCTCCACGTGTGTATGTATAGGTACACCTGCATGCACACACACGCTCACCAAGGGCCATGGACGTGATCAGCACAAGAGTGCTTAACTATCATATACAAGGCCCTATGCTTGATCCCCAAAACAGAAAAAAAAAAAAAAAAAAAAAAGTGAAGCCTGCTGAAAGCTATGAAGATAACTGTCAGTCATCGGGAGAATTTTCCAATACTTCTGATACGTCCGCACCGTGTGTGTGTGTGTGTGTGTGTGTGTGTGTGTGTGTGTGTGTGTGTGTGTGCGCGCGCTCTGTCTCCAGTGAAGACAAGGGTTTTGTGTGCTACTTCTGTGACTGCTGGAGCCCAGCATGACAGTTTTGTGTCCTGAGGAAGTACCATATGTCCTCTAGGCCCCTCATGGGCCTACCATGTCAGCTCCACTAATAACTAGACATGTGACTTCAGACGAAGAACTTAGTTTCCCCACATGTAAACTGTGGATAACAATAGTCTCCACCTTCCAATGTTGTCCTGAGGATTCAGTCCATCTCCACAAAAGACAAGGACTAGACCTTCCCTCACCAGCTCGGGTACCACTGTACAGGGATGTGCCTTGGGGAGACGAGTCAAAGAGATGACGACATCTTCATGTGCAGGAGTACTACCATGGCAAGTGAAGGCAAACTAAACAATGCCACAACTTCCCTTGGCAGGATGGTGGTAGGAGAGTAAACCCCACGAGAGACAGCCAAAGTGAGGCTGATGAGGTTGATTTGTGGATGGATCACCAGTGCTTTGGGTGACAGTGCCATGGTGTCCCTACCTGACCACTGAGATGCTTCCAGAACCACCTGGGCACAGTGAGGTTCTGTGCCCACCCACTCCTACACCCTACCTACCAGCCAAGGTGACGGTAACAGATCTTTATCTGTGGTACACAGTATCCTCATCACTCCATCTGAGCCACCAAGCCCTGGACTTGAGGGTGACTTCACCTTTCCTAGAGGCTTTGGCATCCGCTCCTCCCACAGAGCCTCACAGCTCTTTAGACACAGTGTGGCACTATGTAGGGGCAGTGCATTATCACTGCTTGCTGGGCCCTGTACTTCCTATCCCCTCACAGTGCCTCCTCAATGCGGGGCCAGGCAGATTTTGACAAAAGGGCCACCTCGGTGATTGTCCCAACGGAGCACACACCAAACACAGGAGCCATTTCGACAATGGCTCAGCTACAAAATGTCTCTCTGGGCATTTCCTTCCTCCCCGCCCTCCCTCTTACCTGTCTCTCTTCCCTTAAAAGGGGACTTGCTGTATTTCCCAGGCTGCCCCTGAGCCACTGTACCTGAGCTCAGCATGGAGACGACAGGCACATGTACCCACTGCTGACCTCCCGACTCACAGGCTCAGAGAAAAGGAAGGGACACCCCTGCCTCTGCCTTTGATGGGCTGTGCACATCTGTCTCCTGCAAAGGGGAAGCAAAGAGAAAACGCATGGGACAGAGCCTGAGGATTCTCCAAGGTAAGACTGCATTCCCCCATTACAGCCCGTCCCTCGCCATGCACAGGGAGCTCGGTGTCAGTGATCGGCTACAGAAGGAAGGAAAGAAACCCATCTTGAATCTACGAGGTCCACCTCAAAATCTGCCTAACCTCTCTCGAGAGAAAGGTTCTCAATGTGGTTTTCAGCCACCATGCAGAGTTCCCAACAGGACCCATCTTCAGGGAGAGGGGGAGGGACCCCTCCACCTGAGCAGACGTCTGCGCCCCTCCGCCTCCTATTCAAGGTTAGTGTGGTGGAGACCCCCTAGTCAGACGCTGTACTACAGTCCATCCAACCCTGTGTTCCACAAAAGCTAGAACCTTCAAAGCACGCCCCTCTAAAAATCAACAGCACACAGTCTAAAATGCTAGCGAAAAGGACCTCATCGCTTTGTGAAAACTGAAAATGTACGCGGTGCAGAGAGTAACTGCCATATTTATGTCTTTCATACTGACCTTATCTAATGAGAGCTGGAAAATCAGCGCCAGGAGCCAACTCGTCACTGTTTTAAGTAGGACTCAAAGATACATGGTGTGTATAATAATAGTGTTCTTCCATTGTTACATAAACATAAACGATCACACCCCCTTCTATTCTTTAGACTTTGTGACAATCTGAGCTAATACAGTTAATTCAGCTCAAGTCCCTGAAAACACAGACGATTGCTATTTATCAGTTGGCTGAGCCATTAAAATTGCCTCTGACACGCAATCTCTAGAACTTCCATGGGTGACACCATCCAATCATTGTGTTGTGTGAGACACAGTCGCTAGTTTTTAAATTTCTGTGTTCCTAACATTCAAAATAATACTTTACTTTGTCTTATGGTGACAGTTTTTAAATTACCAATTCTATATAAATGCAAACTGGTTTATCCCAATTTTTCAAGAGGTAAATTATACTAGTGTGTGACTCGGTCTTAGAACAGCATGAAAGAGCATGGTTACACACACACACAGCAATAGCTCAGACTCCGTGGGCAATAGGCCAAAGGTCGGAAAATAAAGAGAGCCAGGAGCAAAGGAATATCGAGGTAGAGGGCAGCGGTATAGAGAGTAAGGCTGGATGATAAACTACTCAAAATCAAACAGTCGGAAGTGAATTCTGACCCCCTCCTTCCAACAGACTAAAAGGACTCGCGTCCAGCATTGTTTAAAAAAAACAAAATCTATTCTTTTAAAAATGTCTAGACAATGATAAACACAAAGAAAAACCATACATCTGGGAAGGTTGCAATTCCATCATCCAGAAAGATAGACTTTTTGTAAAACTACATGCGTAGCCATCTCTTATTCAAGAGATCAATAAATAAAACAAGTAATCTTCACGGGAGCCCAAGTGCAAGGCCTTCTTCAAACACCTCTCCCCTCACCCAAGTCTCCCCTGAGTCCTGTGAAGTGGGGAAGTAATTGTGTTTTACTAACAGCATGTGAGTAACGTCCCCAAATTCTACATGCAGGGCATGGTGGAGCCGGGATTCCAACCTGGGTCTCTGTGACTCCAGACACTGCATCACTGATCATTTCATTAGGACGCATGTGGATGGATGAGGACAGAGCCATGGTTCCTGTGTCTACCTTGTGGCTTGAAGGGCTGCTGGAAAAGCTGTGTATACTTTTTAAAAAAGAGCTGGGTAAATAACCACACATATTCCTTCCCCGTAGTACCCCAGTTTTCATCTACAGCACCCCGGTTCAACATCAAAAGAAATGTTGACGTCTCTTTTGTTTCCAGTCACTCTGAGGTCACATGACAACAGGGTTGCAGGGATGTGAGGACAGGATGAAGATGTGTGAGGGACTGTGGCGCTTCCTGTGGGCCCCGGGTGCTTCCTGTTGGAGAAGAAACATCTGTCCCGCTGCTCTGGCACAAGCTTTACGTACAATCTCAAGTTTCAGTTAGTGGTTGGTCTCCACTTCCTGTCCCAAGCCATTGGGCAAGACTTGGGCTTCGCTTTCCTGAGACCTCAAGACTAGGTTAGTAGAATGCCTTGAATAGCTTGGCGCCTACCAGGCCAGGGTGGGGGATGGGTGCGAGAAAAGCAGGTCCACCTATAGGGACGAGGCAGCAAGTTATTCAAATTCAGGACCGTTCCCAGACGTGCCGCAGCACTATGGACAGGGCCCGCTGTACGGACTATATATACACTTTCTGGTTGGACCATTCTTCGTCTCCCAAGTTCCCACTGGGGTCTATTAAATCCACACTCATTTACCTAAGGCTCTGTTCAGTCCCTTCCCTCACACACAGTGCACTATATTTGAAGACTTTACTATTCCAAAGCACTGATGCATTGTTTTCTTTTTACTCTTATTATTTTTATTTTAATATGGCAGAGGAAAAAGCTCAGGGAAGACACTACTGTTGCATTGGCTAACCAGTCATCTGGGGGATTTGGGACCATACAGAATTTCCGGTGGTTTCTGACATCCAACTTCCTCCCTGCCTCTCCCTCTCTCCCCCTCACCACCTATTGTCAGGGAAGTACCTGAGCTAGTGAGAACTTTTAAAATGAGAACAGTAGAAATATCCAAAAGCCACCAGGAAATCTGTATTTTAAAATCACGGTGCTGGCCCTGGCACAGCTTATACAAGTATGCACGGTGTATCTGAGTCACCTCACTTGTGCCCACCCAGCTCTAGCTCTTGAGAGAATTCAGAAAAAGACAACACTCAATCAGCTTAAAATAGTGAGTTGTGCTGGGTAGTGGTGGCACAGGCCTTTAATCCCAGCACTCAGGAGGCAGAGCCAGGCAGATCTCTGTGAGTTTGAGGCCAGCCTGGTCTACAGAGCAAGATCCAGGACAGCCAGGGCTACATAGACAAACCTTGTCTCGAAAAACAAACAAACATACAGTGCGTGTGTGTGTGTGTGTGTGTGTGTGTGTGTGTGTGTGTGTGTGTGTGTAGTAGATTGTGACAGGTAAAACACACAAGGACTCACACACAGAACCAACTTACGCTCAAGGGGGAATCAGTAAATAAAAATTCATTAGGGTAGTAACCTCCTGTATGTAAATAGTACTGACATCACTCTTAGCGCTAAGAAAAACACACAAGCTGGATATCTTGAAAACATTAAAGCAAGGAGAGTTGATTTCTAATACGCTCCTTGTGAAAAGGAAGAAATAACAATACGCCATTCCTTTTTCAAAGAGATGTTTAAGAAGAAACAAGTAATTGTTAAGAATACTTTCAGTTCTGCTGGGCAAGTTACTACCCAATCCCAAGAGAGTTAAGTTTTTAAAAAAGGAAATAGAGCGGGTGTTTTCTGCAGTTTCAGTGAGAGCTCTGGACCCAAAATGTTTTAAAAGCAGAAAATTGGTAACACTGGAGATATTGTCAAAATACGTTTTCCTCTGGTTCAGAAATGGCGCGAGGGAGGGCTGGCAGGGTGGAGTGGGAAGGAATTGTCATCAAAGCATTGTTAACACGAACTGAATTGCACCACAAAGGTGATGCTTCAACATGGAGAATGAACATTGTTCTGTATCATCATGGATTGACAATATGACAATCGTTCATTGAAAGTGGGTGACAGCTGTAGCATTACAGCTCCGTGCACAAGGCAGGATGAATGAGTGTTACAAGTTCTTCCAGAATGGGCCCCTATTTCACAAGAGTCCATCTCTTCCCCAAATAAATACACGCCAGCTTTTCACTGTCTCAGCAAATTTAGCATCTCTTTACAAAGCAACCTGCTACCCGTGGCCTCAAAGGGCCAATGTCAAGTCCCCGCTTGGCGGATTTGCAGCAGCTGGGAAATGCCAAGTCAAAATGCCATGCAAGATCTATACAGCTCTTCAGCAGAGGAAAGGGCAAGAGATAGGAAAATGCCCATGCCCAGATGTGTGTGAACTGAGATCCGCTGGAGGAGTTTCTGTTACCGGGCTCAGTACACTACGGAGGTAGGTGTGCCTCTGACACCAACTCACTAACCTAAAAGAAATAAGATTATGCGTGCAACTTAAATTAACATACTCAGGGGCCAGAGGTAGTTACACAAGTCCTTAGCTATAACAGAAGCCAGTCCTGTTTAACACACACACACACACACACACACACACACACACACACGGTGGGCGTGGGGAGCAGAGGTAGGTGGATTGGAGAGACAGCTCAGTTGGTAAAGTGTTTGCTTACCCTACAGGCACAAGGACGTGAGTGCAATCCCTGGAACACACATAAAAACGGGCCAGGGTGGGCACACTCTTGTAATCCCAGAGCTGGGGACAAGGCAAATCTTTGGGACTTGCCAGCCAGCCTGCCTTAATCAGTTAATTCCAGTCCAATGAGAGACCGGTCTCAAAAAAAAAAGTGGATGAATGATACCAAAGACAAATAATATTAAAGATGTCTTTTTGGCCTCCACACATATATGTACTTATATACATAGAAACAAGCACACACAAGTACACACAAAAGGCAAAGGAAAAAAGACAAAACCCACACATAGCATGAGAGGAAAAGATAACATCCTTTTCACAGTCAGATGTTAGTATTTTTATTTCTAGCTTCAAATGCATCTAAACATATTTTACAGTGTATCTCTGATACATTAAACACAACCTTGAACGAATTGATGGGGTATGGAGATGTTTTGAGATGTGTACACATGACCAAACCCAGTTATATTATCTGCCTCCTCTAAGACTTACATGTGTGTTCGGGGAAACATGCAAAGCCGTCGCTTCTACCTTTTTGCGACAGACAATACAGTGCACAACACCCTACAACTTCTTGCCTCTTGCTCTTACAGCTTGGTCCCCCTGGCCAGTCCTTTCCCGAGGCTTCTTCTGCCCACTGTCTCCCATGCGCGTAGCCATTATTCTGCTCCCAGTTTCCACACGTCTTTAAAAGACAGAATGCTACCTATTCTGCGCTGGCGCTTGCTTCTCTGAAAATTTGGGATTGGAATATTGTAAACATGTCTCCATCTCCTTAAGTATTTTAAAACAGGATTTCCACGGCCACAGTTATCCTCTCCCGTACCCAGAGCACAACGTGCGCACTTCCCTATTGTTGGACATTTAGGCTGTATGCAGCTTTTCACAAAGAAAAGTAATGTGACTATTACGTCATAGAATACACTCATAAAACCTGCGCAGATTGCCTGTGATTCTGACCGGGTGGTAGTCACAGTCCTGGGGTAGGTGCCTGGAGGAGAAATGACCCACCAGAGAGACTCTGAAACATGGGAGAGAACAAGTGAGGCGGTGTAGAGTGGGCAGGGCCTCTATGGGTCCAGTCTTCTCCAGTTCAACAGAACAGTCTGTCTTGGTGACGAAATGAGAAAAAAATAATATATGCAAAGAAAGAGGAATTCTGTGCATCCCCTCCATGCTCCCAAACTCAGTACTAAACATAAACTTCCTCTGACATGTTGGAGTTGTGTGGGAGTTGCTGAGCGTACTCTGTGTATTTCCAGCTCCCTTCTAGGTATGCTATAGGTTCCCAGTAGACCTGCACCTCCTGGGCCTTGTGTGGTTAGCTGGAATCAGGGGCCTCCTTTTGACAAACGAATTGTGAGTCGACTGGCAGGTGTCCTTTCTGGAACATTCCATTACTCAGGTTAGACGCTCCAAAGGCTCTCTCTTTTCTTTCAAACACCAGTGTAAGATTGGATTTGTAAGAATGAGGCCCCAAGTGACCATGACAAGCAGGGCCCCTATTTCCCCATGAGCTCACAGCAAGTATGAACAAGGAGACAACTGTTGTTTGAACCCCTATTTTACTTATTACTATCTATCCTCACTTCTCCTGCCTGGCCCGTTCGACAACATTTAACTGACTTCTCCGTGATCTCCTGATCTAATTTGAAATGTTCATAGAAAATTCCATTCTCCTCTATTCGTATAGTTTGAAAATGTGGCAAATGACAGAATTTTTCAGGTTTCCTGGGTTCATTATGGGATAAATCAACAGGTATTTTTCCATTGGCAATTGGGGATGGAGCAGTTCCATCGTCTTAGAAAAGTCTGCCCTGGGAAATGACTGATGGCATTCTCCTAGAACCCTGATCGGTTCTAGGGAGAGTGAGCAGGCTTGCCCCCTGCAGCTTTCTGGGGTTTTGCTTGCTTGCTTGCCTGCTTTTTTATAAAAAGAGGCTTGCAAAGTTGCCCGGGCTGGCCTTGGACTCACTCTGTAGCCCAGGCAGGCCTTAATCTTGCAATCTTCCTGCCTCAGCCTCCCAAGTGGCTAGGATCACAGCGGGTGTGTCGCACTTCTTGTCTTGGTATAGGACCCTTTCCCACACACTCACACCATTGTCGCCCTATCGATCATAGATCATGAAGCCCTCGCTAGAATGGGCCAGAAGAGATTTGCTCATAATCACAAACCTCCAGAATTAAAAGCACTATATAACCTAGCTGGCCTAAGCAGCCTGACCTAGCTGGTAAAGCAGCCTGACCTTGAACTCACAGAGATCCACTTGTCTCTGCCTCCCCAGTGCTGGAATTAAAGGTGCATGATAGCCATACTGGGCTGTAAACTTTAAACAAGAAAATTTTGTTTAGATTTATTTTATGTGTATGGGTGTTTTACCCACGTATGTGTATGAGTACTACGAATGTGCCTGGTACCTTTGGAGATCAGAAGAAGGCAATGGATTCCCTGAACCTGGAGCCATGGATGGTTATGAGCTACCATTTGGGTACTGGGGACCAGACTCAGTTCCTCTGCAAGAACAAGTACTCTAACCCACTGAGACATCACTCCAGCCCCAGTAAACTTTATTTTTAATGAATTTTCTAGCCTTGAGTATTTTGTTATGGCAATGAATAAGAGGATAATGAGGAAGTGTAAAGACAGGAAGGGCAAAACTCTGGCCCTAAATAACTTAAAACGGAGGAGATATAGTTTCCATTTTCCACAATGGAGGAATTGAGAGTTAGCAACTGGACTAGGCTGGGGGGGGGGGGGGGGGTGTACCTGGGCGGGTGGGCAACCGAACTACAGGGGTACCTGGGCAGGTGGGCAACTGGACTACAGAGGGTTCCTGGGCAGGGGTCAGTCTGAAACTGTTTGAACATCAAGTTCATTGCATGTCATTATGTGCTTATCCCAAGTGGCATTTCCGGGATGACAAAGGGGGCTGTGGGATAGAGGCTAGAGACAGGTTCTGTTCTAGACAGAGGCCAACACCAGCTGCTGCTGGCCAAGAATGTAAAAGACAGAACTCAGAGGAGAAACTGCAAAGTACCCAAAGAGAAGGGAAAAGGTGGCCTCAGGACTTCAGAAGATGAGATCCTAGTGGAAGAGACTGAGAAGGAGGGATCTGACGCGTGCGTGTGTCGCCAAGATTTCCACAAGGAAAGAGGCGGTGTGGAAGGAGGGCACAGCTGAAGTGCACGCTCAGAAGAGACAAAGCGGAGCACGGATCAGGTGTGCAGAACAACCCTGCAGAAACATCACACAAAGGATGTTAGACAAGCGTGAATCCTAGGGCAGAACACCTAGGGACTTAGAGGGATTTGGGCACAGCCAGCTGAGTTAGGAGGTGGGTGTGAAGCCAGGATTTGAAGGAGAGAATTCTCAACCAGGAAGAAGAGAAGAAACAGAGCAGGTCCTGGCAGGTTTTCTTGGCAGGAGCATGGCGCCTGTAACTGAATAATGAAGTCAGGGCCCGGCTCCCAACTCAGCTCTGGACATGGCGGGCAGGGGGGTGGGAGGGTGGAGGGGATAAGTACATCAGAGCCGAGCTTGCTGAAGATAGTCGAGTGTACAGAATTCGCTGGTCAGTCCTTTTCCTGTCCTTGTCTTTCGTCTTCTTTTAAAAAAAACTTCTTAGCCCATTTTTTGTAGCCTTATTTTGTCATTAGTAAGACAGACACAGTAGAAAACGAAGGTGTTGCCTGGACCTGACATCCCACTATGTGTGCGCGCCTCTGCTTTATCCCCAGAAGCTGGCGGAACACAAGACTCATTGAGAATTTTGTCTTCAAATGCTGTAAAGGCAGCAAGCAGCACGGGCTACCTTTGCTCTTCAGACTAAAAGGGAAACATTCCAGTTCCTCAAACCTTTGTAAACATTTCCCAGTGTGAACCCTTCGGCTTAATCTCGCCTTAGCTGGGCTTCCTTCTATGAAAGCCATTTAGCTCGGCTTCAAACAAAAAGACAAAAATTTGTACAAAGGCTGGGAAAGGCAGATGGGGAGGGAGAAGGGCCTCTTTCTGAGGGATCCCAGGGGAGGGGTGGAACAGATTTCACCCTTTCCCCAGTGTGCCCAAATGGCAACTTCAGGAAGAGGACCCAGGAAATGCACCTAGTGACCTAACAATACAGCAGCAGGCAAAACGCCAGGAGACAATCAACCCCACAGGAGAAAGCTTCTTGTACCTGGGCTACGAAAGCTGTGGCTCTTTCTTTCCTTTTATCACCAGAGAGAGCAAACATTCTCCATGAAATCTGCGCCGTCCTCAGGTCAGATCTGCAAAGCTATAATTATCCAGGTAACTGGGGTCTGATGTTTCTCAAAATATCCAGGTAATTATAGGAGAAAGGTCATTTCCTCTATGTAATCCCAACCCTAGCACTGGCTGTCTACACTGGCAGTTTTCCAGTCAAGATCTGCCTGTCATTTCGTTTTGTTCTTGAATAGAATTTGCCAACGACTGAGAATCCTAACAGGGAAGTTTTAAAAATTACTTTTGTACGTATGCCTCTTCCTTCACCCTCCAACCCCCATGTTCTGATGATGTCCTCACAAGATGGTATGTACAAACACCCACTGCTAATTTTTAACATTCAAAGGAATTGAATTCTGGGAAGAAGACACTGTGAGACGTACAGGAAAGGAGCAGAGTGGAGAGGAGGAACGGACATAGCAGTCCCAGGGTCTCCAAAACGGAGGGGTTTAACTGCTGGGCCCTGTTCCAAGTGAGAAAGAGCGGGGGTCTGCGGGTCAACAGCCCGCTCTTTCGGAGTTTGGGCTTTGGCAGCACGGGGAGTTTGAGGACAGGAGGAAGCGCATCTGACTGAGGAAGCCACTGTTCCTTTGCTTCACAAAGGAAAAAAAAAAATGGCATTTATCCCAAGTACAGCAGAGCGTGGTAGGATTCGCCTCTCCCATCCTTTCTTCCCTCTTCCTCCTCCCATCGCCCTGGCCGCCGCCCCTTCCTGTCGGAAGAGAAAAGGTGGGAGGGGGAGGGGGACCCACCGGTCACAGGCGGCGCGGCGGGAGTCTCTTTCTTTGGCTTTTACCAGCCGATGGGGGTCAGGACGCTATTGGTTCAGCTTCATGTGCGAGCTGGTGCCTCTCGCTTAGCAACAGCGAGCCGCGGAGGCAGGAAGCAACGCCACCTGGCCCTGCGAGTGTGCGATGCTTTAAAAGGGAGACAGAAGGGGAGAGAGAAAGAGCAATCTAGCTTAACATATTGTACTCTCAAGAGTGAGGCTCCATCAGGCTGGTAACGACAGCCAGCCAGGCAAAAAGTGGACACGAGCTCTGTCCCAGGGGCATCTCTGTATCACCCTAGGTGGTCTACACGGAGTTTTTGTTTCAAAGAACAGTCTACTGTGCTGCACGGGGAGGTGGGCGGAGAGATGGTTATCTGAGAGGTGGGGGTGAATCCACAACTCTCTCAGTGAGTTCAGTCAGTCTTATTTGTTTTCACACCAGGGTATTACTAGAAAAGACAAAGTAAAATTGGGTACGCTTGAAAAGGCAATTGGCTAGGTAATAATCATGGCTTTCTTCCTTTTTCTTTTCTTTTTTTTTAATTAGTCAACACGGTTGCTGTTTCTAAGTGCTAAAATCCATCTTAGTGGTTGACAATTAGCTTTTTTGGGGAGTTGAAAATGGCAAAAGAAAAATCCTGTAAGGTGTGTGTGTGTGTGATGTGTGTGTGTGTGTGTGTGTGTGTGTGTGTGTGTGTGTGTGTGTGTGTTTGAGAGAGAGAGATGTCGATGTGATGTGAGGTGTGGTGTGCATCAGTGCCTGTGTGTGATGTGTGTTTGAGAGAGATGTCGATGTGCATCTGATGTGAAGTGTGGTGACATATCAGTGTGTGTGTGTGTGTGTGTGTGTGTGTGTGTGTGTGATGTGTGTGTTTGAGAGAGATGTCGATGTGCATCTGATGTGAGGTGTCGTATGTATATCAGTGTATGTGTCTGTCTGTCTGTTCATCTCTCCGTCTGTGGGAAAGATTTTTGCTGTTGCTTTTGCTGCTTTTGTGTTCCAAGAGGCATTCTGAGGAGGCTGGTGTGAGCTCTGACGCTCTCCCTGCCCAAGTGTGGCAGGGCTCCATGACGGTGACAATAAGGAAATGCACCAGGCTAGTTCATGTCCTCTCAAAGAACATAATTACCCCTTCTGGTTCTAGATCTCCCTACCATACTTTAGAAGGCTCCTCGGCCTTGTGTACCCCCTACACCCCAATGCATCCCATAACATCCAAGGCCGGTCTTTGACTCCAAACTACAAATGAGAAAGTATGTCTCTCTATTTCTTAGGGGAAAAAATGGAGTCCACATGGATCTTTCACGGGTGTCCACTGGTGCCCCAGGACAAAGACCAACACTGTGGCAGGCACAGATGGGCTACACCCCCAGCAGCGTCTAAACCAGACCCAGTTAACCCCTTCTGTGCTGAGGTGGACAAGCCACTGACTACAGTGACACCTACTGCTGGAGTTGTACATCGGTCTCCATCGGTCTCCAACCAGGTTCTGAGAGGCAGCCACCGGCGCCACTCCTGGGCACCACTGCGCGCATTCCTCTTCCACCCTGGACACCTGAAGCCCCTCTCACACAGGCTGCCCTCAGCACCTGACACTCGGTCCTCCTTTGTGGGGACACAACCTACTGTTAGCAAAGACCCTACACAGGAAGGACGGAAAACGCGTTGATAGACATCCACACCACCCGCAGAATGGTTTGCTCAGGTGAGCCCTTGCCATTCATGCTCTAGGAACCAGACTGCTTTCTTCTGGGAGGAACTGAGTATCGGCTGAATTTCACAGAGAATTACGTGGACCAAAGTTTTAGCGCTAGTGACAGGGTTCACAGAAACTGCTTTCCATGGGTTGCAGGGTAGACTTTCAGTTCATCTGTATTTCTCTTGTCCTGTGTAGTTCATCCGGTGCCAGGACTCCCTCCCATTCGGAGGAAGAATCCATTTAATTAGAAAAGCAAGTTACAGTTTTCTGAAGCGTAGCAAAATGTCTGTGCTGATGGCAACAATATCCAGGAGCGCAGGAGTCCTGTCTCCAGGAAGGATCAGAAACAATGGATGAACAGTACTGGTTACACACATACAATCTCATACCATGCATAGGCATCACATAGCACACACACACACACACACACACACACACACACACACACACACACTGTCAAAAAGGTACTAAGCGTAAAGTCATATTAAAAGTGGCGATAACAGCTGGCTTGGGTGATCATAAACAGAAGTTCTAGCTCCTTTCATCTTGAGCAAAGACTACAAGGAGTCGTCACCCCAAGTGACTGCGTGATGAACACCACACATAGAAGCTCAAGCATGACCACATGTTTGGCTTTTTGTTCCCAAACATTTCACCAGGGATAACTGGATTTCGAGCCTTGATTCTCTCGGAGCGCTGCAGTTCACTCAAGACTGCAGAGGAGGCCAGTGGAAGCTCAGAGGGCCCAGGCTTCCCGAGTTAAACTTGCCCGTGGCACTGAGCGGCCAGCGCCAGGTGACGACTGTAAACAGCCTGTCTCGCCCCTGTGTGCTCACAGGTGCTGCTGTCCCGAGTCGCTGGTGCCCTGTTCACATTCCTCATGAACTTGTCATGCCTCCATGAAGTGGGTTAAGGACAAATAATGGGGATGGATGTAGAAGGCTTCAGTGAAAGCCAGGTGCGGTTCAAACACACGGTAAAACGGAAGGCTGAACCTGCTCACCTGCATTTACCAAACTCTCTAACGTCTAAACACTGAAATGTGCACGGAGTGAAAAGCGACTCGGGAGGAATCAAACTCACTCTCCACCGAGACCCAGATCCACCAGGTGGTGCTGCCGGGGGTGGCCAGCTCCCAAGGCTAATTAAGCACAACTGTGACGTTTTCACTCTTTCCCACAGACTCACACTGGCAGAACACACCTGGACACAAGCCTGCGTGGCATGCGCAGAGCAGAGAGCTTCGTTCTAGCCATGGGTCACCCAGCCCGTGCGTGAAAGTCTGTCCAGGGAGGTGACCATGGAAATGGCAGCCTCCGAATGGCCCTCAAAAACAGCTTTCATTCAAAGTATTTTTAAATCTCAAATTCATTCCTCTTAACAGGGAAGGGAAATAAGCAGTGACTGGTATATATCTCCCTTGTCCTTTTCTTTTCCAGGAGGTTCTAAGCATGAGGTTTTAATACACAGCACTACCCTAACAGACAACACGTAGGAACAGCTAAAGTCTCTTCATTCAAAATGTCAGAGTTGTTCTTATGAAGTCAACACTAAGAATTTAAAAAGGTCCCTGGTGAGGGGCTACACAGTCCAGCGCATGCATGTATGTATTCACACACATGTGCATGTATGGGTGTGCCTGCATTTATTTGGTAGGGCACAAGTTAACATGAGGATCTCTTTCCCCACTTTCCACCTCTTTTATAAAAAATAAATTAAAAAAATATTTTATGTGTCTGGGTGTTTTGCCTGCATGTGTTTTTTTTTTTTTTCTTAAGTATATTCATGTTTTGCTTACATGTGTCCAGCCCCTGAGGAGGACAGAAGAGGGTGTCAGCTCCCCGGAAGATACAGAGATACAGACAGCTGTGGTGGGTGCTGGGAACCGAATCCGGGCCTTCGGGAGAGCAGCCTAAAGAGAGCAGTCTTTAACCAATGACCTGTCTCTCCAGCCCCACACCCGAGTTTTTGAGAGAGTCTCTCAAGGAACCCGACACTCACAGATTCAGCTGGCCCGGCTGGATAATAAGCTTCCAGAGATCACTTGTCTCCACCTTCCCAGTGCTGGGATTACAGGCAGATGTAGCCATGCTCAGCCTTTTCCATGAAGTCTGGGGATCTGAACTCAGGCCGCATGCCTGCAGGGCGAGGACTTTACCAATGGAGCCATCTTCCCAGCCCCAGGCCCACTTTTATAAATAAACAAAACATCACAACCATGTATGCATACATAGACTTATGAGGGATTTCTGAATGAATGTATCAGGGACAGGAAACCCTTTCTGGAAAGCATCATTTATAAAATATTTTAGGCTTTGAGAGACAAAGGGCAAAATCAAGACTTTTATGTAACTATTTACAAAGCAAGAGAAAAGATTAATTTTCATGAAAATCTGGTAGACAAAATTTGCTATTTATGAATACTAAAAATCTGAATTTCTTGTGCCATATTCTTTCTCTTTTGAATTTTCCCAAAACATCTAAATACATGGGACACACAAAAATAAGTGGTGGGCCAGGGATTTGGTCATGGGTCATAATTTGGTTACAGCTGTTTAATCTGGGGGATGGAGAAGGGAACAGCGTGATTTTTTTCTTCACTTCTTAATAAAGATTTCCATGGCAGTACCAGACTGTTTTTCTCACTACAACTCTGTAGTACAACTTGAGGTTGAGGACTATAATACCCTCAGCTGTATTCTTACTCCTCAGGTTTTCCTTGGCTGCCCATGGTCTTTTGTAGTCTACATGAATTCGTGGATTGCTTTTTTTACATCTGTGAAATATGATGGGTATTGCATTAAACCCATAAATCAATTTAGGTAGTATAACTATCTTCACAATTTCAAGTCTGCCAATCAAAGTGCTTGGAAGGTCTTTCCATTGTCCAGTGTCTTCTTCAATTTCCTTTTCAAGGTCTTGAAGTTCTCATTGTTGAAGTATTGTACTTCTTTGATTAGGTTTATTCCAGGGTACTTTATTTATTAACTTAGAACTATTGATTATGAATGACATATTTTCCCTAATTTATTATTCTAAGGGTTCACTGAAAGCATATGCATAATATATGTACATGAATATATGTCCATATTTATTTTGTATCCTGCAACTTTATTATGTTTACTAGATCTCAGAGTTTTCAAGTAGATTCTCTAGAGTAGACTCATGCCGTGTACAAACAAGGGTAGTTTGATTTCTTCCTTTCCTATATTCCTCTCTTCTATGTCTTTCTCCTTTCTAACCACCACAGCCAAGAGTCTGACCCTACACTGAGCAAGACAGGGAGCAAGGGCATCCTTGTCTCCTTCCCGATTTTAGAGGAAATGCTCTCAGTTTGCCTCCTTTTAGT
The DNA here is from genome assembly GCF_007827085.1 of Peromyscus californicus insignis. Lineage (NCBI taxonomy): Eukaryota > Metazoa > Chordata > Mammalia > Rodentia > Cricetidae > Peromyscus > Peromyscus californicus. Next base: position 31,463,395 of record NW_026294617.1, read on the forward strand.
ACAATGTTAGCCTTAGGTTCGCTACACACAGCCTTTATGATTTTGAGCTATGCTCCAACTATTCCTAATGTCATGACAGCACAGTGAACTTTGTAAAATGCCTTTGTGGCATCAACAGAGATGACTATGTGGTTTCTGTCCTTAAGTTTACTTATATGGTGTATTATATTTATTGGTTTACATACATTGTGGCATCAACAGAGATGACTATGTGGTTTCTGTCCTTAAGTTTACTTACATGGTATACTACATTTATTGGTTTACATAGATTGAACTAACCTTTTATATATACATATATATATAATTTATTTAACTTTATTTTATGTGCATTGGTGTGAAGGTGTCCGATCCCCTGGAACTGGAGTTACAGACAGTTGTGAGCTGTCATATGGGTGCTTGGAATTGAACCTGGGTCCTCTGAAAGAGGAGCCAGTGCTCTTAACCGCTGAGCCATCTCTCTAGCCCCTTGAACTAACCTTGAATGTCCAGGATGAAGCCTACATGGTCATAACCTTCTTAGTGTATTCCTGAATTCAGTTTGCAAGCATTTCATTGAAAATTTTTTCAGCCATGTTCACCGGATAGATTGGTCTGTAGTTTCCTTTTTTATGATAGCAAAGAAATGAAACCAATCTAGATGTCCATCACCAAATGACTACATAATGAAAATGTAGCATATATGTAAAATGGAAAAGAAAACTATAAAGAAAAATAAGATCATGAATTTTACAGGAAAACAGATGGACATGAAAAGTATAATATTCAGGTAGGTGACCCAAACTCAGAAAGAAAATTGTGTATTTTCCCTCAGATATGGATCCTAGCCAATAATATATACAAGTGTATAGGTAAACAGATATAAGTATGGGCACACTATGACATTTAGGAAGGAGACCAGGAGAAGGTAATATTAGTGGCGAGGAAGAGCGGAAATGCAGCGAAAACAGAAGCCATGAAAGAAGATGCTGAACTAAAACTTTGTTTCCATTCCAGTTCCACCATGGTTGCTTTGTTTTGTTGGGTGGATAAGTAAACAAGCCAGGCGGTGGTGGGAACACCTTTATTCCCAGCATTCAGAAGGCAGAGGCAGGTGGATGTCTTGAGTTTGAGGCTAGTCTGATCTACAGAGAGAGTTCCAGGACAGTCAGGGCTACACAGGGAAACCCATCTCGAAAAACCAAAAAAAAAAGGGGGGGTGGGGAATAGTGAAAATGTAAAACCCTAAGTGATGCTCAGTGGCCTCTGAGTGGCCACTATACCTGCCCAGAAGTTCACTGAGATACAGAAAGTTTGAGGCTAGGCCACTGAGCAGCTTCCATAAACTAGCCATTGGTTGTTCTTATTTGTGAGTTAATTAGAATAAAGTATTTTTACTTAATTTCTTTTTCTTATGTCCCAACTTTCTTCAGCAAGATTTTCTTACCTATGACAGTATGAAGAAAGCTTTGGTCTTGTGGTGTCACTCATTAGCTAGTGTAGAATGTATTTCATCTTGTATCCTAATCAGTCCATGAGCTCCCAGCAGGCAAGGGCCCTTCAAGACCATCTGTGATCTCCAAGGCACTGAGGAATTTCCACCGAAGGTTCTGTAAGTACTGGACAGCCACCTATTTGGTCATTCCATGGGAAAGTATGGTTATGGAATTTCTTTCAACTGTAGAGTATTTAATAAATATTTTGGATCAGCAGATGGAAGCTAGAAAGACAGAAATTTTGTCTTTATGTGTGAAAATATTACTTTTTTTTAACTTTTAGAACTGTCCAACAATAAAATATGCTGCCTCTTGAAATAACACATTTCCTGACACCAAAAAGTATTCAAAACACAAGTGTATAGCCATCTGTCAGGGATTCTGTAGATGGAATTCCTGTATTATTTAGGTCAGACCACATGGCCTCCAAAATCCATTCTCACTCAAGAATTCGTTATTTTGACTGAGTACTCCCCTCGCCTCCCCCAGGCAGCTCATTTATTTGTTAAAATTAAGTGATTCAAAGAAAGTCGGGCCACGAGTTTACACCACAGATGATCAAATCCATACTCGTTTGCCATTTTTTTTATAAGTCTATGGGTATATTATAAGATAGTATTCATTGGTTTCTCTCAAGATTTCAGATACTTGCTAAATTTCCAACAGTAATCTGAAGAAAAGATCCCAGAGCAGTGAGATTTTTTTTATCCCTATTTGACAGCCCCGTGAAGAGCCTCCTCCCTCCATGTTTTTATTGATTTTATTTGCCTTGTAAAAGGCTGTTGCAGTGAGGCCACTCATCAGCTGTCTAAAGGATGACATCTGCATCTGCATTCTTGTCTTCACTTGAACTTTCTAGATCCTTACAATCACAGGAAAACAGTAAATTGAAAAGGAACTTAAAACCAGTCTTACCTCCCCTGTGGAAGTAAAAACACAGTTCCTTGGACACACAGTTTTCCATATGACTGTACAACCCCACAGGTTCAAATGACATGAATTTCTTCCTTTGAGTTCTTGCTGAGCAACTACCATGGGCCAGGCAGGACTCAAAGCACCAGGGATGGTGAGCAGAAGACCTAGCTTCCATCAAGGAAGTACACTGACCACCTAACAAAGGGTCACTTCCTTGTTAAACACAAATGGATGCAGGTAGTCACACTGACTGGTTTTCAGTTCTCTGCCTGTGTAGTCTCCAGCACTATATGGTTCCTGCCACATGAAGCTTTCATTCACTTCAGCAAATTAACCAGTGTTTGAAACAAGGAAGGGGCTCCTTAAGTTTCTGGTTCCAACTATTTCTGCAGGGTGCTGCGACATCTCTCCACAGAGGGCACACAGTATACCCCCAGTGAATTTGAGTTTTCTTCTCATTGTCTCCTTGAATGATTCAGAAAAGTGCAATCACACTCTATCTTCTGGCCCTAAACACGGGCCAGCACTAATAATGATGGCTTATAATTATTAAGTGATTACTGTATACAGGCACCAAGGTAAGGACGTTAAATGGATTGGACCTGCAATGCAGGCATTAAAACAGAAGAAGGTCAGAAAGAGCCCTGGGCCAGCAAGACTGCTCAAAGTCAGCGGTGAACACGACACTTCGTTAGGACGTCAGGGAAAACAGCCCTCCACGGAGCTAAAGGCCAGCCTGGTGGGAATCGCTAACGACATCTTTCAGAAACATGGCAGCTTTATGTCTTGTTTTCTTTTTTAAGATTTATTTATTATGTATATGGTGTCCTGCCTGCATGTATGTATGCCTGCACACCAGAAGAGGGCACCAGATCTCATTACAGATGGTTGTGAGCCACCATGTGGTTGCTGGGAATTGAACTCAGGACCTCTGAAAGAGCAGCCAGTGCTCTTAACCACTGAGCCATCTCCCCAGCCCCCTATGTCTTGTTTTCTTCAGTAGAACACAGCATCTCATGGATGATCATCATTGGCACTGACGTCAGTAATAGAGGTCCATGAGGGGCAGGGTCTAAAACCAACAGAGCTCTTTGACCTTACCCTTGGTCCAAAACACTATGTCTCCCTGACTTGCAACTTGGCTTTTCTTCCTGGTCTCTTCCAACGCTGCTTCCCATGACTTGTCCTGGGATCCCAAAATGGCCACATGCTTTGTCATGGTTAAATGTGAAGCTGTCCCCATCCCAAAGACATACCTCTTTCTGAGTTGTTTTTTTGGTTTTTCATTTTTGAACACGCTCCCAGCTTCCAGATGGTGGAGGTGGATAGAAGTGTAACCTCATTACATGCAGAATTACGCTCATTTTATTTTCTTTCAAAACTCCCTTTCTGGAAAGCCAGAACACGAGTCTAGGGGAGTTTTATTTTATTGACCTGCCATACTTTAAAAGGTTAAATATTAACCCACAATGGAACAGGGGGAAATTATGAGTCATTAAAAAGTAAAAGTAGCATGTTTTCCCTTGAATACTTTGTATTTGATGGAAGACCTTCAAGCCTGGAACTTTAGGAAAACATTAGTTTGGGCTACTTTGTTACCAAGAAGACCCTGCCATCCCATGCAGGTCTCTCTGCCTGCTTTGATTGCTGCCATCGAGTGGACAAGGAGATAGCAGATGCCGTTTATCTCTGTATCCTGCCTGTCGGGGTCATATGACTTCAGGTGTCCATCTTCAACCCAGCACGAGCTCACTGTGACACAGCTCTCTATGACCTCATCATCCTAGCCTATCACCTTTGTCGTTTTGTTTTGCCCTTTATCTGACCATTCAGTTTGTTTCACACACTGTTTTTGTTATTCTCGTTGTTGCTGTTCCAAAACAGCACAATAACATTTTTTCATGTAAATTTCCAGTCTTTCTGAGTAAACTCTTTGGGTGTAAACATGAATCATCCTGTTACTAACTCAATATGAAATCTCAGCACAGAACAGAGACTAAACGACATACACGAAAAGGGGAATATGTATGAGGCAAGGAGGAGTCTGGGGATGCCCCGTCTCCCACAGAAGCCTGCATCTTGAATGAAAACTCTGGTAATGACATCTTTCTTCTCCGCGTGCTTGGCAGCTACAGTTCAGGTAAAGACTGTCTTCCAGGGTGTTTCTCTCCTTGCAAAGTCTGCTCATGTGCACAGCAGAATCAGACAGCTGTGCTCTTGAGAACAACAACTCCTGCTTTTTCTACTTCAACTTAACTTCCATTTTTGAACCTTGTTTTTTCTTTTTACATTTAACATTTTTTTCAGACATTCTTTGTCTGATAGAAATGGTTAAGTAGGTAACTCATCATCAGAATGAAGAAAAGACAACCATTTCTCCTCTCTGTCTGACCGGCTATGATACCCTGGCATTGTCAAAGGGACAGAGCAGGAATTATACAAATACGGCCAGGGTCTGGGAAGGGTAGGCGACTGGAGAGAGAGAGGAGGGTTGGCTAATGGGCCCAAAGCACAGATTGATAGTGTGATTCAGTTCTGCATTCTAGGGCATCGTGAAGGGATTATAGTCAACAAATTATTGTATCTTTAAGGTGACCAGAAGAAAAGATCTTAAATACTCCCCAAAAAAGAAATGGTCAGAGTTTAAGGTGATGGATATGACAAGTACCATAACTTGATCACCCTATATCTATATATAGAAATACCACACTGTATGTGTACAACACTTTTGTGTTAATTAATAAGTAAGTAAGTGCCTCCCAGGAAGATTGGGGGATTCAAAACAAAACACTTCCTAGAAAAATGCCTTTGGCAGGGAAGATGTTCTTTTCCTGGAGGAAAAATCACATCCCCTATTGTGTGCAGACTTAGGGATAGGAATGTTCCCACACCTGGTAACCCACAGTTCCTAAGAAGTACAAATAAGAGCATGTGTGAAATTGGTAATTTAGGTCAAACATGGTAAGAAATGCTGGGACATTCTAATCTGGTTCTTAAGGAAATAAAATACGTTCGTATTGTGAAAAATAATTAGGAGCTGATGAGATGTCTCAGTGACCTAAGGTGCTTGTCACCAGACCTGACAATCTGAGTTCAATTCCCAGTGGGCCCAGGAGATGGAAGGAGAGGACTGACTCCAGCAAACTGTCCTCTGACCTCCACATGTGAATCTTAGCATGGGCTCCCCCAACCTAAATAAAGAAATAGCTTAAAACTCCACTACTTAAAATCATATTTTAAAAGATATAAAATAAATGGCTGTATGTTTAAAAAAAAAAAGGGTTACCATATGTCAACCAGAACACAGCCTGAGGTCCAATTAATTAATTTGTATAAATATAATACAAGGAATCAATCCTTCCAGAGGCTGGTTTGAAGACTGGCCTTGACAATTTCAAGTTTGTTTATAAAAACTAGTGGTCAAGAAAAGAGACAGACAAAATATTCAAAGATGTTTAGTTTTGTAGAAACTATCAGAGTTTCTATTGATATTGTAATAGAAAAATCAAATATGCATCCTTTTTTCCAATAGATCAGATAGAAATGTGAAAGACATCTCAAGTAGAGGTGAAAATGTTTTGCTTCAACAGAGCAGTTCTTAGACTTATTTGGAACTTCAAAGATACCTAAGTTTTTGGTCTTATGTAACACCAATTTTTATTTACACTATTAAAGGTTTGACACCCAATAGCTGGGATTTGGCTAAATAAATAAATAAATAAATGGCAAGCTAGCCATCAAAAGTGACAAGCCTGCCTGGCAGTGGTGGCACACACCTTTAATCCCAGCACGTGGGAGGCAGAGCTGGGCAGATCTCTGTGAGTTCAAGACCAATCTGGTCTACAAAGGGAGTTTCAGGACAACTAGGGCTGTGCCACAGAGCTGGACACACACACACACACACACACACACACACACACACACACACACACACACACACACGACAAACCTGAACTCAAAGTCAAAACTGAGAACCAAGTTGGGCTAACCTCCCCTAATTTAACACCGTTCCCTTTTCCTGACACAGCTCAGTAATCCAGATCTTAGAAGCATTGGGAAGCATTACTTACCATGCAGAAGGCCCTGGGTTGTTTGATCCCTACCAACAACAAAACAAAATAAAACAAAGACTCCTTTGAATGGGGCATCGGGACAGGAATCACTTGACAGTCACTGTGCATGCACAGAAAGTCACTTCAAAGGAACCAGGCACTAAAAGAAAAGTTGTGAGTCTGGCTTATTTCGTGGATTTCTCCTAGGAAGTACGCCCCCACAACAACGTTATGAAGCAGTGTTTGAATGGTGCTGTGGCATGGATAAGTATCTCCAAAGGCTAAAATATTAAAGGCTACGTTCCCGGCCCACAGCATTATTGAGAGGTGGTGGGACCTTTTAGAGGTAGGATTAATGGGAGGAGGCTAGACCATTGGGGATATGGCATTGTCAGGGATATAAGGAAGGAGCAGCCTCCTCCTCCTCTTCTCTTGGGCTTCCCAGTCACTGTGAAGTGAGTAGTCAATCACACACTCTTACCAGGATATACTGCCTCACCACAGATCCAAAAGCAATATGGGCAATTGCTATCTGACCGATCCCCCTCTGACGTTCATTATTTGGGTATTTTTGTTGCACCGATGGAAAGCTAATAGAAGCAGTCATTGCCTACCTCAAACATCGTACTGATATTCTAATGTCCTCACAGTTGGCAATCCACTTAGGAACAGACAGTTTGTATTATTCATATAAAAATAATCCCAATGCTTAATTACAAAATTTATACAACATTTATACATAAGTAGAAATGTAACTGCACAAGCCACTGGATTTGAGGCAGAGGATTCAAATTCTAACTAAAATCCAAAGCTGGAAAAACAGAATAATCTGCTCATTGAAACTAGGTAAGAGAAGCAGCAAGTGTTCAGAGAAAGCCATGTTTTTATTTCAAGTTACCAGCAAGTAATATGATGACAGATTTCACATTGTCTGGAGCTACCAAAAGGCATGCACTTTCAAAGCAGATTCTGCGTGGTACCTACAAGCAGGGGTTGCTTTTCAAAGCTCTGCTCACCGTTCCTTCTGCCTACCCCCTCAATCCTCAACACCAAACCTAAAAGTCACAATTTTTCACTGAACAGTCCTCACTTTTTACTAGAATTGGAAAAAAAAAAAAAAAAAACACATCGTCCTAAATCAGTTAAACAGGTCAGTGCATCAGGGCGATTGATCACAGAGAGAAGTCTGCACAGTGAAAATAATCCCTTAACTATGACATGGAAGGCTGGCTGCATTCTCTCTCCAGTTAGGAGACATACTGCCTCCAGTCCAGGAGGGAGATTATCGAGAAACAAAGACCCCTCTTAGAAGATTCTGTATGGGAGAATCCCAAATGGTTTCTATAATGAAAGCAATGAACACTTCTAAGCACAACGCAAATATTCAGTAGGCAAACTCAAGGCAGGTAACTAGACCGATCTGACAGCCGGTTACCACAATACACTGTGGCCAGCAATCATCTGTGTCAACCGAGATACACCTTTCACCTATTTAATGACCAATAAGCAAATATGAGTGTCGGAATGGGGATGGCCTTCATGAGGAAGGCTGTTGTCTCTTTCCCACAGGGTCACCTTGGTCCACAGCTTGTTACTTAGACTTCATTTGGTACTGGCAAAACTCCCTACTTGCTGCCAGAGGAACAGAAGAACATGACAATATGGTGCCTGTATATGCTACCACTAGAGCCCAGTGTTTTGACATTGTTACAGAAACAAACTCCACTATTTATGAAAGCTAAGTTGAATCAAACAGTTGGGGTGGCAGGAAAAAACATCTGCTTCTGAAGTCTTTTTGTTTAGAAAGGCACTAAGGAAGGAGAGGAAGCGCAGCATTCACACCAACACAAATACCTCTCAAACAACCCCATGTGGGCAGTGCCATATGGGACCAGACACCAACCCAGTACTCACCTGGCAGGTGTGACTGACTCGAAAGTGGTGGTGCCTCTCTGGAGATAGTTTTCTGGCCACTTTCAACTCTCCCTTTTTAGATACCAAAAGCAGTATGAATCAAAGAGAAAATCTGTCCCCAATGGAGCATACGCTATTTTTGCCTTCTTTTTTTCTTTTTTTTTTTTTTTTTTTAAGATTTATTTATTTATTATGTATACAGCATGTATCCCTGCAGGCCAGAAGAGGGCTCCAGATCTTATTACAGACAGTTGTGAGCCACCATGTGGTTGCTGGGAATTGAACTCAGGACCTCTGGAAGAGCAGTCAGTGCTCTTAACCTCTGAGCCATCTCTCCAGCCCATATTTTTGCCTTCTTAAACAGAGAATATGGACAGGGGGTGCAGTTTCATGTTAGCCTGGCTTGTATGAGAATCTTCCAGCACATGACTGCCATGATAAAACCGAAAATAACTGCCAGGCATGGTCATGCATGCCTTTAATCCCAGCACTCAGGAGACAGAGGCAGGTGGATCTCTCTGAATTTGAAGCCAGCCTGGTTTACAAAATAAATAAATAAATAAATAAAAATAAATTTCTTTTTTGTTTGTCTGCTAGGGCGGAGGAAGGGAGGATTTCAAGTTTTCCTTCTTTGGATCTAAGATTTGGCTAAATGCATAGTTAAACTATAGTATGCCATGAGATACTCTCTGACACATTTAATATGCAAATACATTCTTTAAGTCACAAGGAGGACACTGGGAGAGGGGTTAAGAATGTACTTTTCAAGCGTCGGGCACTTCTGTGTATCTTGAAGTTGCTGGGGAAATGCCACGGTCCTTGTCGCTTACTGAGAAAACTCAGCAGCAGACTTTGAATGTGAATAACTTGATCATAATCCATATTTAATCACACAAATGGGCCTGTAATCCTTGCAGAGGTATTTTGGGGTGGGGGAGTTGATTCTATAAAGTGCTTCCAGAAAAGTCTGGATCAAGAGGTAAATGACCACTTACTTCATAAGTCAAATGGCATTCTGATAAGTCACTCATGACAGGAAATGTAAGAGGCACACATGAGCACAAATGTAAGATGAAGTGTAACCGGGCCAGTCACCCAGGGTTTCCCACAGTTATGCAGGGTTTCCCACACTGGCGGAATATTCAAGGGCTTTACTAATTTACAAGTATTTTTGTTGCTTATGTAGTTGGGCTAGAGGCGGCCTCTTGACTTTCCACACTTAAGCACCAGCTTATTTTTGATCTGACTCCTCGGTGAGAAGTAAACACTAACCATGAGGCTTGGAACCCCTATTGTTATGCAAACTGACAGGGACAGAACCTGCTGGGCCCTGCTCTCAGAAGCCCCAGTCCTGCAGAGTATGCAATAGCCCTTCCCTTACCCAGCTAGAAAATGCCACCACCACCCCCCCCCCATGCTCATCTCTCCTCACCTCACCAAAAACCAACAGCTGTCCCTGAAGTTCCAGTGGGCCCCTTAAGTTTTCTTTCTTTGGCCTCCTCTCTAATTACTAGGTTTTCCAAAGGCCTTCTGCAAAGTGCTGGAAGATGACAGGAAGCTCCGAACTTCCCATCTCTTGAAAATGAAAATCTTTTGCCAAGATTATCAAATAGAGCTTTAACTCACTCAGATGACATTTTTCTAACCATCACTCAGGCTGGAGTGAGGCTGTCTCCACTTCGCCTAGCATGGAAAGGCACTTGGGGAGCAAGACTCTTGTCCACTAAGATGTCTCCACCACTGAATGCCAAGACCCAGAAGGGAAGCAGAAGTAGTGCTGTTTTCTATAAAGGGTTTGCCAGCAAGGTCCCAAAGCCACTTTATGAAGATACATATAAGATATGAAACTATAAATTCTGCAGACATTATGTAGGAGGGTATATCTAACATACAATTTGCTTTTCTTGTATAAAAGTCATCAAAGTAGAATGGATCTCTCTTTTTATTGGTTGTTGTTGTTTCCATCCAGAACTCGGAATGTAGCTCCGTGATAGAGCACTGGACTAGCATGTGGAAGAAACATGGTAAACAAAGCAAGACTGAAAAACCCAGCTCAGCTGATAAGCGTTCTTACTTATTTTTCTCAAGCCCTGGTTTCAGTCTGTAGCAAACTTATAAGTGAGGTGCAGTGATATGCACCTCTAGTCCCAGCACTTAGGTTTTGGGAGCAGAAGGATCAAGAGTTCAAGGGCATCATCCTCAGCAGCCTAGGACACATATCACACATATCCTGTCTCAAAAATGAATAAACGTCTACACATCTTGCTAATCTGCATGTTACTGGAGCAGAAGGGAAGGAGTGCAATCATTGTACGTATCAGCTGTCTGCCTGAGTGAGCACCTTCTCCTGTAAAAGCACCGGCAAGCTACAGCAGGTTTTCACCCTCAAATGAGAACTTTCCAGGCTGTGACTCTTGGCCCTGGCAACTTCAAATCTTCTCGATTAACCCTGACCCAGACAGTCTCTGTTCACCTTTACAACCCACCTGAGTTGCAAACAGAGCAGAGTTCATTGTAAGAATCTGGACCCTGAAGCTTTTGTATTAAGATTTTTGAGCCCTTTAGCAGAGCTCGGCTTTCAAAGTCTCTCTATATTGGAGTCGTAAAGTTTATCCCTCTTTCAAGAATAGTGTCATCTGGAGCCATGGATATGGCTCAGTTAGGAGAGTGCTGTATGAGCCTGAAGACCAGTGTGTGTATACACCCTCCAACATGTACACACATACACACACCGTGAAAATCAGACACTATGGTGTAACTTAATGAGTTTGCAATCATCCTCCTGGTAAACGGGGTGTCCCCCGCCGACCTCCCTTCAACACCACTATCCTGAACAGAGAGCTCCATGAGGAAATAGACCACAGAGTGATTCCTGGCACGCAAAGGCTGCTCAATAAACACCTGCTCAGTGAGAATGTGACATCTTAACTTTGTGACAGGATTTCCAAGGTCTTCTCTCCTGTGGAACTGAACTAGTCAGGTCTCCGGAGGCACACGATCACCAGCAGCTGACTGACACACAATTTCCAGGGGGGGCACTTACACGTGTCTCGGGAGTCAGCCTGACCAAAAAAGACAGCCAAAAATGAATAAAGCAGATATATAAAACATCACAGACTTTGACCTGTGCTTTTCAAGACTGACTTGATTTATACAACCTTAATCATAAAAAGACCTAAGGCTAGGGCTGGGGAATGTAGCTCAGTTAGCAGAGTGCGTGGCTAGCACATAAAAAGCCTTCGATTCAGTCCCCAGCACCACATGAACCTGGGTGTGGCGGTATACACCTGTGATCCCAGCATTCCCTTGTAATCTCAGCACCGGGAGGTGGACGAAGGACAATCGGAAGCTCAGGGTCAACCTGAGTTACACAGCAAGTTGGAAACCAGCCTGGGCTACTGAAAGCCTGTCTTAAAAACAAAACAAACACACAAAACACTGAATTTGGTCACCACTTTGTTATTAGACACGTTGCAAGTGCTCTGAACCTCAGCTCTCTAACACTGGAGGTGGGACTATCACCCCGAGGTGGCTTCCACGCATCACTGGCCTATAAGGTGGCTCAGCCTTCATCACACAACAGGCATGTAACGAAGGCATCTCCCCACACATACAGCTGATGACTGACGGACCTCTGCACAACTCTGCTCCCTGTCTGTCCATGTCAACCCTGATCCTTAGAAGGCAGAGTTTTCTCTCAAGTATAGGTTTCTTTAGACCACACAGGTCAACCTGCCCAATTTGGTGCTGATGTGAAAACATGTGCCCTGGGAAGGAATCCAGGAGAAAAGAACTCCACTTCAGGCCAGAATACTAGTCTCTTCACATGGGAAAGAAAAGGGGGAACTGACTAGGGGGAGATCATATTGCTGAACTGTCTTCAGTGGAGTTCAGGGATGCAAAGTGGAATAATTATGAAAATAATCAACAGTAATTGAATTCCAGCTCTCCTTCCCTCTAAGGTCACCAGGGGGCATGCGTAACAGCATGGGCCTGTGCGGAGCTTCTCCCACAGGTGACAGCCCGACCTGGTCTGAAGGCTACACTGGGCAGGCAGGGCCAAGGAAGCCTGGACCCGCTCCTGCCGCCAGCTGCTGCTTCCTTTCCAGGGAGACACTGTCCAATTGCAGCCCTGTGGAGCTTCAGCTGGTATCTGGAGACCAGCCTTGCGAGGTGAACCACAAATCTTTAAGTGCCAATTATCCAGACTCTGAACGAAGGGGATTTGATAATACACAGGCTATTTTTAATCTCCAAGATTTCCAATCTTTCATGGAAATGGGTTAGGGCTAAGACTATTTATATGGGCAACCTCAAAGATAATGTTCACACACCAGCCCCTGAATGATGCACTGTGGCACGCCTTTGCTTCAGTAGCAAAGCTTTTCTGGAATGTCTGCACTAATTTACAGGAACTCCAGATAGTAATCAAGGTAACTGCGAACTGTTCTGACCCCTGCGGGCCTTTCAGGAGGAGACCTTAGGGAAGACAGAGAGAATGAAAAGGATGAGGGGTGAGGAGAGGAAGAAGAGGAGGAATGAGGAAGGAGGAGGGAGGGGAGGAGGGGGAAGAGGCGGAAGAAGAGGAGGGGAGGCAGAGGAAAGGAAGGAATGAGTCGAAAGAGATGCAAAGCTCTCAGAAGTTTTCATTTCCTCCACTGCTCAGGGATGTGACTTGAGCCCAGTTATCAAAAGGGCCCAGAGTTCCATGTGTCTGGCTAACTCTAGAGAAATGCTGGACACAGCCACAGTGTCAGGCAGGGAGGCCGCACACACGGCATTATGGTACACCTGACTAACCACGCTTGTGTTATTAAGTTATAATGCCCCAGAGCGTAACAGCAGCTGGGGGAGTGACGGGGGAGTGGGAGAGCTCATACTAAGTTCCTAGGACAGCAGTGGTTCTGTGCTGCCTCCAGAGGGACTAAGCAGACTCACTTGCCAGCATTGGGCAGCCAATTCAACTTGTGACAATAACATAATGTGGAACCTTTTCCACACGGGAACCTTTCCTACATTTAAAGCGCAGAGCTCAGGTAATACCCACATACAATGGTAACCTTTTTTTTGTTTTTTTGTTTTTGGTTTTTCGAGACAGGGTTTCTCTGTGTAGCTTTGCGCCTTTCCTGGAACTCACTTGGTAGTCCAGGCTGGCCTCGAACTCACAGAGATCCACCTGGCTCTGCCTCCCGAGTGCTGGGATTAAAGGCGTGCGCCACCACCGCCCGGCCAATGGTAACCTTTTAAAACGTGGCTTTCATGAACAGAAAGGCCTTTCCTGACTTAAGTCTTGGAAGTCCCAGAAGGCACACTGCATTCTTTCGTGTGCTCTGCTGGTCCAAGCAGTCACAGGCTTCCCCATGCAAAATGGACTTTGTAGTCGGAGGAAAGGAGCAATGTGACCACTAGAAATTTATACACGAAATGTTCAAAGATTTGTGGTGAGTAAGTGCTCACGAGGGTTTCTGCCTTGGTACCTTTCAGACTAATTGGGCCAGTTCTTAAGTCTGTAAAAATACGAAAGCAAGTACTGTTCAGTAATGAGAACTCTATGAACCTGAGAGTGAGAAAAAGAGATTTAAACCCTAACCCTAACTACTTACGCTCTGCAACTTTAAATGCCTAAAAAGCCTTTCTTTTTGTTATTTTATTTTTCAAGACAGGGTTACTCTGTTCAGTCCTTGCTGTCCTGTAACCCACTCTGTATACCAGGCTGGCTTCCAACTCACAGAGACCCACCTGCCTCTGCCTCCGGAGTGCTGGGATTAAAGTCGTGAGCCACCACTGCCCGGCTCCAGCTCCCCATTTTTAAAACAAACAGCACCACCTGAGTCATACTCCCGGGAGGAGTCAGTATATAAATCCCTATAAAAGGCAAGACTAGAGCCGGGTACACACGGGGGTGCTCTATCAACACACCCTGCGCTCACATCATTGTTGCTACTTAAAAGTTCCCAGACCATTCTCTGGCAGACAGTAAGTACTCGGTAAGCCACAGCTCTTGCCCACTGTCTGCATTCTGTCCAGCCTCCATCTGCCTCTCCCTCACCTACTTCCACCAAATACTGCAGGGGCTGCCGACACAATGCACAATGTGACCGATCGGGCATTCTGAACTTCCTCGATGCCTGAAAAAAAAATAATGAGTGAGAAGCACGGTGGAAATGCCCGACGATGGGGGCCTCGGAAAAACCGTGCTCTGGCAGTAGCTTGAATAACGTCATCTGTATGTGACTGAATCAGCTTTGACTTCACACCAGGAAAAATAAAGAATAAATATATAAATAAACTTGTACCTTGATTACTGCAATCTTAAAATCCTACAGAGCAGGCCAAGTACGGGGTTACCCTGTCCCAACAAAGCTCATCTGTCGAGATCTGGCTCTTTCTCTCCAGAAGAGAAAATCAGACTACCTTGTAGACTGAGGTACTACGAAAGAAGGATCATTTTACATTTGAGGGTAAAGGACCAGAAAGTAGATGTATAGTAAAATCAGGGGCTAGGGGGATGGCTCCCTTGTGAAAATGCTTGCCACACAGACATAAGGACCTGAGTTCAGATCCCCAGCACCCAAGGAAAATGCTGGGAGTGGGTCGGGCCTGTGATCTTAGTGTTCATGAGGATGATGAAGGAAGCCCCTGAAGCTCACTGGCCAGTTAGACTTGACAAATAAGCTTCAGATTTAAACGGTAAAGATAGATCGTTTACTGTGGGATGGTCTGTATGTCAAATGTGTTGCTGATTGGTCAATAAATAAATCACTGATTGGCCATTGGCTAGGCAGGAAGTATAGGCGGGACAAGGAGGAGAATAGAGCTGGGAAGTGGAAGGCTGAGAAGGAGACACTGCCAGCCGCCATCAGGATAAGGAAGATGTAAAGTACCGGTAAGCCACAAGCCACGTGGCAAGGTATAGATTAATAGAAATGGATTAATTTAAGCTGTAAGAACAGTTAGCAAGAAGCCTGCCACGGCCATACAGTTTGTAACCAATATAAGTCTCTGTGTTTACTTGATCGGGTTTGAGCGGCTTGGGACTGGTGGGTGAGAGAGATTTGTCCAGACTGTGGGCCAGGCAGGAAAACTCTAGCAACAAATGGCGCCCAACGTGGGGCAAGAGTTTCCACCTAAAACCTGAGAAAAAAAGATTCTAAAACGGAGCGAAAAACAGCTTCCTAATTGTCTCTCTCAAATGAGCGGCAGCTGCCGGTTTGAGCTACTGGCGGGTTGCTGGCGTGCGCACTCAACCTGCAGTATGGCGGGAATGAGGCCTCTGCAAGTGGCACATTAAGCTACATTGTGGATTTAGCCTTTGCTAGTACAAAACAAAAGAGGTTTCTGGGCTACATGCTGCTTGGATAAAAGCATAGACCCACGATAGCTCCCAGAGCTGGTGGTAAGCATACTGCCGCCATGTTGGGAAACTGAGGTGGGCGGAGCCAGCAGCCACAGATGCTGCAGCTTAAAGCAACAGATTCACAATAAGACAGATTCAGATGTAATAGTTTAAAATGTGTTAGCCGGGCGGTGGTGGCGCACGCCTTTAATCCCAGCACTCGGGAGGCAGAGCCAGGCGGATCTCTGTGAGTTCGAGGCCAGCCTGGGCTACCAAGTGAGTCCCAGGAAAGGCGCAAAACTACACAGAGAAACCCTGTCTCGAAAAACAAAACAAAAAAAAAAAAAAAAAAAAAGTGTGTAAAATATACGTAGGCTTGAAAGAGACAAAAAAAGGTGATATATACAGTATAAAAACAAATATATGGTTTTAAAAAATAAAGTCTTTAAAGAGACAGTAAAATTAATATAAAAAATAAGCCACGTAGAGATGACTATTACACAGAGAGTCTGGATTGTGTTGTCTTTGGGATTCTTAACTACAGAGAGATATTTGATTGTAAAGGAAGCTGAGTTAAACCAGTATGTATATTTTAAAGATACTTTGACTTCAAAATTTGGATGTAAGGATATGTTGCTTTGGAAAAGAGTCTCTTTTGTTTCCACAGAAAGCAAGAGGCTATGGATTTGTTCCAGAGTAAGATACATCAGGTTTGACCAGCCAAGACCCCCTGAAAGGTCTCCGATGACACCATGGCCCAGATGATCCAACATCCAGAACCGTTTCAAGACAACTGGCTCAGATGATACAGCCTCACGGACTACTCCATGATCCTAAAATTTTCTTTGTTTCCCCAGAAGATACAGCGCCCCCCTCCAGCAGGAAGTAGTAAGAGAAGCTACGCCCAAATTCCCAAATATACCAAGCTGACTTTGGAGATGTGTAAAGGTTAAAACCTTCCTTTTTAAGAAAAGAAAAGGGGAAGTACTGTGGGATGGTCTGTATGTCAAATGTGTTGCTGATTGGTCAATAAATAAATCACTGATTGGCCATTGGCTAGGCAGGAAGTATAGGCGGGACAAGGAGGAGAATAGAGCTGGGAAGTGGAAGGCTGAGAAGGAGACACTGCCAGCCGCCATCAGGATAAGGAAGATGTAAAGTACCGGTAAGCCACAAGCCACGTGGCAAGGTATAGATTAATAGAAATGGATTAATTTAAGCTGTAAGAACAGTTAGCAAGAAGCCTGCCACGGCCATACAGTTTGTAACCAATATAAGTCTCTGTGTTTACTTGATCGGGTTTGAGCGGCTTGGGACTGGCGGGTGAGAGAGATTTGTCCAGACTGTGGGCCAGGCAGGAAAACTCTAGCAACAATCGTTGGGTAAAGGTACTCGCCACTAAGCAAGAACCAACTGACTCCTACAAGTTGTCCTCTGAGCTCCATATATGTGCAGTACACAGGCACGCGCACGCACACACACACACACCAAATAAAACGAGGTGAAAAGCAACAGGTAAACAGATGTATAGATGTGTGAACATCTGAACACCCAAGAGCACACATATACTCTCATGCATATGAATGTATACATAGGAATCTGAGGGAGAGAATGGGGGAGGGGCCGGAGACAGAGACGGAGAGAATGTGTAGTAAAATCACTCTCTGGGGGAAAACCACACTGGAATTGTTTTTTGTTGTTCTTTTGTTTTCTTTTAAGAAAGGGAAAAAAAACCCTAAGCTGACACTGAGCCAGACTGTCATTTCAGTTTGCAGAAACAGGGATATCGCCTGCCTTGCTCACCACCACATTTCTGATTGTGGCTTCAGCACTCGGCACTCAGCGAGTACTTCAGAATAATTTGTTGAATGAGTTGCCTACATTCACATGAAATCAATGCCTGGGAAAGGATCTCTCTTAATATTTTAGCCTAAGTAAGTACTTCAACTTTGAAGCTAGAGATAATCATATTTTAATATACAATAATCTTGCTTTTCCATTATGAAAATGTTTCTCCCCCCTTTGAAAGTGAGCTTACTTTTTCAGTTCACCAATGATAGATAGTCAGAATAAAGCGGAAGACACTGGAGAGGGGGGAAATGGGAAAGGAGGGGCTTCATAAATGAAAGCAGGAAACACCCCCCCAATAACAGGGATGAGGAGATAGGCTGTCGGTAAAACGCTTGGTTTGCAGGCAAGAGGACCTGAGTTCGACCCTTGTAATGCCAGAAGTAGGGAGACAGAGACAGGCAGGTGGCTGGGGTTCTCTGGCCAGCAAACTTAGACAGCTGGGGTTCTTCTAGGGCAGTTAGAGACCCTTTATCAAAAAAAGGTAAGCAATATTTAAGGAACAACACCCAAGTTTGTCCTCTGGCTTGTTCACACATGCAATGTACACACACACACACACACACACACACACACACACACAAAGGTAAACATGTACAATCTTCTTGCAACTGACACCCACAACTAAACTGAAACTCACCTTTGCTCAGGGATGATGTCTGAGTTAGAATCACACACACAATAAAGCCTTAATATAGCACAGTACCTCCTCCTCCAGGAAGGATACCAGCAGAGCAAATGCTTTCAGAAGAGACACCAAGTGGGGGTGGGGGGCAGACAACCCAACCAGGGGTGACTTCTTCATGCTTTAGCTTATGATATCTTACTCAAACGGGCTTGAGCCCTGAAGACCCACAAATAATCCACCCACTTCAGGCACCAGCAGTGAGATCCCCTCCCTGCTAATAACCACTTTGTGCATCCCGCCTCGCTAGCCAGCGTTGTTTCAACCTGATCTTGGGTACTCAGGACAACTACTAGGCTTCCCACATCAGACAAGCACATGCCACTCAAGAAGGGATGCTACAGCCTTCCACTGAGCACCAGCTTTGTGGACCACTCGCCCAAGTTGCCTCTGCTGGAGCCATCTTGGTCTGTCAGGTACGCACTTGTCCTTGTCCTTGGCAGGAGGACAAAAACTGGTAGTTTCTCCAACAGCTGTCTTGAGAGGACTGGTGGGGAGGTCATGTGTGCCTAGGTCTCTCCCTCCTCCCTCTGACCCCACCAGTGCAAACAGCAAGGCTGTCTGAACGTGTTCCATCCAGTCGACTCCACTGGCCTCTTCCGGGAAACATTGCTGCAGTTCTGAGAAGCCCTGCAGGAACACTTGCCCAGTTTCTTAAACTTTACAACTTGACCTGGAGGTGGAACTTCACATCCTACACAGCTGTTCACTCATGCCAATTCACACGTTAAAAGCAGAGGGTCAACAGGTCTCAGGGATCTATTTCGAGGAGGCCAAGCCAGATGAGGTCCCGGCACTGAGAGGGGGAAGTGGACATGAGCTCCCATCCCCAACCAAGACACTATCTCTAACTGAGGACCACTTGCAAAGGAAAAATTAGTTTTCTCAAATGGATTCTCACTGGATATACAAACAACACTCAAGTCCAATAGTAGATGCTAACACAAAATGAACTCAATGGTATATTTGGAGATTGTTGTCTCATATTGATTTGTTTGGTTATTTTTTTACCAACTTATCTTTTGCTTGTTTACAATTTTGAGTTTTTATGGACTGTGTGTGTATATATATGTGTGTGTGTGTGTGTGTGTGTGTGTGTGTGTGTGTGTGTGTGAATGTGAATGCATTTCTCATGTTGTTCCTTTGTTTTTGCTTTTCTTCTTCTTCTTTTTGCCAGTTTGTCTTCTAAAGAGAGAGGGAAAGAAGGTGTGGAGTTGGAAGTGTGGAGAAGTGAGAAGAATCAGGTATGAAAAAATATATTTATTTCAGTTAATGAAAAAAAAGCAGAGAGCCAAGACAGCCACTTCTTTTTAATGTTAAGAGATCCAAAGTGACATCTGAGAATAAACACAAACATACACACTAGCCTAGGACCAAAAAAAAAAAAAAAAACTTCAGTTTTTAGACACAAAGCCTTATGGGACTCATACTTTTAAAAACAACAGCAACCTAATCTAAATCTATCATGAAATGTATCAAGAGACTTTCTCTTTCCAGATTCAGGAAAACGATAATCTTTACATTTATAATTTTACGCGAAAAGAAGCGTGCGTGCATCAGCCGTATGTTCTCAGTGACCAGCTGGACAGACGGTCAAGAATATCATTCGTTAAGAAAGCTCCCATTCATTATCCAAGAGTCCCTGGGCAGGCTGGGGTGGGGTGCAAGAATGTCCCCAAATGTGTTATTTGAAGAATGTGTCCGTGTCTAAGACACGGGTCCGTGTGGTGGCTGTGGGGGAGGGAGGAAGAACAGGCGGCCTGCTGTAATCCAACGGCGACCACGAGTTCCTCAACCCTGGCGCAGCCACCAGACACTTCCGGCTCCTATTCCACCCACTTGGTCCACAGTGCTAAAGCTAAAGAAGAAAACCAGGCGGAGGTCCCAGGAGCTGTCATGATCCCTCTACTACGACACAATTCCTCCCAAACAGAAATCTATCACAGATCGAAGAGAAACTGTCATCTTTTTGACTTCTCAGCTCACACAGAACAAGAGAAAAGAAAGAGAGGGTCTGATGGACTCGCCCCAATAACTGTGATCCCAGGGTGAGCTTTCTGTAAATGCAACTCACCACCCCATTTGACCAACAGACAGCATACGAAGGGGTGGCCAGCACTAAGTAAATCCATGAGAGGCCCCAAAGCTGTCCAACGGCCCTGCTTTAGGTTCAGCTCAGCTCCTCATTCGTCCCCACCAGAGGGACTCTGACAGGCGGATGAGTTCCCCAGTCCCATTCCTCTTTGCTCCCCCTCACCTCCCCACACCCTGCACTGAGCACCCACTGGGTATGAGATGTTATGTCAGACACCCACAGGGTTAGAGGAGACGTGAGGAAGTGGAGACGCTCGGCCCACGGTTTTAGAGAGGAGTTTGTGAAGTGAAGATCAATCGACATTCACAGCTTCTACACAAACCAGTCTTCTTCAAAACAATCCATACATTGTACTTTGCTATTGGTACTCAGAACCGGAGAGTTCGACAGAAGACATCAGAGATGCCTTAAAGATGAATGAGAAAGCAGAATTGACCCAGAGGCAGACATGGAGACTGGAGCAGGAAATCAGAGAGAAGAGGGACACGGACCCATCCACCTCCGGCACCCACTGCGTCTCCCTTCTCTCGGTCAGCTACCCTTGGAGGTGTATTATCCCTGGTCACTGCCTTTTGCTCCCTGCTTCCTACATCTCCTTTCTGCCATGTGCTCTTCTGCCAGGATGCCCTGGGGTTGAATGACCACTGCTGAGCCTCCTGAAACCGTGAGCCATAATCAATCTTCCCTCCTTATGTCACCTTTCTCCAGTGCTTGTCACAATGATGAGGAATGTAACCAATCCATTAACTCTATTAAAGAATCTAGAAAAAATACACAGGACACGTTAACAGAATATCAGCCTGTGCTCTTAATATCAGAATCTAGATTTTTTTTTTAGCAAATCATTAATCAAGTAACTTCACCACGTGACAGGATGAACATATATATTTCATATATATTAAAACATGCTATGAAAGTGACCTATTACTTATTCTTTCTAGAACTATTCCCCTTTTTTTCTTCTCCCACCCTAAGGTGGTGATAGTCAAATAAGACATTATGGTGGCTGAAAGCTCTGCCTTCGATCTGTTCTGTAATATGAAAATAATAATAACAATATACTCAACATTTTATGTTTTCAAAATGAAAATATATTGCTATCATAAATTAACAATAGAAACAAAACTGGTCTGATTGCAATCTCTGGATGAGGCATCTTACAAAAATGAGGGAAGTGGGACCCTGTGGTGAGGTAAGGATGCCTCCCCTGTCCTGTGGTCTGGTTGCATGTGCTTTTAATCCCAGCACTCAGGAGGCAGAGGCAGGCAGATCTCCTGAATTCTAAGCCAGCCTGGTCTACATAGTGAGTCCCAGGACAGCCAGGGCTAAAAGTAAGAGCCTGAAAAAGGATGACGATGACGATGATGACGATAATTGCTGTCATTCACTTTGTCCATTATGAAGATACTAACAAGTTCTGGGATCCAACAGAACTGAGTTCAGCTCCCACTCCCCATAAATCCCTGTGCCACAGGAAGTCATAAACAGCCCAGCTTCGGTTTGCCTATTCTGAAGCAGTGTTCTAAGACTATCTTACAGCTGCCATGGGCTTGAACACAGGGATGAATGATGAAAGAAAAACCTTTCTAGAGGGCAGTGCAGAAGCGAGCTGATGACATCTTTCACCAAAGTGCCCCCAGCCCTGCAGAGCAAAGCAGAGTTGAAAACCAGGTCGAGTCTTTCTGTTTCCAGAGCTTCTGGAAGTGAATCGGTTGCGAAAGCCTTTCTTAGAAGCCAGAGCTTCGGTCCTGTTTCCTGCACCTCCCAAGAGGGCCTGAGAACACCAGGAAAGCCAAGGATAAGACAGCACAATACAGGCAACCCCAGGACTAAGAGAGGGGGATCAGACGTGAGGAGACAAAGACGCTATCACTCACATTTGGGCCAATCATTCCCAACTTTATCAGACTACCAGGCGTTAGTACTCTAACCCGCCCCTTGGAGACCCATCCAGCGCCATGACATAAAGTCCTCTTTAAAAAAGAGAAGTGCCCCTCCCCCGCTCGCTCTCTCCATTCCCACGAGGTGTGCACCCTCAACCCCTCTCTCCCCTCTCTTTCTTTCTGCCTCCATCTTTATCTTTCTCTTCATCTCTCTAGTATAATAAACTTATTTCCACGTGGATGCAGTGGCTGGGGTATAAGTGACTGTCCACACGTCGCAGCCCTCCTGCCTGGCATGTTTTCCCTCACGAGTGAGATACCCTGGCCTGGCCAGCTGGTGCCTCCCGAGTGCGGTATCATAACACCAAGCACAAGCATTCAGACCCTACATTAGTTTGGACATGGAGACACACAGGATTCTTTTTATTACGCCTTTATGCCCCCTGCACAGTCCTGTGGAGAAAGCAACAGGGCTCAGAGTTGTCCAGTGTGACACCAGCTACATCCTGGTAACCAGAGACCACTCTGGACTCTTATCAGGGCAAGTGAGTAGAAGACCCTGCATGCCGTCCAGCCTACCTCAGCGATCTGTGCCTTCTGAGGAAAATGTAAGTGATAGAACCCTAACTAGAAGAGGCAAAGAGGGAGTCAGGCAAGAGTGGAAAAAGCAGGCATAAAACAGCACAGACCACACACTCGGATTACTCCAGCCCTCTCTCTGCTTCCTGCCACCAAGATGAGAGGAACTCCTTGCTGAGCTGCCAGGAAGGGACTTTCTCAGGGTGGCAGACACACCAAGGCCCATCCTGAGGACTAGAGAGGAGACTAATGGGTGACCTAGAGACCACTGCCACAAGAGAGAAAGAAGACAGGAGAGAAAGGTC
This sequence comes from Peromyscus californicus insignis, assembly GCF_007827085.1. Classification (NCBI taxonomy): domain Eukaryota; kingdom Metazoa; phylum Chordata; class Mammalia; order Rodentia; family Cricetidae; genus Peromyscus; species Peromyscus californicus. Next base: position 31,486,479 of record NW_026294617.1, read on the forward strand.
TGCGGTGGACAAAGCTGTAAAGCATGTCCACAGAAGCATTCAAACAACGGAGAGGGCCCCAGTTATCCAGAAACAGCAACCAGGCCTTCTGAGGCCCTGCCGGGGTCACTGGGAAGGTAGAGGTGCCAAGAAAGGAGAGCTCGGTGCTCTCCAGGCTCTTGGTAAAGACACCACTGCCTCAGTCTCCAATACGGAAGGCAACCTCAACCATGATGGTCTTTTAAAGAGCCCACTATGGGGGACATGATCATGGATGAACGGTCCCGTGGAAGAAGGACACTTAAGAAGTAAGCAGAGGTTATGGATAAGTACGCTTTGTCTCCTTCCCCTGAGAAACTGAACACTTAACAATCCTCCTCCTCTCAACAAAGGTTCCTTGGATTCCTGAAAAACAGTCAAGTTTCACCTGCAGATGAGGAAGTAGCTGATGTTTCCCAATGACTCAATACTGCTGTGAATTCTGCATTAGTCCACGTGGCCGGCACACAGGCCCTCAAGACCAGAGACAGGAGGAAGCCATATACTGATTTTCCTAATTGCCATGAAAATGTCTCAGGCTAACCTGGAAAACATTCGGAATCACAAAGGTGTAAATCAGTGTAAAATAAGTTTTTACAAAACGCAAGACAAGATGTTTGGATTTGCTTCCAAGGCATTCAAGAAAATAACAACACAATACTCCCTTGAACAAAGAATTCCACAGTGTAAGTGGTAGCTAATTGTGAGGCGGGAAAAGAATGTTTAGTCACTTCCATTTTTGAAGTAAAGGTTAATTTGTGGAAAATGAGAAGTTAGGACGTGTGTAATGAACCCGACGGTATATAATGTAAGGAACTGGAGGCAAAGACCACTGAAGGATTAAAACAGGAGGCCGAGACCTCAGAGAAGCTGGAACACAGCTCATTCAGGCTCTTTCCCCCATTCAGCCACGACGGGCAGATGTGCCTCCAGGGATTAGCATGTGCACCCACAGAAATGCTACTCAAACTATGGTCACTGGACTCTTGTCCCTAAAACACTGACAGCATTTCACAGAGGCTGCGGAGCCCAGCCTGCATTACAAAATGAGACTACATGAATATATATGAATGAGAGAGAGCTGTTAAGTTAATAAATACCCACCGTGGAGTTACACAAGAAAGTTTTCCAGTTTCTGTTTTGGTTTGTTTGTTTGTTTGTTTGTTTTTAATCTTTGGTTTGTGTTCTCCCTACACAGAAGTTGACTTGGTTAGCAGAGGCTACCAGCGATGACTATTTTAGCATGAAACCCTGATCTTACCAAAACCAACACATAGCTTTATGTCTTTTAGCTCTCTACATAAGGCAAACCCCACGTCACTGTTTTGTTTGTTTATAAAGGGAAATTCGGCACTGAGCACTCTTCTATGGGGAAAAGGGAATTAATCATTTTAATTATTAAGCATAGTTAAATATTTGTACATCCTTAAACCCCAAATCTATGAGCAGTTAGATGAGTATTTTTACCCTTGTGGCTTACTATAAAGGGCTATATTTCAATACATGGATACAATGTGGTTACATAATATATTCCTTTCATTCATATATTGTAACATAATCCTTTATAGTAATACATTGTAACACTTTTGTTTGACTATCTGTGACTTTATCAATGCCACTTTGTATCTTCTAAACATATTTTAGACTTCATTTGCCTAGACCCCTCCACACGCATACACTGAGAACTGCTTCTGAAGAAGTATGGGTATAAAACAGAAGGAAAAAAGTATCTTTCCTGTGAGATTAAACACATCAAGAAAACAAAACTATATATACACAGGGACTTGAACACACGTAAACACATGTGCATGACCCTCACCTGAACACCATCAATCAAATCCCCCACAACGGCCTGTCTTCTCACTAAATAGAAAAATATGAGGGTTGAAGAGATGGTTTCTTGGGGTAATGACCTTGCTTTGCAAGTGTGAGGACCCAAGTTTGAATCCCCATCACCCACATAAAGAGTTCCGTAACCTAAGATTGGGAGGCAGACACAAGCAGAACCCCAGAGTGAGGTAGCTAACTGAAACAGTGGTCTCCAGGTTCAGTGAGAGACCCTGTCTCAAAAGATAAAGTGGATAAAATGTAGACATGATTGAGGAAGACTTCCTGATGTCATCTCTGGCCTTCACAGACACCTTCAAGATTTAATACACTCCCACACACATGTGCATAGCGCACACACACGCGCACACACACACAGAAAATAGACCCAAACATCCTCAGATAACAGACTCATTATTTACCAATATTACATGTTTACTGAAATAAAGCTTGTAAACTACTCCCTGGCAAGTTGATTTCCAGTTCAATTGGTAAGTGTAAATGTTCCCAGATGTGTGGCAGTGATGTGTGGAAGAAGGCTAAGTCTCCGGCATCAGGCAAGCTCCACAAGAAAGGACAGGTCAGTGGTGGCTGGATTTGAGAGTCCCAGCAGTCAACAGTGAAGTCTGACTGGTATGATTTTATCATGTTACCTTAATAGTCAGCGGCTGCTACAAATGCTGAGGTCACATAAAAAGAGAGACAGATGCAGCCCCATGCTCCACCACCCCGGAGGCCACGATGGCTCTCACCATCCTCCTGGGTCCTCATAGGCGAGGCCTCTTCCCATTCAAGGCTCTGGTGGAGGGCACTACAGTTGTTGTTGTTTTTTTTTTTTTTTTTTTTTTTTTTAATGTTGCTTTCTTTTACATTAGGTTTATTTTGTCCATGTTAAACCCTGTCAAGTTTACTGCTCAGAAACTCATCTTAGAAAAGGACCCTCGCTTTGAAGACCCCTTTTAAGAAATGTCAAGGGGCAGTAAACATGACATAGTATCCATAGCACCACCGATGATAACAAAGGCAGAGCCAGAGCTAATCAGTCATTCCCATAAAACCAGCCCAGTGAGATCTGGGGAGGGAATGTAGGCAAGGGAGGCCGAGGCAGCTGGATGAGAGGATTCCTGCTGCGATCTCCCTCCGGAGCCTCGGTCCCAGTCAAAAGGGCTCCAGGAAGGAATGTTTTATAGCTCCTCTGCTGTTCAGGACCCGCTCGGCAAGTTTACTCTGCCTGGGGCCCCCGTGTGGGATGAGTGTCTTCAAGCTTGCAAAGTGAAATTCGACCTTCTAAAGTCGAGACTCAGTCTTACTTTACATCAAAGCACACAGAGACCCAGCGTAGCTTCCTGGTGGACTGTGGGGTCCACAGAGTGAGGTGACCTAGGTGACAAGCCTTCACAGTCTAGGATTTTCCAGGCCCCTGGACCTCAGGAGGTAAAGGTTGAAGTGAAACAAGCACAAAGTCCCAAGGACCCCCAAAGCCCCCAAGCCCCCCCCAACAGATGTCCTGTAGAACAGGGTGAAACCATCCAAAATTTAAGAAAAGGAGATGAAAAAGAAAAGAAACTGCCATAAATATACCCTAAAGTTGTCGCTTAGAATGACTCCCTCTAACCGGTGATAACTGGAAACAGCGAGGCCACCCTACTCTGGGTAGATTAGTTCACTCTTGTTCTAAGGAACCACTTTTCCTGTTAATACACTACTTAACTGTTCGCTCTGTGTCTTCTCTCTCTGATCAATTTTATTTCATAACCACAACAAATCCAAGAGTGAGAGGGATAGAAAGTATCCCTCCTAGGCTGAGGATCTAGCTCAACTGCTAACTGCTTTCCCAACGTGCATGAAGCCTGGGTTTGATCACCCGCACTGACAGGGCAGGGTGGCCACACCTATAATCCCAGCACTCTGGGGGTGGAGGCAGACAGACCAGGTCAAGGTCAACTTTAGCTATACAGTGAGTTTGAAGCTAGCCTGGGATATATAAAATTCTTTCTGATAAAGAAATAAGAAGGAAGGGAATGAGGGAGGGAGGGAGGGGAGGAGGGAGGGAGGGAGGGAGGGAGGGAGGGAGGGAGGGAGGGAGGGGAGAGAGAAGAGGGGGAGGAAAGAGGGAAGGAGAGAAGGAAGGAAGGGGGAGAGAGGAAGGGAGGGAAAGAGGGAAGAAGGGATGATTACTCCCATTTTTTGGAGAAACTATGGCTCAGACTTGCTAGATGATCTGCAGAAACAAACAGGGAACTGGAAATACAAGTGAGGCCTTGTCTCTTCCCTCCCATCCCAGCTCATCTACAATTCTTCTCAGATGGGGGAAAGAAAATTCCCTCAGCTTATGCCTGTCCCTGTGGCATGGTAGATGCCCAGCAAATGGCTTCTGGATCAATGAACAAGCACTCCCCGACACCGTCTTCAGTGGCCCTGGACCTTTACTCCCCAGGGCCACATGGAGGAAGGCCTGAGAGCCTTGTGTGGAATCTCAAGAAGTCAGAAAAACAGGACGGACGGTGTGGGGATGGCTAGCCCCCAGGGTGTGTGTGAAAGTCATCTGCCTCACCCTACCCAGCTCCCCAACTTGGGCTGTTTCTAACCCGAAGGCCAGTCAGAACCCTGCCCTACCACCCACCCTGATGCTCTTCCCGTCCATGTCTCTCAGTTTCACCTTAAGATTCCATCTTGTCTTCCCTGCTTTTATCTAAGCCAAATGACACTTTGCCAAAGACAGGGTCTGGGGATTTTGTTGGTTTTTGAATCAACTTGTTCTCTGCTTCTCCCAGGCTGTTAACAGGCATTTGGCCCAAGCCACACCTCCTCCAGGCCCGGGCTCTCTCCCACACACCAACTCCTGCTGCCTTCAAAGAGGAGCCGTGGCACAGGAAACACCCAGATTAAAAGACAAAACCTGCTCAAGTGGAACTCCCTCTCGGTGGGAACCAGGTGCAACTCACTGCTAACCCCTCCCTAAGAAGGACCAAATCTCCCTGGTTCTGGTCATTTCGGAGAGTCTGTGGTAGGTTGGTTGGACTTGTCTCTTGTTTTTGTTTGGTTTTATGGCCTTCAGAACTGCACCCAGGGCCTCACAAAGGCTGGGCAAGTGCTCTACCACCAAGTTATAGCCCTATTTCTTCTTTTTAAAAAAGGTTTTTGTTTTGTTGAAGACAGGGTCTCTCTACATAGTCCTGGCTGCCCTGGAACTCACTCTGTAGACCAGGCTGGCCTTGAACTCACAGAGATCCACCTGCCTCTGTCCCTGAGTGCTGGGACTAAAGAGATGTGTCACAGAGCCAGGCTTTCTTTCTTTCTTTCTTTCTTTCTTTCTTTCTTTCTTTCTTTCTTTCTTTCTTTCTTTCTTTCTTTCTTTCCTTTCTTTCCTTTCTTTCCTTTCTTTCTTTCTTCTTTTTAGAGACAGAGTCTCGTTAAGTTGTCTGGGCTGGCCTCGGACTGAGTTTTTAAGCTGAGGCAGGCCTCGAACTGACTACCCTTCCACTTCAGCCTTCTGAATAGCAATTGTTTCAGGCCTGTCCCACCTGGTCCAGCTTCTTTCTCCACATTTGAACGTGTACAATGGATCCCAATCTACTGAAGTATGCCTCGACAGGATCCTGCAAGCCCCAACTTGAGGAAACTTATCAAATCCTACAGAACACTTTAAACAAGGAAAAGGTAAGAGAAGCCAGGCACACGCCTTTAATCCCAGGACTCGGGAGGCAGAGCCAGGCGGATCTCTGTGAGTTCGAGGCCAGCCTGGTCTACAGAGTGAGCTCCAGGAAAGGTGCAAAGCTACTCAGAGAAACCCTGTCTCAAAAACAAAACAAAACAAACAAAAAAGGTAAGAGACCCCTTCAGCTCTTCCCCCCTTAGTGAGATGCACCACTTCAGAGCCAATGCCTTGCAGTCACGTGACAGTCCTTTGTCTGTCAAAAACGTCCCACGGCTTTCCACCGTGTGCTGCCACGTGAGCAGCACAGGAAGCGTGCGGACACGAGCCACGAGTGTGCGCAGCGCAGGGCTTTCGTTGCTCCGAAGACGCTCGTGAGGGTGTTGTTCATTTCATCCCACATCCCCACGGCAGCAGCGGCGGCGGCGGCGGCAGCAGCCATTTTCAAGTTCATTTCTCCCTCAAAATGTCCAACTTCCCATACCTGAGTTTTGGTCTCAAACTCACCACACTTTTCACTTCAAGGTACAACAAAGCCTGACCTAAAGCCAGCCTTTACTTCCGGACCTCCTAAATGAGAAGGACTCACAAAAAAAAAAAAAAAAAAAAAAAAAGGCAGCGGAAGACATGTTAGTGACTATTTTTAGATCACATAAGCAAAACTTATTTTTCCAGGGAAAGAGAATCCTTTAACCTAGTTTGAAGATGAAAAAAAAAAAAAAAAAAAAAAAAGAGTTGGGTGTATTGTGTTCAAAGTTTTGTTTGTTCTGTGGTAACGGTGGGGAAGGATGCAGAGTTCCAATATTTAAAACGTGATCCCATTTTCCCCCATAATTAACTACCTTAGGAGAGCAGTAACCTTAAAGAAATGCAAACGGGAATAGCTATGAAGTTTAACAAAGGGTCTCAGCTCATGTTGCTGTTGCTGCCTGGAGATAGCTGGAAAATGTTTCCTTTAACGCCCCTCTGAAGGGTGTTGGGTTGTGCTGTGCTGTTGTGTATCTGCTCCAGGACCGCAGAGAAGCTGTAAGCTGGCAGCAGGAATCAGCCAATAGTATGCCAGCACGGCCTAGGGAAACAGGAAGGCCTGTGGCTGTCACCTAACCTGTTTTCTGTTGTCTCTGCTTACTTCTTCTTCCCAAGCTCTTAGCAAACAGGTAATGGGGAGTTACATGCTTGCTGTGCGGTCACTGGGCTGGCCCAAGTGCAGCAGCCAGGAACTTCAAAGGACACACTGGCTTGGATGTCTTTCACAGGGGACAGAGCCCAGGCCCCAGGGCACATTATAAAACTGGAGGAGGCAGTGACCTCATTCCCTGGCCCCTGGTCACGTGACACACACACACACACACACACACACCAAAAGAACTGTCTTCTCTGGCTCACTGGACTTATGACCCAGGAGATAGGTCCCTCCCTGATCCCTCCCATTTCTGACTACCTCCATTGTGTGTCCTTATGCCAGCTTCCAGGAAAGGTCATGGTCCCCAGGTTCCTCCACCAAAGCAGGAAAACACAGAACTAGGGACCAAGAACCCTGAACATCCTGTTCATTTCTTCCCTTGTATCTAGCATGAAAGCATGCACGAAATACATCTTCATTTTAAATTACAGGATGGTTTCACAATAAACAAGATGGCATCCATGTTACCTAGAAACGCCCGAAGGGGTATGGCTGTAGCCTAAACACTGGAATTCCAGTTGAACTGAGAAGTGACGTTTAAAAAACAACTCATCTGAACCTGTGGCTATGTGTCCAATGGATTAGGTTGCTTCTTGACTGAAAACTCCACTGAACTCCCGAGCTACAGTGACTTCACCGAAGGGAGCCTGGGCCCACGTCCACGGTCAACTTCCCGTCCTCCTGTGACACTTTCTTCTCTTCAGCACAAAGCTTCTCTCATCTCTGAATCTGCTCTTGAAGGTCCCCCACGAGTGTTTGTTTTCCCCCGTCTCTCTCTGTTCTGCACACCCAGAACGCATTAGTAGCTCCAGTTACGCATCCATTGCTGCTCTGGTCTGGGAGCAGCCGAACTCCCCCGGTAGATTCCTGCTCTCCACCTTCCCAGCAGCCTCGTGAGCGTGCTGTGTAAAGGCACCTTTGGTGACTCCCTGAGCTCCACTTTGATGGACTGGCATGCTCGGACTCTTAACTCGCAGCAGTTCATCTCCAGGATCTGTCCGCTTCATCTCCTTTTGTCTCAGCACAGAGTTCAAGAATGCACTGGTCTGAGGGTCAAAATCCTTCTGTGCCTTTACATGCTCCAGGCCACTGATCTTACCCTCCACTGAGAACAGAGGACCAGGAAATTCCAGCCACTTTTTATGGGAGAAAAAAAAATTTAAAGCAACTACTTGTGACTACTTTGTGACAAACACAAGGTGTGTGGATGAACAGGACCTACAGCACCGGAGGTCTCAGGCTCTGGCAGCCATGATGAAGCCTCTCCACTACGCTCTCTGTGTGGAGACGATTCTGTCAATAGGAGACTGACTAAACAGGAGGACAAGGGAACTAACATGTAGGAAAGGATTTCCCAAGAAATTTTCTTCATTTTGACTCTTGTCCCTATTGACTCACTGAGGAAAAGAAATGCAAACAGGAAGCAGATCCTTCTGCTAATCTGTGCCCTGTATTAACAACACCCCTGTTAGGGCTGGCCAAATGGCCCAGTGGTTAAGATCCCTCGCTGTTCACCCAGAGGACTCCAGTTAAGTTCCAACACCCATGCTGTGCAGCTCGATACCACCTGAAATTTCATCTCCAGGGGATTTGATGTCTGCTCCTGGTGTCCATGCATGGGACACGGACACACACACACACACACACACACACACACACACACTTTTTAAAAGTTGCATGTTTCTAGGAAGCCATGGTTACACATGAGGAATCAGTCCTGGTGTTCTGTTATACAACAGGGTGACTACAAATGATAACTTCAGGATATTCCAAGATAGCTAGATGGCTGTTTTCTTCTTCTTCTTCTATTTTTTCTTTATGCCCTTGAAGTGAAAGTAAGTTTCAACAGTAAAATGAAGAGAAAATGGAACTACACACAGAAAAATCCAAGAAAAGTCTAATCCAACAGTAAAAAATTCTCCCCATATTGCTGCAAAAGACTTTCAGCGAAGATGCTTTGTTACGACAACAAAAGTATGCATTGCATAGAAAAGATTCCAATGTCCCAAAGTGACAGAAATGGGCCATTAAGTCTTTCAAAGTACACCATGAAAATGACTAGTGTTTCAAAACATTTCTCTTAGAAAACATGGGCATGTGTGTTCACACTGGCGGTGCGATGTCGTAGGCACTGGTGTGCTTTGCTATTCTGTAGGGCACAGCAACCACCATTTCGAACTACCACAACTTAGTCTTTCCTTGCCATGGACGTTCAATGACTACGCCTGATCTGCTGGCCAATCAGGCTTGCTTAAATCCAAATATGAAAGTAGAAAGTTCAGAATGACTGAAAGGTGGTGGGGAAGGGAGCTACCTATTTCACAGGGAGCTAAAATCCTCTCAAAGTGCATGGTCGTGAATCCAACACAGAAATGAACACTAAAGTCTACATCGTCACCAAGGTAGGTTGCAGTTCAGAAGCAGGCAAAATGGGGGTCCAGAGGTGACTTTCAGAACCGGGGTTAACTGCCTGCCTGACCTGAGTCTAATCTACAGAGCCCACATGAAGACCGTGGCATGGCAATGTGCCAGTGTTGATGAGGCAGAGACAGGGGGTCCCTAGGGCTTGCTAGCCAACCTAAACTACCAGGTGAGATCTAAGCCAGTGAAAGACCCTGTCCCTTGTTCTCTATTGTAAACAGGGGGTCCACACTTCTTCTCATGCTTCCATTCCATATCACTGTACATACTCATCCCAGCCACAGTTGCCCACAGTTAGCCAAAGAAAAGGCCTTACTAAGTGACTGGTTGTTTGGGACCTATTTCTAATAAATATTCTCACTCGGACACTAGATACTTAATTCCTTACAATCATTTGGAGTTTCAACCTAGCAATGGAGGTGAAGGGCTTTAATCCCAGCATTTGGGAGGCAGAGGCAGGCAGATCTCCAAGTCCAAGGCAAGCCTGGTCTACAAAGTGAGTTCCAGGACAGCCAGGACCACACAGAGAAACTCTGTCTCAAAAAATAAAGCAAACACTTGGAGTTTCCCGTGGCACTTAGGCTAGGCAAAGCTTTAGCCCTCTTTAAATTATTACCAGATTCAGCTGGACATGGTGGCGCACACCTTTACTCCCAACACTGAGGAGACAGAGACCAGTGGAACTACAGGAGTTTGAGGCCAGCCTGGTCTACAAAGCAAGTTCCAGGACAGCCAGGACGACACAGAGAAACCCTGTCATTAAATAAAATTAATTAATTAATCAATTAATTGTTGCCAGATTCTTCTCTGGGTATGTTGGAATAGACTTACAGAACAATCAGCACAGTGTAAGTGAAGGTGTTTGCCCATGTCTTAATCACGCTGGGTTTACACTTTTTTTTCTTGTAATTATTGAGGCAGCCAACTATATTCTAAAGTGATACACACACACACACACACACACACACACACACACACATAAATAAAACACAGTCACCATGTCATTCTATGTCACCTGCTTCCTTCACTACTCAGTTGATTCTTTTTAAAGCATAGAATCATGCCATCTAGGGAAAAAGGACCCAAGAATATTTGTTTAATCATAACTAACATTGTAATCAGGACAAAAAAAAAAACCCACTATTATTCCCTACTGAAGGAAAATGCAATTATAATTAGCCTTCTGGAAATGAGTAATAATCAAGCACAAATACTTGTTAATAGGCTCACATAAGCACACGAAAACAAAATTGACCCGGTCAAAGAAAGAACACCTTTCTCTCCTTCCTAGGCCTCAAACCCACCATCTGCCTACCGCCTCCCAACTTGTCCAGGAGGAAATCCACCTTCCTGAGCATGGTGAATCTACGCAAGTACCTCAGGGACACTCCCCCGGTCTTCTCTAACCCCCTTTGCTTGTCTCCAGTGGGTATTTCTCTGACCAAAGCATCTCTTCCTTTCCATTATTGCTGTCCAAGGACCTGCCTCACATCTGCCTCAGCAGCCAGTTTCTCTCTGCATCCCAGGCTCCTAGATCTGCCTCCTGGAGCACAGCCCTGACCTTGTCCCTCCCATGTACAAACCGAGCATCTGCCGGTCCTCGCCAACAGAGCCCCTTTCCAGCGGCATGTTATCCAGACTTCTTTAGGTGTTCGCTTATGGCTTCCGGGGCTTTGCGCCTTCATAGTGCTTAAAAGGAGTCTACGTCTCCTCCTGAGAACTTTAAATAGGGAGTTTAAGTCAGAGGTTTTGCTGTGCCCGTTTCAAGGCATCTAGTCAGGAAATGTAAATTTATTAAAGCCATGTCTTCATTCTATCTTTCAGAGCTCAGTTCCTTCATGGAAGAACCTGCCTGAATCATTAATCAGCAAACGAAGGAACCAACAGCTCCATGACAGTCAGACCCGCTGGCTTGTCTTCTAGAGCAAACCACCTAGGAACCTCGGTAATGAACTCAAGGAGAAATAGCAATGCTGGGAGCACTCTCATCAATGATGAAGAGGGCAGAACAAACGTTGGCCCTTCAATTTGGGCTGTTACGAACTCCTACCCACGGCGTTCCAGCAAAGACACAGATGTGCTCCAAGAAGGAGTATGTTGGTGAATGAGACTAATCTACATGCTTTCTAAAAGAAACCAGTTCTTCTCAAACTGTTATCATAAGTAAGCCTCAGTTTGCCTAATAACAATTAGAAAATGAGTGGAAGACAGCCTGACAGGCAGCCGCACGTCCTTAATCCCAGCGTGATCTGGCAGGTGCGGCCTGGACTGAGCAGAGGGGATTCCCGGCTCAGCTCCTGTTCTTTAATTAGCTTCGCAACCCTGGGCAAGTCACCCCACCTTCAGCTGTCTCCCCCACTTCTTCACCCGGCTAGTAAGAATCTTTGATTTTTCTTTTTCAAAGATTTTATCCAGTTCTAAGGTTTGACGTATGAGTATTAGAAATAAGTGTTTTTCTAACACATAGGACAGACTGGAGGAAACTCAAATGCTTTGTGCTACGTGAATGAGCCAGATAGGTGGTGTGTGATTATAGTCACAAGGCAAACGATGGGGATGGGTGGAGGGCAGGTGAGGGGCTGCTAGGGATTTGAGGTATGGGGGTTGTATGTCTGCAGCAGGGTAGCATAAAAATGTCCTTCAGGCCGGGCGGTGGTGGCGCATGCCTTTAATCCCAGCACTTGGGAGGCAGAGGCAGGCGGATCTCTGTGAGTTCGAGGCCAGCCTGGTCTACAAAGCGAGTTCCAGGAAAGGCGCAAAGCTACACAGAGAAACCCTGTCTCGAAGAAACAAAAACAAAAACAAAAAAACAAAAGTCTTTCAGGGATGTAACGACGGAGCAGCTCTATACTGCCATACCAGGAGGTGCTTACCTTTGTCAAAGTTCCCAGAGCAGCACACCAAAAAAGAGTAACAGTATTTCTTATGAATTAAATTATCTAAGTCACTGAAAAATGTGCTTTTTCCCATTTTGTATCATTTTTAAAACTCTCAACATGAGTGCAGTGCCCCAAGAGAATTACACTGGTCTCCTATATTCGCTATAACTATTTTGTTACGAGATGACCCAATCAATGTGTCCAATTAGTTGGCTGCTGTTTTTGTGGTGATTGTCTTTAATCTTTCTGCGTAGCCCTCTTCTCAGGATGTTACGTCTAATGATGAAAAGCGAAAAGAAACCAGATGGGGGAAACTGCTCGGGCTGCCTAGACCTGTGTGGCCTTGGTGCAATATTCAAATGTTGTGACTGCTCTCATGCTTCATCCTAAAAAGATAAGGTACTGGACACCGCCAACAGCCATGGCAAGGCAGTCAACAGCAGCAACTCATGTGTCTGTAGAGTCCTACTAAGTGCTAGGAAAAGCAGCTCATGCAGTTCTCAGAATAAGCCTCCAGGGGGTAACATTATTATCTCATTTGGCAGTTGAGACAATCAAATGACTAGCGGGTGGCAGAGTCCGAATTAAAACCTAGACAGCCCAGCCCTTTACCACAAAGCTAAGACACTATAGTGAAAAAGAGTTGTATGTGTTGTATATGTCTACAGGATAACCTCTGGTATTGTTCCTCCGACACCATCTACCATTTTTTGAAGACTGGGTCTCTCATTTTTCGAGAACTCGCACAGTAGGGATCTGCTTTCCCAGCTCAGGGAAGACCACGCTCACCACCGTACCTGGCTTTCACAAGGGTTCACAGGAATCAAACTCAGATCCTTGGGCTTGCACAGCAAGAACTGTACTGACTGAGCCGTCTCCACAGCCCTAGAAAAGCTTTACCTAAATAATTTATTCTTCTTCTTGGGAAGACTATGGAGACTGCTACACAAACCATGAATTCTCACCTAGCCTTCCTTCAGGGGACAGACTGAAGGCCTTCTCTAACAGTGACAAGCCAGCTTCTCTACCATGACCTGGTGACATCCTGGAGAGGTCTACAGTGGGGACCCTCCAAGAGCCCTTCCAAGAAGATTCTCCCGGCCAGGCACAGCCTCATACCCAGCCACCCTCCCTACTCAAGACTGCTGAAGAGAGTTTTCGAAATGCCCTTCAACATTGGGCAGACGAAGACTTGAACTCCATTAGACACCAGTTTCTTCTCTAGTTACTCTGGTGTTTCATGCAAGTTTGGGCCTCTGACTACAAGCATGTCCCGAAGCAGATCAGTTTCTATTCTGGAAATGGCTAACTCTCTCCTCAGGTAAGACAAGCCAATACATTCCTTTAACCCAGAGGAAATGCTTGGTAAAAGGGCAAGAGGCCACACTGTGCAGTGCAGGCCGGAAGGAAACATAAACAAAAAACAGTGAGGCCATCAGGCAGCCCTTGGAAAGTGCTGGGCCCTCCCTTGCGAGTTCCCGAGTCCCACTGCGGTAGAAGGCAGATGACCAGAGAGACCCGGCTCTCGGCTGTCATGCCTTGTTTAGTCTGCTTATCTCAAGTCTAAACTAATCATCTTGATGGTTGTTTGTGGCCAGAGTAGGGTTTAGTGGTCTTTCAGAGGGGCAGAGAGGCCTAACCAAGTTTCTACTAGACTGGATTAGTCTCCCTCCAAGGATCCCATATTCCTCTTCAGTCAGGGTTTCTACTGAGTAGGCAAAAGAGAACTCACAGTTTTATTGATTTCTTCAACTTAGACTGGAAGGGTTACAAACAGCAGGGAGGTGTCATCTCTGCTCTTTATTGCTGTACCTGACTGAGAGATCAGTTTGGGAATAGAAACTTAATAGAAAAAAAAAAAAAAAAAAAAAAAAACAATCAGAGAGTTAATTGCCTGCCTGGTGGGAAAGATGGCAGGTCTGGCTGAGTTAAGGTCCTTCCTGGACACCAAACCCTTGTGACTGACAGTTACCACATCACCTCCTACTGCAAAGGAACTTTTTACAAAATCTCCAAATTAAACCATCGATCTGTCTCCCAGAATCAAGGACACAAATCTCCCAAATTCTCACCTGGCAGAAGGGGGATGGGGCTGGGAAAGAAAGAGTAGGCAAACTCGACTTTCTCCCTCTCATCCCTAAAGTAGCGTCAAAAGAGCTGAGGAGCCAGGCAAGGCCTGTTAACCCAGAAGCCCGCCTCCAATTAATGTGTTATTGCTCCTTTAAAACCTAGTACGAAGGAACGCCAGCGCGGCCTGGCTGCTCCTGACCCGGAGGCTGCAGCACAGTAATTGTCTCTTAGCCACTTAACTCCCCTCAGCCCCGCTCACTCACTCCTTGTGGTCTATCTCTCAGCCAATTACTGCTGTCATTTGTGTTTCAATGTGTGGAATCAGAGGCCAGGCTGGGGGACACAGAACAAGAGAAACCCCCTTGGGGGACAGGAACCTACCAAGACCCATAGGCTGACTGGGTAAGACACAACCCATACACCAGTATGGGAGGCAGCAAAGGGGCCTCCTGGAAGGAGAGGCCTACTGCACTACGCTGTGTTCCGTTTCTCTTCACTGGGGCAACCCAAGAGAAGAAAGTCTCCCCTGTCAGTTGCAAATAATGATGACGACGTTGAAAAGGCAACAGAAATCTGCTGTAACGTGATTGCAGACAGGAGGCAAGAAGCACCGAGGATTGTCACAGTGAACGCTAACTCAAGACAAGCAAGGGTCACAGATGTCAAGGCAGGGGAGTCTCAGTTTGGGCCACACTGCTCTTTCAAGCAGTTGGGGAGTTGGGGGATTGGGTGAGGGATGGATAAAGGCAGACCTTTATCCCTTTCTGGCTCCACCCTAAAGTCCCAGGGAACTTGGGAGCCCCCTCAGCTAGCCCTAAGTGAACACATCTAGAACCTGTTTTTGTGATCTCTTATATTTTAGGTGTCGAGTCATGTACTTAGTGTCGACATTTTAAAAGAAAAAGACAGCGAGGCGTGGCCCAGTACATGGGTGATCCCCTCCCCGGGCTGAGCAAGGCTGTTGGGTCGGGAGTTAAGGCCAGCCTGGGATTCATACGGGGACTGTCTCAACGAGTACCTACCCTCTCCTTCCGAAAGAGATTCCTTAAAGGCGTAACCAGACGTGAATTGTCCTAAGAGAATCAGCAAAGGGAAAGGGAGGTGCAGACGACACCCAAGGACTAAAAGAACTTGTGAATCCATGTCTAGAGTCAGGTTTGGCAAAGATGGACCTCCTGGTGGCCGAGTGGGGCAGATCCTGGTTTTTTAGGGTGGTTCCCTCTGCCTCCAGGATAAAAGCAAAATTCCCTGCACTGTATTATATAGCATTTATTCCAAAAGGTTTAAATCGCTCCGGTCTGCCCAGGCAGCTTCCTAGCTGAAATGAATTCACTTAGCCCAAATCTTCATTTGGAACGCGTTTGATCAACCTGAGGGAGACACACACAGCCTGACCACCGGAGGTAGAGAAGTAAAAGGAAGCTGAGGCGCAGGCAGGATCTTTGGGAACACAGCTCCCTCCTGACACAGCAGGAGTATTGTGGAGCCAACAGGGAGACAGAGGACCAGCCCAGCGGGGTGGGGAGCCAACTCCGTAGCAAGGAAGCCATGAGCGGCAAGCTCCCTCAGACGTTCCATCCTCCACAACTCCAGCAACCACGGGAGGAGAGCCTAAGCCGGAAGAGACCTGTTCTAGCAGGATCCATCTCCGCCTGTCTCTGGGTTGAAAATAAAACTCGAACTTCTCTGCCAATGAGCTCTGCCAGGCCCGATGACGTCCCGGTACGTCAGTTCTATTTGCAGGCAAGGTCCCTGTGCACCAGGTAAGGAGGAGTCTGGAAAGAGGACTCAGGGAAGGTGGGCCTGGCTTCCCATCGTGCACAGCCCAGGTTTGAAAAAGAGCTGCTGGGGTGTCCGTAATTGCATACGTCAGCGAGGGCTGTGCAATGGAGAGTGGGCCCAGAGAGAGCTAATTGCTATCCTCGGGCTATGTGCTCCTCAGTGAATACCAGAGCGGGAAATCTGATCTTTGCAAAGCAAAGGAAAATCACCAGTGAATTAAGGCAAGGCAGCAGCCTGCCCACACCGGCCACCACTTCCCATTTGTCCCCGCTCATCTGCTGCCGGCCTTATTATTAAGAAAATCTATAAATCTGGAGCTGCTAGATTCCTTGCTCATTTCTGTCATCACATCGGTGACAATTGAGCTTGGAGACTGGCTCCTCAGAAAAATGGTGACCCCAGGGTGAACATCCTAAGGACCCCATGAGTCTAACTTTCTCCTCCTTTCCGCTCTGAGTTTGCAAGGTATTATTATTATTATTATCATTATTATTATTATTAATCCAGCTGAACAACCATTTGAAACTCTGCTGGTCTTGCTATCTCCCACTTCCTCTGTCTGTTTCTCAGCTCATTAATAGCTGGCTCTCTCGGTCTTGAAGTGTGCAATAAGCTGCGCTTTTTTTCTTTTGTCTCAAGGCCAAAAGACTCTTTCTGGAGAGGCAAGTTCCTCTCCTGCGGCCCTCCCCGCCGTGAGTGACAGCCCAGTGGAGCTTTGGCAGCCTGCCACCGACGGCCAAGAACACTGAGCTGTCCAATCAGCAGCGCGGATCCCGGGCCACGGAGACAAGGGCGCAGCCTTGCTTCAGCGTGGCCGCTGCCACCCAAGGTCCTCAGAGTGGCCTCCGCCTGTGGTCCTGCCTCTTTCTCAAAGGACTTCACGGAGTACCTGCCCTTGGGCTCCTCCTTCTCAACCCCCACCCCACCCCCACCCCGCCCTGTCGCATTCAATTTGACACACGGGGAAGAGCCTTCGTCCCTCCCACTTTACCACTCCAGCATTTTCTACTCCCCCAGTTCTGACAGAGGGAAAAAAAAAAATCAATGGCTCTGTCTTTTGTAGGTTATCCAGGGTGTTAGAGGGTGCCTGTCTCGGACCCCATTGCCTCCCTGGGCTCTCACAGATACCTGCATAGCAAAAGCTGGAAGCAATGGCTTCTTTCTAAAGAGACCCTCTGACTGATGGCACACTCAGCCCCCGGCTAGGCTCTTGCCCCCTCCTCATCTGCCACCTTCATCCGCAAGCTTTTTGCACTTGATTTCACTCACGTTTCTCAAATCCAGCTCCCAGAACCCAGAGATGAGATCCCAGCCCCTCAGCAGGAGCACAAGCCCTCCTCCTACACCAGGGAAGAGCTAACAACACTCAAGATGCACTCTGTCGTTGTTCCAAGCCCCTCAGTGCGGCATCTGAAAGCTGTTCCCTCCCAGCGCCACCATGCTCGGCCCTGCATCAATTCCTGGTCTCACTGGGGATCTCCCAGCCCCTGCTCAGTCTCCATCATCCCCACAGTTCAGGCCCTCCTACCATTTCACCCAGCTAAACCCACGACTTTGCTCAGGGGCTCCCCAACTGGACTAGGCTACATGCTGCTCTTCCCTGGCTCCTGAAACACATCTCAGTCACTGCAGCGAGTTCGTAGCAATTGGGTCCAATATCTCTGTCTAGTCTCAGAACCCAGTGACACACCACCGACACCTGTTACAAACAGTAGACTCTCAGCATTTGGGATATTGGATTTGGACTTTCAGATTACTGGTTAATGCCATCTGTTTCTTACCACAGGGCAATCAATCAATACCTGAGTCTGAATTAGATCCATTTGGGAGTTATCTATTTAAAGGCAGCAGACTTCCAGACACCAAAGCCCGAGCCTCGGTAACATATTTTGTCTAGCAACTTCTTAGCTTTGGGGTACTTAACATGATGAAGACAATGACGGTGACAGTGACGTCATCCGTGACAGGAAGTGGGAGATGATTAGACATCCTTTTATTCTCTGAGGCTGTGGACTGCTTAAAACAGCGCAGGATGAGTCACAGCAAGACAGCTCACTTATCTTGAAATCTTAACTAACCAGAATCCAGCCTGGATCTACAGTCAGCCACACTTCTGAGAAGACAAAATATGTACCAGAAAGTGCTTCAGTTAAGAACTCATGGAGGCCGGGCAGTGGTGGCGCACACCTTTAATCCCAGCACTCGGGAGGCAGAGGCAGGTGGATCTCTGTGAGTTCGAGGCCAGCCTGGACTACCAAGTGAGTTCCAGGAAAGGCGCAAAGCTACACAGAGAAACCCTGTCTCGAAAAACCAAAAAAAAAAAAAAAAAAAAAACTCATGGAGGAGCTGTAGAGTCTGCCTTCACAGGGCTTTTCTTGTTTTTAGTCTACCTTGAGGGGCTGAGGAGCTGGCTCAGTGGATAAAGAACTCTTGGCTCAAGCCAGAGGACTAGGGATTGGATGCCCAGCACCTGGCTAAGTGCTGGGCAGGCATCCTAGCCCACCTGCAATCCCAGCATGCAGGAGGCGATGACAGGATCCCTGCAACAAGCTGGCTAGTTAGGCTAGTCAATTGATGAGGTCTGCCTTCAACTGAAAGACCCTGCCGCAAGATAGAAAGTAGTCAACTTTAACCTATGGGTGCACATACACAGTTGCACACAGACCTGCACACACACACACACACACACACACACACACACACACGTGCCTACACACCTGTACATACACATGTGTCTACACATCTGCACACACACACCTGCACATACACATATGTCTACACATCTGCACACACAGACACACATATACCTACATACATATAAACATGCAAACACATATACACGCCCACATATAGACCCTGAAAACAAAATCCACATCTCCTTCATCAGTGTGATCTCCTTCCCCAGGAACAAAAATAGCAACAGAGCAGAGGAGAAATGGACTCCCAGGGACCAGCACAAACTTGGGCAAAGTACTAACCACGGGTAAAAGAAGGCAGAGACAAAATTTAAGGGACTACAAAGACTGCATTTACAGCAACAAGTTCTCCACAGAATCCCCACCCCAACGGACACCAGCACCATGCCGTTACAGGTAGAATGCTCTCCCCACAGTGATGACTGAGATAAGGAGAGAGAGAGAGAGAGAGAGAGAGAGAGAGAGAGAGAGAGAGAGAGAGAGAGAGAGACGAAGCTTCTGCAGCACTCTGCTTACAAAGGACATCTAGAGTAGTTAAAGAACTGTTCATATCAAGGAAGCTTTATGAAATCGTTTCAGCGTTACCAAAGCAGCCTGTATTTACCCGGAGACAGCAGAAATCAGAGTCACCTGAGAAATGACCCATCTCTATGCCTCATCTAAGGTGCAACTGGAGAGTTGCCATTCCACAGGCCTTGCCCATCAAGAGTGGGCAGCCTAAAGGAACTCAATGCCCACGGGAATACATTTGGACAGGCATTTTATTTTAATGCATGGAGAAACAAAACCTACCAAACACACCATGGGCTCCTCCTCCATGAAAAAAGCAAACGGTTATGATGATATTTAAGCCTATTTAAAAAAAAAAAAAAAGCAGCCGGGCGGTGGTGGCGCACGCCTTTAATCCCAGCACTCGGGAGGCAGAGGCAGGAGGATCTCTGTGAGTTCGAGGCCAGCCTGGTCTACAAAGTGAGTTCCAGGAAAGGCGCAAAACTACAGAGAAACCCTGTCTCGAAAAACCAAAAAAAAAAAAAAGCAGGAGATGAAAGTATTTCAAGGCTGTTCAAGTTGGGAAACAATTTCCTCTTGGTAGATGAGTCTCATGTAGCCCAGGCTAGCCTGAAACTTGCTTCATGGCCAAAGATGGTCTTGAACTTGGACCTCCATCTCACAAGTCCTAGAAAATGCAGGCATGCATCACTGTGCCTGTTTTTATGAGGTGCTGAGGACTGAACCCAGGACCTGGCAAATGCTAGGTCAGCACTCCAGCTGTCAACTGCTCTACATCCACAGTCCTTTGGGCTGGACAACCCGGTCCCTCCACCTTCCACCCCCTTATCTCAGGTCCTTTGTACGTACAGAAGCAGCTTGGAAGAGGGAGACAGTGAGAACCGGATTCTCTTTACTTCCTGACTGTCACATGGCTACCACTTCCCCGGTGCAACCAAAGAAAACACAAGGGAGGGACCACAGGGGACACCAGGTCACTGTTGGGCAGAGATGGGCCTTTGGAAGGAAAGACACGAAAAGACTCTTGAATTTATGAAAGGGGAAACTCCCAAGTAGGATACACCAAGAAGGAATACAGTACAGGAAAAGAAAAGGTGAAGGATTGGCAGAGAGAGAGAGAGAGAGAGAGAGAGAGAGAGAGAGAGAGAGTCAATCCTTTAAAAATAGCATGGAGCATAAAGTCAAGAAAATGAGGGGGTGAAGCTGCATTTGGGGTTTACTGACCCTTCCTACAGAACCGGAAACTTATGGCTGCGTCTTCCCATTCACTTTTCTTCCTGGTGACAAGATGGAGTAGGCGTCATGGAACCCATGACTGCTATGGTTCCAACGCTGTGTCTCCAGCAGTGCTACTGGCTGTCACTAACTGGTGTGGCTTTTTGTCACCCTGCCTGTATTAAGAAAATGGTCTAGAAAATAACTTATTTAAAGTAACAAACTTTCAAATCTTGCACACATTCCCCCCCCCAACAACAAAGTGTAAGAGTGTAAAGAAATGAAAATAAGTTCCGTATTTGTTCAACACTTACGACGAGCTTGATCCTGAGAGTTCTCAAACCCCTCATTTTCAACTTGAGGTAAATTCTATTTTGTACATATAAGGTGGGCCAATTTACATTGAGATAATATTTTGATGAAGAGTATCTATGGTGCACTCAAAATATCTGCAGATATGCCAAAGGTTTAGAGCTATAGAAATCTGAGTTTGAATCCTGTGTTATATATAAGCTGTCAGCCTTGCGCTGTTAACTCAACTTCTCTGGACACTGATGTCTTGATCTGTTGAACAGAAAACTGAGTTTCCTTGTTGTCAGGAAGATTTAATGAGAGATGAGATGCCAAACGGTCAGTACAATTTGGCATGTGGCCATTAAGCCATCATTCAGTCAGTACATACACTGAGCATCCACCATGTGCCAGGCTTCCTCCGAGGCATGGACCTGCTGGCAGCTCAGCAACAGAGAAGAGAACCAAGGCCCCTCCCTTCTCTGCACCCTTCACATGCTGTCCCCAGGATGTCCCCTATCAAGGGGCTCGGCAAACCTCCCACCGAAACCAAGTAGACACAGAACTAATTTTCCAAAGACCATATTTGCAAGATCTCAGTGTAGCCTAGAACCACGGTTGTCTCTTCAAGTGAGCTCTAGCCTGTGGCCCAGAGCTCTGAGCACAAACACGCAGTGGCTACTGGTCCTTACCAGGCTATTCACCTGAGAACGGGAGAGGAGGGCTCTGGAGAGATCCAGGCCTGGGTGCAGACAGCAATGGAACTCCAGACATAGGCATGGCTGTCTGTCCCTTTCGGCTCTTAAAATGAGAAAGGCGGTTTGTGTGGGGGGGATATCAGCGGAGGGGTCATTGTGGCTCTACTCAGAGGAAGCTCCCAGATGAACCGCTCCATTGTTTCTGGAACTCTGAGTCATTTTCACTTTTCCTCCCCATTCCTTCGCAGCCCTCCCTTTGGTGTCTTGTGTGTTCATGGGGGACACAATGGAGTCTTTATTTACAAGACTCCACTGTGCAATAAAACCAGATTATCAGGGCAAGAATAAATGTGCCAAATATAGGGACAGTAAAACTGATAGGAACTGTGCATTTCCTATACTTTCTGATCGACAACATTTCACTTAATTTCACCAGCACACTTGCAACAACAACAAAGTACACGTTTCTATAACTAACTATATCCAGGTCAGAAACGTGCTTGATCCACATGCAGACACACACCGCTCAAAACCCAAAACATTTCTGCAAAGCTGAAACACAATTCTGAGTCCTTTAGTTTTGTTACTGCCACAACCAACCATCGCATCTCCCAGTAAGAAACTTCCATTATTTTCACTGGGTGAGGCAGTTAGGGATTATGGGAAGCCAGAGGCACTGTGTACCCAATATTCTTGGCCTTGGATCTCAACCCTATTCACTTCTCACTATCTCCCATCAAGAAGGGTTTTAAATGTCACCAGACCTCATTAGCCTCACCTGAAAACCAGGTTTTTGCAAAGAACGAAGTAGAAAGGACACAGGGAGAGGCTCCAGAAACAGCAGTCTCCCAAGCTCCCCTTCCCCAACACGCATCCTCAAAACCTGTGATTTCCCTCCATTTTTACTGTGGCCCTCCTTACCCAAAGCCCTCCAACTGGTTTTCAGCCTCTTGTCGGCAACCTTCCTAAACGATGTGGGGCCTGCTCTTAGAAGTATCTCTCAAAACTTAGAAAATCTGATGATGTTACTCTCTGCCTCAGCTTTTGCTATGGCAATCATACTCAGAACAAATCTGTACTCAGAGCAAAGTCCACACGCCCCCAAGCCAGCTGTCCAGGTTCATCCATCCCTGGCCCTACCTGACCATGGTCCCCCGTGCCCCAAAGCATCGTTCCTGGAACACACCTTCTACTCTGCTGCGCTGACTCCTCCCCCAATGGGTGCCACTGTCACACCACCCCGTCCACCTGCAGGGACCCTCATCCCCTTCAAGGTTAGCTCAAGTACCACTTCCTCTATGAAAGTCTCCTGGCTTCCCAGGCTGATTAAGGGAGGTTAAACTTATGCACTGGTAATGGCTTTCTCTATTTCACTACTGAGCTATATGTCCAAAGTCTTTTAACTGTGGGCCTCGTATAAAATCAAATTAACTCACATTCAGTCTAAGAGGAAAATACCAGAGCACAGATAGAATCAAAGCAAGCCCAAATCTAGCCATGTAAATAGCTCAGTTTCCAACATCGGGGACTCACTCACAATCTGCTGGGTTCCAAAGCATTTGGGTGTCCTACCTCTCCAGCTCTGGAAGCCACATCACATTCAGCTTGTCTCACAGATTCAGTTTGGCTCCTACGCCACACTTGCTGCTGTCCTTGGTGGGCCTCCCAGCATCCTAGCATCTCCACTATGCTGCATCTCCACTACACTGCAACTGAGTCTGCTGCTTCACCAGTGGCCTCCCTGACCTCTCACAATGCCAGACCTCAGTTGCTCTCCGTGATCTCTTCAACCCTGCAGCTTTTATGCAGCCCAAACCAGCATCATGTGGGATACCTACATATTATCAAGTTCTGCTGCCAGCTTGAAATGCAGCCTTGACCCCTCTGGACCACAGCTTCTGTGTGCTGATCCTGAGGAAATACCTCTCAGAAGATTACAACTCAATAATTCTGGTCTCTTGTTAATCACAGCTGATTTTTGAGCCGCAGCAAACCAGAATTCATTGTTCTGGTAAAGCAAAGGTTTTTCCCTTCCACAGAGTCTTAATAGAAAATATCACACAACCGGCCAGCCCAGAGGGAGTCTTGGCTTCCCTCTGAAACGACTTCTCAATCCAGGCCTCCACTGTCTGCATTTTCTCAAAATGCTCCTGTCTTCCAAGCTCCCACGGAACAGCCTACTAAGCTACAAGCACTCAATGGCTTTTCCAGGCCAAAGTTCAAAACACTTCCATAACCCTCCCTAAAATAATACGGTCAGGTCCATCTCAGCAACAGCCTCTCTTGCACCAATTTCTGTCTTAATCTGCTTTCTGTTTCTGTGATAATCAACTACTGACTACAACCCACTTAAGGAGGAAAGGATTTACTTGGTTACCAGGTACAGTCCATTATTGAGGGAAGTCAGGGCAGGAACCTGGAGGCAGGAACTGAGGCAGAAACCATGAGGAATGCTGTTTATTGTCTTGCTTTTCCTGACTTGCTCAGTTGCCTTTCTTATAAAACCCAGGGCTACCTGCTTAGGGATGGTGCTTCCCACAGTGGTCTAGGCCCTTCCTGTATCAAACAGTGGTCAAGAAAACACCACACAGTCATGGCCAGAGGTTAATCGGATGGAGGCAATTCTTACAGCTGAGGTTCCCTCCTCCTCAATGGCTGACAACCAAGATAGTCATCACATATTTAATACAACAACCTTATGATATTTACCAATTTCTAACATTTTTGTTTGTTTGTTTAAGACAGGGTCTTGCTGTTTTACCCAGGCAGGCCCCAAACTGGAGATTCTCCTGCCTCAACTTTACACATTCTAGGGTTATAGATGTCCAACATCCTACACTGATTCTACCCCCATTTTAAAGTTGAGAAGCTGGCAATCTAGAGAGATTTCATAACACTCTTGCGCTGATTTTTCTACTGCTGTCATAACAAAATAATATAGAATAGGCGGCTCAAATAACAGGAATTTATTTTCATCCTGTTCAAGCAGCTGGAAACCCCAAATGAAAGGGCCAACAGGGTTGGTTTCACCGAAGTCTTCATGGCTTACGTGACTTTTGGTCATCTTTCCTGTGCTTCCTCCTTCATTTATAAAGGTACCCGTCATGCTGACTAGGTTCCCACCTATAACCCCATTTAGCCCCAGTTACCTCCTTCAAGGGCCTCTTTCCAAATATAGTTACAATCTAGACTAGAACCTCAAGATACAGTTCCTGAAGTCACCTATGTATGCAGTGATGGGCCTGGGGTGTGCACCATCTCTCAAAAGCTCACCTGTTGTCTGTGGTGTTTCACAGCGGGACTGTGTCCCTAGAACATGGCCTTGTGTACTCACCCATGGCCAAGGTAGTGGGCGGGCATGGAAGCAACAGCAAGAAGGGGAGCCAAGTTGTGTAAAGCCAGGGTAAAACTCAGAAAAACTGACCCAACTGACCAGCGGACAGGAAATGCAGCTCACAGTCGAGCCCACTCTTCCAGAGCCAATGCCTCGTCCCACCCCCAAGATGCTGGCTTCCGTGTCCCAGGAGGAAACTGCTCCCCCTCCTCTCCAATAGAGGAGGGGCCAACCCCCCCACTTCTACTAGAACTCATCCTCAGGGCATAACTCAGTCACAGGCATTTTGTAAAATTGTAAGATAATACGATCTTTTTTCCTCATCATATGTTGCAACCCAAAATTTTCAAAACCCTCTGTGGAGTGTTATAGAGGTTACAAACACAATTAATAAAGATTTTTCTGATTAGTTAGAATATGTCAAATCCAAAATGTAAGACATGAGTCTCTCTTTCTTGGAGATAATGCAGCTAAATAGCTTATATTTATAGAGGGAAAGCTTTCAACTATATTGGATTTTCTTTTCTTTTTATTTTTTTTTAAGAACAATAATTTACGGTGGCTGCTAGCAGAGAATTGTTAGGTGCATTTTTCTTAAATGGGTATTTGTGTTCTGAAGATCATAATTGGAACTCTTGCTTTGTTGCTGTTTATATATGTGTTTGTTTGGGTTCTGAAGGAAGAGCTGAGATTCTGTTGTGCATAAAGAAGTTTTGCATACAAAATTAAATTAGTTCATTGGAGATATGGCTTTATATACTATATTAAGATATGTCCAAGTATTTTTGGTTCTGGGGTGTGTGGAATGTGTATATGCAGGGGTGTGTGTGTGTGTGTGTGTGTGTGTGTGTGTGTGTGTGTGTGTGCGTGTGCGCACATGTGAAGGTCAGAGAACAACCTAGGGTGTTTTTCCTCCTCAGGCAGCATCTATTTGCTTTTGGAGACGGGTCCTGCCCTGAGTTTCCCAGTGCAGTTAGGCTGGTACCAAACCTTGGGAATTGCCTTTCTCTGCTTACTGGGATTACAAATGCATGCCACCATGTTCTGTCCTTTTCTGACTCCGGTCCCTCATACTTGCCGAGCGAGCTCTTTATCGACTCTTTTATCTCCCCAGCCCCTTGAGTATTATTTTGGAAAATATGAAAAACCCAACTTTTCCACAACAGACAGACACAGCAGGATCGAAGTGCCTTGGGACAGAGCCTAGGTTGCCCCTTGCCTGTCCAGTACTAGGTCACCTTGCTGGACTGTGCGAGGTGACCAAGGCCTTCTAGCTAGCACAGCTGATGAGGTAAAAATGTGCTTCAAAACCCCATTCTCAGCCTTACCAGAGCAGAAACCACATCCGATTTACAGAACAGGATGACATATCGGTCTGGAAATGGTTCAAGGGAGAATATTTCTCTATTATCAATCTCCCTGCATAAAAATGGCAAGGCCTAACACATTGGGTCTGTAATCACTTTTAAAATGGTGGTGCACCTTATTTTAAAATGTTATTTGTTGTGTGTGTGTTTGTGCACGTTTATTTGTGTGTATGTGTACGATGTGTATGTAAGCATGCATACCATGGCACATGTGTGGAGGTCAGAGGATAACTCTGTGGAGCCAGTTCTCTGCTGTCGTCTTTGTGTAGATCAGGTCATTGATCTTGGGTGGCAAGCATGTTACACACTGAGCCATCTCTCTGGCCCATGAGGGTGTACTTTTTCCACTTTATTTTCTTTTGTTGTTGTTGTTTCTTTCTTTCTTTTTTGTCTTTCATCTTTTATTCTTTTTCCTCTTTCTTTTTTTCTTTCTTTCTTCTTCTTCTTCTTCTTCTTCTTCTTCTTCTTCTTCTTCTTCTTCTTCTTCTTCTTCTTCTTCTTCTTGTTATTGTTATTATTTAATACAGGGTCTTACTATGTATCCCTGGCTGGTCTGGAACTTGCTATTAAGACCAGGCTGGACTGGAATTCACAGAGCTTCAACTACATCTGCCTCTGCCTCCAGTGTGCTGGGATTAAAGGCTTACAAGACCATACTCTGCAGTGAACCAACTCTCTGACCCATGGTGTTTGACCCTAAGCACAAATGGCAATAATTTTTAAAACAATACCTTATGTGAAGAGTAAAGACATCATCATAAGGCACCAATCAACCACGAGGATTTAAAGCCACACACACATATATTTTAACATGCATCTTTCAGTAGTCTGTTTGTGACATTCTACTTCCTTAATGATGTTCACTCAAAGCCTTCTTTACTTTTCTCCCCTAAAATTTCCAGGTGGGAGTAGAACCTCTGGAGTAAGGAGGAAAAGCTAAATGACACTTCCCCCAGAATCCCCTGCTTATCTGGAATCTGCTGCAGTGTCCTTGTCCTGAAGCCCTTAACTGATCATGTGACATCCTCCATTCTCCCCCAAAACCATCATCAACACCATGTAACTAACCTACACCCGAGAAAAAAACATGAAAAAAATGGCATAAAACAAAGTCCTTTCCTGGTAGTATACATTTTTGGAAATGCATGCAGACAAAGCACTCATACACACAGATATAATAAGATGCTGATCAAAACATCATGGCAATAGATTTAATCAGGGTGGGACTGTAGATGTCCCCTGCTCCATCTACCTTTACAGACAGAAACTAAAAGCAAAGTAGGTGTGAAGACAGCCTGCAAGAACTCTCAAGACTGGGTAGAATAAGTACTAAGAATAAACATGAAAGAGACAACTGGTCAACCCCTCTGCCTGGTAAGACAGTTATTCCCAGCAGGGCATTTTTGAGTTAGATCACATTCACTTTCTTGTTTACAAAGCTTGGTATTGATAAAGAATAATGAACGGTGGCCTGCTTAAACACTTTTATTGACAAGTTAATAAGTGAGCATGTAACTCTGGAAAATTGCTTGTGAAAAACAAAGAGGCAAAATCCTAAATCCTGTCCCCTGGTCTGGCCTATGTGACATCAATGGAGATGCTGGCCCACTGATGTTAAAAGTATGAGATGCTTGCAGAGCATTTGCCCAATAAAAGCATATACCAAGGGGCTGGAGAAATGGTTCAGTGGTTAAGAGCACCAGCTGCTCTTCCAGAAGACCTGGGTTCAGCTCCCAGCACCTACATGGCGGCTCACAACTGTCTGCAGCTCCAGTTCCAGGGGATCCGATGCCCCTCTGTCCTTGCAGGCACTGTATGCACATGCATACACTCAGGGACTCACACATACACATAAAATTAAAATAATTTCAAAAAAACTTGTAACAGGCTGAAATGTGGCTTGGTTGGCACAGTGCTTGCCTAGCATTCATGGACATTCAGCATCCTCAGCAACACAGCAAGCTTGAGGTCTGTCTGGGATACAGGAGACCCATCTCAAATAAACGAATAAACTTAGAACTGAATAAGAAGTGGCTATAATTTTCCAAATCAACTAGATTTTAAATGATCTACTGTGGTTGTTTCTCTACTTCCGTGCTTCTGGTCGCACTTTTAACTCAACAAATAATCTCAGCACTCCACATTAGGCCACACGACCAGGACAGTCATTCTTAAATGAAGGAATCGCTTGCCATCTTTTTTTTTTTCCTTTTTCCAGAATATTTTTTCCTAAAAGCAAACTTTCTTTTGTTTTTTTAAAAGGGGCCCTTTCTGAAACATGTAAACACAGTGGGGAAGGGAGAAAGCTCAGATTAACTTTCCATTTCCTGTTTTTCTCTGAAATTCCTTCTCCTTGATTAGGCATCCCTTGCTTGGTGCAAGGCTAGATTGACTGATCCTGCATCACGGTCCTGAGAGTCACAGAAAGAGCCTGTTCCTTCTCACTGCTCTCAAGCTCCAGATCTGAGCAACCGACTCTGGAAGCTCCTGAGTAAATCTCCTTACATGATTTGCATGGCAAAGGGCTATGTCCCATGTCATTGGAGTCCTGATTCAGCAGAAGTGTACGTGTACGTGTACGTGTGCGTGTGTGTGTGTGTGTGTGTGTGTGTGTGTGTGTGTGTCTATACATACACACAGACAAGGGAAGTATAAAAGAAGAACATACTTATGCCACTGTGACCTTAACTCTGGCTTCTTCATCTAAAACTAGGGAAGGAAAAAAAAAACAAAAAGCATTTCCAAGTACCGCTGAAGTGCTAGGTCTTGAGTTTTTAGTGATGTGACCACTGGAAACAGATAGAGGGTACCAATTGTTTAGCTTAACACTTTGGCTTCATTGCTTGCTTGTTTTTCATTTTTTTATAATTTGGTTACCGTTTTCTGACACATGGTCTTACTCAGTAGTATCAGCTGGCTTCAAACTCACAGTAATCCTCCTGTCCCAACATCCTGGGGGTGGGGACAGTGGAATTCCAGGTGCTGGCCACTATGCCTGGCTTCATGGCTGTAAGTTTATCTTTTCCTTAGTCATTGGCTTACTAATTGTCCCGACTACTACTAGGAAAGTCCCAGCAACCAATCACAGCTTGAGAGAAACTGGTTCCCTTTGGACTGAAAGGAAACGAGGTTTAGCAAACACCGGGGGTTAAACTCTGAAATAAGTCTGAAGACTGGTGTTTTCATGGAAATACAGCAGACATGTGTGAACAGTGCTGATGGGAGGGGCAGTCTCCACAGTGGTCCAAACCATCTGATAAAACACTTCTTCTCTGAGTGCAGAAATGGCTCTGTGGTTAAAGCTTGCATTTCTCTGTAAGAGGACCACGGCTCAGCTCCCAGCATCCATGTTGGATGTGGTTTTGGCTCTCTACATCTGACAGGCTAGGGAACAAAACAGGTCTCCTATAGAAGAAAAAAAGCCTCTGACAGAATAAAGAAGGGGGGGGGGAAGATGGCGGTGAGGAAAAGGGACAGTCACAAACAGAAAGAAAAGCAGAAAAGGAAACCACAGAGGACGCTCACATGCGCATCAGCAACCTGAGCTTGTAGGGCCTCAGAAGGCAGAACCACCAGGACAGGCTCGCACCCCAGTCACCAGTGTGGCCAAAGACATGTTGGGCATAGCCCATGTTCTGTATAAACCTGTCCTAGAACCCAGCGCTCCCAGGCCAATATGTATGCAGGTGCATGCTATACACACAGGAGCATAAACACACACGCACATTGTCCCCAGATGTGCCACGGTCTCACGCTTGGGTGTGCCTTCGCTCGCTACCTGCTCATTCTGGAATTCCTTTTCATAGTCACCTGACCTTCCAATTAGCCACGCATTTTTTTTTTTTAATAACCAGCTTAATCTATCATGAGATCCTCTCGGATACTCTATGTGCCCCAATTTGTACTCCTGGGTCTACCACTGTACTTAATGAGCTATGAAACACTTTGTTGTTTTTCTAACAAAAATGTGAGTTCCTTGAAGGCAAGGCTTCATCCTGTACGCCTCTAAAACTCTACGTACAAAAAGTCAGTATGGAGACTAGACTCAGGAACACCATATTTGCATCTTGACCCTGCTTGGTAACCTACTTTTCGAGATTATTTTGAAGATTTGACAATCAGACTGCCTGACACACAGTAGGTGCTCAACAACTGTCAGAGTCAACTTGCTTCTAAATGACAGGACCCAATGTACTCACCAGCTGGCACCTGCCCCGTGCACATGGGGTGGATCGTGATTAATCGCTAATGCTCTGACCTGTTACTCTCCAATGGGACATGGAGCAGCCATCTCTTTCTAACTTAAATTTAACTAGTGACAAATACGCTAACTGAGAAATGGCGCCACGTTGTCCAATGCAGATGGTCTTCCAGAGGTGCCCACCACCTCACCCATTCTCTGACTCTCCCCAGATGTCCTCGCCATCAGGAGTTCTTTTTTAACTTTACCGTCTCTTTTCCCTCAAATATAACGTGGCAATGGCAAGTTCTATACTGTTTTTCTTTTTCCAATCTTGGCATGGTTATTTGAAAAGTAGAAAGCTGGTCTTCACTTGTCGAGACGAAGCCTCTCACACATCACGACACAGAGGTCAGGCCCTCCCTAATCTGTTAACATTGGAGGGCTTCAATTCTAGACGTCCATTGATTTTAAAGGAAGAGAGAAGAGACCCGGGGGCAAATGGAGGCAGGAAGAAATGAAGAGGTAGAGAGGGGTGGTCTGGTAATTGCGCTGAACAAAGGGAAATCCTTCCCCCGTCGCGTGTATTCCACATTCCACGTGGGATGCACAGAAGACTACAGGTCTAGCTGTATGAAGCTACGAGAAGCCCACTGGGATTTTCCTGTAAAGACTCCTTACGCGACCAGCCAGCCAACGTTCAGTGACACACGCTGACAAAACACAGACTCAAGGTCTGTCTGTCATTGTGCACCACTGCCCGCCTAAGCCCGAGCAGAGACCCTGGAGGGCCTGGCATCCTTGCCTCTTCTGGGCTACTACATGATCACATGAGCTCAAGAAGTAAACAGGAAGACATAACCTTAATTACATGTACAGCCACCCCATACCCAGAAACCGTTTTTTAATACTCCACTTTCATCTTATTAATAAAAAAAAAAAAACGTGGAAACACCGGCTTCCTTAGAATCATTGGAAACCTTTTCCTCAACCAGGCTGGCTTTCCTCTGGCTGATCCTGTAAACACTGCCGGCAAATTTCCCTCAATGCCTCTAACATATTTTCACTTAGCACCAGTTTGATGTATAAGATCTGACAGCCCGGCAGTTACAGGCCACCTGCATCACTGTCGCCATGACAACTGTGAAAGACAACCCATGATCCCATACCCTGGTCACCCGTTTCAATGCAGCTTATCTGTCCAAAGCCACTGAGCCTAATGGAAGAGTAATTACCATCTTCTACTTATTGTCAAAATTCCCACCATATAATGCTCTTCAAAATTATTTCATCCCTCTCACATGGCTGCTTTGCAAAAAAAAAAAAAAAAAAAAGGAAAGAAACCTTGAGTGGAAAGGGGGAGGTTGGGAGAAGGAGAAGGCTGTGACTGGTATAAATGCAGCTAACTGTGTGAACTGTCCCTTTGTAGCCTTGGGGACACCCTAGCCAGTGAGAGAGCT
Source organism: Peromyscus californicus insignis (assembly GCF_007827085.1). NCBI lineage: Eukaryota > Metazoa > Chordata > Mammalia > Rodentia > Cricetidae > Peromyscus > Peromyscus californicus. The sequence goes on from NW_026294617.1 coordinate 31,518,065, forward strand.
CCAATAATGGTCTTGGCTCACTGACTCTCATCTGAAGGTCTGGAAAAATCTGGGTCAGAAAATAAGACAGTAACCTTTCCCAACACAACCCTGCACAGGGATCACGATCCCTCAGGACATCGGGCAGCCTGCGTGGCGACACTCAGCGGCCTGGAAGTGGTCAGCAGAGGCTGGCCCTGTGAGTGCCTTTCCTCTCGCATGACTGTCCAAGTCTTCACACCCAGTATTGCTCATTCTTGTTGGTGGGTACAGCCCTGTCTTCCAGAAAAGTCTTTTAAAAGCTGTATTTGAAAGTGACCTTTGACCAGCAAACACTTTTGTGGGAAAACCTTTAGGAGAGAAGTGCTTACAGGAAATAGTAATTAAATTTAAAGCAATATTAAAAGTCACGTGGACTTGCAAAGCAAATTCCAAAGAATAAAAAAACTGGACCAAAGGGCACAGAGTGAGATAACCCTTCCAGTAACTCCTTCCAGCAGTACAGGTGGCTTGACCGTGGTAAGAAAGGGGGTTACACCCTTCTTTTGCCTCAGTCATTTTCGCAGGAATAAAAGCCAGGGCCATTAAACTACCCAAGAAAGTCACACAAAGTACTCTCTAGCTGGTGGTTACCATGAAAACATTTTCGTTAAGAGAAAAATAAGCAATTCACAGAGTAAAAGAAATCCTAATCTCCAAAGGGACAAAAAGTAAGATAAAAATCTAAGCATAAACAACGAGTTCTTAAATTAGTATTTACGCACCTGTCAGAATGTGGTTGACATGTTATATTTATGGCTAAACCTGACAAACCATAACCATAAAACTCTTAACCAGCTGTCAAAACATTACAGTTATGAACTGACACTAGGTAGGCTAAATGTATTAAACATGGCGTTGCAAACATACAGGAAACCTTGAAAGCTCCTCAGCTGAAAGCCTCTTCCCACACACAGCACCTGTCTTTGGTGGTTGGGTCTTTTTGCCTTTCTCTTGATCATTTTTAGCATTCTTACCTCTGCTATCAGTCTCTGGGGCAGGCAAGAAAAGATGTTGAGTTGACCCTGAGGTTGAGCCATCTATTGGGAAAATGCAATTGGGATGTGTGTGTGCGTGGGGGAGGGGTGTGTGTACCACACCACCAGGCTCACTTTATTTTTAAAGTGGAAATGGACACGGGTCCTTTTTCCCACTGAGCCATCTTCCCAACCAAGGCTGCGTATAATGTTCTACTGGGCATTGTGGATACAGATGCTTACAGGCACACTGGATGTTTAGCCACCTCTGTTCAGACCGGTTAATACATGTCTAGAACATTCCAATCAGTTTTGCCAACTTTAACACTAAATAAAACGTATTAGTATAATTATGTGTGGGTTTCACCAAGTTTTTACTCTCCTGGATAGTGGAATTTCACAAACAAAACTCAGATAACAGCCAGGCAGTGGTGGTGGAGCACACCTTTAATCCCAGCTCTCAGGAGGCAGAGGCAGGTGGAACTCTGAGTTCTAGGCCAGCCTGTTACACAGAGCAAGTTCCAGGGCAGCTAGGGCTACACAGAGAAACCCTGTCTCGAAAAAAACAAAAGCACACCAAACCAAATCAAAACAACAACAAAAGCTCAGATAACAAAGGCTAGATAAAAATAAATGCCTTGATAGCACAGAGCTGGGGACTCAAACCGCCATTGGTAAAATCATTTCCCATCATCCTCACTGTGAAAGGAGACCCAACTTATGTCCATCTTCCAATAATGTCTTCTGAAATCTTGACCTGGGAAGGATCTCCATCATCCCTCCTTGTTTGAAGAGCAAACTTGGACACTGGCTCCAAACCCCACTTAGAGATGTCAGGAGCCACAACCAATAGAAAGTGACAGGACTTGATCTCTTCTCCTTCGACTCACACCTTTGTGCAACCCAGTCATCACCCTTGCCAAATTCAGAATCCCTTTGCCTTTTCAATCTGACCTTTTTTAGGACTAAAGTTCCACTCCCTCTGGCTCGGTTTGTCCATCATTTTCATCATGATTAGACGAAAGTTACTCTTTTTTTCTTTTATAACAACTCAGAAGTATTTCTATGACCCTCCTAGTGCATCCCATCAAGAATCACAGGATTGGCTGGCTGGGTGTGGTGACACACACCTTTAGTCCCAGAACTCTAGAGGCAGAGCCTCATAGATCTCTGTGAGTTCAAGGCCAGCCTGGTCTACATAGTGAGTCCCAGGCCAGCCAAGGCTACAAAGAGAGACCCTGTCTCAAAAACAAACAAATAAAAAAAGAAGCATCTAATATTGGCAAAATTAAGTTGGATCATTTGGCTAAAGGGATATCTTCCAGACTCCCCTGTTATCAAGTTATTAAATTTGCCTTTGTAATTAAAAAGTCATTTGTGGGTAGATATTTTGAAGCTCTGTAAATGCTTTGATCCTTATTAAATATTCACTTACCAGTTCTACACACACAGATGATTTCACAATTCTATCACTCCTTTTTTATATTCACTACTGGCTCTCAATAACTGCACTCACCTCACCCCTCAATTATTTGTTCTTTCAACTTCTATGGAATATTCCTTTACACTGTGAATATATGTCGCTGTGATTGGTTTAATAAAGAAGCTGACTGGCCAACAGCTGGACAGGAAAAGGTTAGGCAGGAGAGCCAGACTAAGGACACTGGGAAGAAGATGGGCAGAGTCGGAGGAGTGGGGAGCAGATTCGGAGAGAAGCAAGATGAACGTGTTGTGTTCAAAGAAGGTTCACCACGTGGTGGCAGAGGGTAGATAAGAAATATGGCTTAATTTAAGTTATAAGAGCTAGTTAGTAACAAGCCTGGGCTATCGGCCAAGCATTTATAATTAATATTGAGTCTCCGTCTCAGTTATTTGGGAACTGGCAGGCGGGAAAGAAAACTCCACCTACAAACTTCTATATCAGTATTGACTTAGGAATTTATATTTAATAGATTGGTAATTAATCCATTACAATATCAATTATGATGACCACATCTCCCAATTTGGCCAGTAGAAGCCCATCAATCAACCAATCAATCAATCAGGCCCATGACCCTTTGATCCCCTGACAATTCACTTCACTTTGTAGCTCAAAGAGTCAGTCCAGGTTCATGCTGTATTTTCTCTGCCTTGACCTAGGAGTATAGCCATTCCTCCAGGTTATGGTCTGCAGCTTTTTTTTTTTTTGGTTTTTCGAGACAGGGTTTCTCTGTGTAGCTTTGCGCCTTTCCTGGAACTCACTTGGTAGTCCAGGCTGGCCTCGAACTCACAGAGATCCGCCTGGCTCTGCCTCCCGAGTGCTGGGATTAAAGGCGTGCGCCACCACCGCCCGGCGGTCTGCAGCTTTTAAAATGTTAACATAATGCCTTCCAAGCCTATGATAGAAAATATTCAAGGGTGCGATGTCAACTTAACTCTCAATGTCCTCAATCTAGGATGGAGGTGTCAATCTCCTTTGGCAGAAAAAGCCAAAGGATGTGCGCATTCCTATGATCATCAGAACTTTGTACGTTGTTACTGGTCACACAGCTGAGCTCTGAAGGTCACAGGGCGGCTAAAGGTCAGACACATGGAAGGTTAACTGAGAACATAAAGATCAGAGTCCCAGAGCCAGGGTGCAAGATGGTGAGGTTAAGACAGTATGCCAGCTAGTCTCCTGGAGGGAACCAATTGTAGTGAGGGTTCATTTCCAATCAGTGTCCCCAGGAGGGATGAGTTCTCTAAAAATTATTCACCATATGCAGCTTACCCCCTCCCCCAATCAGCACGTGGTCCCATTTTACACACAGTTGCATAGTAACATGTGACTTATCTGTGGCGGAGAAAATATTTTTATGTTCTCAGAAAAACAGAAAAATACAACATAGAAGAACCTCCATGTGACGTTCAGAAGCAAGATGTGTCTGGTTTCATCCTGCACTGTTTCATCCTTCAGGAACAACAATAATAATATAACAAATGAAAAGCAAAGCATGGCAGGCCCTCCAGTCCCTTCCAGAGCTTTACAAACGAGGAGACAGAAGCTCAAACTTCCTTGGTCCCTGGTAAAAGCCCACCACAACTCAGCAGTCTAGCTTCTGGTCCTGGATGCCAGGACTTAACAGTCGGGGACCACTTCCTCAGTAGGGCCAGTCATGCGGCCCTGAATTGGCCTGGATGAGTCAGACCTCCCAGGTTCTTCTCCAGTAAGTAATATCAAGGATATTGCTATTCAGAGGCTTCTAGTACAACCCTGTCAATATAAGTAGGAAAACAAGCAGACTCTCACCAAAGCCTGGGAATGACGTTTGACATAGGGAAACGTGGGGGGGGGGGGGGGGGTTGGAGGAGTGGGGGGGATGTAGACCTACCTTTCCCATTTTACTCTCATGTTCTCAGCCCTACTCCCAATTTTCCTACACTCACAGCACACGGGCCCTGCTTGCTCCACCCACTTCCCTGGGTCTGTGCTATGGCCACTGCTATTTCCTACACCTGGCACACCTTTGTCACGTCCTCTGCTGAGAGGGACCCTCCACTTCTCAGGGCGCACAGCAGATACGGACTTATCTCCAGTTCCTCTAAGGCAGCCCTCACCTGCCTGCTTCTGACTCCCAAAGCAGAATGAAATCATTCTGGTTTCTGTGTGCCCACTGACTTTCCCGAAGCCCACGAGAGCCCTTATCACACCATACTGTGGAATGACCTGGACCAATCTCCCCCGTGACATTAGTCCAAGGCCCCACCGTGTCCTCTGTGAACTTGCTGCGGCCACTCTAGTACCCGGCACCCAGGGCGCTTTCAGAACCTATTTGCTGAATGAAAGACTTGGGTCCAACAGCAAGAGTTCTTTCTCCGCTCACCTAAGTGGAGGCTTGCCTTAATTAAAATAAAACTACAATATTATTAGGTTATAAAAATCATATAGCCATATATAGCTGCATATAATTACAGTGCAATCAAGCCTCTGATATTTTTAGGTGTCTCCTTCCCCGAAAACTCCTTAACTACTTTTGATAAAATACTGATGAATTTCTACTCAGGAAGTTTAGTGTTGGTGTTTTCTTGTGTTTCTATGTGTGAGCGTATGTGTGTGTGAAAGAGATGGCAACGGAGAGACACAGAGAGAAAGGACAAGCGAACACAGGCGAACACTTGCCGTAGGCAGGGCGGAGGACGAGCTGGGGTGTGGCTCTTCCCCTTCCCTCCTGCTTGAGGCAGGCTCTCGAGGCACAGCACACACCAGCATGCCAGGCTCCTCAATCTTCCCTCCCAACTCTCCCCAGGAACACTGGCGGTCCACGCTGGAGTGCCGGGCTTCCACATGGGTTCTGGGGATTTGAACCGCAGTCTTCATGCTCACACAGCGAGCACTTTACCCTCTGAGCCACTTCTTCAGCCTTCTGTTTCCTTCTCAAAAACTTTTTCCCCCCGCAACTATGTAAGCCGAGTAATGTAATAAGCCCCATTACCCAGCTTCATTCCTGGCCCACATTCCCTCATCCAAGTTTAATATCTATTTTCCTTTCCCATATTACATTAAAGAAAATTGTACTCATCGTTTTCCATCTGTAAATATTGTAGAACGTACCTTTAGAAGTTACGTTTCTTGGTTCAAAATACAACCTTAACATGATTAGCATATTCAGAGAGTACTTAGTAATTATCCCTAACTCTACCTGATACTCCCAAGCGCCGAAGCATCCATCTTTTCAATCCCTTTGCCCTTAGGTTTTCAACAAGGGCAAAACACCATCAGTTTCTACAACTCACAAACCAGTTGTCTTATTTAGATAAAAGTCCCAAGCTCAGATCTGACACACCCACACTTCAACACAATGTACTAACTCTGTTGCTGAAACTGTGTTCAGCATACATTTGTACCACACAGATACTTAACATCATTTGTTTTCAATTCATTATTTTTCTACTCAAATATTTTATCCCACAAAGACTTCCTCACACAAGTTCACACTACTTCTGAGTTCTTCAGAGCCCCTAACAATCCTTTTCTCTTTTTTTTTTTTAAGGCTTAGTACATGCTTTTCTTCCTCTTGGAACTCCAGTTCTCACTCTCAATGAACACAAATGCTTTCGCTCTCAATTTGAGCTTTTAAAAGAAAACTACAGGTAAAGGGAAAATGCATTTCCCAACAATTCCCGGGCAAGGAAGGAACGCATAACTACAATCCATGCCTTAGTAGCTTTAAGTGTGCATGCAAATGAATACACACAGCAAATGTTTCCATCAACAACAGCCGATGTCCGTGCATACAAAAAACCATCACCAGGATGGCTCGAGGGAGGAATGAGCGCCTCGGCCCACAACAGGGTTAACATTCAGACTCAAAAGCAAGTGTGTAAGTTCACGTCTTGGTGACTCCAGACGTGCATAAAACACCCCTTGGTCTGGAATAGGAAACAGGTGCAAAATGGAAATGTATCCAATTTATTTAACTTATTTATTTAATTTATTTAACAATTTATTTAATTAATTTATTTAACTGAAATATTTCTGGAAGAGGTGAATGTATTTTTATGTGGCAATTTCACCATTAGACGGATTTTAAAATAAGTATTTTGTGAGGTTAAAATTAACATACATATTCCTTTAAAAATACATGTGTGTGTGTGTAGGATGGGGAGGATATGTGAACATGAGTGCAGGTGTCCCGGAGGCCAGAAGAGGGCATCAGATCCACTGGGAGCACCCAACCAGCTACTGGGAACTGGTGTGTGCTTTTAACTGCTGAGCCATCTCTCTAGCCCCAAATGAAATTCTTAATAATGCAAAAATCATCCTTCTGAATTCTGCATTTGAACGTAATAGGTTTTCCCACCAAATATGCACATGTTGATTTAAATATAGAAAATATGTACCAGTTCCCCCTGCTTGAAAGAAAGGTGGTGGAAAAACATGAGCCAACTATGAATTACAAATATTTACTAAAAATCCAATCGTCATTCTGGTTTACTGACTTTATTTCTTGTTATTTTATTGCTTCCTTGAGATTTGTAAAGAATGATTCTTTTTTTTTTTTTGGTTTTTCGAGACAGGGTTTCTCTGTGTAGCTTTGCGCCTTTCCAGGAACTCACTTGGTAGTCCAGGCTGGCCTCGAACTCACAGAGATCCGCCTAGCTCTGCCTCCCGAGTGCTGGGATTAAAGGCGTGCGCCACCACCGCCCGGCTGTAAAGAATGATTCTTAATGAACAACAACAGCTAAGCAGGGAAAGGCACTTGCCACCAAGCCTGTGGACCTGAGTTTGATCCCCGGGACCCACACAGTGGAAGGCCAGAATCAGCTCCACACAAATTGTCTTCTGACCTCTGTGGTGAGTGCACACTCAAATAAATAAGTGTAACTTAAAAATGTAAATAAAAATACTGTATTAAATAGGTTAAGTACAAGACCCTAAGCCTCTTTCTGTTTGCTGATACTTTCACACAATATAACAGGCTGTATTATTCCACCTGGGCACGGTGGCATTGGGGAGGCAGAAGCCTGTGGATTGCTATGAATTCTGGGACACTCAAGATTATATAGTAAGATTCTGTCTCAGAAAAAAAGAAAGAGCCAGGCGGTGGTGGTGGTGGTGGTGCACGCCTTTAATCTTAGCACTTGGGAGGCAGAGGCAAGCAGATCTCCGTGAATTTGAGACCAGTCTGATCTACAAAGCGAGTTCCAGGACAGCTAGGACTGTTACACAGAGAAACCATCTCGAAAAATAAAAAATAAAAAAGAGAGAGAGAGAGAAAGAAAGAAGAAAGCACTGTATTACAGTTGCAGCAAATTATGAACGTTCAGACAAATTAATCAAGCTATATTGTACTCCCAGGATTGTTTGGTTTTTTTGTCACCTACCCAAATCAACTTTATCCTATATCCAGGATCGATATAGGGGCTCTTTACTCAAAACTGGCTCTACAGTGTTGCTCACACGTTCTCCTGGGAAAGACACCCACACAGAGAACATTTCTCCTGGGTCGGTGCTACTGACAGGCAGGAGAAATCAAGAGGAAGTCTGTTCTGCTTCAACACGAGGGCGGGAAGCCGCAACACAGAACACAAATCGTCAAACTGAATCAGTTGCTTGGATTCAATCCCTTCCCGATGTCACCAAAGAAAGCGGCCCCTCTGAGCCCAGACGCCAGCCCCACGGCTTCGCAAGTTGTCATTCCCTCCATCCTGGGCAGCTGTGGGCTCTTGCAGACAAAACCATTAGAGCTGGCTGACACCCCACGGGGCAGGAAATGAATCATCGCTTTACTCAACCGAAACTGCAGCAGGTTTTAAGGAAGCTAAGCACAGTCGACCAAATTGAATCAGTAGCACTTAGCTGGTAAAGAAGTGTCCGGGGACTGTGGCCAACGACAAAGGATTAGCACTCCGGATCTGCTTGCCCACTCTCAGGCAGATTTTCAGCAAGCACGGGAGCTTTACATAAGGTACCATGTGTCTGCCCGGACCACCAGTGGGCTCCCGAGAGGACCCTCAGGACGCACTGGGCACCTGAGCCAGGCGAGGCTCAAGCGCAGGGCATCCAGAGTTCCAGGCTCAGGCTGCCTTTGGTGTTCTGTGGAAGAATAAAAGAGGGTCCGTTTCTTCTTCCTTCCCCAAATTATAAAGTTCTACATTTTGTTCTCAAAATGGGGATCTGTCTCATGTGAACTGAGGTGAGTCTTAGATCTTAATACAAGTAAAAATGAGAATTAGGGGGAAGGCCATTATCTTCAATTTTCTTTACCACAGCCTGAAAGCAAACATTTGTGTGGCTAAGGACAGTGATCCAAACACACTGAATTTTCTTAACTATGGGCTATTGTCTTCCTGCTGAAGCTGCTCCTCCACTTACACACTTACTTGTATCTACTGACCACACAAAAACCTAATTTCTAAAACTAAAGCTAGGTTTAAATGCAGCTTTATGTTTTATGCGCATTCTTAATAAAAGCCTTTAAAAGTCTGATTTGCAGAATATTCCCCTAAGAAAACAATCAGGTGTTTCCTAGGTGACAAGGCAAGGCATTCCCAATTAGAAGGAAGTCTTTTCTACAATTTCGTTTAGAAATTCACAAAATACATTGTAAGATGACAGACGGCAGAAATTGGTTTAATCTAATTTTTCCTCTCCCAGTCCCACAAAGGTACAAGTTAAAAGTTTACAGCCAGGTCTCTGGTGGAGTTATGAATGTCTCAGGTTAGCACAGAGGCAGAACAGGTTTTGTAAGCACGCCACACAACATCTGAGGTCATTAGTTCACATTCAAGAAGAAAACTGCCCGGCCAGAGAATGGCTGAGCTGGAGGGCCCTTGCCACCAAGACTGACTACTTTATTTGAGTGTGATCCCCAGACCCTGCATGGTAGAAAGAACCGACTCCCACAGGTTGTCCTTTGCCCTCCAAATGTCCTCAGTGGGACACGGACACACACACACACACACACACACACACACACACACACACACACACACGTAAAACAGAGATTTTTTTCCTGAAAAAAAAAAAAACCAAGAAAATCCAGTCTAGTTCTTATATTAAAAACCCACACAAGCCTTTCTTCATTCCATAGCTAAACATTTACCAAGGAAGATGGTCTCTCATCAGCCACAACCTGTACATCTAAACGGGTTTGTTTTTTTCTGTTTTTCCCAATATGTTCAGTCACGGGCTGGGGTCGAGGGTAGTCATAGAGCATTTGCCAAGCATTCATGAGCTCCTTCCTGGAAATCATAACAACAGCAGCAATAACAACAATAAATAGTCATGAATACAAAATACGGAACCAGACTTCCTGGGTTCGAGCGAGAGGTCTGCCACTTACTAGCTACAGAACCTCCGTCAAGACACGCAGCCTCTCTTGTGCCCCAGTTTCCCCAGCTGAAAACATCCCTACCTCCCTGGGTAGCTCTGAAGATGAAATGAGTCACTGAGTGTGTTATTGCTTGGTACAGAGTCTACCACATTATAAATACCATGCGAGTATTAACCGATCCACGGGTGAGGATAGGAGATCAGAATACGACTGTGACCATCTTCCTGAAGGACTTCTACTCTGTCCCAGTGTGAAAGAGTGAGTTCCTACCGGACAAGCGTATGTAACACTGAAATGGTTCCAAAAAGCCCCGATTCATTCCTACAGGCAAGATTTATAAATTCCCGCCCACTATGCCAGGTAAAGACAGCCCAACAGCCACCAGCTCCAGAAGTGGCGTCCAGAAGAGTCACTTCCAACCCAGGTGCCATGCTGATCATGTTTTCTCTCACTGTCCCACATACAAAGCCTCAGAGGACACACCAGGGAAGGATATAGTGGCCTGCATTCAAGGTGTCATCTCTTCAACCAAACCAGTTATTTTCCTAAAGGGATCTGGGGATACTGTAGGCTTGTTATGAAAAGAAGTGGTAGATAGCCACAGCTTCAGATAAAGGTGACCAAATACACATTCTAATTTTCTAATATTTGCGGAGTTGAACCCTGGACTTCCGGCAGGCTAAGCACACACTCTGCCCCTTAGTTACACCTCAGCCCTTCATACATCTACTAACTGGACAAAAAAAAAAAAAAAATTTAGAACTGTATTTCCCATAGAATTCAAGTCAAAAGCTAGGTGTAGCACTGGGTGTTTTCAAATTTCACCTAATCGGGTCAACTTCAAGATTTTGTCTTAACCTCTTTTCTGACTAGTCAGAAAAACAGAATGATTGCCATGACATAATCCTTTTTAAAAGTCATCAAAAGATGTGACTATGAACAGTTTGAAGAGACCCCATAAGCATGAAGAGAACAAGGTTCAGTCACTGAAGTCTCATGTAAGACAGAAATCAATTTAATTACACTCATCTGATACCTTCTTGGATATTCATTTCATATTTTCCTTTCTCAACCCCTACAACCCACTCACACACAGACACATTAATCTCTTGCATTTTGTTACATATAATCCTGTTCCCACAGTTCTAATTTTAGATGTAGATAGTCCACCAGAATTAATCTTTTCCCATACAAAGACTGGTCACAGCTACAATCTAATAGTTTTTCCTTAAATCTTTCCCCTCTCATAGAGAAACGAAGGCTAGGTGATTAACCGGTCCTTTTGTTTTGAAATTACCTGCAGCCTACTCATTCCCAGAACTGAAGATTAAAAAAAAAACTTAAGTCTTCACCTCTACAGCATCCTTGGGAACCAGTTACATGGCAGTGGTCTTTAGCCATTATTTTAAAAAAACACACAGTGGTTTTAAGGAAAAAGTACTTCTAGTATCAGAGGAAATCTTTTGGGCTAAAACTCTGAATCCCAGCTGAGGGACTGGCTTAACTTTAAGCTTCTCAGAGTGCCTGCCTGTTGCTAGGTTTACAGACAAGATGCTCTCCTGAAAGGCTGGCTGCTGGAGACACTGCAGATAGAAACACCAAGGACGGCCATCTTCATCCGGACACATAATGATGAGGGGCTCAGAACTGATTTCTTGGCTTCTCAAAACTTTTTGTTTTTCAATCTTGCTCAGTGGTCCCCCGCAAGCAGAGACACCCGCTGTGCCCGATTACAAATAGGAACATGCCACTCACTCCATTTCAGTCCATGGCCCAAGTGAACTTCAAAAGGCTAAACACTCCTCGGCTTTACATAAGGAACTCAACCTTAAGACAGACCCTCTTGAGCATGAAAGAGTACATCTTTCTCTTGATTAGGACAGTGAATGGGGTTCTGGGCTCTGCGACTCAGCAGTAATGTTCTTTGGCTAGCAACGGTGACTAAACCACACTGCAAGGTGGGGAGAGGTGTGGAGCTAAGGGAGCTCTGTCAGTGGGGAAGGCCTCTGCTCAGGTCTGCCCATCCCTCTTCTAGCTATGCTGATAGCCCGTGCCACAAGATGAAAAGCAGAACTCACAAAAGTAACTTATGAAATGACATCACTCTGTCAAAGTGACACCCGAGTCGGGTCTGGAAACAAAACAAATAAACAAAAAAAAAACAAAATGCAAAACACTAGAAGTCTAGGTACTTAGTACCGATAGAGCTGAGGATGTAGCTCACTGTTCGAGTGTTTGCTTAGCACGTGTTCAATCACCAGTGCTGAAATAAAAAAAAAATAAAAAACCAACAAACAAAAACTCTGGTGGAAAGAATAACTAAGCTTTTTTCTAACTGTTTTGCAAAAAACATTTTGTAAGTCTCCAAGTGTCCTGAAATAAAGAGCACCAATATTTAACTAAAGATTCAGGCACAGTCTTCTAGGACTGTGCGTGCTGAGCGTGCTGATGCTCCTGATAAGGTGTGAGCCTTCCTTTTCTTACTGTCTCACCTTCAGCCTCCCCCATTCTCTACTGAATCAGTACGCTCACACTATTAGAAACAAGACAAAAACAAACTTTGAGTATTCCCAAGTTCTTCTAGGCAAAACTCTATTTTTAAACAAAGTGAGTAGGTGGAGGGTGCTGGGTTTGAACCCAGGGCTTCCTAGAGGTTAGGGGAGCACTCTACCACTGTACCACCTCCCAGCACTATGGCTTTTAAAAAAAATAACTACAGTCAGAAGTATCTGGCACTTTTCCAACCATTTACTTTTCTGGGTTTTGGGGGTATTTCCCCCACCCTCAGAAAAAGTTTATTATTGTGGCTTACAAAAACACAAACAGCCAGGCAGTGGTGGCACAGGCCTTTAATGCCAGCACTTGGGAGGCAGAGGCAGGCGAATCTCTGAGTTCGAGGCCAGTCTGGTCTACAGATCGAGTTCCAGGACAGCCAGGGCTACACAGAGAATCCTTGTCTCAAAAAATGAAAACTAACAATCAAAAACAAAAACACAACAAAATAAATCATAAAATTAACTACAGAATCAATTGTGAGAATAGACAATGTACACAATTTTTTAAGTTTGCAAAATTATGCTTCAATTTTATAGCACATTCGCGTCTGAACCGTGTAACTGTGGAGGTGGGGAGGGAGGGAGGGAGAGTGTGTGTGTTTAGGAAATAGGTGAGAAATGACTCAACTTGTTTGAATATGATTCTCCCTCCCTTTTTCCATCTCCTCTCTCCTCTCAACTTTCTCTATAGCTTCCATTTTCTGGCACCTGAGTCTAATTGAGTCTGTGGAATCTCCTTCAGGGCCACAGAATAAAAGAGTGCTGGCTACCTCAAAGGGAGCATCGTGCTGGCAACCCACACTGCTTTCCCATCATTTAGAAGGGAATGAGATGGCATTTCAGACAGAAAAAAAAAATCTTACATTCAATTTGGAAGAAGCAGCACCTTCCAGAGACTTCCGATGTATCTCTGTATAGACAGAGACTGCCTACCTCTTCGCAACAATAAAATAAAAGATGAGGGAGGGAGAATGTACTCGGGCACAAGGGCAGAAGACAGGAAGTGAACCCCACACCTCACCAAGTTTCCTGGGGTAAAACCAGGCCAGTCTGTGCAGCCCAAAGGCAAGGAACACTCTTCTGGTCCCATTTCACAGTCAACCCGAAAGTAGTGAAGTCTACAAATGAAAACTCCAAGTCTTAAGAAAAGCCCAATCTGAACCACTCCCAAAATTTCTAAACAAATGCCAACCATCATTCTCTCCTCTCCAACTTTCAAGTCCAAGTTCCTTCCTAAGACACAGCCCTTTCTTCAGCCACCAAGACCCCAACGATCACATCAGCTCTCTCTCTACATCATCTTATGGCTGCTGGAGCATGTGTTGTCTCCTCCTCCTCCTCCTCCTCCTCCTCCTCCTCCTCCTCCTCCTCCTCCTCCTCCACGACCACCACCACCACCAGGTTTGTCTGCATTAACAGCCCTGGCTGTCCTGGAACTCACTCTGTAGATCCGCCTGCCTCTGTCTCCCAGTGCTGGGATTAAAGGTGTGCTCCACCACGCCTGGCCTGGAGCATGCGTCTTAACCCCCATGCCATGTGCTCGGTTGTGCGCTGGTCAGCATCAGGAAGTCAGTTCCTGTAGAGCTGAAACAGACACTATGCTAATTCGACTTCTGAGATACTCCCTCTTGACTGGCTCCCAGACGCATCCATGACGGAGCTCAAGCTGACTTATGTGCAGTTCCAGCAGACCTTGAAGGCAGCTCCCAGTTCCTAATGCAGCAGTGGGACTTCCTTCAGTAACGCTGACCAGGTCAGCCTGGGAGAGGTGCTAGGACAGCAGTGCACTCAGCCATTTTCATGTCTGTCTTAACTTGAAAGGAAGGAACATCTATCAGGAAAGCTCTCTCAAGAGCCCGAAGACCCACACAAGTCTTTCCTTGGAATCTTGGGGGGTAGCGGAATTGTAAAGTTCTTGCCTAGCATGCATACCTCTCTGTGTTCCATCCCCCAGCATCCCATAAGCCAGGCAAGGTGGCCCATACTTGTAATCCCAGCACTTGGGAGATGGCAACTGGAAGGTCAGTAGATCAAGGTCATCCTCTACTACATCAGGAGTGTGAGGCCAGTCTGAATTAGAAAGCCTGTTCCAAAAATATAAAATAAAATATAAAAAGTTGCCCCTGAGAAGCGCAGTAAGTTCACAGAGCAAGAATCACAGAACAGAATCCTAAACTCATCTTTTAAAGGTGGGTCGCTGGGGCTGGGGATGCAGTCCTGGAGTACACGAGTCCTGAACTAGACAGACAGCCACCGCGCCCGCGCGCGCGCGCGCACACACACACACACACACACACACACACACACACACACCCCGCAACAGGCAATGTGGATTTCAAGTTAGCATTTTGAGATTCAGGAATCCCAGGCTTGCTTCCAACTTGAATCAGTTAGCTAGTAACGCCTAGAAAACATGGGGGTAGATTTTATTCTTACTTCAAGAAAGCCCAAAGTATAGATGCAAAGCCTGGGAACCTTGGTTTCTAGCATCAGAATCACAGAATAACTCCAGCACCCGAAGCCCCAACGGCCAATACTCAGTCCACACAGGCGCTCTATCCAGCAGGTTCCAAGGCAGAAGACTCACATTCCTTCAAGAGAAATCATTCACAGAAATCAATTGTTCCCTAGTGTCTTTTAATGAAGGAAACTGAGCAATGGCTTTTTTTTTTTTAATCAAGTTCAACTTTAACTTACTCTTCAATACCTTCAATTCCTGCGTGTTTTACTAAACACATTTCTACACATAACCCAACAGAAACTAATACTAAGATACATACACTGGACAGCTCTCAATAAAATAAGCATTTTTAAAAAATAAAAATAGTAGCTGTTAAAGTATGTATTTTGAAACAATAAATAATTTCATCACAAAATTATTGGTAATTACCTAGATACAGTGGTGCAGACCTATAATTCCAGCCCTTAGAAGGTGGAGGAAAAAAAGGCTTGAGTTAGTGGCAAAGAAAGAAATGGAAAGGGGGAGTAAGGAAGGAGGGAAGGAGGGAGGGAGGAAGGAAGGAAGGAAGGGAAGGAGGGAGGGAGGAAGGAAGGAAGGAAGGGAAGGAGGGAGGGAAGGAAGGAAGGGAAGGAGGGAGGGAGGGAAGGAAGGGAAGGAGGGAGGGAGGGAAGGAAGGGAAGGAGGGAGGGAGGGAAGGAAGGAAGGAGGGAAGGAAGAAAGGAAGAAAGGAAAGAAGGAAGGAAGGGAGGGAGGGAGGGAGGGAGGGAGGAAGGAAGGGAGGAAGATTAGTAATCATAGGACTTTATTTTTCATATTCATCCTTTGCAAATATTCATATTTCATTACACATATTCACATATGTCTATGCACAATCCAACCCAACTCCTTCCTAGGTACAGGAGATGGTACATGTCTTAATGATGCAACACCAGATTTTGATTTAATGAATATTATTTTAAGATACTGATAGAAGACTAAAATTATCACGAGCCATAACACTCGAGCCCAACAGTACCCTGGAAGGCAACGTAAGTACGGGGGGTTGAGGTGCGCGATGTAATAACAAGGACTACAAGATCACAGAAAAGGAAAACATTCTTGTCCCCAAGAGCCAAGCCACCCCTTGAAGTGGCCCTTGCTGGAAGGTGAGCACCCCTCCTGACTTTGTTACCTCCCCACTATGCCTGCTGGTCTTCCCCGGTCAAGTGTGGCTTCTGCTCTCCCTAGAACTTTCTCAAGAACTGCCAATCCTAAGGTGCACTTGGCCCTTGTTTTGTCCCGAGACGGAAGTAGCGACCTTGCTGTTCACTCCTTGACCTTGGTGACCATGACCAACTGTCCTCTTCCTTCCTCATCTCCCAAACCACACTGAGGACTGAGCTTCCCGAGGTGGGTCCCACTCCCCTCCCGCGCTCTATGTAGTCCGCCATCAACTCGGAAGCCTCAGCCATCTGCAATGTCTCTTCTTCGTGTCACTCAGCCCTCTGGGCTGAATTCTAGACCTGCGCATCCAAATGCCTGCTGAGACTCCTCCAGGAGGGGCCTTGAAGAAGCTCATTAAACCGTGCGTGCTCCCGGCTACGTGTCTTCCCTTTGCATAGAAGATTGCTCTTTTAGTTCCTACCCTGCGAATGACGGAAACCTGGGAGTGACCCCAATTTCTTTCCACCCTCCCTTGTCTAGTCAACGAGTTTCTGATTGAATAATTCATCTCCATCTCCACCTACCACTCCCTGGCTTCAAGCCCCTCAGTGATTCTTGCTGGAATATTCAATAATACCCTGACTGGCTTTCTTTCCTACCCCCAAATCTTTGACTCAAAAACTATCTTTCATAGGGTCACCCAGCGCCTTATCTAAAGTCTAATGAGCACACCATTGCCTTGCTAACTATGGTCTTGTGGCTGCTTGTCCCCTGTATCACAGAGTTGAAGTCCTGAACACAGCAGAGGAGGCCCCCGGCACCCCCATGTCTGTCCATCATACTGGCTTCCTCTCCCACCATATTTCTGTTCTCTGTCTATCTCAGCACATCCAAACACGCCTGGTAGCCTGCCAACCTCTGTGCTGTCCATGTCCACACACCCCCCAAACCCGCCTGGCTGTGCTGCAATGCTTGACACTAGCCTATAATAAGTGCCGCATGGTGAAAAACAGTCCGTGGTTGGTCTAAAAGGAAGGGCGCAGATAAACGTAGGAGAGAGAATTTGGACTCACATGGAAAGCCATAACCACGGTACCTAAACATGCTAAACCCTGTTTCATGTAGAATCACAAGAAAGCCAGCAAAAGCTCAATCCCCACATCCTCCCCTTCTCTCTCTCTCTCTCTTTCTCTCTCTCTCTCTCTCTCTCTCTCTCTCTCTCTCTCTCTCTCTCTCTCTCTTTCTCTCTCTCTCTGCTACCTGCTGAGCCGACCATCAGACAGCACAGAAGTGGGCATCCTGGGGATGTGCCAAGAATAACAGCCTGTATTTATAGAAAGTGCATTATACACCCGGACTGCCACTGAAATTTCTACATAATACTAGGAGGAAGGGACTGGGCTACTCTACGGATGGGGAAACTGAGTCCAGATGGAAAGTCCCTTCCCTGAAAGCACTAACTTTAGCATGAAGGAAGGAACACGCAAGGTTCAAGCCAGGTGTGCACGTGTCTACCTGTAGATACGTACACACACGCGTGCACATGTTTTCAGTTGGTCCCCCGACGTATGTGCACATCGAGCGCCAGCCAGGAATGCAATGATGCTCTGCTGTGCTGACAAGCTTCTGAATTGCTGTCCCACCACATAAAACGACCTCGCTAAATTACAGTCACTGCCCTCGTCTAGAGCCTCCCTCAACACCAGCAGCACGTGAGGCAGCTGCTCCTTTCTCGACTGGGGCCCTCTGCCTGTGCCCTTGCTCCCTCCGGCTCTCGTCTGTCCATCTTACAGGCTTGCACGAAACTGCTCCTCCCACCTCGCCCTGTGAAGAGTTCTCTAGAACTCTGAAAAGGCAAGACCACTTCTTTACAAGGTGAGCATTCATTACCCCAGAAGGTACAGAAGCAAAGAAATCCCCAAAGGCTCCAGAAGGCTCTAGATACCACAGGTGGGTGAAGCAGCAGAGACCACTGAACTCGGACAGGAACCTCTGTGCCGCATGCGTGGACAGTCACTGAGTCAAGTGTCCTCGGGGATGTACTGGGTGTTTGTCCGTCTAATGGAGTGTCAGCTCTGCTCAGGACTCATGCTGAGCACACATGCCAGCACTGAAAACAGGATCTGGCACTTAGGATCCGTGGCTCTGGTCCTCCGAGTATATGCTCAAAAGCCAACAAAATTTGGACTCTGGCACTTTAAGAGTGGAGGGAACTGATGGATTGGACCAGCCATGAGACCTACCATAGCAAGTGGGCCACAGGTAGGACCAACGGCAGAGCAGACACCTGGGCAACTCTGAAGGTCACAGCAGAGACACCAGTCAGAGGACAATGATAACAATCAGAATCTGGGGGTCAGAGGGAGATCTCTAAGAGTTCCCCCAACCTTGTTCCAGTGACACTAGAACCAAGCTTGCCTGGGTCCCCAAACTGTTAGTCTCCTCCTGGGACCATCACCAGAGGATCTGGGTACACCTCGTCACACAGACTCGGGAGCAGTGTTGCTGGCTTCTCCCACTGATGAGCCATGACAAGCAACTGGAATTCTCTGAGACCCAGGAGCCTCTCTTTTGCAATGGGGATAATAATTACATCAGCCACAAGGCGACACTGTAAAAGTAAAGGGACATTCCTTATGAAGTACTGCAAACAGTGTTTGGCGTGTGAGTACTCTGGAAACCTGAGCTGTCAATGTGGTCAGTGACATTCCAGGTCTGGGATCACGGGAACCCCGGGTTCCAGGCCATGGTGAATGCCAGTAGCCACCTGGATGCTGTCCACACCAACAGCCTTTGCTCAGGCACACTCCAGCTTCAAAGTCAAGCCAACATTCTACACGGAGCATCCTGCTCAGTCCCTTCACTGCTGGACTTTTGCATGAGCTTTCTTTCTCCAAGTGAGCTTTTCGGCTTTATACAGTTTGGGGCATCACACCCAGGCCTCCTGCATGCTAGGAATGTGTTCTAGCCCTGAGCCATACCCTACGCAGCTTGAAACAATTACTTTTGAAAAAAATTAAGACAGAATTGATTTTTGACTACAGTATTTATCATCAAGAGGCAAAGGCCAAAGACTAGGTATAGCTGTCTGTGCGATCACTTCCCCAGGCCCACTGGGATGGTGGGCTGAGCCAGTGAATGAACCAGAGAGCAGAAACCCAGAGAAGGGAGGGGAGACAGACCACCAGGAGGGCAACGATGGAAGTCAAGGCTCAGCCGGTCATTTAGGACGGAAAAGAACCTGTGAGACTTGTTACTGGTCTGTGACTCTGCAGAGGCAGGAAAGGCATCGGTCACACACAAAACTAAGTGTTGGCTGAAGGCGCCAGATACCAGAGACACACAGATACTACAGGCAGGCAAACCTCAAGTGTTCCGTTTTTCAGCTGGAGCCTGGGACACATAGCTTATCCAAGTACCACCTGGGCAACAGCCAAGCAAAGAAACAGACACTAAACTCCACCAACTTCCTTGAATTTGGTCAGAGACAACCCCTTTCCCCCATACACTATGGGATTGTAAAACAATATACTTGTTCTCCAAACAATCTGACTTTGATTTAGAGATCCTAGGGAAAAGGTATGTGTGACCAAGGAGACCACTACGGATGGGAAAAAGTCTGTGTCCTCACAACAGGCTAGCTAGACACACCACTTTAGAAAAGGGTTCGATGTTGTATTATCGGGATAATACAAACATGCTAAAGTAGGAAATTCTTTAAAATCTGTGTGTGTGTGTGTGTTCAGGCTCTTGCCAGTACAGATACAGATATGCCACAGACATGTGTGGAAGTCTGGGGCAACCTTGGATGTTGGTCCTTGCCCTCTTTGAGGCAGGGTCACTTATTATTTGCCACTGAGCACGCCAGGCTAGGTGGCCTGCAAGCTCACAGGGACTCTTCTCTGCCTCCCTCCCATCTCACTGCGGAGCCTAGAATCACAGGCACACACTACCTAATCCAGCTTCCCATGGATTTGGGGGGATCTGAACTCGGGTCTTCAGGCCTGTGTGGCAAGCTTTTTACATACTAAGTCGTTGCCCCAGCCCCAGATGCTTCATTAAGTGAGAAAACCTGCTGGCCCACCTGCTAAGAACCTCTTCAAAAGTGAAGAAACAACATCTGTGTTTATTTATTTTGCCCACGTCTTCCGTAGCCACGGTGAGACCTGCACGCTTTCTCATGGGCCATACCCACTATTTTTATCCTTCCAAACATGCATTAGGAGGTCGAAGCAGGAGGACAGTAATTTCAAGGTTATCCTAGGCTACCTAGCAAGCTTGAGGCTAGCCTGGAATACATGAGACCCTTTCTCAACAAAACAAAACATTTTCTAAAGAAAGAAAGGAAGTCCAAACAGGTGTGATCAGTATTGTTTGAAAGAGGCTGCCAGTAAGGAACTGAGGGTCTGAAAAGTCATCTGAAGGTCACTGTCATATCTATGGCAGGGGTCTATATGATATACTTTGAATACTAACGTTTTTTAAAGGCATAAAACTCTTGAGCTGTTTCTTGCCTTTATGGAAGGAAGGGGTTTACCTACAAATCACTGAGAAATGGCGTTTACAAGCATGCTTGGCTTCACTCTTGGAAGCAGAAGTACTAGCTAAACAATGGGGAAAGAAATCCTAAGTCCCTGGAAGGAAGGTGTGCAGGCCTAGGGAGGGAGCTGGAAGCTATGAGCCCTGGAAGATACTAGCCCTGAGACTGCAACCAGGAAGTATGTGATGAAGCCCAGGATCACTGTCTGTCCAAAACAAACAAACAACAAACAATATTTGCCAGGGGTGCTGGTACTCATCTATCCTGGCGGTCTGCAGGTGGAGGCAGGGGGATCGGGAGTTCATGGTTAGCCTAGACTACACAGTGAGTTCCAAGGCTAGCCTCAACTATGTGAGCCCTGTCACAGAGAGAAAGAGAGAGAATTTGTAAGTATGGTCTGTTGGATATCACCCTTCAGTCCCTTGAGCAAGAGTTTTTGTTTTGACTGTGGTCAAAGGCGAATGCTACAGGCACTCTGGGGATTTACAGTAATATGGCCTGGATACGCATTACCACAATCTTGCATGTCATAAGTTGGGTTTATGTTTGTTTTTCCTATACAAAGGGTCTCATGTAACTCGGGCTGGCCCAGAACTCCCTATGTAGCCACAGTGGCTTTGAACTCCTGACCTTACCCCCTCTAGCTCTAGAGTGACCGGTTCACAGCCATTTGCTCAGAGGTTCATGCACGTCAGGCAAGCACTCTGCCAACTAATTGCCATCCCCAGCCACGAACCTGTTTCTCATTTACTGTAAAGTAGCCCGACAGATCAATCAGATCAAGCCATGAGTGTTGTGGTCCTCAGAAATTAAGGGACTCCATCAAAGTCACCCAGTTTGAGCGACAGACCTGAAGGAAACCTGAGTCCCTGGCTCAGTGGAATCCACTTTTCCTTAAACTAAACTGCCTCTCCCAGGCGGCAGTGGGGGCCACATCAGCTTCGACAGCGGGAACACGGTTTCTAGGTGATCGTCAGAAATTCTGTGTACGCGACACAGATTACCACAGCTGTCAAAGGAAGACATTGGCCGGGGAAAGCACAGGGTCCACAGTCCTCGAGAGAAGGAATGGGTGAGGGGAGCAGAAAACGGGGCGCAAGCGCTCTGCTTCAAGTGGGGTCCCACGTCGGCAGGTGCACCAGCTGCTTCTTCCTGCATACCTGCAGAAGGGCAAGGCGCCTGGGACTTGTGTGGAACCACAAAGAGGCCTCCGGAAAGGAATGCCGCGTGGCGTTCCCACAAGCTGTCTCTAAGAAAAGTGGGGTGGGGTAGTGGGGGACGCTTCCTCTCCCCACTGGAAAAAAAATCAATTCTTGCTAATGAATAGTCAATATCGCAATGTCTGCAAGCATTCTCTGCTTTGATTTATTCCACCAACCCATTTCTCTCCTTCCCTGGTAGCTCTCTCCTCTGCGGCCATCTCATCCCCCTAAGCCACCGCCACCGTCAAGTTCAGGGGCGGCGGCAATGAGAGTTGATGTTGATGGTGGGGTAAGGGCATTTGCAACCTACGTCATGGATGGCCTTCCCTCAGAGTAGACATTCCTCGTGTTCGTCTCCTGTGTGAAATCAGGAATGCTGTCTCCAATGTGTGTGGGAGGAGGGGTTTGTGTGTGTGTGTGTGTGTGTGTGTGTGTGTGTGTGTACACAAGTGCATGTGTGCATGCAGAGGGCAGAGGACAAACTCAATGGTCCTTCCTCGGGAACTGTCCACCTTGTCTATTGAGACAGGATTTCTCAATGGCCTGGAATCTGTCATGAGGGCGAGGCTGGCTGGTGCCAGGGCCCTACCTTTCTCCTTCGCCCCGAGGCTGGGATCACAAGTGTGTGCTGTCGTGTCTATCATGACTGGCTTTTAAAAAAAAAAAAAAAAAAAACCTAGGTCTGGGACTTGAACTCACGTCTTTATCTCCCTAGTTCACTGTCTGCAGTTTCTATCTGGGACATAATGATGCCATCAGTTCCACATGCCTCTCGTAATAAGAAAAACAGCATCTCTCCAAAGGTACTGGGGGCAACTGGGTACCCAGGCCTTGCTTACCATAGAGGGTGCCAGGATGGAGCCGACACAACAGAGTCACCCTTGATGTTATCAGGCCTGCCCACAACTCTGCCGCTTTTCTATGTTTGTTGTTGTTTTGTTATTTTGAGATAGGTTTCTCTGTGTAGCCCTGGCTGTCCTGGAACTATGTAAACCAAGCTGGCCTTGAACTCACAGAGATCTGCCTGCCTTTGCCTCCTGAGTGCTGAGATTAAAGGTGTGCGCCCCCACTGCCTGGTCCTGCTCTACAGCTTTTAATTGCCCTGGTATGGACACACATGCCTCAGTGTGGAGCTTGGCAAAGAAGGGCTGGAGAGGGGACTCTGTGATTGTCAGAGGGATCTGACGCCCTCTTCTGAAATCCATGGGCACCAAGCATGCACACGGTGTACAGACATACATGCCAGCAAAACAGTCACACATAAGATAAAATGAATCAACAAACAAAAAGGAATGCCCAAGAAAGGGAGAGGAACTTCCTTACCTGGCCCTGCTGTAAGAACAGGGCTAAGCAAGAGAGAGAGGTGGGAAGGAATGGGTGACCAGGGTCCTTATGAACGCAGTGATGCCAGATCCCCTACTCCACTTTCACACAAACCTGGCCCCTCAAAAGACAAAGAAAGGAGGCAGGAAAGCCATGTACCGGTAACTCCGGCCCTTGTAGCTGCGCAGGCAAGGAGGAGAAAAACATCTCTTATAACTTCGTCCGCATCACCTGGAAACTCCGGGGTTTGGGAGGCTATTAGAAAAAGGTTAAATAGGAGAGCAGATAATGATACATCAAGGGACCCATGTCAGGGTTGTTTGAACAGTACTCGGAAGCAATTGCTATTGAGAGCTGGTGACCACTTTAAAGGGCACTGGAAGAAAGCAGAGTCTGCAAGAAAAGCCTCCTGAGGGTCCTGGGAGCAGGCAGCCGGAGTCTTCCGGTGCCGTACAAACATCCCCAGAAACATCGCTGTTCTGTTCTTTCATCCAAGATGACTAGGTATGCACACGCTCGGCATATTTTCCTGTATTGTTCTCGGCATCCGTTTAGTTTTATAACTATGGGGTTTTGCAGACATAACTGCACATCCCCGTCTATAATTGTAAACTTTGGTGATCTGGGGTCTCGGTCTTTAACACTTCTTGTTGAATTTATTCAGATTGAAGCTGCCCACCAGTTGCTTAACATGGTATCAGTGAGCTCAGTTCAAAGTTGTGAGAACTGACTGTCAAAAATATGTTCCCAGGCCAGGCATGGTAGCTTACACCTATAATTCAGCACTCAGGAGGCCGGGGGCAGGGGGATTTGGAATTGGAGGCCAGCCTGAACTACAGAAAGAGACCTTGTCTCAAAAATAATAAAATTTGTGTCATTTGAAAATTAGTAGATAAACTTTCCCCAGCCCCCCAAATTCATTTTCTTATCACAGTGATAGATAGCCTGGCCCAAAGGAACCCGTGCTGTCAATCACAGGATAATGAACATGGCCCACTGAACTATCATACTGGCTTTAATGTCCCTGGTACTTTAGGATGATAACTACAGACTATATAATTACACAGTCCCCAGAAGAGTCTCATAATTGAATCACAGGGCATTTTGTGAATGTTTGGGACAACAATCAGAGGACCACAAAGTGAATGGGATTGTGATACTTGCCAGCTACAGCGCTAAGAAGCACCCCTAAAACTCAATTAGAAGAGTCCTTTAGGTATTACATAATTATAATACAAATTTCATTAAGGCACAAGGGGTTTTTTTATACATATAATTGAACTGTCCTCAGAATCCCCAAAGATTATGTTTCTTAATAGTTTATAAAAACAACACGGTTAGATTCCCAGATTCGGATTTCTTCCTCCCCAAGTGGAGCAGCTAAGCCATAGGCAGGACAGGGAGCTCCAGGGTTGGCTGGGCCACTGCCTTATTCGGTCACTCGGAAAGTGAGCAGGGTCTTGCTATGTTTGTCTCACAAATGTGCTGCACAGCTAGAATATCTGGTAGCATTCTGAAAATATAAGATGACGGTAAGGATATTTACAAACTTATGGCTGGGCAGGATGGGGGGGAAATGCATTTGCCACTACGCCTGAGGACATGGATTCACGTCCCAAAATACACACGGTGGATGCACAGGAACCAACTCCTGAAAAGTTGTCCTCTGACCTCTATATGCACTCCATGGCATATGTACACACACACACACACACACACACACACACACGCACACGCACACGCACACACACGCACATGCACGCACACACTCGCATGCACGCACGCACGCACACACACACAAGATACTTAGAAATTCTAAGGAAACAAGAATAGTCCACCTATAGAAAATGTCACCCCTTATTAAGACCCCAGAATTTCGGTAGATTCTTCCCTTTCTTCCCTCTTCTCTCTACCTTTTTCCATCCATCCCTTCTGGCTGTCTTTACACCAGCCATGTCTTCCGCCATCTTTCTTCCTCTCCTTCTAGAAGTCATAATAGTTGCAGTAGAACCAGGAAGGACAGGGTACAGAAGGAAATCAGGTAGCTTGTTCACCCAGCTTAGGAGACCCAAGGGACTGAGACGGATGCACCACCAAGGAGAGGCTCACACACAAGTTGCTGGTACGAACCAATGGGCAAGCCAACAGAACAGAGCACCCCAGCCTTGTCTCAGGATATTCTGAATCACTCCCAGGGCAAGGTACAACAGTTCCTGAACCCCGACTTAACATAGCAAGGACAAACCCACATACAGCAGATTTACAAGCACACCAATTTTCTGAACTTAAAAACAATTTTTTTTCAAGGCCAATAATCAAAAGTGTAAAGGATGAGGTGAAAAATGCACCCGTTCCCTTTGCATAGCTCAGTGTGTAAATAAACATCTCTGATTGGCATTAGTAGGCTATCACATATACATATATATGTATAATTAAGAAGCAGCAGCATTGGCCTTGTAATGACATTTGTTCATGAGAAAAAGAAATCCATTTAACCCAACATCATAACCCAATTAACCTTTGCAGGTGCTGGACACCAGCTTCACAGGAGCTAGGGAGATGGCTTAGTGGGTAAGCCCTTCCCACAAAATATGAGGACCTGAGTTCAAATCCCTAGTGCCCACATAAACGCCCAGTGAGTGTGACAACCCACTTGTAATTCTAGCACTCTGGAGGTGGAGAGAGGTGATCCCTGAAGCAAGCTGATTGGTTAGACTGTGGTATCAGCACAAGATACAAACAGCAATAGAGGAAGACATCAAGATACAAACAGCAATAGAGGAAGACATCCAACACCCACCTCCGGTCTACACACACACATACATACATACATACACACACACACACACACACACACACACACACACACACACACACATACACACACACACACACACACACACATACACACACACACACACACACACACACACACACACACGGATGGACGGACAGACGGACAGAGAAACATGAATACACACACATGAAAAAAGACAAAAGTCCCATAGAGACCAAGAATATGGTAGCATTTGGTGCTCCTCAATCAAAGTGTGAGTGGCATCCGTTTCCTCCTTTCAGTTCCTGGAATAAAAATATTCTCCCTCACGGAGCACAATAGCATGGGCTACAGCCTCTCCTCATGGAGTGTGAGCCTCGCTGGGTCTCTCCTTCTGCTGTGTTTGAAAGAACCTCTCCCAGGACCATGTGTCCTTTGGTGAACATTCACATATTTGGGGGGCAAAGAAAAGGAGCCAGAATGGGTGGCCCTAACCAAGAGAGACTGAAGCCATCCAGGACAGAGAAACTGGCCTTGTGAACAAGCCAACAGCGTGGCAGAAGAGACCTCTCCAGGAGAGAGTGGAGTTAATTAGCCTTTTTATGCACACACACACATGCTGGCTTCACACATTCAAAAAATAGACCCAGGCTAAGCATAGGGCCTGTTTTAGTCTGCTGTGTCAAAACTGGATAGATGGGGACTCACTCTCTTTTTTTGTGCCGGGAGCCCGCCTCTAGCATCCTTACCAGTCTCATTAGCTAGCGGAGCCTTAGGAATGGAGAGGCAATGTGAAAAGGGCTCTGAAAAAACGCTAAACACACAAACCACTTTCACTTTCTCCACGAGTACTGAGTGTCTAGGAAACCATACGTTTATACGCATGTAAAAACAATAATAATAATAATAATAATAATAATGTTCTCTTTGTAACGTGGCCACGGAGCTACTGTGCGGAGAGGTCCCAGTGTCCACTTGTGGAACAAATGGTCTCATGAGTGGCTGAAGTCGGAAGCAGTGAATGATCAGCAAACTTGATCAGCTCCTGGGCCTGGTCGGAGACTGCTAGAGCACAGCAAGGTTGGCCCGGGGCCAAGAGCACGTCCGCCAGGGAAACAGGAAGTCACTGAGAGCTACCACAGACCCACGGCTCGGCGAGTTCCCCAAACAAAAGCCAGCCACTGACTTCCACAACTGGCCTGCCATGACACCATATGGTCAGCAATGTTGTCTTGCCACAGCACTGAGGCCTGCCTGTCTTCCGGGTCCTGCATAGCTGTGGATCTGGTAGCTGTCTTATAACTGTTTTCACTATTTTATGACTTTTCTTGGAATTCACTTCAGTGGAACCTAGCTGAGCGCACAGGGAGAAAAATGGTACCTCCCGCCCCTCCCGATTCAGCCCTAGTGAATGGCCTTCTCTCCTATCAGACTAGTGAGCACCAAACCACTTAACATTTATTCATGGGGCATGGGGGAGGTGAGTGGAGGCGGCTTTCTGTGTGGACAGGAGGGAAAACTGGACATTTAAAGTTTCTCACTCTGATCCCCATTGACACTGGATTTAATTTATAGGGGAATCCAAACCTTTTGGCTCTTCCTTTCTTCTCTGGGAGTACCCACTTCAAAGAATTCTCTAGTCACTGTGTGGAGACCCTGCTGCTGAGAGCTGCCATGGGCAAAGACGGATCGACTTGACGATAAACACTGTGCAAGCATTTTCCTCCTCAGTGAAATTCGTCAAAAAAGCCCCTCTTTTTTCTCTTCTGAGCAATAAGGCATGCTCTCCGAGAATATTCTAGCTAACCCCCCTCCATCTCTTCCCCGTGTGTCGTGAGGAACTAACTCCACTGTGGATAAGGGCTCACCAAGGAGGAGAAATAGAAAAACTAGAGACAGGGAATTCCAAACCTATTTACTTTCTGCCTTGAAGGATCTCTCCTCTTTCTCTCTCTCCTCTTCCTCCCTCTCTCCTCTCTCTCTCAGTTTTTTTTGTTTTGCCCTATGTGTGAGTGCTTTCCCTGAATGTACGTATACGCCCCAAGTACATGCAGTGCCCACTGAGGCCAGAAGACAGCATCTCAGATTCACCAGAACTGGAGTTACAGAGGATTGGGAGCTACCATGTGGGTGCTGGGATTCGAACCAGGGTCCTCTGGAAAAGCATCCAGTGCTCTTAATCTCTCAGCCATCTCACCAATGCCCTCATTGTTGTTTTGCCTTGTTCTGTTTTGGAGACAGGGTTTCACATATCCCAGGATGGACAAGAACTCAGCAATTAGCCAGTGATAATCCAGAATCTGTGTTTTTCCTGCCTCTACCTCCCAAGTGCTAATGACAGGCATGGTATGTCTCTGTGGATCAGTTTTACGCGGTGCTCGGGATCAAACCAAGGCTTCCCGCATGTTAAGCAGGCACTCTGCCAATTGACTGTAAGCCCAGAGCCCAATCTCTTATTTGCTTCCAAGTTTTCTTATTAATCCAGAAATTAGAAAATTAAGTCGACAACAGTAGGGTAAGCCACCCCACCATGAATCTCTTTTACAGACGTTGAGACTATTCGCCGTGGTAGAGAAGGCCCACATTGGGAGGGACAGGAGGAAGTCAAGTGAACACTCACTGAATCATATTCTTGAAGGTCACTTCCCCAGCTATGTGAGCCACCAAAGTGAAAGGAAAACCATTCTTTAAAATCAGATGGCTGTTAGTGTCCTCAAAAATAATGTGTAATTACGAGACGTTAAAGGGCGCGGTGCGCAGCCTCGGGATTTTAACCCAACAGCTGCCTTGCTATTTCTTCCTCTGGCACCAAGTGCCTTGAATTCCTCCACTGAAAAGTCCTATTTTGAAAACTAAAAGGGCGATATTGTTAAACTATGAAAAATGTCTGACTCAAAGAAGAAAATCACGGACATTATTGCTTCATTTTATCACCGGCGCTACCTCTCAGGCTCTGACTCTTGACAAGGGAGAGACCCTCTTGTGTGGCTGGTTCTCCCCGGGCGTAGTTACCGCATCCCCTTCCTAGGCAGTCTTCTAGTTGCTGCCTCTTACACTCCTGCTTCTGTAAGTCTGTCAGAGGTAATTATCTCTCCTCCAATCTATCGCTCTTCGGTGTATCATAAACACACAGATTACACAAAGTTGATGGAGGCGAGTGGAGTGTGTATGCTGCACTGTGTGGGGAAAGGCAGCCATAAATAATTATCCCAAGTACCCACTCCCTCTGCTAACAGGGGAATGAAAATGACTTGAGAAGGAGAAGAGACTGCCACAGGATGCCAGTCCTTTTCCCCGTCCATATATGGTGGTGCCCACCCCCAAGAGCCAATCCCAGGAGCTCCTGCAGGAGTAAAGAGGCAAGGAAACTTCCCAGATCTGCGGTGCATTGACACTCCGGAGGGCGGATCAACGTGCAGCAGACCACAGCGGTCAACACAAACAACCTGAGCCCCAGAGGAGGGAACAAAGGCCGGCTTCTGAAAAGCACATACCACCATTCGGCTATTGTTACATATTCTGGAATGTTCCAATTCCAATCTTGGCCACAAATTTGAAAGTTACTAAAAGCCCCTGAATGATTCCCATCAGTCCTTTAAATCTAAGAATGAGATCAAACCAAACGCTGAAAACACACCTCTTGGATTTCAACAGCCTTGGTGCCAGATACATCTGCTGCCTAAACGGCCTCCTCTGTCACCATCAAAAATCCCCTTTGCATCTGCTTCACTGTGGACGACAGATACAGTCCATTCCGATAAATAAAACTTGCGTGTGAAAATTATTTCTGCTCATTTGCTGTCACTACCAAAAACTTTCTCAGATATTCCTGCAGGGCGTTCTGAGGAGGCAGCACCAAGTCCCAATCTGAAACAATCTTCTCCAGGCCTCATTAAGGAAGAGGGACGTTGTTTTTAAAAATTCAATAGCAGCTGCAAACCATTGAGAAATTCCTAGTGAAGCTACAGAACACATTTTCAACCATTCAGCCATAACAACTTCTAAACTGAGAAAGGTGCCTCTTGTGTAAAAGCCACTGTTTACCCAACATCCAGGAATCTGGGGTGGGGGTGGGGGGCAAGGGGCTAAGGCTAGATGTGAAAGGTCTGCACACATCACCCCGAGGTGAGGAAATGCCTGAGCTGATTGAAGAAAAACAGCACCTGGGGGTTCAGCCAAGTCCTCCGCTCTCACAGTCACACACTCTGTTCCCCCAGAGGCAGAGGACAGGGGCCAGGCACCTACACTCAAGAATAAACAACCAAAAAGAGCTGACTTCATTTATTTTCGTCAGTATCCCTAAAGCTGACTATATGTTAACCAGACATAAATCAGATACCTTTGCATCAAAGTTAACACTAATCCCCACTTGGTCAGACTTAACTTTCTCTATAGCTGCTCTCTCAAGATTAGCCTCAAACCCCAAACACAGCTTTCTTCAAAAAAAAAAAAATAATAACATTAAATTAAACATTTCTGAAGCGCCTACTTTTTCTAAGTTATCATTTTTTTTAAGAGTTCTATAATATGGTCATTTTTACAGCTGGACTCTTTAGGAAGTAAATGTTTTCTAAGGGGTTAGAAGTTAGACGTTCATCACAACAAAGCAATACTCTCAATTGCCTCTGAAAATGTGTTTAGGGGTTGGGGATTTAGCTCAGTGGTAGAGTGCTTGCCTAGCAAGCGCAAGGTTCTGGGTTCGGTCCTCAGCTCTGAAAAAAAGAAAGAAAGAAAAAGAAAGAAAGAAAGAAAGAAAGAAAGAAAGAAAGAAAGAAAGAAAGAAAGAAAGAAAGAAAGAAAGAAAGAAAGAAAGAAAGAAAGAAAGAAAGAAAGAAAGAAAGAAAATGTGTTTCATTATAATCAGGCAGCTATGAAATAACTAGTATGGAAAACACTTGGGTCACCATGTACTCTGCTATAATCGATACAGAGGTAGAGGTTCTATTTCACACCCAACACAAGACATCCGTGTATCCTGTCCGTAGTGAAAGTCATCCTGAAGGAAAAAAAAAAAAAAAACTCCAACGTAAGGAAGACACAGACCCAGAAACACCAAAAGCAAATAAGAGAAAAGACACATGCCTAGAGGAGCAAGTACTTAATTAGATAGTTAGGGCAAAGGCAGAGGGGTCGGAACGCCACTGTCCAGCAGCAACTCCAAGGCTCTCTTTGTTTATGATGCTGGATGTGCAAGGTTCACAGTGAGGGGAGAACTTCCTTACTCTGTGTACACAGCAACCCTCGCCATCTGAGCTACTGAAGGGAAAGGGATAGAGGTATTGGTAGAGTGAAGCCTTTCCCTGAATCTGCACTGAATACATGGTTGCATTAGCTAGCCAGACACTTTGGTTCAGCAAAAAGTGGCTAAATGGACTTGGGGGGCTAGCTTAGCGGGTAGCATGTCAGTCCTGCAAATACGGGGATATGAGTTCAAGTTCACAGAACCCTCAATAAGAGAGAGAGAGAGAGAGAGAGAGAGAGAGAGAGAGACAGAGACAGAGACAGACAGAGAAAGACAGAGATAGAAACAGAGAGAGAGAGAGAGAGAGAGAAAGAGCCACCACAGGATAGTGAGCTTGTAATTCTAGTGCTAGGTGGATTCCTGGGTTTCAATGGTCAGCCAGCCTAGATTATTTGGGGGATACCAGGCCACTAAGACACTTTGTCTCAAAAACAAAACAACAACAAAAAGTAGACTGCTCCCAAGGAATGGCTCTCAAGGTTGTCTTCTGGCCTCCACACGCATGCACACATATGTGCATGCATATACCCAGGCACACATAACCTGCACACACAGAAGCAGCTACCGGGTATCGTAGTTATAAGCTGGAGTACAATGCTTAGTTTGCTGGAATTACTTGGAAGAGGAAGATAAAGAGTAGGTCCCCAGTTGCCTTACCACCTCCGGTTTATTTCTCTGGTCACATCTCTGCCACCCACACCTTGTTCATGTTTTAGGTCCTACTGTCACCCTGACAAAGACAAAACACACGGGTGGTAAAGCAGATAAGAGAGAGAGACACCCAAGGTCAGAGGTACATGAGGCCAGGAGACGTCAGAACCGGGAGCCTAGCAAGGCCACGTTTCTCAAGTCTGGCTCCTGTTCAAACTGATCTGCCTCCATCCAGGCAAAGCCAGGCAGACAAGGCCTTCCCCTTGGGAGAACATAGTTCTGTAGAAAATAGGGCTGTTCAGACAAGCCTGCCAAGAGAGGCTCTTGCAGCCCAGTGAAGGCACAATAGCACAGTAGCAAAGAACGCTCCAGCCACGGTGAAAACACGGACTATAATTGCTTCACGTCAGAAGGCTGCTCAGGCAAAGGCAAGTCCAAGTAGCCACAATTGCGGAGGGGTCATGTCGGAGGGAGCGTGACAGGAAGTGCTGGGACTTCTGTCTAAGCGATCGCTGTTAGAGGGCTATGGAGGCAAGTCTGTTCTCCAGCATTTCCCAGAGCTGGCTGGTCAACACGCTGTTATTACCACATTACACAGATGACTAGATTAGTCAGGGCAATTTAACCCGTAGGAAGTGGCAGCTCACAGAACTAAGATTTCGACCACTTGAATGCACACCCATAGACACCCTAGGTACTACTGGGTCAACTCACCCGCCCCCTCCCCGACACACACACCACACACACACACACACACACACACACACACACCACCACCACCACCACCACCACCACCACCACACCACAACCCGGCCTGGGAAGCACAACACCAACAAACGCAAAGAGGGCCCTGGACTCAGCCGAAGCCTCCACTTTAGGACAACAGAAGAGAAAGAACATCATCCCTGTAGGACACAACCTGTAAAACTCACTAAGGTCCTAAAAAGGACTAAGGGTGTAGCTCAGCAGTAGAGCACTCAACTCTCATGCAGAAGGCCCTGGGTTCAATCCTTAGCACAAGAAATAAACTACTGAAGCTGGGGGTGGGGTGGGGTGGGGCGGGGGACAGAGACTGACATGACAGGTCATGACATGACCTTTATGGAAAAAAAATTTTTAATTCATTTTTAGTTTATGTTCATTGGTGTTTTGCCTGTGTCTATGTCTGTGTGAGGGTGCTGGATCCCCTGGAACTGGAGTTACAGACAGTGGTGAGCTGTCATGTGGGTGCTGGGAACTGAACCCAGGTCCTCTGGAAGAGCAGCCAGTGTTCCTAACCACTGAGCTATCTTTCCAGCCTCTATGTACATTCTTATTTACAGTTCGACTTATTTATTTTGTTAAGGTCCGTCAGTTCTCTTCTTCCACCACATGGGTCCTAGGAATAAATTCAAGAAGTCAGGTTTGGCAGCAAGTGCTTGTACCCACTGAGTGACCTCATCACCCCTAAAAACTATATTGTTTAAAGAGACAGAATTATCATCGGTCCTACGGAGCACTGTAATAAGCCATATTAAACCATGTTGCATTGAGAGACTTTCTATCGGCTGCTTATTTGCTGCTTATACTCATTATATACACAGAAAAGTCGTCTTCACTACAGAAATTCTCAAATGTGTACAAGGGATGTGCGGATAAGGAGATCACAACATTTAATTGCCAAAACCTGAGGAGGGGGATATGAGACTTTTGCCTCAAAAAGAAACAAGCAAGCAAGCAAACCAAAATGGAGAAATCAGTCACTATGTCTACCAACAGGGACTCTTACACAGTATTGTGGGACATTCATAATCATCATAAAGGAAGAGTTGAGGCTCGAGGAACACCTCATGAGGCAGACGGCTAAATCATAACACCCAGGGCTGAAGACGGAGCTCAGCTGGCAGAGAGCTTGCCTAGAATGCAGGAAACCCTGGATTTGATTCCCAGCGCTGTATCAGCCAGATGTGTGGCATACCCATGGCTCTAATCCCAGTGGAGGCAGGAGAACATGAAGTTCAAGCTCATCCTTGGCCACTTAGCGCATTCCAGGCCAGCCAGGAACACAGGAGACTTTGGGTTTTGTGGGTTTGTTGTTGTTGTTGAATTAGATGTATTTAATGTGTGTATGTGCATGCGTTCATGGTGCATGCAGAGGTCAGAGAACAACTTGTGGGGGTCAGTTCTCTCCTTCCAGCAAGTGGGTCCCAGGGATTGAACTCAGGTCGTCGCCAGGCTTGGCAGCAAACACTTTTACCCACTGAGTCCTCTGTGTGTGTGTGTGTGTGTGTGTGTGTGTGTGTGTGTGTGTGTGTGTGTACTAACTGCAGAGTACCTATCTGTTTAAATGCGCAAGGGTTTGTTTTAGGACAATAATGCAATATGATTCCAATTACGTAAAAAAACTAACACGTAGTTACATACAACTGGTGACAGGAAGACAAGCAAACGTACGAAATCATGGAGATTGAACAGTTTGGTGAATGGCCCTGAGGGAAGGAAATCAGGCCTTTCTTATTGTTTGCTTTCGTTTAGTAATGTATTTAAGCAGCATTCTGAGCTCCTCCTATCACAGATAGGTCCTTTCAGAAGCACAAGGACATAGACGTGAATAAGGAGACAGACTCCCTGCTCCTTCTTCTCCCACGCTCCAGCCAGGTCTAAAACCCTTGAGGGGACACTGCCACTCACCAAGGCAGCCCATTCCATCTCGGGACACCTTTCATTTCCATAAAATTGGTTTTTAAAATGTACATTATGCTAAAACCTGGCTTCTAATAACTGCCAACCACGGATCCTCAGTTTACTCCCTTGAGGTCTAAAGGGGCATCTCTCATCCTTTCTTTGAGCGACAGCCCTTCAGATATTTTCAGTCAGGGGTCCTCTCGCCCCCTCCATCTCTACACACTCCGCTCCACCCATGGCTCTCCACTTGCATGGTTCCCAGCCCTAGCACCTCCCTGCTTGCTTGCACCTAAGCGCTCTCCTTTTGTCTGAAGCCCCCACGTGAAGCTATGATCATGATGTTACAAGTGCCACCTAGTCCGAAAGAAAGAGAAGGTGAAACCGAAATCCATCGGCTTCAGCAGTCACGCCCTCACCCACCGCAACAAGCCAGTGGATCATGCCCCAAAAATACTTGTTTGGAAAAATGTGAACTATAGCACGGTGTGGCAGCACACACCTGAATCCCACACTTTGAAGGTGGAATTCAAAAACTTCCTCAAGTACGTAGTGCGTTCAAGGCCAGCAAAAGCTATTGGAGACTTTGACTCCCAAAAAAAGGAGGGAGGGAGGGAGGAAGCTTTGCTATAGAAATCAATACTTAGAAGACAGAAAGAATGTATCATCCGTGGGGTTTTCCTAAATGTTAGTTTATTGCTCCCAGGAATATGAATGTATCTAACAGAACCACAAATACTACTTCTTGAACTATGTGCTCTCATCCTTCAATGAGGACAAGGGTATCCTTCACCATGGAGTTTCCAGTGGCTACAAAGGTATCCAACAAGCAGCAGTGGTCCACTTCGAACTCATTAGATCTCAGTTCATGCAGATGCTGGGCTAGGTTAAGCCTCATGGTGTTCTATTCTCAGGTGCACTTGGGCAGGAGGTAACGGGAGGGCGAAGCCAAAGTCCGTCATGAAAACGCAGCTAAGGGGCGTGGCAGACTCTTACCTCACTGATACATTTGATCCTAACCATGATCCTAGCTCTTGCCATGAGATGTGAGAAAGACACTCATTGTTTTTGAGACAGGCAAGGAGACAGCGCCAACAATCCTGAAGTGAAAAGCCACAAAATCCCCAGTGAGCTGGACAGAGCTGAAACCCAAGCATCACTCGCTTTCCACCTCATCACAGCCCTGCCACGACTCTCACCCTTAGCAACAAATGTGTTACAAAGAAACTGTGAGTAAAACCACAGGGCATACATAAATCCATCCCCATCCCCTCTGCTTCCTACCTCCACGGAAGCTTCTTGGTCAAAGTAGGGTTTCCCAAGCCCAGCAGTACCAACATTCTGGACCAGGTGAATTCTTAATCGTGAACATGTATTAATTTGCTTTCTACTGCTGTGATGAACACTGTGACCAAAAGCAACTTGGGGAGAAAAGGGTTATTACAGCTTACAAGTTCTAGGCCACCATGGAGGGAAGCCGGGGTAGGAGCTCACGGCAGGAACTGAAGCAGAGGCCACGGAGGGACACTGCTCACTGACTTGCTCCCTCTGGCTTGCTTAGCCTGCTTTTTATTACAGCCTAGGCCTAAGTGCCCAGGGGTGATACTGCCCACAAGAGCCTGGGCCCTTCCATATGAACCTTCAATCAAGACAATGGCCCACAGGCTTGCCTACAGGCCGTCTGATGGAAGCATTTTCTTGGCGGCAGTTCCCTCTCCCCAGAGGACCCTGCTCTGTGTCAAATTAAAACAAAAACAAACAAAAAACCCCAACTAACCACCACAGTGTTATTTGCAGGATACCTGTCAGAACGTCTGGTTCCTACCATGAAGACAACTGTAGCATCTCTAAATTATAACAACCAAAAGTGTCAGGTGTGGATGAGGCTACACCATTTACAGCATACCTTACCTGGTAACTCCAACTACCCACGCCACACTGTTGTTAACTACAAACGATCAAGACCCACTATTTTTCCTCCATCTGTTCCTCCGTGTTCATTGTTCCCTGCTATTGGAATTTGCTCAGTCTTTCTACATAGCTGACCTCCCTCCAGCTGCTTATAGCTCTTACTGGGTAGCAGCCCCTTGAGATTCATTCACAGTCTCTGGGTTACTACACCTGACATCTGTCAATCAAAGGTAGAAAACTGACTGACCCCTGTGAGGAAAACAGGGATAGACTTCGTCTTTCAGAGCTGGTGTCATCCTCATCCGTCCCAGTCACAGGTATGAAGGGCTGGCTGGCTACACAAGCAGGAGAGCAGTCCAGCCCATTCCCCTGATGGGAAAGAAGGGTCCGGAGGTGGGGGGGAGGCGGGGAGCAAGCACCACTTACCCTAATCCTTTCCTCCCAGGCAGAAGCGAATGCTGACTGACACAGCTGAGGACTGAAAGGTCCACGGTCAACAACGTTACAGAGCCAGATGCTAACCACCTGGATAGGCGTTTAAGGGGTTAGAAAGGAAAGTCTGGAAGTTGTTAGAGGAAAATTAAATATTTCATTGAAGTGTTCTCTAGTTGTTAAGGAAATGCTGAAGGGGATGAAGGTCAGTTATTAGTATTTTAAAAGATTCCATTTCAACATAAGGTCCCTCCCAGCCAATGGGAAGTCTGACAGAATTAAAAGGCGGTGCCGAAGTGATCCTTAAGGAATCACTTTCCTTAAGTCGGAGGAAGTACTGCAAGACTTTTGTGGTTTTTATTAAGTTCCCCAAGAACAGTACGCCAGCCTTTAAAACAAACAAACAAAAAACCGTATCAGTCATTTCTTCTGCTTCTGCTTGTGCACAGGTGGCCCTCGGGGAACTAAACAGTTCTTTCTCAAACAGAGAAAGGGATTCAAGAACCTCTCTAGTGTGTGTCAGAAAGTACAGCCAGATAGCCTTCAAAAACGAAAATAGAATGTATTTTCCTTTGTTGCCCCTGCTAAGCAGAACCCCGTGATTTCTAAGTATTTATTAAACAGCCAGCCCTCAACTCCATTTTATGAGTAGTTTACCTACTCTTATTTCATTTTTTTTTTCTTTGAATGTTCTTAGATTTAAACAAAAACAACTTAGGTGAAGGAGAATGAATCACTTCTTGGCGACAGCCGATTACCCAAAGCTGTATTCCCATCACGCAAACCTAAATAATGAACTTTCGGACGTGTCTGTTTGAGATACATGCTGTTTTCTTAATGAAAACTGAATTTGGAAAGACTAAAAACTTCACCAGTTCCAGGCGTGGTGGCGCACGCCTTTAATCCCCTGGGAGGCAGAAGCAGGCGGGTCTCTGAGTCCAAGGCCAGCCTGGTCTACAGAGGGAGTTCAGGGACTGCCAGGGCTACATAGAGAAACCCTGCCTCAGAAAAACAAAAAGCAGTAACAACAACAAAAATCTTACTAGCAATCATCTGTAAATCACCCCCCACCCCGCACGCACCCGTGCCTTCAAATACCAATGTCAAATGAGTTTGAAATAACAGGAGAATAAACCGTATCATTTTTCTCAAAATATCATGGGAATGGAAGATATAGGGCCTGAAACTGCTAAGTGGTTGACACAAAAGACTACTGATTTAAAAGCAATCTGTTGTACCCTGAAATAAGCTACAATAACAAGGAAACCTATGAAGACTCTACATTGTCATGCAAATTAAAATACAATTAGTAATTTAATTTCTGTGAAGTACTACACAGACTGTGTATCAGTGCTATGCAATAAGAAAAGCTGAAAATTCGGGCTGGAGAGATGGATCAGGGGTTAAGAGCACCGACTGCTCTTCCAAAGGTCCTGAGTTCGATTCCCAGCAACCACATGGTGGCTCACAACCATCTGTAATGAGACTTGGTGCCCTCTTCTGGCCTGCAGGGAATGCTGTTTACATAATAAATAAATCTTTTAAAAAAGGGGGGAAAAAGCTGAAAATTCAGTTTATGCTATATTATTTGTGCTAAGAAAGGGTAAACATTGTGTATAAAATCAAATCCACACTAATCCAAAATGATGTCATATCCAATTGTCTCATGAGTCGTGACAGCAAGAAGCACCTGAGTTCATTTTTCCTCTGCTTGTGGCTTCCTCCCAGTTTGTGATAAAAGTACTGAAGAGCAAGAGAAAGAGAAGGCCAGCACAGCAGGGCAGAGAAGGAAGGCAGGTAGCCACGGGCTCCACACACCCAACTCTGAGCTCTTCAACAACAGAGTAAACATGAACCGCTGTTTGAGACTTCAGGCAGCCACTGTGAGAACCTGGAGAGCGAGTTTGCAATCCATTTCTCTGTTAGAGTTGGATGTCTGATTGACTCCACACTTTTCTATGGTGGGTAGCATTTAAAAAGGCAGGCTTTGGCTATCATTAAGTCTAGGTCAGAGTACAGCAAAAGAACTATTGGAAAACAAACAGAATAGTCATCACCCACAGAAAACTCCTCAAGGAGCATCCACAAAGTCCAAGTGCTTTGAATGCATCCCAAAATTACTATGTACCATGCAAAATTCTTTATTATACTAGATCCTGGGGAGAGGGGTACAGGAGCACAAGGGAATGCTTGCTAAGCATTCTTATCTCAACCATGAAAAGCCCTGTTGGGAAATCTAGCAGCAAACTGTGAGTCTCACAGGCTTAGGTAGAAAGAAACTCAATGGAAGGAAACCTGACTGCCCCTGATCCTCTTCTCTCCTACAGAAACCAAACAGTGACCAGAAAATGCTCATTTCTCTTATATTAATGAGGCAGAAAATCTAAAAAATATCTAGTTTGTCCTCATTATTCTAGAAAGACAGGATGGGGAAGTATCAAGAATCCTAGCTACTTGAGCCTCAGCTTTACTTGGGAAGGGACTCTGCCTGAATCTCATTTTGTAGATTATGACTAATGATTAACTAACTGAAGTTCTACTCTGCAGGCTGACTGCTGGCCACTCTGCACTCAATAAAATGTACCATGACCAAATACTGAAACAGGATTACATGTATTGCTACCTGAAAACAACACTGTTGTTTGAGTATTGTTGAGGATGGAGAAATAAAAAGTTCACAGTTTCCTCATGAACTTAAGACACACTAGGTCAGGCGATGGGAAGGTTTGGCAAAACCATCCCTCTCACCCACGACAGCAGCCAGACAGGAAAGCCAGAAAGGTTACCACAAAAATAAAATAAAAATTTAAAAGGCAAACAGGATTCATTGAGAAGAAAGTTCAGCAGTGAGCTAGTATATTGGCATTTCCTGGATCTATTCCAAGGATGGATGGGAACATTTGGGGATGGGGTACAGTTACATCCAATACTCAGTGATTAATACATATATTATCAAATGAATTTTATGCGCTGAACTCTTCAGAGCATGGGTCACACAGATTTACGAACTCTCCAAACTGTCTATAAATCGTGAGGTCGGCGACAGGGAAAGACCAGACACAGTACAGGTCTCCAGGGTGAATAAGACTACCGCCATTTTGAGACTGTCAAAATGACATTGATGTGCTTTCTGATGTCTCTGATGACATCTTTGTCCAGTCAATCAATCTTTGGGTTTGAAAATCAAAACATATCTTAACACTGGACTCAGATCCTGTTCCTAGTGCTGCAAGGAACATATTTTGCTACCAGAAATAGGTCTTGGGAAAAGACACCCTTGGAAAACATTGCGATTCTTAAATTCCTGAAGTCAATAGCTCTCATCAAGGAACCAAGGAGTCTTGGGGGAGGGAGGGCTCTGTAAAAATAAAATGGGAGAGGCTGATGTCTGGGATCGAGGTTACCTGTGTCTAGAAAGGACCTGTCACTTGAAGTAGTGTATGTTCAAACCTAAGAGTGCTGCCTGCTCCATGCACCAGACTACAGAGAACCCACAGCAATCTGAAACAGTCTAGAACCGGCAAAGATTGCTGCTTACCACCTCTGGCCGCTTTTGGCTTGCTGGTTTTGTGTGTGTGTGTGTGTGTGTGTGTGTGTGTGTGTGTGTGTGTGTCTTTCACGCCTATGCTTGTAAATGTGTAAGATAGGAAAACAAATCAAAATCAGCAAAGCCCTCATTAGATTGTCCCCTTAACCCAAGCCAGGCAGAAAGAATCAATCGATATTTAGTACTTTGGACATATTGGTCCTAAGAAGGTAAACAATAGCAATAAAACAGAGAAGAATCCTATTCGCTTTTATTTTTATCATCACTGTGGTTTGGCTGTGCTTGATCATTTTTCTTTAGGGCTTTCCAAATAGTGAGTCCAATCTGAGAACTAAATTTAATTGCTCTGTGCCTCACCGGAGTACCACTATAATCCAGCAGTCAATTCGAGAAAACGAAGAGGCACATTTTCTTAGCAACCAGTCTTGAAGGGTTTTTTTTTTTTTTATTTCATAGATAGGCTAAGCTTAAAGTATTTTTCCATTTTAGAAGCGGATGTGAATTCTGAAACTAATTATTTTACAGGAAAATTTAACCCGTAAAGGATGGTTATGATGCTAATCTTTCTCTCTGTGCACAGAATCTACACACAAGTCTTTGCTTGGGATTAAAGCAGTTTATTTTCATTCCACTCATCACATGTACGTCATACGGGCACCCGTGAGATGCTTACGATTCAGGAGAAGCTAGAATATAGTGTTTTGCACATGGCTTTGATATTTCTAGAAGTCAATAAGCTAAATTATTGAAAACTGACAGAAAAATTTGATTTTCAGGCAATCGTTTTTCACGTCTATTTGTTGTTAACTTACTAAAGTAGGATTCATTGCGAAATTTATAGCTGTTGTCTTCATCTATTCAAATAAGCTTTATATTTTCATTTTGAAGTTAAATCCTGGCTGGGGCGAGCTGCCTCCTAGGTAACCTCAGAATGCAGACTGGCTTCTTCTACCTGCGGGTGTCTTAACACAGAGGCGCCCCCCACCCGACCCTCCATCCACCGTCAAAGGATGCTAAGGGAGGACACAGCCCAGAGACAAAACTTTCTGGTCCCTAACTCTACTCCTCTCGCCTCTGTACCAGGTCTCTAAAAAGGACTGTGGCTTTTGTTCTACAGACGTTCAGTACCATCCGCAAAGGTCGTAAGCTGTGTCAGAAGACCGGAATTTTGGAACCTCACGCAAAAAGTCCGTTTCGATGCAATTAGGGAGCAGGAGGTGTGCAAACACTAAAGGGGAGTGGGGGGTGGGCAAGGATGGACTCCTCGATGCCTGGCTTATTCTATTCCAGCCTCGGGGTCGCTAAGTGAACCTCCCACGACTGAGGGCGAGGGCAGAGAGGGGGCTGGGGGACTGCTATGAACACCGGTGCCACCTGGGTCCCCCAGCTACAGTCAATACGCCGGTCTCGTCCCAGCTCAGGCTACAATCGGGAAAAAGCCAGTGTGGCCGTGGTTTGGAGCTTCCTGTTTGTAAGCGAGAAGCTCCCTAGAAGACTCTGGGACCCGGGTTCTTCCTCCCACCGCGCTGGTGGCCTGAGGCGGAGGAGGGGGCAGGGCCGGAGGCGCTGGGCGGTCCCCGGGGCTGCGCAGGGCCGCCAGGCGGACAAAGCACCTCCCGCTCCCTCCCCCACGGCCGCGTTCCAAAAGGGAGGGGAGGGAGGGCCGGAGGGGTGGGATGGAGAGGGAGGCCGGGGAGGGAGAAGAGGAGAGGAGGAGGGCGCTGCCGGCGGGACTGGGCTGGAGCGCGCAGAAGAGGGAGGGCAGGGAGGAGGGGCCAAGGAGAGCAGGGAGGAGGGAAGGATTCTTGAAGCCCAAGATAAACAAATTGTTCCTCTTCACGTGCGGGGTGGGGGGTGGGGGGTGGGGGAGAGCGAGCTCCACGGCCTCCCCTCCCCCACGCCGGCTCTTTGTCACCGCCCGCCCGCCCGAGCGCCCGGCGACACTGGCACCACCCCTGGCGCTCGGAGATCCGGAACGTGCGCGAGGC
Source organism: Peromyscus californicus insignis (assembly GCF_007827085.1). NCBI lineage: Eukaryota > Metazoa > Chordata > Mammalia > Rodentia > Cricetidae > Peromyscus > Peromyscus californicus. The sequence goes on from NW_026294617.1 coordinate 31,560,287, forward strand.
ACAGAACGCACACGGAGAGGGCGTCCGGCGCCCGGCCCCACGCAGCCGGTGGAGGCGCGCTGGGGAGAGGGGGCGCGCTCCTAGGAGATGGCCATTACCGGGGCCCCGAACCCGGAGACATAGTGGGGGGAGGGAGGGCAGACACCTTTCCAAGCTTCCTGCCTCCACCTCCTCCTCTCCCAAGGAGGAAAGCTAGAGAACCCGGGAGAGGAGATAAGAGAAAGGATTCCACCCTCCGGGTTAGGGGTGGGATCGGCCCCTTCCTCCCCCCAGCACTTAAGCCATTGGCTGCGCACCCTCCCGCGAACCCACCCACCCGGCCATTTAAGCCTTTCTCCTCCCTGCTCCCCTCCACTCCTCCGGGCTCAATACCCGGTGCCTGAAAGTTGGCGGAGAGCGAGGTGGGGGCAAGTTGGAGAAGAAGATGGGGGACAGTTCCAAGCCTTGCGGCAGTGGCAGGGTCAGGGCACAGCCCTGGCTTCCTCGCTCCCACCCAGCCGCGTCCCTCTCGACCCCTGGCGGCTGCCCCACCTGCCCTGCCTGCCTCAGCCGCAGGTCTCGAGCGGCGAGCGCAGCGCTCGCGCGCCCCGCATCCGCGCGCGTCCCCACGAGCACGCGCGCGCAGCCACCCTCGCTCGCATCTCACCCACTTCAAAGTTCATTCACAAAACTCTCAGACTTTCCCAAGCCCAAAGGAGAGGAAGCTAGGGACTCTTCCTTTCCCTCCTAAGGGTTAAGGGCCTGGTGCCCACTCAGGATGTGCGACGGCATCAATTTCTCCCTGCAGCCGACGGACGTGATGAGAGGGGTGGGCGAAAGGGGGACCGATCTGGGGAGGCGCGGTGGCACGGCGAGAGGTGAAGGCGGGGCGCGGAGGGGAGCAGCGTGGTTTCTACTCCCGGGTTCACTCTCACTCGGATCCGTTTCTAAGACAAGGAGGGGGAAACTTTTCCTGCGCCTCACTCCAACGCTCTCGAAGCTCCCTCCTCCCCTTGCAGTCGTGACTGGCTTCTTTCTCATCCCCTCCTCCCCAAATCTGACAACCCTGACAGATTAACAGGTAGCGGCGTCAACGACAGCGTTTACCCTGAGAAAAGTTGACGTTAACCCTTCGGCTCCATCCCACCTCACTCACCCCCGGTGCAAATCAGACCCTCACACCCCCACGCCAGAAACTCCACGCCCCCGACCCCAACGCGCGCCCCAGTGCGCCCTCACCATGATCAGCGTGTGGTTCCTCTGCTCCGCCGAGGCAGCCTCCGCATCTTGCTGGGCTTTGCTCGGGTGCTGTTGCTTGCCGGTGCCGGCGCCCGATTTCTTGGCCCTCTGCTCCAGGGTCCGCTGGTAGAGGCTCACGGTGTCCCGGCGCTCCAGCTCCAGCTGTTCCACCTGAGCCTGCTGATACCTGTTCTCGCAGTTGACGTGGTGCCGCCGGCAGCCCTCGATACGCTGCCGGAGCCGCTCGACCACCGTGCTGTGCTTGGGGACGGCCGCCGAGCCGCCGCCGGGGCCCCCGGAGCCGCCGCAGCCGCCGGCAGCGGGGTGATTGCCACTCGGAGCAGCCGGAGTGCTATTGGGAGTATTCACGCCGATCCCGGCCCCGCCGAGGTTGCTGCTCAGGCTGCTGTTGATGCAGATACTACTACCATTCGCGGCAGCAGCGGGGGCTGCGAAATCCCCCATCCTGCTCCCGGGGCACACTATTTTGGAAGAACTTTTTTTTTTTAATCCACCCCCCTATCAGCCTCCTCCTTGGGTCCAAGGATTAAAATAGTTTAAGTGGAACGCGGGGGAGACGCAAGCACATGGATGAAAACAGCGATCCCCACGGGGCGAAAAAAAAAAAGGGGGAGAAATTTTGGGGTGGTTTTTGTTGTTGTTTCCTTAAAAGAAAAAACTGTAAAGATCGAGGGAAGGAAAGAGGGGGTGTTATCTGAATACCATCAGACACCTATCAACAAATAGAATCCCAACAAACTGAGCCGGCAGCAGATAGGCTTGCAACTCAAGGGGAGATCCGCTCCTCGCCTGCCTCCTTTTAATAATCCATTATTTTCTAATAAATTCCAGGAGGTTTCCGGTGGTTGGCAAGCATTTTCTCCCTACGTACCGAAAAACACACCCCATGTACACACACAAGCGTGTGCCTCCAGTGCGGACACGCGCGACATACACTCACTCCACGCCGCATCGGAAAACGGCGAGCTTGCTTATTGCATTTTCCTTCCACAAAAAAGTTTTGGTGTTTATGCCGCCCCGTGTTCTCAAAGTACTTTGGCTGCTCAGTTGCATTTCACAGGAGCCTAGACATCGAGTCCTCGGGCTGGGGCAAGTAAACACATGGACAGTCCGAGGCGACTGCAAAAGTAGATCGCTGAAGTCCTTTGCGAAACGCCGCGCGGAGAGCAGCCCCTAACGCTCGGCCAGGCTGCCGCTGCCGCCGCCGCCTCCGCCACCATCACAATGATCAACTGCTCGCCGCCGCCGCCGCCGCCGCCGCCTCCTCCTCCTCCTCGCGCTCCTCCACCTCCTCCTCCTCCTCCATGCCAGCGGAGTGATATCAGGACGCGCGAGCTCAGTAAACACGGCAGCGGCGGCGGCTGGAGGCCGTGAGACGAGCCCGGGGACCCGGCGCAAAACCCGGCCCGGACTCTCCCCGGGCGGGAGCGGGCGCGGCGCGCACCTACCCGGCTCCCGCCTCCCTCGCCACTCCCCCCGACACACACCCTCCGCCCTCCCCGTCCCCCAGCCCAGCTGCTCCCCAGGCTAGGAAGCCCGACCTGCCAGGAGGAGGGAAAGCAAAGATTGGGGGGGAAATCTCAGGAGTGGATCACCTTTTGACCCGTACGCGCGCACGCGCGTGTGAGTGTGTGGTGTGTGTGTGTGTGTGTGTGTGTGTGTGTGTGTGTGTGTGTACGCGCGCGCGCGTGAGAGAGAGAGAAGCGCGCGGTGCGCGCGTGTATGTGTGTGTGCGTGCGCGCGCGCACGAGCGCGCGGGAACGCGCCAGGCTGGCTGCGTTTCCTCCTGCCCAGCGAGAGGTATCCAGCGAGCCCAAGTTGTTGTTATACATTTATGCATTATATTGCAGAACTGTGCATGACCAGGCAGAAACATTGCAGCTTCCCGGCAGCTGTCATTCCCACCCATGTGGAACGAAAAAGGCAAATGAGTGACTTGTTTTTAAGACCCAGAGAGTAAGTCCTTGCTAGTGCTCACGAACTCTTGCTCAAACTCTAGGACCCTCTTAACCCAAATACTTAATTTTTTTTTTCTTACTACGTTTATTTATCTATTGGGTCGGGGGAGGCGACTAGTGCCTCAGCGCGTGTAGAAATCAGAAGCCAGCTTTGTGGAGCCTTTTTCTTCCTTCTAAGGTGGACACCGGGGTTTGAACTAAGGTTGTCGATTCCCAGGACAGTCGCCTTTACCTGCTGGAAGTCTCATCAGCACCAAAGTACCGAATTTTCAGTGAACAGAAATAAGCAGTGGAAAACAAAAACAAAAAAAAAACCTTTGGGATATTATTTATTTCTCTGCACATAACGACTGTTGTTATTAGAGTGATTATTGTTTTACTTCCCCTTGAAAAAATTAAAACCAAGCAAGCAGGGACTTGGAGGTGAGACTGAGCGTACATTTTAACAGACTGTTTTGAACAGTAGGTGCTAATGACAGCAGTAATTAAGGGCCCTTCGTAAATCAAGTGGAAAGATTGCAGATTTCATGCATTAGAACTATAGGGAAAGCAGCATTTCACAGTTTGTTGTGACCAAAACAAAAACAAGCAAAAAATAGCAAGCTAACCTTACTGCTGGGTCTATTTCTTCCTATTTCAATGGATTCACAGTAAGTACAACTGAAATGGAGTAGCAGCTTCAGAAAAGTCATCTCGAGATTCTCTTCGTTATCACAAACTATCTACCCAGACATTAGAGTATCTGACAAGCAGAAGATTCAAACACCCTTGGCTCAGACTTAACACCATCGCAGAGATATTTTTGCCAAAAAAGAAAGAAAGAAAGAAAGAAAGAAAGAAAGAAAGAAAGAAAGAAAGAAAGAAAGAAAGGAAAAGAAAGAAAGAAAAGAAAATTCAGGAATTGCTAGTACTTCTGGGATCAGAGGTCTGCATGAAAAGGCATTTTGTGTTATCTCAACAAATCAATGAATTTTGGAGGGGGGGGTGGAGTCAAAACACAGCCATGTTTTCTAAAGTACCCAGGAATGAAAGAACTTTGGACCTTATTATTGTGTGACAAATTTTTTTCCTGGGGAGATGCAACACCCATGCCTACTCATCCCAGATAGTGAACCCACCACAGACCAACATACAGACACCACCAAAGTCCAACTTGGTGAACCAATGAGTTTTATTGGGGTTACTTACAGGAGTATGGGTGAGGGGTGACTTACAGGAGCAGGAATGACGCAAAGACAGATGCATCACCAAAGCCCACCCAACACAGGTGACACAGCTCACAAAGCTGGGAACCTGGAGCACACTGCACAGCCTGCAGGCAGCTCAGCAGGTCGGACCATGTCCTTTGCAGGTGCCTCAGTTGGACTAAACCTCTTCCATGTAGCGAGGCTGCTTTCTGCTTCTTCAAGGCAGCTGGTCTGAACCCAATCTGCTTGGCTTGTCTGAGAGTCTTTTGTACATTGTCTCTTCCTCAAGTCTGAGGTGGACTCTCAGCTTTTATATCTTACTCTGTGGGGGGGGGGGCAGTGAATCTGGTCAGTTTCAGGGACTTCCTGAAGCCCTTTTGAGGTATTTATCTTCCTATCTAAGGAGCTTCCCCTCCAGGATGGAATGTTTCAATATCAGAGGAAACTGTTACACACTTATGCATTAGGCATGAGGTCTGATTTAAACTCTCGTCATTTCTTGGTTTTGCTGATTAGCAGAGATGCTATTTCTAACCTCATAATATCAGCGATCTGGAGCTTTAGTTTTCTTTCGTTAATCAGGTCTATACGATGAACTATATCTTTAACATCCACTAAATTATTTGGCTTTTTAAAAAGGGGAAGCAAATTATTACTTATCTTGGCGGAAAACCTGTAAGAGGTAAAACCTAGGGTCCAGAGGATCTCTTGTTAAAGTCAACCTTCCTTTTCTAAAGTCCATCTAATTAATACACAGTTCCTGGGTCAGAAATGCCCCCTCGGTGTCAGCCAGAAAACTAATCTGAGGGGCTTCCCCCTGGCTCAGCAGTGAAGAGCACTTACTGCTCCTGCAGAGGACCAAGGTGTGGTTCCCAACACCCTCCTGGCAGTTTACAACTAGGCTCTAGACTCAGTTGCAGAGGCTCTGGCGCCCTCCTCTGGCCTCTGCAGTCACCAGACACACATGCAGTGCACATATATGCAGGCAAAATAAAGATAAATAAATACAATATTCAAGGAAAATTAAACCAAGTGAGTCACATTCAAAAGAATCCATTTGCAGTCTAAAAACGTGTAGAAAGTGAAATTACAAGAAAAAGCGATGAGCACGTAGCCTTCTGGACATACTCACAAAGAAGTCCGTACCCCAGGCAGCTCACGGCTTCACCGCAGAGGGGAGGCTGTGATTCTGCATGCTGACCTCACACCTAAACCACTTACCCACCTCACCAAGTCAAGAAGGCAACTTGATTTACTCAGGCAAGAAACTGGAGGGTCTGAAGCATGAGGTCTGTGGTTTTGAGACACTGAAACGCATTCTACTTTTTCCTGTAACCCAGACTTTATTTTTTTTCCATGAAGAATATCTCATTCTGCAGAAACAAAAATAACAATAATTGTAGCATTATGGATTCCCATAAGTTAATTATCTCATTTATCATAAAAATGACACCGAAAGTACATGGAAATTTGCATCCCTCTCTTTGGGGGACCAGTATGTAGAGAAGTGTACTTTGTGACTATACCTAAGAGCTCCCCAAAGGCAAGTAGAACTACACTTGCATGGTTACAGCAAGTTTGGCCTGATTTTACTGTTTCACATGAGCCACATTCAAAAGAAGAACGGACAGCTCATAAAATCTCTCTCTCAGACACACAGAATTACCCACCTCTTCAAAGTGGTGGCAATGGTAGTCATAAGCAGAAGTCTTTGAGAACATCAACCTGGATTGCACTCTGTGCATACATGAGGTCAGAAACACCAACACAGTTGTGTCAGGGGGTCAGAAGATTCAGGAAGTGAGCAGGACTGGAGAATTGATCTTCTACTGTAGTGACCGCATCCAAAGCAGAAACCTTTGCCCTGGCTGTTTGTAGACTTTCTGATACACACCTGCAAGGCTGCCTAAATGTCTCCTTGGAAGTCTTAGAGAAAGCCAAGTTCTTCAGACATTGATTTTAGTCCTCTCTCATTACTGGGTTTTGAGAGTGTGAACACCTTTGTGTGTAGTGGGTAGCCATTCCAGCTTTGATCTGGAAGTTCCAACCCCCATTGAGACTTTGGCAACTGTCACGTCTACAAGGCGGGGCCAAGGGAGGCGCCTGGAGACCTGAGATCTGGATGGGCAGCACACTAACTCGGTTTCGGGACCTTGGACAGTGAAGGTGGGCCAAGCAGAGCTCCAGAGAACACCGCTGGACTGCGATAGACCTTCCCCAGACCCCGCGACCTGCCTATCCCTTAACTTGTAAGTTACGCCATTAAATAAATCTCCTTTTAACTACGTGGAGTGGCCTTAATAATTTCACCGATATTTGTGTTTTATTTGTGCATGCTATAGAGCGAATATTCAGGGACGTAGACTCACAAGCAATGCTTGATGGGATAGAAAAATAAAAAGTCATCTGAATTGCACTAGGTGCATACCTTTAATCCCAGTACTGGGGAGGCAGAGGAAGGTGGATCTTTGAGTTCGAGGCCAGCCTGGTCTACAGAGTGAGTTCCAGGATAGCCAGGGCTACATAGAGAAACTCTGTCTCAAGCGGGGAAAAAGGCCTCAGAGATGCTAGAGGAAGAATGAGGAAGCTGGGCAGACTGTGATGGTTAGGGGGTCCAGAAGGATACCTCAGTCAGTAAAGTGCTTGTCTTGCAAGCATGAAGAACTGAGTCTGAGCTCCAGCACCCACATAAATGCTGGGAGATGGGAGGCTCCTTCGTCCTGGCTGGCTAGCCAATCCAGATTTGAATCGCTAAGCTCCAGGCCAACGAGAGAGAGATCCTGTCTTGAAGCAAACAGCATCGTTTCTGAGGTTGACATTCAAGGTTGTCTTCTGGTCTCCACACATGTGTGGGGTGACTATAGTTGTATCCTCAAACTTTGCCGCTAGCTCTCTAAATACCAAGAAGAAAAGGGTGTGATGATTAAGGGCCTGCACAAGGTCGTCCTGCAGCTCTGGTCTTGAGACCTGGCTAGCATTTCCAAGAACTGAGTCACATTCTCTTTCTTTTAGTCAGTTCTGTCATCTGTCCACGTCCCTCTGAGAGGTCCCCGTGACCCACTGACAAGGAAGACAGCTTCATGCTCAGTTCATAGACCACTCTGCCTCTCCATTGTCAGTGCGTCGATAAAACTGACTTCATCGTTGTAGCCTACAACAGGACTTTGGTGCCTTAAGTACAGTAGGAACGCTGCTGCTCATATACAAATAAGCAAATACTTCTATGTCCTTCACGGAGTGCTGCATTCCTGAAGTCCTAGCTGTTTGGGTGGGAGCTCCACCTCAACCCCTGGCACCCTGACATCCCTGTACCCAAAGAGTCTGGAATGTTCTGGTGGAAGATCCTCCTCAATTCCCCTCCCCCAACTCTTTCCCCAAACCCACCCCTTCAAAGCCCACCAAACACAGCTCCTCCCCCAAGAGAGGCTCAAGACTACTCCCACAGGGTATATAAGCTGCATCCCAGAAAACAGACACATGGTTCTTCCGGTCTCCTCTCTGGGCGGCCGGGGAATCACCTGGGAACACTTTACCCATTAAACCTGGGCTTTTCCAATTCGGTCTGATTTGGTTTAACTTGGATTGCTGCGTCGGCGAAGGGGCCTTCAGAGTGAAAAGACTTACCACCAGCCAACTGTCTAGCGATACTATTGTTTCAATAATTCCACAAATATATTGGTGGTCACCTTTGTGCCACACACTGTGGTAGGTGCTGGGTACATAGCATAACAGGATTCAGGACTCTGTCCTGACCTCAGTGGATCAGGGCAGCGGATGTTGTAACAGGACTAAGATGGAGAGGATTGGGAGCAAGGGACCCAAGGAAGCTTTTCCAGAGAAATCCACCAGTAATTCCCTCGCACAGGCCTGGGAGTATGAGAGAGTGTGATGACAGACGAGGCTGAGGCCCGGGAGATAAACAGGAGCCAGATTGTTCAAGGCCATCCGGAAGTTCAGAGTCTGTCCTTGGGATACCACATGCTGTTGAAAAGACTTCAGCCGATTCGCACTTTTTACTGTGTTTGTGTTTTCAAAAGGGTGCTGTGGAAATCCTGGGTCTGCCAGATGCTTCACCAGGAAAGCTCTCGAGAGCCAAGTAAGTTTAGGACATGGTTGCTGGGCATCTTTCTTGAAGATTCATTACCACCTTGATGGGCACAAATAATCTCACAGCAAAGCACATTTAACTTTGTGTCGCCTAACAGAGCCAAAATCCTGTTCCATCCCACAGAACACGGCAGAAAGCTCTGTGCAAGAGAGCGAAATCTGTTGAGGATGTACCTCAGTGGTAGGACACTGCCTAGCGTGCATAAGAGAGACCCTGGGTGGTTCAGTCCCCAGCCCCTCAAAAAGGAAGGGGCATGTCTGGAGGAAATCGAAGGCAGTTCTGTTTATTTTATCTTAAAGTGTGTGTGCACGTGTGTGTAGATGTGTTTGGCTTCTGGGTGTCTAGAAGCCAGAGGAGGCTGTCAGGTGGCCTGCTCTGTCACTCCTCCTTGAGAAAGGGTCTCTCACTCAACCTGGATTTAGTCTGAAAGCCGGCAAGCCCCAGGCAACCTCTTGGCTCTGTTCTCTCCAAGACTGAAATTGCAGACATGGGCAGGGCCGCACTCCAGCTTTTATACACGGTCGCTAGGATTTGAACTCAGATCCCAGGTGCACAGCAAATGCTCTTACCTGCTGAGCCATCTCCTTGTCCCTGGAAGGCACTTAGTCTAAATCCACCTCTAGTCAGAGTCACCAGGCATGTAGCCTGAGTCAAAGGCCACACTCCCTCATCCCGCCCTCTGTCACTTGTCCTTAACAAGCAGGGCTAAGGTCCTTTAGTAACTTCTACGGGATGTGTTGAACTCTGACCTTAAAGTGGGGAAGAAGTATCTCCATAAAACAGAAATCCCAGAGGGGAGAATTTGGCTAGCCTTTTCCAACATGGCCCTTTGGGTATATTAATACTTATCTCCATGTAACAAAACCTCCTTATGAGGGGTAAGGCCAGCCTTATTTAATTGGACCCTTAATTATGGGTTATCTATTAATATGAAAAGTTACCTTATGTTGGAAACCTGTGTTCTGACTAGAATAACAAATACTGGCTTCCTGGAGCTGTTTCTATGATTTCCTTGTGCCTGGTAAGCCAATTGCTATGAACGGGTCATTCCCCATGGACCAGAGGTCTTTCAAAGTTTCTTTCCTTAATAGGTAAATATTCCTCGCAAGACCCCACTTACATTATTAATTTTCACTTCTTTAGGAAGAAAGTGTTTCAGGATTCCTAGACTGTGCCATAATTTTCCAGAGGAATATGAGCTGGTGGATTATTTTCTTGTTCATGTATTTTAATATGTATGTAATGGTTTTATAGCTATTATGGGAAAGGTTATCTGAAGTCCATGATGGGGAGAAGTTTTTAAAAGCCTTTCATTCAGCTTCACATATTTCTCTTTTTGGTGCTGAATCACTTGCCATAGTAAGGCGCCTGGTCTGTGAAAGGTCTGGTTTCAATTGTGGATATTGAAAAAATACATTTGTGATATATAGTATATAGCCAGCCAAGCTGTTACCTTTGGAAATTACTAATTAAACCTTTGACGTCACCGAATATGTATCCTGTACCCCCATTGCATTGGTGAAGAAACTGAGGCTCAGAAAAGTTAAGGAATGTTCCAGAAACCAGATTTGAACTCTGGCATCCTAACCCCAGAGCACAGAACTGCAGATAGAATGTGGATCAGATTCCTAAGTTGAAAGTTCAGAGTTCATACACAACTCCTACTTCTTTGCTGGGCCACATCTCATGGTGATGAGTCTGTTGCTCTTCAGGGTTAAGGCTGAGGCACTGGTTTTTTTTTTTTTTTTTTTTTTTTTACAGAAAGCCGTCTTCTTGCTCCAGTTCAAATCTGGGACATTCCTGTCTTCACATTTGCGGGATTCCATTGTATTCTGTCAATTTCCTGTTTAATAAACCTCAGTTGTTGTTTATCACACTCTGTACCTAATTCTCGGCCTGGCTATGAAGGAGCAGTAAAGCTGTGAGGGGTGTGTGAAGCCACAGCTCCTCACAGTCACCAGAAGAGAGGAGACCGCAGCCAGGGCTGGGCAAGGTCCTTGGGGGGGGTTCCATCATGTGCTGTCATTCTTTAGAAATTATTTCAATGCAATCTAAGAAAAATCAGAGTAGGCTATGATTTATTTATCTAAATGCTGCTTCTTGGCGGCCTCGGGGATCCTATAAATTGCCTTGGAAAGGTGCCAGGGTGGAAGAGAGGCAAAGCGGAGCAGATTCTTGTGCCCACATGGCATCCTGGTGTATGTTGGAAGGTGAGGAGTTCGTGTTTGCTGTATCCCATGGCCAGGTACTAACAATTTGGCCAGAGACTTTCCATTTATTACTGAAACCCCCAATCAATCCCATTACCCCTAAGACCAGGTAAAACAGAGTTGGCCTGTGAGCTTTTAGGAGGTTAGCTAGACCTTCAGGGTTTTTTTTTTTTTTTTTTTTTTTTTTTTTTTTTTTTTTTTTTTTTTTTTTTTTTTTTTTTGTGAAAAGGGTACCTATGTCTCTCCTAGTAAGAAGTTAGGATTTGATAGGTCCACGGGCTCCTTCATCTCCAGTAATCAGGGGAGGGAAGAGAGCTATTTGGGAGTTGAAACAAGTAACTGAGGACTAGACACACTTTGGAAACTTGACGGGTGACGTAATCTACTCCAGACTAAGTCTGTCCTTCCGTTGACATGCTGAGATGCTGATCAACAGCAAATGTGATGGGATCAGGATGCAGATTTGGGAGAGGTCATTAAATCATGAGAATGGATCAGTTCTGAGAAGAGACCCAAGGGCTGGAGAGATGGCTCAGCAGTTAATCACACACACTGCTCTTGCAGAAGACCCAGGTTCAGTTCCCAGCACCCACTTACGGCAGCCACATAATTCCAAATTCCAGGAGGATCTTACCTCTCTGGCCTAGACTGTACAAGCACCTGCATGTGCATTCACACACACACACACACACACACACACACACACACACACACACACACGCGCGCGCGCGAATACTTTAAAATAATAAAAATCAATCTTTTTTTAAAAAAGAGATAACCTGAGAAACCCCCTTGTCCCTTTCTTTCTTCCTCTCAAAACTCAGGACCAAGGCTCTCAGCTCTCTTCTTGGAGCTCACACCTTCTCCTTGGACTCAGGTCCAGGAGAAATAAACGTCTGTCATTCAAGCCACCCAGTCCATGACATTTTTTCCTAGTTTAAAGACATTTGTTTACCTAGTGTGAGAGGGGGTGCACACACATACCATGTTACCCACGTGGGGATCCAAGGCTAGTTTGGGGGAATCGGTTCTTCCCTTCTACCGTGAGGGGCACAGGGGCCAAACTCGGATCGTCAGTCAGCCGCGAGCTCCTCTTCCTGAGGGGCTGGCGCATCAGTCTCATGGTGTCCTTATTAAGGTAGTCCACCATGACTGAGACTCAGTTACACACTAGAGGAAACTACTCTGCTAAGAACCTCCATTTTATAATGTGAAAGAGTGACATCAGGACCCAGAGTGTGGCTGGGGCTTTAGTGTTGCTTGGCATTCGAAAGACCTCCTATCTCAGCACCAGGCAAGAAACATGGACAAGATCAAATTCGAGGCCTCTGTCTTGACACCTTCCCGAATTCCGCAGTGGGTGGTAGTTAAAGGCCACATATCGGTCTGTCTCTGCTAACGCCATTCATTCTGTAACTATTTACTGATCACGAGTCCTGTGCTAGGAGCCACGATACACGTGAAACAAAGTTTCCTCCTCCAGGAAGCCTCCCGAACTAATGGTGGGGAGGAGATGTGGGTGATACACACGGAGAGCACTAGCAAGGGGAGGTTAGGGGAGAGGAGCCTAAGCTTAGAACGCCACCTCACAGTAAGTAAGGGGAGGCAGCAACAGCCAGCGCTTGGCTCGCGGTCTGATGGAGGCTCGCCCAGGCATGTCTGTCTAATGGCCGCTGCTGCTCTCCCGTTTTAACGTTGGAACAAAGCCTGGGCAACATGGGTTTGTCTCTGCACAAGCTGCATTCTTCACGTTAGCTCTGGTAGACAGTCTAGGTCAGCGGATTTTAAGCTGCTTTGAGCCCTAAGAATTCCTCCATTGGGCCCCAGGGACCCATGGTGAGGAGGGAACCGGCCCTTCTTAACTCAACTGCCTTCTTCAAATCAGTACCATTTTTTTTAATGTATAACTGATTTCAGTTTAGAGTTTGAAAGTAGTGTTCTGTCTGTCTGTCTGTTTCTCTCTCTCTCTCTCTCTCTCTCTCTCTCTCTCTCTCTCTCTCTCTCTGTGTGTGTGTGTGTGTGTGTGTGTGTGTGTGTGTGTGTGTAGACGCATGTGCCCATATGTGGACCTAGGTATGAAAGTCAGAGAACAACCTTGGGTATTGTTCATAAGGAGCCATGCACTTTTGTGGTTCACCATCAGAGCCATGCACTTTTGTGGTTCACCATCAGAGCCATGCACTTTTGTGGTTCACCATCAGAGCCATGCACTTTTGTGGTTCACCATCAGAGCCATGCACTTTTATGGTTCACCATCAGAGCCATGAACTTTTGTGGTTCACCCTCAGGTGCCATGCACTTTTGTGGTTCACCATCAGAACCATGAACTTCTGTGGTCCACCATCAGAGCTATGCACTTTTGTGGTTCACCATCAGAGCCATGCACTTTTGTGGTTCACCCTCAGGTGCTATGCACTTTTGTGTTCACCATCAGGAGCCATGCACTTTGGTTTGTTGTTGTTGTTTGTTTGTTTGTTTGTTTGTTTGGTAGCCTCTTTCAATGGCCTGGAAGTCACCGAATAGACTAGGCTGTCTGGCCAGCAAGCTCAGGGATCCCCCTGTCTGTCTCTGTCGTTGTGAGATTACAAGAGTCCGTCACTATACTGGCATTTTTAGCATGAGTCCTGGGGATGTGAACTCAGGTCCTCATGCTTCCAAGGCAGACACTTTACCAAACGAGCCATCTCTGTCCGCCATGATGCTCTGGTCCTCTTCTCTCATCTTTCTTTCTAGGGGTGCTTCGGTTGAAACTCGGCGTCCCATGCATGCTGGACAGGTGCTCTCTCACTGAGATCATCTCCAGTCCTCATTCTTCTCTTCCTGACGCCACCAAACCCTGCTCACGAGCCCCAAATCTTTGGTTCCAGAAGTCTGAGTACTGTGTTTAATGTCAGGTCCCTCTTCATTCCTCTGGGCTGGGCAGGTTCTAGGGTGTTGGAACCAACTATTCATGAAATGGAGGAAAGCTGTTACTATGCCAACAGAGCGTGGGGCTGGAGGCGGGGGCCCGTGCACTCTTGGAAGCATCGTGAGGATGCTCTGGCTGGTGGGTTGGTGGGTTGGTTTGAGAGCCCCTAGACCCACACATAGATGGTTAAGGAAACACCTCTCAAGAAGGCTTTGTTCCAGTGTCGCTGACTTTTGTCTTTCTGGCCAGTATATGCCAGTGGGAGACTAGAAAGGAGAGAGAGCTATTTCTGACCCAGACTCTTCTGCTACTCTCCACATCTTGAGTAAATGTCAAAGTGATGTGGAGGCCACCACACAACATCCAGGTATTTGGTCCAGTCATGCCTCTGACTACATGGCTTTTGATGAGGACAGAAGAATCTAATGTGAGCTATAGCAATGTTAGAATCGGTACATAGGTTACCTCCAGGGAGATAAAAAGTAAAGGTCTGAGCTTTGGACTTCATCCTCCTCAGTTTTTGCTACCTCACCTTCTGCCATTTGCTGTAAAAAAAAAAAAAAATCAGCATGGAGGAAGTAGGCCTGTCATATGTCAGCTTCTAGCAAGAACACACCTGTGGAGTCATGGCTGCCCATGGGAGGTTCGCTAGACCAAATACTCCCCATCCACTGATGGATGACTGACAGGTGTTATAAAAAGACCAGCCTGACTGGCCAAGAGCAGACATCACTTTCCTCAATGTAGAAAGTGTGGTGCCTATTGTTGCCAAGGGTTCCACACAGTGGGAAGCTCCTGAGGCATAGCTGTTACACAGAGTTGAAGTCACTAGAGATGCTTCCTCCCCTGCCATAAACACTAGTTTGGGGCTAGGGACTGAGGAAGCTCAGCTGATAGGGTACTCCCTTAGCACACACAAAGCCCTGGGTTCAGTCTCCAGGCATGGTGGTGAATACCTGTCATCTTATCCCTCAGGGGTCAGGAAGAAAGAGCCGGAGTTCAAGATCATCCTCCTCTGTACAGTAAACTCAGGGTCAGCCTGGGGTGCCTGAGACTTTGCCTCACAGCACCCATGGAAACATTAATTTGTTTATTTGTTTCCCTGTGTGTGTCTGGCGTTGGGGTGGGGTGGGGGGGGTGTTATGTTATAGTTACGTTACTCTGCTTTAAGTATCCTTATTTGTGGCTTCCAAATGATGGTGCCCATGTGTTGGTAAGAGGACCCCACATACCTTTTAAAATCATCCCGACTGCCTGCACAGCCCAGAAATTTGTAGAGGTCTAGGCCTGTTACCCAGCCACATTGCCTTAACTCCAGAGACTGGTTGAAAGATGAATGTGACTCTGGTTGGTTTCATTAAAGTTTTCTCTGGGAATTTTGCTGGGATTGCCAGAAACGTGATTTTTTTTTTCTCCTTCCCCCAGAAAGGTTAAAGCTGCTTGGGCCCAGCTTTACTACAGCCTAGAGAAGGCCAGCCTGAACTTCAAGCTAACCCAGGCGAGAACAGAGCCAAGGACGGAGGTAGTTGCCATGATATCTCTGCAGTCTAGATCTGCGGGGCCCAAGGGTAGATACGCAGAATCGGTTCCACAGAAGCCAGGGATTCTCCGGTCTCCCTCTTCCTCTGGAGTGTGTTCATAAATGTGGGATGACTGGAGTGTATATCATTCTAGGACTGGTAAAATAAATTGTATTCTATCTAAAGAACAAAATCTGTGAACAAATAATGAAGTAACAATTAAAAAGGGAACGTGGAAAGCTACTCACAAATCATTGCTTTACTTAACACAGTAAAAAATAATAATAAAACAACTAAAGGCTGCAACTGGGGACTGGATAACTCATAACAGGCATTTATAAGCAACAGCTATGATGATCATATTCAGCGTTTTTCATTGGCACCGAAAGATTTTCTTCATATGTTGCTAATTTTGAAAGAGCAAGTTGACCCTGTACACTTTGGTGGAAAGATAAGTCAGGAGAGTCACAGAAGAGTATGGCGAGCTACAAGTTCAAGGCCAGCCTAGGGAACTTAGACAGTGAGACCCTTCATTAAAATAAAATAGGAAGGCAGGTGGTACATGCCTTTGATCCCAGCACTCAGGAGGCAATGGCCGTAGGATCTCTGTGGGTTCAAGGGCAGCCTGGTCTACATAGCAAATTCCAGACCAATCAAGACTGGTCTCAAAAATTAAAATAAAAAGACCCTGTATCAAAAAACTAAACTAAAATAAAATAAAGAGGACTAGGGTTAGGTAACTCAGGGGTAGAGCACTTGCCTCGCATGCAAATGACTCTAGATTCAATTCCCAGCACAGCAAAAAGGAAAAAAAAGACAGAGAAATAAAATAAATTAGCATGACTGTACCAACAAAACAAAACCCAACAGAAATGCAAAACAAAACCTAACCCACAAAAAAGACAGAAACTAACACTACACCACAATACAGCAGCTCCATCACTAGTAAGTGTCCAAAGGGACCCCAAACAGGATGTCTAAACAGACATTTGCATCCCAATGGTCCTGCAACATTATTCACAATCACCAGGGTACAGGAAACAACCCAAATGCTCACAGATGGGTGAATAAAGAAATCGTGGCATGAAGTGGACGTAACACAGAATACTATTCAGCCTTGAAAAGGAAGCCCGTTGGTGACCAACACCAGTGAAGCAGGGACTCAGCCCCCTTTCTTCAGTGTGGGGTCCGAGTTCATGGATCAGTGCTGCCCACAGTTAGGAGGGGGCTTCCCAGCTCAATTACTTCACCCAGAAACTCTCCGACAGACATACACAACAGTTGTCTTCTGGGTGATTCTAAGTCCTGTCAAGCTGACAACCACTATTAACGTCCACAGAACCGAGTATCATCACTTCCTGGGGCTCAGCCTTCAGGCTGAGACTTCCTGAAGTTGGCTTTCCCGCTGCCTGGGTTTTGTTTTTTGTTTTTTATTAAATTTAAAAACAGATTTATTTTCATGCAATATATTCTGATCATGGTTTCCCCTTCTCCCCTTCCCCAGCTCCCTCTGGATCCCTCCCACCTCCCTTCCCACCCAAATCCACACCCTTTCTTTCTCTCATTAGAAAACAAACAGGCATCTAAAATAAGATAAAACAGATCCCATTTCATCAATTCATTCTGAGGATTTGGGGACTTACAGCCTCATTAGTCACTTAGCTACTGTTCCTAAGCACATATATGTAGTCACATGCACACACACACACACACACACGCACACGCACACGCACACGCACACACACACACACACGCACGCACGCACGCACGCACGCACGCACGCGCGCACACCTTCTCAAAGGTGTGAGGTCACAGCTATCCTCTGCTCAGATCCTAAAAACTGTTCCCATCTCATTGTGTGTGTGTGTGGGGGGGTGCCATTCCCCTCCCTGGTTCAACTTCCACTTCTCTTCTTGTTTTGTTTGTCTGTTTGTTTCAAGACAGGGTTTCTCCATGTAACAGCCCTGGCTGTCCTGGAACTCACTTGGTAGTCCAGGCTGGCCTCGAACTCACAGAGATCCTCCTGACTCTGCCTCCCAAGGGCTAGGATTAAAGGCGTGTGCCACCACCACCTGCTAGGCCAGCGCTCTACCACTGAGCTAAATCCCCAGTCCCTGGCTCCTAGATTTATATTTTCAGGGATTAAAAGTAGCTCCCACCATGGAGAAACCCACTCACTTACATCTGGATTCAGAGAGCAAGGACGGTGTGCAGAGTCCCAGCCTTCTGTCTGACTCACATTGTGATGCCACTAATGTAATTCAGTTGAGACCAAGGAGTTAATCATGGCAATGGCGTGGCAAATCTCCCTTACTCCTGCAGACAGTGTAAATTTGGTTGGAGGTGAGCAAGCCCGTTTGAAGACAAGGCAATTCTTTTTAGCTTTGTGAATCTATTCACTTTGATATCCAAAAACTGTTCTTTAAACATCTGTCTAGATGTGCCAGTGTTGGTTCTAGCACATTCTTTCATTGGCTCCCACTCCTACATATTAGGAACTGCAGCTCGTGTGAAACACTGACTTGGAGCTGAATACTGCAGTCAGAGAGACCTGAGTTCAAGTCCAACCTCTGGTGTCTTGGAGCGCATCCTCTTGGCTAAGTTCTGGCAAAGGCTCCCAAAGGAACTCTTTGAGGTCAGCAAAGCTGAACTTTTAAAAATACTTATGATTTTTCTTGACTGTGGCTTTGTAGGTAAGATAAACTTTGCAAGTAGAGTTTCACTTACCTGTCAAGGGCTTGCTCGTAGTGTTTTGAAAAAAGGCGATTTGAGTCAGCACTTTCAGCCTGAGTGCTTAGCCGGCTGATGAAGTCATAGACCTTCCACTCACAATTAGACATCGTAATAGAACTATTAAAGGAACTCTGATTCACTAATCTGTTGCTTCCTCTTCCTTGTGGGGCTCTCTGGGAAAGCTGCCCACTTGCAGATGGGCAGATGGCTCCTTTAGCGGTCTTCCTGAGCCTGTCCAGCCCTTCCAACCAAGTTCTTAAGTACCTCATAATGGGTCCATGAAGTTGCTAAATTCATCTATAGCATGTCAGAAGTAAAAATTTTGTATTACTGATAGACTCATTACACAATATAGGACCATCTCAGGAGGCTGTGTATACTGATGGACTTATTATACAATATAGGGCCATCTCAGGAGGCTGTGTATACTGATGGACTTATTACACAGTGCAGGGCCATCTCAGGAGGCTGTGTATACTGATGGACTTATACAATATGGGACCATCTCAGGAGGTTGTGTATACTGATGGACTTATTATACAATATAGGACCATCTCAGGAGGTTGTGTATACTGATGGACTTATTACACAGTGCAGGGCCATCTCAGGAGGTTGTGTATACTGATAGACTTATTACACAGTGCAGGGCCATCTCAGGAGGCTGTGTATACTGATGGACTTATTACACAGTGCAGGACCATCTCAGGAGGTTGTGTATACTGATGGACTTATTACACAGTGCAGGGCCATCTCAGGAGGTTGTGTATACTGATGAACTTATTACACAGTGCAGGGTCATCTCAGGAGGTTGTGTATACTGATGGACTTATTACACAGTGCAGGACCATCTCAGGAGGGTGTGTATACTGATGGACTTATTACACAGTGCAGGACCATCTCAGGAGGTTGTGTATACTGATGGACTTATTACACAGTGCAGGGCCATCTCAGGAGGTTTCTCATGGCCCCACAGTCATGTTTATTTGTGGGATTTTTGCTAATATTGCAGCAGGAGTCAGGAAGCGGCAGTGCTGGTCCAGCCTGATGACAAGCATTTGATCTGGACTTTGTTGGTACTTCGCCATCTAACTATATCAATGTCTGTGTCATCTTTCAGCTCCAAAATAAAATTATTTCTCATCTATTAGTAAAGCTAATCAACAACAAAAAAGGTTACCCCACTTGGTGTAGATCTGAAGCGGAGGGGATAGGAACCCATTAGGGGTTAGTAAACATGGGAGAATTCCTGTTGTAAGCACTGTGCTAGTCACAGTGGAGGGTGGGCAGGGCAGCAAACAGAACCCACAACAACATGAGCTACCTCCTGGAAAGATGTTTGAACAGTACTGGGAACCAGGACGTTAATCTCTGTTGTCAACTAGACTGACTTTACAGTTACCAAGAAACACACATCTGAATCTGTCTATGAAGGTGCTTTCAGAGAGGTTTAACTGTAGAGGGGAGACCCCACTTGAATGTGGGTGGTACCGTCCCATGGATGGGGGTCCCAGACTGAATAAAGGGAAGAGAGTGGGCTGAGCACCAGCATTCATCCATCTCTGTTTCATGACTCCAAATGTCATTAATCAGCCACCTCTGCTCCCGGGCAGTGCTTTCCCTGACATGACTGGCTTTCCCCCTCCGACTGTGATATAGGTATTTTGTCAAAGTAACTAATAAGAGTAATATAACTCCTGACAAAAACGGAGCTGTTAGTGTGGTTTATAAGAGTCAATCCGGCCCCGACCCACCCCCACCCCTTATTCACTCTCTCTAGCCTGCCTCACAGTGCTGGAGTTGAAATGAATATCCACCTTGAGATTCAGTCCTCTAGTGCTCCAGAGGTCTTCAGTGATCCTGTGCCATAGGACTTTTTGAGGACGCTAGAATCCTTTGAGATAAAGGATACACTGAGCCTGAGCCCCTGGTGGAGCAGAACTAATGAAGTGTTCCAGTTAAAAACCAAGGCACCCCTGGGAGCCACGGAAGCCAAGAGGCTGCCTTCGGCAGCTTGATAGGAGCCATCTGACAAGAGGGTTCTCTTGGAGAAGAAATTCTTCCTGCATGTTCTTTCTGGCCCCTTGTTGGGGCCCTTTACTTAGAATCTGAGTGCTCTCTGAAGGTCTGCTGCTGAAGACAGTCTCTCTGACTTGTGGCTCAGCCAGTCATATTTCAAATGCACCGAGCTCCTGTGTACTTCGTGGTAGGATCCACGCAAATGAACCCAGGACTACTGACCTGCCCGCCTGTTCCCTTTCATCATGGTTTTCCTAGGCATGTGCCTGCAGTGAGGATGCTCCAGGGTGATGGACCAGAAAGCGCTATTACCAAAGACACATCTGTTAAAGATCCTTATCGCCAAATGGAATGATTTTTACAGGACTAAGTTAAATTGAATGATTTAAATAACTATTGTAGGGCCAGTGAGATGGCCCTGTGGGTAAAGACTCTTGCTGCCAAGTCTAGTGAGCCAAGTTTGGTCGTCAGGGACCCACATGATGGGAGAAGATAACTTCCCCCAAAGTGACAAAAGGAAACAGGAAGGAACAACATCTAAGGAGAAAACGGGCAAGAGTTTTTAAGAATTGAAGACATAGGTCCCCAAACTAAAAGTTCACACCCAATCTGAAACAGTAGAAACAGGTCCGTCCACATTGTAGGGGGGCTGGAAATCGTCCACGGCCAATGGAGTCCCCAAAGCTCCTGAAAAGGCAGGTTACCTACAACTGATGGCGGCAATCCACGCGGCAGTGTCATCAACAGGTAGAATAATTATTCAGACTGCTGTAGAAGAGCCATCTCCAACCTGGGCTGCCTTGTCCCACAGCGCTTCAGCTCTGACTGAGGAGACAGGTGGGAGACCCGGAAGTATCCCCCTCACAGATCTGTTAAAGGAGTAACTCGAGATAACGAGTCTGCTTAACAACAGCGAAGGCAGACATAGTTTTCAGCCCACTTTACGGAACGAAAACTGAGCCACAGAAAGGTGAAGTTCTCAGAGCTAATGGGGGCCAGGATTTGAGTCAGGCAGTCTGGGGGACGCTGGGTGAAAGAGACCAGAGCAGGACAAGAAGCTGATGAAAATACATGGATACGGTTTAGACGACCACAGACTTTGATAACTGAACACCAGAACAGAAAGATCATGATTCATTCTCTAAGTAGCCAAATTATGCCTCTTGGTGCGTAAAACAGGGAGATGGCAATAAAGGGTAACTTCAAGTTTTTATGGACAGGCATGAGCTGGGCATGCTGGGGCACACCTGTAATCCCAGCATTTGAAGGTCGAAGTAAGAGGATGTTGGATTCAAAGCCAGCCTGTGCTACATAGCAGACCCTGTCTAAATAAATAATAAGTAAATAGTTAGATAATTCAAATGTAAATTTAAAAGTTACAACTGTATATGTTTCAAATATAAATATGCCACAATAAAGACGGATATGTAATGTATAGCTTCCAAACCAGAAGAGAGAAACTAAACATGGATCAGAACATTTACAGCTCAACAGGAAGCCAGAAAAGCAGGAAGACTATGAAAAAGGAAAAAAAAGTTAGAAGAGAACAAAACACTGTAGAAAGATATTTTCAAATATCAATAACTGCAATAAAAATATGAAATGAACCAGCAAGATGGCTCAGCAGATAAAGGTGATTGCAGTTAAACCTGAGGGCCCTGATTTCATCTCAGGACCCACATGGTGGAGGGAGAGAACCAATTCATGCAATCTCCTGACCTCTCCAGGTATGCTGTAGCATGTGTACACACACACACACACACACACACACACACACACACACACACACACACACACAAATACTAAAATTGAGACTTAGTGTCCAGATAATTATGAAGGTAAGAAAAATTGAAGCCCTGGTGGGTATTTATAATAAACAACATTATAGGAATGACCTACAGTAGGACTTTTCTAACTCCTGTGATCAGAGAACTATTAATTTAGCATTGAGTCTTTCCTAATTACGTTCTAGAGAGTATCAGCATTTAGCATTTGGTAGTCTTACCATTTCTGCCTTCTAAGATTTAAGATAGACTGCTTTCAAAATGCTTTTCTTTTCCTTTCTTAAGATTTATTTATTTGTTTTATGTATGAGTGCTCTATCTGCACGTATGCCTTTATGCCAGAAGAGGGCATCAGATCCCACTATAGATTGTTGGGAGCCACCATGTGGGTGCTGGGAATTGAACTCAGGACCTCTGGAAGAGCAGCCAGTGCTCTTGATTGCTGAGCCATCTCTCCAGCCCCAGAATGCTTTTCTAACTGGCATTCTAGCCAGTCCTCAAGCCCAGAAAGGGGTAAAAGGCTACATAATTCATAAGAGTTGGGTGATTAAAGAAAAAAAAAACTACTGATTATACATTCGTTTGTGGGAGGGGGAGTGGGGGGGATGTGTGTGCGTGTAGGGGTCAAAGGACAACTGTCTTAATGTCATTTTTCTTCTTCCACTTTGGCATTGAGGTAGCAACTCCTTGTTTCTGCCGCTGAACACAGTGTCTCATTGTCTGTCTTCGCCTCCCATCCCCACTACCGTAGGAATTCTGGGATTACAGAAGGGGCCTCTGCATCAGGCTTTTGAAAGTGTGGGTTCTGATGATCCGACTTGCACAGTCAGATTCAATGTAGCAAGTACTCTTACCAGCTGAGATGTCTCCCCAGCCTTGGGTGAGCTTCAAAATATAACACACAGACGGCTATACTAACCAGGGATTAACTTTTGTTGTCTATGCACTCAATGTGGAGCCAAACTGGAACTCTCTTGAAGGATCAGTACCATGGGTTCCTGGTTATGAATCTGAGGATACACATGTTGTTTGTTTGTTTGTTTGTTTGTTTGTTTCTGAGGAAAGTGTGCTTTTTAGTTGTAACACCATTCTCTCTGTGTGTCTCTCTCATTTTACATTTATTTATTTATTATTTGTGTGTGCGTGCACAAGTGTGCATATGCATACATCAGAAGTCAACTTTCAGGAGTCAGTTCTCTCCTACCACAGTGTGGGTCCCTAGAATCTGGCTCAGACTGTCAAAAACTCGTGGGCAAGAACCCTTAACCCTCTGAGGCATCTTGCTGGCCCTCTCTAGTGACATTCTCAAAGGATTTTCAGGGTCAATCTTGACTGCAAGGCATAGAAAACTCCTAAACTAACCACCTTCAAACTGAGATCTTCAGGCAGCTTCCAGCACCTCGCAGCAGGGTGGTGGGTAGTTGAGTGGGGTGGGGTCAGGAAGGGAGCTGCACCCTAAGACAACCTCTTTGACAGTTTTAAAGCCCTACCCAGCTCTGTGGCCACAAGTCCCGGTACTTCTTTGCTTTTCTCTGTCTCTATGATTTTGTTATTTCAAGGATGTTATACAAATGGATCCAGATAGTATGTATCACTTTCCTCCCCAGCTTTCCCCCATATTGTTCTGTTTATTAATAATATTTCATTTCTTTTCTATCTTTCTTTCTTTTTTTAAGTCTTTTTCCTGGGTATGGTCTAACATGTGTTTTTTTTTAATCTGTTTGTTCACTGAAGGACAATTGAATAGCTTCCACCAGGGCTGGATTAAGCATGAATAAAGCCTCTATGAACATTTACATACCCGTTTCTTCAAGGTCATAACTTTTATTCATCTGACCAATGCCCAGGGGTACAACTGCCTATTCATATGGAAAGTATATGTTTAATTTTAAAATAAACTGCCAAACAGTTTTCCAGGACAGCTGTAGCATTTAGCATTCCTGGCAGGGATGTACACGTAATTCAGTTTCTCTGCATTCTCGCTGTTATTTGTATGATCAGTTTCTAAAACGCTCATCATTCTGATATATACATATACACATATATATGGTGCTGTTTCACTGTGGTTTGTTCTGTTTCCCTCAATGGATAATGATGTTGGGCATCGTGTGTGGTGTGTGTATGTGTGCGGTGTGTGTGTGGTGTGTGTATGTGTGGTAGGTGTATGTGTGTGTGGTGTATGTGTGTGTGGTGTGTGTATGTGGTGTGTGCATGTGTGGTGTGTGTATGTGTGTGTGTGGTGTATGTGTGTGTGGTGTATGTGTGTGGTGTGTGTGTGTGTGTGGTGTGTGCATGTGTGGTGTGTGTATGTGTGTGTGTGGTGTATGTGTGTGTGGTGTATGTGTGTGGTGTGTGTGTGTGGTGTGTGCATGTGTGGTGTGTGTATGTGTGTGTTCCATTTGTTCGTTCTCTTCAGTGAAGTGTCTTTTGAGCCTTTTTAACTCAGTTGTGCGGACTTACTGTTAAACTTGGGGAATTCTGTATTCCAGAGACCAGTCATCATAGGATGTGTACTCTGCAAACATTCTCTTCCGGTGTGTGGTTTATCTTTTCATTTCATAAGAGAGTTCAATCCAGAATAAAGATTTTTAATATGGAGGAGGTCCAACTGATAAGCTTTGTTTTAATGGATCATGTTTTGGGGTCCAATTTTTGGGGTCCAGTTTTCTTCCCAACTCTAGCTTTGGGTGCCTTTTCCTCTATGTCTTCCCATTTACAGAGAATGATTTCATGAACAGTTTTGCATTTAAGTCCGTGATACATTCTGGACTAACTTTTGTACAAAGTGTGAAGTTTAGGTCAAAGTTCCGTTTTACTCTTTGCCCCTCCTCCCTCACCTCTTTCCAACCTCCTTCGTTCTTACTTGTCTTCTTTTTATTTGCTCTGATTTTCTTTTTAGTGCTTTGATTTTTGCCTATATACCTGCTTCATCCATCACTTGTGGAAAAGCCATCCCCCTTCACTGGTTGTTTTGTGAACACCCCTTAAGCACGTTTGTGTGAATCCAGCTGTTTATCCCTCCATGTATACCCTAAGACTCAGTTGTCGTGTGCCTTAAAATCAAGTAGACTATCGCCTTTCACATTGTTATTCCAGCGTCTTACCTACTCACCTTCTTTTGCCTTTTCATATAATTTTCAGAATGACCTGAGGTGACCTTAGTCCATCTATAAAAGGTCTTGCTGATATTTTCATGAGAAGAGCAAGACATCTGTATACCAATCTGGAGGAATGGACATCTGTGTTATGTTGAACTTTCTGGTCCATCAACACCATATGCCTCTACTTGCTCAGATCATCTTTGGTTTCTTTCTTGGGCCTTATAATTTCTAGCATACTGATAATATACATATTTTGTTAGATGTTATTAAATATCTAAGTTTCAGGGAGCAATGGTGAA
The DNA here is from genome assembly GCF_007827085.1 of Peromyscus californicus insignis. Lineage (NCBI taxonomy): Eukaryota > Metazoa > Chordata > Mammalia > Rodentia > Cricetidae > Peromyscus > Peromyscus californicus. The sequence goes on from NW_026294617.1 coordinate 31,585,350, forward strand.
TGGAACTGCATTTGAAAGTCTCCATTCCCACTGAGTGTGTAGAAAATCAATTGATTTTTGCATGTGAGTCTTAAGTCCTATACACTTGCCCAACTCACTTACACATGCCAGGGCCCTTTTGTTGTTATTTTCATTCTTATGTGGCTTTTGGATTTTCTAGGTACATAATCATATCACTTGAATTTTAAAATAGCTTTTATTTTCTGTTCATCACATTGTAGTGAGGAGTGCTGCTTAGTTTGTGCACCCCTCAACACGACTTGACACAGACTAGACTCACTGGTGATGGGGGAATGTCTTTCTGTATGCTGCGAATATGTGTTGCTCTGATTGGTTGACAAATAAAGCCGTTTGGCCTATGTCAAGGCAGCTTAAAGGCAGGCAGGAAATTCAAAGAGAGAGACAGGAAGAAGAAGGGGTGGGGACACACCAGTGAGCTGCTGAAGGAACAACATGTAATGGGACGCAGAACATGTAGCAATACATAGATTAATAGTTATGGGCTAATTTAAGATATAAGAGCTAGGTAGCAAAAGGCTTGAGCCATGGCTGTGCAGTTATAATTAATATAAGCCTGTATGTGTTTACTTGGAGGACACAAGTGGGAGAGATTCATTCCAACCACTGGCAGACCAAGACACAGAAAATGTTCTGACTACAAATGGCGCCCAATGTGGGGCAAGAGTTTCCACCTAAAACCTGAGAGAGCTTAAGAAGAGATTATAAATGTAGCTAAGAGTACCTTCCTAGTTCATGTTGCTCATGGCGGGCCTAGGTACAATGATGTGTCCCCTGGCTCTGGCAGGTTCATGGCATGTGGACTGGAGCTACAGCATGGCATATTCCCACCGAGTTACAGAGATGTTTCTGCAAGCTGCGCAACATGATGTGTGGTGGATATAGCTTTTAGACTCACTGCTTCCCAGAGTCAGCAGAGTCAGCAGTGAGCTTGGTTCCCAGAGCTGGCTTTAAACATACCACCGCCATGTTGGGAAGCTGAGATGGGCAGAGACAGCAGCCAAAGCTGCCATTTCAGTTCTAATCGTGCTGTGGTTTAAAGCAATAGATTCACAGTAAGGCAGATTCAGATGAAATAAACCTCTAAATGGTTTACAACGTGTATAAAAATGTACATAGGCTTAAAAGAGAGAAAAAAGGAATATAGACAGTTATATAAAGAGGTAGAAAGTTTTTAAAAAATCAAGTCTTTAAAGAAGAAGTAAAAGTAATATAAAAAATAAGCCACAAAAAGATGAAAATCACACAGAGAATCTGGATTATATTGTCTTTGAGATTTTTAATTACCGAAAGACATTTGATTGTAAAAGCTGCTGAGTTAAATCAATATGTATATTTTTAAAGATATCTTGATTTCAAAATTTATGTCTAAGGATATGTTACTTTGGAAAAGAGGTTCTGCTTTTGTTTCCACAGAAGATGAGAACCTACGGATTGCTTCCAGGCTAATATGGTTTGATCAAAAAAGACTCCTTGAAAGACCCAGATGATCCATCATCCAAAAACAGATTCAAGGCAACTGGCTCAAAAAATAGAGTGTCACAGACTACTCCAGTCAGGACTTGACTATAATTCTTAATTTTCTCAGGATCCCCATAAGAATACAGTGCCCTTTATCAACAGGAAGTAGACTAGAAAACTACTCCCACATTCCAAAAAATGGACTACAGATGTTTGTCTTTGTTTAGGTTGTTGGTTACAAATTGTTATTGGTCATAGTTGTTAGGATTCTGCCATGCTCCAGCTGCATGGCTGCACATGTGCAGTTTGGGAGCTAGACAAGTGGTCTTGAGTCTTACGTCATCAGTGTGCACTGATGTTTACATGTGTGCGGTGTGGTCACACAATCTGCACATGCATGGTGTAGCTCTATAAAAGAGCTTAAAGAGCTGTGACTCAGACCCCACACCCCCTCTCTGTTCTGTTCTCTCTTCCTCCCACCATCTCTCTCTCTCTCTGAATGTGCTCCTTCCCCAGGCCTGGTTCTCTTGTTCCCCCCACACCCCCACCCCTCTTCCTCCTAATAAAGCTCTGACACTGATACTGGGTTTTGTTGTGGCCGTGACCTTTCCATGTGGTAACCAGTGCCACTTATCATTCTTACAATATTCAATATCTTCCTAAAAAAAGGGGGGGATATGATATAAAAATATAGGATATAGATATGATAAAATAAAAGGGTAGATTATTGAACCTACTTTTAAAGAGCAAAGTGTTTAAAATGTTTTACACTGGTATAGATTTTAGTTTAACATAAGCCTCTATGTGTTTACTTGGGGGACGCAAATGAGAGAGATTTGTCCCGACTGCTAGCAGGCCAGGACACAAAAAAAGTCTTCCGGCTACCACACTGGGAGGAGAGTCTTAATGGGGAATTATCTAGGTCAGGCTGGCCAGCAGGCAGGTCTGAGGGGCGTGGCCTTGATTGTTAATGAAGGTGGGATTATCTACCCTGAATGGAGATGGCATCATTTCACGGGCTGGGGACTAAACACTGTAAGTGAAGAAAGTTAGCTGGGAGTGAACAGCAGGAGGGCAAAAGACAGCATTCATGTGTTCATTTCCCTCTGCTCTTTTTCCTTTCCTTTCTTTCCTTCTTCCTTCCTTCCTTCCTTCCTTCCTTCCTGTCTTTCTTTTCTTCTTTCTCTTCTTCCTCCTTCTCCTCTCCTCCTCCTTCTTCCTTTTTCTTCTTCCTCTTTCTTCTTCTTCTTCTTCTTCTTCTTCTTCTTCTTCTTCTTCTTCTTCTTCCTCTTCCTTCTTCTTCTTCTTCTTCTTCTTCTTCTTCTTCTTCTTCTTCTTCTTCTTCTTCTTCTTCTGCCTCTGCTTCTGCTTCTTTGAGACAGGGTTTCTCTGTGTAGCCCTAGCTGTCCTGGGACTCTCTGTAGACCAGGCTGGCCTTGAGCTCACACAGATCTGCCTGTCTCTGCCTCTCATGTGACTAAATCTCTTGAGTTCCTGCCTTGACTTCCCTTCAATGATGGACTGTAAGCCGGAATTGCAACCACATAAGTCATTTCCTCCCCTAAGTTGCCTTTGGCCAGGGCATTTTATCACAGGAACACAGATGAAAATAGAACAGAGAGAGAGAGAGTGTTGGGACTCAAATCTGAGGTCTCCTGGATGCTGGCTGCCTGCTTTACCACTGAGCTGTCTTCCCAGTGCATACATTTTTAAAAGTCAAATTCTGTGTTCCTTTCAAGATTCACAGTTATATAAAGACTCTGGAAATTAACAAACAAGGGATAAAATAAGAAACACTAGGTAAGTATTCAGAGAGATGGCAGAAACCAATATTTGAGTAAATAAAATATATGGGCCAGGCTTGGTGGTATACACCTGTAATCCCAGAACTCCAGAGGCTAAGGCAGGAGGATTGCCACCATTCAGGGCCAACCTGGGCTATATTATTAGTTCCTGGCTGGCCAGGGCTATAAAGTAAGACCTGTTTCAAAATGGAATACAAGCACTAGTAAAGACAAAATGAGGCACCAGATAATGTAAAAATCCATGAAGTTTAGATAGAAATCTCAAACTCCAATGCAACTAACAACATAGTCTTAATATTAGGAAAATGGCAGCTGACAGTCATAGGTAGCTTTGGCACACTCATGTTTAGGAATTAACTACTCCACCAGGGAAAAGTTACCAGGACATGGAAGTGTTGGGAAAATAAAGTATGATTCATTTTCATTTTAAGCACTAAATTAATATGTATAAAATGAACCATTTCAAGCTACCTTGCATATTTCAAAGTCAGCTCACCATACTACCACAAGCTCATGTTGTGATAAACTTAAATGAGAGACTAATGGTGAAGTTGGGCATGGTGATACACTCTATTGACCCCAGCACCAAGGAGGCAGAGGCAGGCGGATCACTGGGGGCTCAAGGCCAGCCTGGTCTACAAAGCTTGTTCCAGACCAGACAAACTACACAGTGATAACCTGTCTCAAACCCAAGCCAAACAGAAAGAATGAAATGGTCAAAAGAGAATTCAAACCGACTGTTTGAAAAAATAAAGGTACGCTTAAGTAATCCAGTGAGTAAATCAGATATTACAATATAAATGATAAAGTATTTAAAAATAAGTACTGTGAAATTCACTTTTCAAAAATCAAAATAGGACCAATTCTTTATTTTCATTTTTTTTTGAGACAGCATTTTACTATGCACCCCAAGCTGCCTGTGAACATGGGTCCTCCTACCTCAGCTTTTTGTGTGTTGAGACTGCAGGAAGGCAGCACCATACTTGGCTGTGCTAATATGATATTTAAAAGTAAACACCTTTAAATTTCTTGATTAAAAAATCTGAAATAAATAATCTAGACGAACACAGTAAACTTAGATAAAATGGGAAGAAATAATAAAAAACAAGACTTAGCAAAGACACAAAAGGAAGGCAAGAAATCAGAATCTGTTTTTTAATTTTTTACATTTTTGTTTATGTGTAGGTGTACATGTCTGTATGTGGGTACGTACACATGAGTGCAGGTGCATATGTGTGGGGATGTGTATGTGTGTACATGAGTGCACTTCTGGGGGGGCGGGGTGTGTGCACGCTAATCCAGGTGCCTGTTGAGACCAGAGATGTAATAATCTAATCCTTAGATCAGTCACAGGGCTCAGAATTCAAAATGTGTGATTTTTGTATGCAATTATAAGCTCTTTCTCTCTCTCTCTGTATGTGTGTGTGTGTGTGTGTGTGTGTGTGTGTGAGAGAGAGAGAGAGAGAGAGAGAGAGAGAGAGAGAGAGAGAGAGAGAGACATATGTTTGGCCTACCCACTCAACTTTCTCCTCATAGGCAGCCAATGTTGCTGTCTTTTGTTCATGTTTATTTTACTCTAAATCAGTTCACATTTAGAAGAAATTAGATTAATTGGTTTTATTATTTTAAATGTATAGGTAGGTATTTTTGTTGTTGTTGGTTTTGTTGTTACTGTTGCTTTGTTTTGTTTTTGTTTTTGGCTGCATGCATGTATGTGCACCATGTGTGTGCACCAGAAGAGGGCTTCAGATCCTCTGGGACTGGAGTTATGAACAGTTGTAAGCCATCATGTAGGTGCTGGGAATTAAAACTGGGTCCTCTACAAGAGCAACAAGTGCTCTTAACTGCTGAGCTAACTCTCTAGCCCCAGTTCACATTCTTTGAGATTGTTGAGAAAGAGAGAAACAGACAGACAGAGACAGAGAGAGAAACAATATTGAATATAAGGTATGGAAAAGGAGAATGTAACTGTGGATACAGTGCAGATTCTAAGCCTCTTAACCGAATTTCCATCAGACATTTATTGTCTGCAAGCAATGAATTAGAAAACCCAAATGAAGCCAATACGTTTACAGGAGACTAGGACCTCTTGGAATGAGCCAGGGCCGTCTGATAAATGTTCCTTAGGCAGAGTAAGAGGGGTTTCCTATGCAGATGTTGCAATGGAGTGCTTCAGAGTGAAACAGGGGGTGGTGAGGAAATACTGAAGTGAATCTTCGGGAAGCTGTTGCCACCCCTAGGGCTGGAGACACCTAGGAGGCTGACGGCATCGCAGTGAGGAGCCGGGGTCATTGTACAGGTTGGATTTATGGTAGACGTGAGAGAGAGCTGAGGCATAAGAGTTGGGTTGAACCCCAGGAGCTATGGCCGCCGCTGGAGTCAGTGGGGGAACAAGGGACACAGCTTGGTGTCTCCCTCTCTCATTTCCACTCTTGTTGTCACTGACTGCTGACCCTAGATGCTGTTTGGAGAGAGAGAGAGGATCTGGGAAATCCAATTTCATCAGGAAGACAGAGAAATGATTCGAGAGCAAACAGGAAAGAAAAAGCAAACTCAGGATTCACTCAAGGTGCTAGAGCCGTGGTTCCCAACCTTCCTAACGCTGTGACCCTTTAATACAGTTCCTCAGGTTGTGGTGACCTGCAACCACAAAATTATTTTTGTTACTATTTCACAACTGTAATCTTGCTACTGTTATGAATCATCATGTAAATATCTACGTTTTACACTGGCCTTAAGCAACCTTATGAAAGGGTCATTCAACCTGAAAAGAGGTCACGAACCACGTGTTGAGAAACACGGGACTAGGGAGATAAGTCAATGGAAAGTGCTATGTGCCCACCTGTCCCTGTGTCTCCTGGATGTACCATTCACAGTTACATGACGTTTTCCTATAATGCTAGGACATTGTGTCATAAAACATATCCATGCAATCCAATTCCACCAGCACGAAAGAGCAAGAGCATTCTCAATAGATGCATAAATGTGACATTTGCATACAATGAAACGCTCAAGATTCATTTACGTTTTCACATTTTTCTGGGTTTGTGTATGTGTGGGATGTGCATGTGTGAATACATGGGCACACAGGTACCACAATGTGCACGCTGAGTTCCGAGAACAACGTGCAGAAGTTGGTTCTCTCCTTTCTTCACGTAGGTCCCAGATACGAACTTAGGCTGTCAGTCTGGGTAGCAAGCGCCCTTACCTACTAAACCTTTGTGCTGGGCTTAGAGAAGATTTTTCAAAAGGCCATAGAAAATTATGAATAGAAAGGAGTTTCCTCTATCTCACTTCTGAAGCTGCTGCTTCTGTTTTCTTAACTAATGGTTTTTCCTCGACCCAACTAAGCCAGGCTGTGATTGTCATCCCTTCAGACTGAGGGACCACTTTTACTTCAGTCTCTCGGCAGCTGATGCAGAGCCTTCCCCTTCTTCCTCTGCACTTCCCTCCTCCTTCCTCTGCACTTCCCTCCTCCTTCCTCTGCACTTCCCTCTTCCTTCCTCTGCACTTCCCTCTTCCTTCCTATGCACTTCCCTCTTCCTTCCTATGCACTTCCCTCTTCCTTCCTCTGCACTTCCCACTTCCTTCCTATGCACTTCCCTCTTCCTTCCTCCACACTTCCCTCCTCCTTCCTCTGCACTTCCCTCCTTCCTCTGCACTTCCCTCTTCCTTCCTCTGCACTTCCCTCTTCCTTCCTCTGCACTTCCCTATTCCTTCCTATGCACTTCCCTCTTCCTTCCTCTGCACTTCCCTCTTCCTTCCTCCACACTTCCCTCCTCCTTCCTCTGCACTTCCCTCCTTCCTCTGCACTTCCCTCTTCCTTCCTCCACACTTCCCTCCTCCTCCTTCCTCCACACTTCTCTTCCCTCACACTTCCCTCCTCCTCCTTCCTCTGCACTTCCCTCCTCCTTCCTATGCACTTTCCTCCTACTTCCTCCACACTTCCTTCCTCCTTTCTCCACACTTCCTTTTCCTCCTTCCTCCATACTTCCCTCCTCCTTCCTCCACACTTCCCTCCTCCTTCCTATGCACTTCCCTCCTCCTTCCTATGCACTTCCCTCCTCCTTCCTATGCACTTCCCTCCTCCTTCCTATGCACTTCCCTCCTACTTCCTCCACACTTCCTCCCTCCTTTCTCCACACTTCCTTTTCCTCCTTCCTCCATACTTCCCTCCTCCTTCCTCCACACTTCCTTTCTCCTTCCTCCCACACTTCCCTCCCCCTTCCTCCACACTTCCCTCCCTCCTTCCTCCACACTTCCCTCCCTCCTACTTCCACACTTCCCTCCCTCCTTCCTCCACACTTCCCTCCCTCCTTCCTCCCACACTTCCCTCCCTCCTTCCTCCACACTTCCCTCCCTCCTTCTTCCTCCACACTTCCCTTCCCTCCTTCCTCCACACTTCCTTCTCCTCCTTCCTCCACACTTCCTTCTCCTCCTTCCTCCACACTTCCTTCCCCTCCTTCCTCCACACTTCCCTCCCCCTCCTTCCTCCACACTTCCCTCCCTCCTTCCTCCACACTTCCCTTCTCCTCCTTCCTCCACACTTCCCTCCACTCCTTCCTCCACACTTCCCTCCCCTCCTTCCTCCATACTTCCCTCCCCCCCCCTTCCTCCACACTTCCCTCCCTCCTTCCCCCTCCTTCCTCCACTCCTTCCTCCACACTTCCCTCCCCTCCTTCCTCCACACTTCCTTCCCCTCCTTCCTCCATACTTCCCTCCCCTCCTTCCTCCACACTTCCTTCCCCCTCCTTCCTCCACTCCTTCCTCCACACTTCCCTCCCCTCCTTCCTCCACACTTCCCTCCACTCCTTCCTCCACACTTCCCTCCCCTCCTTCCTCCACACTTCCTTCCCCCTCCTTCCTCCACTCCTTCCTCCCACACTTCCCTCCCCTCCTTCCTCCACACTTCCTTCCCCTCCTTCCTCCATACTTCCCTCCCCTCCTTCCTCCACACTTCCTTCCCCTCCTTCCTCCATACTTCCTCCACACTTCCCTCCACTCCTTCCTCCACACTTCCTTCCCCTCCTTCCTCCACACTTCCCTCCACTCCTTCCTCCACACTTCCCTCCCCTCTCCACACTTCCTCCACACTTCCCTCCACTCCTTCCTCCACACTTCCCTCCCCTCCTCCACACTTCCTCCATACTTCCTCCCACACTTCCCTCCACATTCTGAGTCTGCATTTCAGGCCCAGTTCCCCAGCCTGCCCTCCTGCCCTCCTGTCCTCCCCTAGAGGCTGGGAGGTCATAACCACACTTCCTAGGTTATGGCCCTCTCTGCAGGCTGGATTTCACCTCAGTCCTGTAGCACACAGACAACCCCACTCCCTCAGCTCTTCCACATGTTCCTTTCTCAGACACCCCTCTGTACATCCCATGTAAAGCAAGGGTTCCTGTCATTCTTTGCTTCTTTATATCAAATATCAGTACCTGCAAGTGTGCATGTGTATATATTACTTGTATATTTTTTCACTTTGTTTCTTTTAATATCTTATAAGCATAATGGATACTCATTTTCAACACTCCTCATGCCCTCCTCTTTTGGTATTTATTTTATGTGGGTGTGTCTCAGTGTGTGTGGATGTCAGAGGACAACTGGTGGAAATCTGTTCTCACCCTTCCACTGCGTGGAATCCGGGACTGAATATAAACTTGGTGACGAGTGCTAAGCCACCTGGCTTTTCAGAAAGGGCCTGCCACAGAGTGTGCTCTGAGGAGTGTGCTGAGTGAAGGCAGAGTAGACATTGTTGCTGCTGCTACAGCATCCTTTGAAGTGCTGAAGGATTCAAAACTACCCAGATGTCCAACAGGACGGGAAGGCTTAATTAATGAAATTCTGTGAAACAGCAACAAAGGGGGAGAACTAGAGACGAGAAGAAACCATGTGTTGAAGAATACTTTTATAAGATTTTTATAGAGCATACATTTTATAACAAACACACACAGAGACAAAGACACAAAAAATTGGTTTCTGAGGGGTTAGATGTTAGATGATCGGATGTGAAATGATTGTCGCCATGACAGAATCTAGATCACTTGGGAGACAGATCTCTGAGCACGCCTATGGGGAAGGGCCTCGATTGCATTAAGTCACGCAGGAAGGCCAGTTTTAATCGTGGGTGGGACCCTTCCCTGGGCTTGGAGTCATGGAGTGCCTGGAAGGGAGAAAGGGAGCTGAGTACCAGCGAGCATGCATCCTTTCCTGGCTGCAGATGAGGTGTGAGCAGCTGCTGCAAGCCCTGCTGCCCCGACTCCCCTCTAGAGCAGACTGCACCTTGAACAGAAATAAACCCTTCCCAAAGTTGCCTTTGTCAGGGTATCTTATCTCAACAACAGGGGAGAAACAAAGACTTATTTTTTACCCTTTGATCTATTTCTGCATTTTCTAAATTGTACAAAAAATACAAATTTTATGATCTTGCCTTAGTCAGTGTTCTATTGCTGTGAAGAGACACCATGACCACAGCAACTTTTATAAAGGAAAACATTTAACTGGGGCTGGCTTACAGTTCAGAGAGTTAGTTTGTTATCATCACGGTGTGAAGCATGGCAGCACGCAGGCAGGCACGGTGCTGGAGAAGGAGCTGAGAGTTCTGCATCCTGATCCATAGGCAGGAGGAAGAAGAGACGCTGGGCCTGGCATGGGCTTTCAAAACTCCAAAGCCCATCCCCAGTGACCCACTTCCTCCAACAAGGACACACCTCCTAATCCTTCTAATCCTTTCAAAAGTCCCACTCCCTGGTGACTAAGCATTCAACTCTATGAGCCTATAAGGGCTGTTCTTACTCAATCACCGCTGGTCTGAAAAGTCTATTTTTTTAAATAAAGAGAACCATATTTCTATCGTCCTCTTTCTTATCCCTTCTCCAGCTCACTTGGCCCCAGACGGCACAGTCCATAGAGAGCCTGGGATTACAGGCTGGTTCAGATAATTACAAGCCACTGCTATAGATTGCTCCTTTGTTCAGACTCCTCAGAAATGTAAGCAGGGTTAGACGGTTGCACGGGTCAACAAACAGGAAAGGTGCAGGAAGGATCAGCACTTTATCCCCCAATCTTGCCCAAGTATATAAATATCCCTACTCTCCACGCTCCCCGGTTTAGCAGCCGCCACCCCCACCCCGAACTGGTTTGTGACATCAAGTGGGAGCATCCTCCCTCCCCCAAGGGAAGGGTTAAACTTAGAGAGAAGAGGGATGGATTAAAAAAGGAAGAAAAACTACCATCAATATGTCATAAAATATACATGCTCTTTCTAATTTATTCCTGTCCATTTGAGACAACATGTCTAATGTGCTACAAATATTCCTGGAACGCACTATCTCCCTTTTCTTTAATAATGTGTGTCTGTGACTCTCATTTGCGCTCTGTGAATTACTGTTTTATTTAATGAAAAAAAGATAAATTGTCCTTGATTTGTATTTATTAATTTCTATGAATTTGGTATCTGACATTTATGAAAGCTTAGCCACATAATTTCTCCTTTCTTTAATTTACAACCAGAGAACTGTTTAAACATAATTTTAAACGATGCATAAAATGCTTTCTGACATATTTGTTTTTCCAAATTTCCAACATGCAGATTCGCTGTTTCTACTTGGTGAACAAACACTGTCTCAAAATTGTGCAGGAAGAAAACTGTTACCTGCCTGTGACTCCTTCATCGAGCCTGAGCTGTCCTGTTTGGTGGCCGCTGAGATCACCGGAGGTTGGACAGTTTCCTTGCAAGGTGTGAGCTAGCTGGGGCTAGCTCAATCCAAGGTGGGAGACCTTGTAAGTGTAACAGTCTTCAGTTCCGGGCAGAACCCCAGAACAAATCCTAAAAATAGACATGATCCTGGTAGCATTTTAAGGGTACAGAGGTGAATTGAGAAGTGAAACAGATTTCTTGAAGACCTCTATTGTTTCTACGCTCATTCGGGATCAAACAGCTCTTAAAGTTAAGTAGATGTCTTTCTTCATATTGGCTTCTTGAAAACGATTCTGTTTTACCTATTCAGGATTATAGTCATATTAATTAATAACTCCTTTGAAAAAGCACAGAGCTACGGTTCGAAATGTGTGAAGTTAACCTTGTTTTTCAATTTTTGAATTTTAAAAAGAAGCATGGGATTTTTGGGTGTAAAGCGCTTCAGAATACGTATCAATTAGCTATTGTGCTTTATTATGCGTGTGTGCGCGCATGTGTGCGTGCATGTGTGTGTGTGTGTGTGTGTGTGTGTGTGTGTGTGTGTGTGTGTGTGCCTGCATATGTGCAGGTCCACGTGTGTGTGAGTGCATGCATACACATGTGTGTGCCAGCATGTAGAGGCCAGAGGACAATGTTAGGTGTTGTTACTCAGGTACCACCCACCATTTTATTTTATATTTTATTTAATTTTGAGATAGGGTCTTTCACTGGCCTTGAACTTGTCAACTAGGCTACAGCGGCTGGCCAGCAATCATTCCGAGTCTCTCCATTTCCCAGCGCTGAGATTACAAGCACATACCACCACATCCAGTTTTCTTTTCTTTTTTTTTTCTTTCTTCACAGTGTCAGGGGAATCGAACTCAGGTCCTGGCGCCCACAAGGCAGGTATTTTATGGACGAAGCAATCTCTCCAGACATATTTTGCTTCATTTTTAACCAGTAGTTTTGGAAAGAAAATAATGCCCAACTCTCTCGTGAGTGACCCATGAGTAAAGAAAGCCAGGTTCAAAGTGCCATCCCTTTCTGAGTTCTCCTGTGGAAACAGATGTTCCCTGTGACCAAACTCCGTCGTCCTCTAATCAGGAAGTAAAGGCTTGCAGGTGAATTCATGATGGATGTCTCCACTAGTGCTCTGAAAGCTGCCTAGGCAAGCAGGCTCATTTCTATACTGAAATTTGGCTGGTGATTCACATTTTCACTTGTTCTATGGACTTTCACCCACACATGATTTTATTATGTTTAAGGAGAATTTTCTTCATAATTGGATATTTCAGATGAGTGCCTCACGATGCTAAGGTGCTACCTACCCCTTTAAGTGGATGACGGACTTGCTGATGTCAGCAGCTGGGAATGAATGCCTGTGATACCAGCTGACAGGACACTAATTACTAGTTATGTGGCTGTTGCCTGCTTAGGGAGCTCGTCAGTGAGTTATGATTGAGAAGAACTGCAAGGGCTGGAGAGCATGGGGCTGATGTGGGGAGAGACACCAGCTATGAAAATGCCACAGGAGTTCTCGGATTGATCCACCTGACAGAGATCTGTCTGATTAGGAAGCATCTATTTTGATACTAAACCACACAAACATGAGCCCAGCCGGCAAAGGAGAATTTACAGGAGGCCATGGAGACATCGCCCATCCAGCTGACAGCAGGTCCAAATAAGCCTGTTCCCAGGGTTAACCAATAGCCAGGGACGAGTCCTCAGCATAGATGGGACAGCGCCTCATATGGAAGAGGAGAGGCTTAGGAGGAATCAGCATTGCCTCTAGAAAGCCAGATACTTCCTTTGTCATTTGTGGAAGACAGTAACAGAGCTGACCATGTTGTCCTGAGAACACGGGATGCTGGCCACTTTGTCCTAAGGACAATGAGACTTGGTTTTCCCAATCAGGTTCCGATAAAAACAAAAACAAAACCAGCCCCATAGACAAGGATTCTAGAGAGGAGGTGAAGGATGCTGAGGGCAGTGGGATCCAGACAGCACCAGGGAGACAGCAGCAGCAGAATTAGGCTGCTGCACTCTGACCAGACCCTAAAGGCTTTGAAAATAAGAACATGTCAACAGGCTGGACATAGCACAGCGACAGAGTGATTGCTTAGCATATGCAAGGCCCTGGATTCTATTCCCAGTACTAACTTTCTATTCTAGGTGTTCCCAATGGCGTCTGATGCCCCTCCCCCTCCCCCAGTGTTTATAAAACAAGACAACCATAGCTTTCCCCTTTGATTTCAGCAGCCACGATCCAGGAGGGTGTCAGCCCAATGGGTAAGGTGCTTATTCTGCAAGCACGGGGACCTGAGTGCAGAGTGACAGCACCCAGGGAAAATGCAGGCCACAGCAGCCCTTGTTTGCAATCCCAACCCCAAGGAGGCAGAGACGAGATGACCCCTGGAGCTCACTGGCAGGTAATCTAGTTCAACCAGGGAGCTCCCAGTTCGGTGAGAGGCTCTGTCTCAAAAAGGAAGGTGAAGAAATGATTGAGGAAGACAGCTAGTGTTGATCCCTGGCCTGTATACACACACACACACACACACACACACACACACACACACACATATACATACACACACATATACATATGTACACATACATACACACATGCACACAATAACAGTATTTGGTTATTTGTCAAATTTGAGACGAAATGGAGCTCTGTGAGCCGTCTTTCTCCATGGGGTTACAGTTGTCTGCACAAAGGCACAGAACTGTCTGGGGGAGGGTAACGACAGGCACCTGCATGTGGGTTCTGAGTTTTTCACCTCTGCAGAGTTTCTTCCTCACGCTCTCTGTACAGGGCCACCGCTGGCATGTGAAGTCTCACCGCGCAGCCTGCCTGGCAGGCTGTGAATGAGTCATGTCCACTCCCTTGGCAGCCTTGGCATTACCCAGCTCTCTTTGAGTGAGACAGAGCAGAGGAGGAAAAAGGGGTTGGCCAACACTTGCTTCTGTTGATACATGTTTTATCCTACAGGGGACAGGCCAGCAAGTCACTGAGGGCGTCTGAGAGATAGCAACAGACTTATCCCACACACCTACTCTTAAGCAAAGCAAAAATCCTAGTCTAGGCCACGGTGGGAGGGTGAAACAGGGTGGCTGTGAGGCTGAAAGATCCGGGCTGCGTACGGCATTCAGCTTGCCTACTGAGCAGCCCGGAGGCCATGAGCAACATGCATATTGTGTGCAGTTTAGAGATTCTCTTGTACAGAGCTTCCTACACATCATTACCGTGGTGAGGATTAAAGTTCTTATCTACAAGTCTCCTAGCTCGATGCTAGACAGACATCTCCATCTGTAGTTACCACTTCCCTTCTCCCCAACTTATTTTGGGTACTGGCCCCAGGGCGGAATGTCTGTGAGTGATGTTGAGAGAATGTGAAGGAAGCCAGTGGGATGTGGTAGAGACATGGGCAATGGTGCTCAACCTGAAGAGGAGTGATGTGCCAAAGAGGTGAAGGGTGGTCCCATCTAAGGGAGAGCAGCATCCACACACGTGTTCCTGAGAACCATCAGTCAAAGGTCACCAGACAGGAGCAGATGAACTGACCGGAAATTTCATCTGCAGTGTGGCTTTGCCTTCTACTGTTCTAGATTGGTAGAGCTCTCAGATCCCATGCGCAGACCCGGGGGTTGGTGGGTGGGGCACGTTGTGGAAGTCAGCCCAAGCACGCTGACATGTCCCAGGAAACTGGGCAGGGCAATGACAGACACACTGGGGAAAATGGAGACATCCAGAACCTAGTGGTTCCCATAAGAAGTTACCATTGTGGTGGTAAGATAAAGCACTAGGAACTTCAAAGGCTAAGGTGCCAAGATGTCTGCAGATTGCAGGAGAAATCAGCACTTGGGATCTCCTTGGGATGGTTCTTGATACATTGCGGCCTCTTCTGCCTGGTCCCGCCTCTGACCTGTAGTGTATGGGGCGTGTGTTCAACAGCATTGCTAGACTTGTATTAAACACACCGGAAGAGTCTGAGCTAACCCCCACAAGGTTTATAAATGGACATGCAAAATCCTGCAGATGGTGCTCTGCTCTGTGAGAGACCACATCACAGTGTCGATGTGGCCTCCAAAGGGAGGTTCCAGGAAAAAGGGTGGTGTTGAGAACTCCTCCTCTATCACGGCATGGGGTGCCAGGCTTTAACCTGAAAACTCAGGAAGTGAAGGCAGGAGGAGCCCAAGTTAGGGGCCAGCCTGGGCTACATAGTGCAACTCTGCTTTGGAACCAAAAGTACTGCTCCCTTGAGATAGCCTTAGGGAGTAACTCAATGGAAGGGATGGCCTTCAGGAGGGTTGGGTAGAGGAAAACACTGTCCCCAATCTCCACGTAGCACCACCCAGGGCAGATGCCAGCATGTCTCCTGTGGCTTCTGGAGACTCAAGGTTAGCCCTGGGAGAGGAAGAGCAAGGAGGCTTCAGATCTTGAGCTACCTTTTCAATAGCTGCGTGTTCTTGGGCAGATACTGAACCTCTCTGTGCTTGGGTGGGTTTCTTGATGTGTTTTACAGACTTGTGATCCTCAACTCCATAATGCACAGGTAAAGCTCAGAGCAGCTAAGCCTTACCTTCACAGCTACCATTACGAACCTCCTTTCAAGTCATCCCTTAGGTATGCTAATAGCCTCCAGCAAGTTTTACACTGTTTGGGGAACCAGTTTGACTCATTAAAGGGTCTCTCTGCAAATCCTATCTGTACAACATATTATCTGCAGCATACAATACAGCATTGTGTGCTTAAAATTCACAGGGAGAGTCATTTAGGCATTTAGTCTGTGTGGGTGGGTGGAGTGGGGACACACTCATACCAGTGTGCATATGCGGGTCAGCGCACAGCTTCTCTGGAGTCTGCTCTCTCCCACCTTATTTTTGAGGTGGGGGTCTCTCTTGTTATGTCTGCCAATGTGGTGCACACATGATTCTCCTGCCTCTGCCTCCTGTCTCCTGTCGGCACGCTGGGCTTGGATTACAGACACAGCTGTGACACCTGCCTTTTTATGTAGAGTCTGGGGGTCTAATTTAGGTCATCAGGGGTTGTGGCACATTCTCTTACCCACTGAACCAGCCTCACTTTCTGGGTATCATTCTTACGTTGACTGTTCATACTAAATTAAACCACCATCACAATAATAATAATAACAATAAGGGAGGCGGTCGGAAGCTCTGAAAGGTGATGGAGTTCCTGGGTGTAACTTGTCCCCAAACTCACCCAGATGCACATGATAAACAGGAACAGCTTTTACCTTGCTGCTCCCATTGGAATAAAATGCTTTAATAAAAGGGCAGGGTGTCTTTGCCTGTGGCTGCCCTGAGAGAGTTCTTAGTCTCTTGGCACATGGAAATGCTCCCTTTCTGCTCCCATCCTCTTCACTCTTGTCCTGCCAAACAACCCAATCACAGAACAATACAGGAAGGCCTCAGAAGACTGCCCTTCAGCACCAGGAGGGTGGGAGATCAGAGCAGGCCCTGAAGTACGGAGCAGACGCTGTGACTACATATGAGAGCAGCGTACAGAGAAAGCCAGGACAGGGGGGCATTTTCAAATGCTGCACAATCAAGAGCGACTTTGAAGTGATTAGCCCGAGAATGCAGTCTGGAATTCTGCCTGGTTCATCTGGATTCCAACTTGGGGGGAAAAAAACGCACAAATCACAGCCATGGTCAACTAGAGCCCCGCTAAGTGAAGTGATGCTCCTGGAGGGAACCAAAGATCCTGAGCTGCTCTGGACAATGGGGCTCCTTGGAGAATAGATGTCGTGTCGTGTGTCAACATGGAAGGTGCACACTGACAACATCAATTGTCAGAGCATCCACAAGCTGCAGGAGTGCAGGAAAGGTCTTGGGAGAATAAAAAGGCCTCCTTGTAAAGGGGATTAGCAGTATCATGGCAGAAGGTGAACCCTAGGAGAAGCGCGATTGACAAGAAGAGAGGGAAGGACTCAGGGAGTGGAGGGGCCTCTGTCCTCAAAGGCATTGCTAATTAACTTACCGCAGAGATGCTAATACATCTTGCTGCTCTGTTCCTAAAGCTTCTTTAGGGACCTGACCTAGGTGTTTGGCAGCAGAGGAGCAGATTGAAAAACTGTGACAAAGGCCCCCATGGAATGGTCTTCAGCCATTAAGCAGAACACAGTCATGGCATTGGCAGGAAAATGGATGCAACTGAAGATTATCACCTAACCAATACAGGCCAGTCTCGGAAAGACACAGAGCATGTGTATTCTCACCTGTGGGTCCTACATTTTATATAGATACATAAAGTCATGCCTGTGTATGTGATGTGAAGATAGAAGTAACTCAGTCTAGGGGAGCAAGGAGACTCATGGGAGGTGGAAGAATAAGAAAGAGCAGGAGAGAAGGTGTGTGGGGAGCGTGTCCAATATCCAGTGTGTAGTTGTGTGAAAATATTCTTGATTAACCCACTACCACATACAGTGAATCTATACAACGAGAACTCAAAAGATAAAGGGCATTGCTAATTGGCTATGAGACCCTAGGAGGTCTGTTCATTCTCCTTGGACTAACAGAGACCTTCCCCATCAATGGAAAGTCTAGGCCAGTTGCGTGAGACTCATCCCAGGTCTGACACAACTCTGTGCCTCTCCATATTGCAAGAAATGTAGCCCTTCTCATTGGAAAACCAAACTTCCAGCACTCCTGACAACATATCTTAGTCTCTGACAAGTAATTTTCATAGACAGATGCAAAGCCACCGAGCATTTTCGCTCCCTTCTCCACTCATCACCCACTCGGAGAGGCAGATGAGCCGATGACTCTATATCATTGTAGACTGGTTTGCTCCCGTCCCACACATTTATTTCAAAAGACCGGAGCTCCATACCCTGAAGACACTCAAGATACATGTAGATGGAAAGTCAGAGAGGTCAGTCAAATGAGGACCAGGACTACACACTGGAGCTAGAGATGTCGACTTTCAGTGACCAAAGGAGAAGATGGGGTGGAGAGGAGGCAAGGAACGGAGTGTGTTTAAGAGAGACCGGGAGGAGAGACAGTCAACGGTGGGGATAGATACTTTTTAAGTTCTGCTATGAGGGGAAGAGGTAAACCCAGTACACTAGAGCCAGGAGGATTTTTTCCACAAGTGAGAGAATAACACATATGAGTGCGTTAAGAATTGTCGAGCAGGTGGCCAGAGAGGTGGCTCAGCAATTAAGAGCACTGGCTGCTCTTCCAGAGGACCCGGGTTCAATTCTCAGCACCCACATCGCAACTCACACCTGTCTGTAACTCCAGTTTCAAGTGTTCTAACACCCTCACACAGACATACATGCAGGCAAAACACCAACGAACATAAAATAAATGTAAATTTAAAAAAAAAAAAATTGTCTAGTCAACAAAGAATTTGGACCGGCAGGCACAGCTAAAATTTGTTTAAAGCTCAGATGTAGCCAAGAGAGAAAGGGGCTGAGGGATCAAGTCTGATGCGCGGGAATGGTTACAATGATAGACGAAGGGATTCAAGCTGGAAAGGGATTAAAGAGAAGATGTCAAGGGACCAAGACAGGGAGGACGTGATCAGACTGTAGCACTCAACTTCAGGTCCTACTGGAGTTGTGTTGTGGTGCCAACCGGGACAAACTGCAACGGTAAGAGGATACAGGAAGAGGAGAGGATGCTCACAGTAAGATGGAGAGGGTACCAAAATGCTTCATAATGGACAGATCAAAGGTAGGTAGACTGTACACATGGACTACAGAGTCTGGGGGCAGAACCCTGGAAAAAGCAGATAAGGAACAGTCAAGCCACAATATTGCAGAGAAGATCTTGTTATTGAAGTCATGAGAATAATAACAGGACTAGTGAAGAAAGTGAAATTAGCAAAATATTCAGAAAGTAGAGGCAGCATCTGGACCTGGTTGGGGGGGGTAAGAATTTGGTGAGTGATATTTCAGACTAAGTTCCTTCAGGAAGAAGAAACCAAGTGCAGACTCCAAGCATCAGTGCAGTGCTGGGGATGCTGTGAATGTGTTGCTCTGATTGATTGATAAATAAAACTCTAATTGGCCAATAGCCAGGCAGGACGTATAGTGTAGGCGGGATAAGGAGAGAGAATTCTGGGAGGTGGAAGGCTGAGTCAGGAGACACTGCCAGCTGCCGCCGCCATGAGAGGATGTAAAGTACCTGTAAGCCACAAGCCACATGGCAACTTATAGATTAATAGAAATGGATTAATTTAAGATGTAAGAACTAGATAGCAAAAAGCCTGAGCCACACAACCATACAGTTTATAAATAATATAAGCATCTGTGTGTTTATTTGGGTCCAAGCAGCTGCAGGATTGGCGGGTGAGAGAGATTTGTCCTGACTGTGGGCCAGGCAGGACCAGGAGATAACCCCAGCTACAGTGCAGGGGCTGTAGGGCAGCTAGTCCACCTACAGGGCTCTGGGAGTTAAGAGTAAACAGCTAGCAGATCACGCAACAGGGCTACCTCAAGGGAGACTAGCACATGTATGTGCACAGAACTGTCCAGCAGAGAGGGAGTCAAGAACTAGATGTGACTATTGTCATTGGTCAGAGAAAAGTCAGGGTGTCATCTTTGAAGAGTTTGAAGGCAGAAGGCAGGTTGGTAAACTAGTGTGGGGCCATCTGTTTTTGGAAAGTGTTGGGGGAGCTCTCAGCCATGTTAATTAATTGATTATTTATTACATGTCTGTTAGGGGGTTGTTGCTGTTATGTACATGGGCCACCCACACATGAAGATCAAAAGACAGCCTCAGGGTCAGTCCTCAGAGGTGCCTTCCGTATTTTGTTGGAGACAGCATTTCCTCACTGGTCTGGAATTTTGGCACGTGGGTCAAGCTAGCTGGCCACCAAGTTTCTAGAGGTCCACCTGTGTCTATCTCCCACCTCACCATTGCTGAGGGTACAGGCTCAGGCCACAGCAGTAAGCATTTCATGCGAAGTCTCCAGATCTGAACCCAGGTCCCCACGTTTGTGAGACACTTCCCCAAACCCTAGTAAATTGTTTTCTTGTCCACATATTTATCCCTTTGTCCCTCTTCTTGCTGTGCCGCCATCATGCTATCACCTCCCTCTCCACTCGGACTGAGTATCTTCTGAAGCCTGGCTAGAGGCACGGTGTGGGTTCTGCTATGAACAGGAAGAACAGGCACTCAGCAGAGGCTGAAGGAAGCATAAGGAGGCCTTGTGTATATAGTGGTCTCTCTTCTGTGAGCCCCGCACCCCCAGTGAGGAGAGCAAGGCTGTGGTGATAGTGGGCTCTGGCCCTAACAGAGGTACCTACAATGAGGATCCTTTAAAGACTGGTTCTTCACCTGTTCACCTTCCATCTGCTGCTGGGCTCCTGCCTAGATCAATGCACAGTCAGACATCAGGGTTTATAGGTCAGGTAGGCCCTAGGGGTCGCCCTCAGGACTGACCACTGTGGGCATGTGCATTAATTTGTGCAGCTATTTTTGTGCTGGGTGATTAGTGGCCACAGGGATCCTGTGGCCCACGAAGGCTAACACATCCACAGTCCGTTACGGAAAATGCCGGCCAAGTTGTGGTGGGTGGACTTGATGAAGACTAACTGTGAGTCTCTGAGGTCACCAGGAAGATGTTTTAGGAGACAGCGAGAGGTGAGGGATGGGGAACAGACAAAGCACTACAAAACCCAGTCGGGATGAGAGCCTAGCAGAGGGAGGAGACCTGGGAGTTGTGGTTTGCTTCTGGGACTGATGAGCAAGGAATGACCTTGAACCCAATAGTTCCAAGGTAGATGATGGTGATGGAGCAAGATGAGCTCCAAGGCTGGCTTTAGAGTTCTGCAAGAAAGTGTGGAGTGAAGCAAGCAGACTTGTGACGATCCCCTCTGCTGGTCACCTGAGGGTGATGGGACATCCGCTCTCTGAACACATGTTCTTCACCTTCGAGGACAGGTATTCAGGCCCACGAAGGGCCTGATAATCTGTGGTTAGAACATGGCATTACAGAATGTAGTCTTGCATTGCATTACTTAAATTGCAAGATTCCCTCTTCCTAGGCTGAGGACAGCTTATCAGATTCTCCTAACACATATTTACCCTTTCCCATTTAATATTGAGGTCTCATTCAACGGGAGGGCCTTTGTAGTCTGACCTCCAGTCACATCAGCTCTGTTCTGCCTTGTGACCAAGGATGCTAAGCACACAATCTGGGGACAACTTTAAAGAATTAAATGAAATACCTACAGGCAGATACCAAAGCAGTTTGTCTTATTTCAGAACGTTCTTCCTGCGTTTCTAAAGACTTGTCATTCAACTTGGACCCTGTACCTGTGAGCATAATCAGATCTCAGAAGAAATCCTGACATGCGGGCTGCTGTTGTTATGGTTTTCTTTTTCCTTCGCCTTTATGCAAAGCAGATCAGCATGGATGCTGTGACTCCACAAACATCTGGCAGCCTGGCCATTGTCTTGCTTGAGGACCTGAACTTACAGATTGCCTCATTAACCAGGTGCCATTTCCTCTGTGGTCAGAACCCCTTCAAGGATGAGTTTATGGCTTTAATTTTTCTGTGAATCTCACGCAATGTGTGAATCATACCTGGGGGCTGGGACATCGCACAGAGCCAATGTTGGTTGGTTGTTCATGACCCGCTGTCTCATGTCTATTTGGATAATCTCTGTCTTGACATTTTTATCAGGTAATCATCAGTTAGCTTTCAGTCATCCATCCATCCATTATTAGGAGAAAGGATGTGGAGGTCAGAAGTCAAGAAGACATGGTCCCTGTCCTCATTTTCAAAATGGAGTAAGGGTGGTTTGGAAAGGGATTCTGGAAGGAGGAGGCTTCCTAGGGATTTGGACAAAGTTCTGGAAGAGATGACTCAGCCGATGTTCGGAGAGCAGCAGGCACTGAGTCCACTAGGGACAAGCACCGAGCCTAACAGAATTTCCTCTTTTGATTAGGTTCCTAGACCCACAGCTCAAGGAAATAATGTGAATCAGGCGGCTTAAGGAGCATCTCGAGTCTTTTGTATTAGTCTTGTAGACTTAACAGGAAAAAGAAGACTGTATAGTTCCTCAACTATTTCCCCACCACCCCTCTCTCTTTCTGTGTCTATGTGTGCATGTGTGTTCATGTCTGGGGGTGCATGTGTGTTTCAGGTGCACTTGTGTGTATATGTGTATGGAGGTCCGAGACAATCTCAGGTCTCACTCCTGAGGTGCTGTGTACCCCATTTTTGAGACAGTGCTTCTCATTGGTCTGGAGCCTGCTAAGCCCCAAGTATCCATCTATCTTTGCTTCTCCAAGGATGAGATGACTTTTGGCTTTTTTTTTTCTTTAAAAAAAAAAAAAAAAAAAAAGATCTTCATGCTTGAAAGGCAAGTACTTAACCAACAGAGTGATCTCCCCAACTCTTTTCTCTCTCTCTCTCTCTCTCTCTCTCTCTCTCTCTCTCTCTCTCTCTCTCTCTCTTTCTCTCTCTCTTAAAAATTACTTATTATGGCTGGGTGGTGGTAGTGCATGCCCTTAATCCCAGCACTCGGGAGGCAGAGCCAGGCAGATCTCTGTGAGTTCGAGGCCAGCCTGGTCTACAGGGTGAGATCTAGGACAGGCACCAAAAACTACACAGAGAAACCCTGTCTTGAAAAAAATGTATTTATTATGTGTGTGTGCACATACACACATGCACAAATATGAGCAGTCTCTACTCTCATGGACCCAATGAGACAGAAGCTGTGGAAGACACACAGCAAAATGATGATGTAGAGCGGACTCACCAACAATATTGATTAGTGGATTGATGTAGGCTCAGAAAAAAGATTCTAGTAGTTTCTGTGGTAGACTAGGCTCAGCTCTTCCCCCATAGCTTTATCAGCATTTTGGGTGGTATAGAAAATATTCTAAAATTTGGGTAAGGATTAACATATCTTTTGTTAAAAAACACATAAACTCATTCTCAAATAGGGGAAGTATTAAATCATTCAAAACTGTATGAAAGCCTATCATAAAGCAGGATAAAATATTTATAGATAGATCTGTGGAGAAATGATAATGTTCCAAATTGTAAAAAAAAACCAAACAAACAAACAAAAAAAAAAACCACAGTTTAAAAAGAAAATATCGACAAATGACAGAATTCAATAAGTAAAAAATTTTAAGATATCTGTACAGTGCAGAATAACATCACAATCATTAAAAAGTTAAAAAAATATGGACCATGAAAAAGATTTTAATCAAATGTGACAGAGTAACACCCATAATGTGTAAAAAAAACAAACAAACAAAAAAAACTGGGTTCTATCTTCAGAGAGAAACATAGAGAACGTTAAGTCCTCACAGGAGGAACTGTGCAGTGCACACAAGTCCATTCCATGGGCCACTGAGAGTCTTGAGGAGTCCATGAGATTCCCTCCGACTGCAGGGCTCCATGTCAGAGGGCTCCAGGCAGAGCATCCCAGCAGCCAAGGGAGGAGCCGTTCTCCAGGGTCTGTGTACCTCTCTCCTTCTCCCTATCTACCTTCTAATTCCATGCTGATTTCTCTTCCCAGACTGGAAACTCTTGAGGGTTAGAGCCGCTGTATGCATCTTTACCTCTTCAAAATCTAGGACTGGCATCTCTTAGTTACAAAGCACAGCTTTGTCAGGCACAGCTTCCATCATGGAAGGCCATGGGGGGATTTAAGCGAAAGGAAGAAAGAATGGAACTCGGTCCACTCCCTGTGTCTCCATCCTGGAGGGTAAGAGCAGATCTACAGCCTCAAGGGAAACAGCCTCAATCCCAACATCTTCCTGTAGGGAGAGTGAAGAGGTCACACCAGAACTTGTCAGTTCCCAGTCAGACCCCCTCACCCCTTTACACCCACTCCATCAGGTGCAAACGTTGACAACCTAGTCAGCGTTCTTTGCCTTGAGACCACTGAGAATCCCACAGTGATTTTCATCCATGTATGTAGCAAGTACAGGACACCTGGACCATTTTTCATGCCCAGGAGTCTAATGCACTTGGGCATTGCGACTGCCTCTGATCTTTGATGCCCAGATATGTCAAGAGGGTCTGTTGTCTTACGGTCTATGGTTGGAGTCACCCAGTCGGGGGTGAGGCAAGAAACAGTCCAGGGAGAGAACAAACTCCAGAAATGAAGAGGAACACATCCTAGAAGCAACCAGGGATAATATACTCCCAAGGACTTGTCCCAGGTGACCCACTTGTCTAGCTAGACCACATCTTCTAAAGATTCTAAAATCTCCTAGAACAGTGCTCCCCACCGAGGATCAACTGCTCAATATATTTTTATTTTATGTGCATTGGTGTTTTGCCTGCATGTATGTCTGTAAAGGTGTCAGAATCCCTGGAGTTAGAATTGAACCCAGGTCCTATGGAAGAGCAGTAAGCGACTGAGCCATCTTTTCAGCCCTTGAGGATCAATTGTTTAAACAGGTGAACCTGTGGGTAACATTTAAAGCTCAAATTATAACAGTTCCCTTCTGGTCCCCATACACTCACGGCCATCTCATAATGCACACTGCGTTTAGTCAAGCTTCAAGAATTCCTATAATTTTAACAGTCCCAGCACTGTTCAAAATACCTAAATTCCGGGGGCAGGAGAGATGCTCAGCAGTTAAGAGCACTTGCTCTTGCTGAGGACCTGGTTCAGTTCCCAGCACCCGTAGAGTGGCTCACAACCATCTGCAACCCCTGTTCCAAGGGCTCTGATGTTCTCTTCTGACCTCTGTAGGCATCAGACATGCCGGTGATGCACACACTTGCAGGCAAAACACTCATTCAAATAAAATAAATAATTAAAAAAACCCTTCTAAAATCCAAAGTTAGGTTTTTTTAAGACTCAAGACTAAAACTTAGTTATGATTTCCTATTAAAAAAAATAAGTTACACACTTCCAGCATATAATGGCACCAAACAAACATTTCCATTATAAAAAGGAGATGGGGACATATCAAGGAAAGATTGAATCCACACAGACCAAAACCCAGAAGGGAAACTGTTAATGTCTGAAGCTCCATGCCTAGCATCTGTGCCATCACCTGAGGTTCAGCCAGCTCCAGCAGCCCGACCTTTCTGCCTGCAGCTGACAGGCTCTCTCTCTCTCTCAGGCCAGCTCCACTTGGTGCCTACAGTTTTCATTGGCAGATGTCCAATGTTCCTGTCATTTCCAACATCCTAGGAGTCTCTATGGTAACCTGGGTTTTACCTTCATAGCTTCATGAATAGTTTTCTCAGGAGCTCCATGCAGCAAGTCCAACCCTGCTGCACATCACCTGGCCTCATTGGATTATCTTCCAACGTTAGTGCAAGCATCAGTGACCCTATAAGTCTTGCATTTTCCATGGCTGCCAACCCAGCACAACATGAGTGGCACTAAGTTCTGCTGCCATCTTAGGTTATAACCTGGACTCTGTTTACCATGGCTGCCGTGGTCTCTGAATTGTGGGGAGTGGGGGAATACCTTGGTAAGTGGCTCTTTTGGAGCAGAGAGATGCCTGGTTCTCTCTCTCTCTCTCTCTCTCTCCTTCTCTCTCTCTCTCTCCCCGCCTCTCTGCTCTTTCAGGCAATCTCCTTCCCAAGGAAAGTCATTCAAATGCATTTTATGACAGGTGTGCACTACCCCCAAGGCACCTCTGCTATCCTCCTGTTGCAAATTTTGTGATTACTCCTTAATGGTGCCACTCTCTCTAAAAGTTACAGCCACCTTTTCCACACACATTGTCTAAAACTTTAAAAATATGAAGATCCTTTTCTTACCAAGCTGCATCTTATTGCCCTTCTGCTCTGTTTTGGTTTGTTTTTTAATTTCTATTCTCACTATAAACCTGGTTAAAGGTGGCCAGTAATAACCATGCCACACCCAGAACGTTATACTGTTTTCAAATTTGCCCTGTCAAGAAAATTAGTGCATGATTTTTTAAATTTAGTTTTACTCACATTCAAAATATAGCTGGGTTCTTTGCCAGAAGATAACAGGAATGGCTTCTAGCCTAGTTCCCAAAGAATTGTTCCAACCTAAACCCTCATGAACACAGTCTATTAGCATTCTGGTCTTATTAACTCCAACTAGAATGATCCATTAAGCTCTACTTATAGCATTCTACTGCTTTTCTAGTCTGCATTTCCAGATTTCCCCCTTAGTCTTCTTGCATAGAAGTTCCAAAGGCCTAAGAACCACTTGGTCAGGAATAGTGCAGAAATCACCACACTTCTCAGTATAAATTTTCTCTAAAATAGTTATTTTTTTCACAGCTGTGACATGATATCTCACAGAGGTGATTGGAAGGAGCATAGGTTTACTTTGAATGATAGTATCAGAAGGCTCAGTTCATGATGATGAGAAAGGTGTAGTATGGGGGGTAGCAGCATCCACAGCGGCCAGAGTGCCAAGCTGCAGAGTCTCACATTGTCCCATACTAGGAAACAGAGCAAGTACTAGAAACAACAAGGGACAATATACCTCCAAGGACTCCAGTGACTAACTTCTTCCAGCTAGACCCCCACCTCCTGAAACAGTGCCACCAGATGGGGCCAAGTGTTCAAAGACATGAAGTCAGCAGAAACATCTCAGACTCGATCTACAACATATTCTTTACCATGAGGCTGGTAGCTGTGGGACAGTGGGATTTTCCCACGTGGGTGACCTGACTGTGGCATCTTAGAAGGAAGATGCTTCCAGTCAAATATGACAGAGGCTACATGGAAGATTGTGTGTGTGTGTGTGTGTGTGTGTGTGTGTGTGTGTGTGTGTGTGTGCCCCTGCAGAGCTGATGGGAAGCAGACATTAGTATGAGCCACAGAGAAGAACATGTCAAGTTGTGGCAATTCACATTATACCTGTGGGATGTTCTAGGAGCCAAGTTAAAGGATCCAAGTAAAGTAAGGCTGAGGCTGAGCCAGAGAAGCACGGCCCGACCACCGATCCTGTCTGCGTGTCTGCTGCCCCACCCACTGTTTCCTATGGATCCAACGAACACAGCAATAGTTCCCAAAGGAATGAAGTGAGAGGGAGCTTGGCTGGACGACTCCTGCAAAGTCAGCAGAGCTATTTAACTGTACTGAAACCGATATTCTCTTGGACTTTGGTGACATTATAAATACATGTCTTTCAGAGACCTCCATCAAATGTCACATCCTGTGACTCTGGAATCTCGTTCCAAACTGCTCATCCTAAAGAAAGTTTATAAAGGTAGATTTCCAATACAGGAATGTCCCAGTTTGAACAAGGCATGATGAATAATACTGAGTAAAATGTATAAAATGCAAACACATATGTACAAAGGGCAGTGATGTGAAAACAGACATGCATGTGGGCAGAAGAGAGGTCATTATATTAATGAAAATATAGTGAGCAGAGTCAAAATGTAAATAATATGTTCCTAAATGTCTTTAATGTCACTGTAATAGGTTTATGATCAAATGTAAAAAAGAAAATTCTTTAAGCATTTGAAGTGATATACCATCAGGATGGGCCATATCCCCCGCCCTGTTCATAGTCTCCCACTCCACCAAAGGTTTCTTGTGTTATAAACATCCCATGCAAATTCCTTCCCATGGACTTGGATGCCATCCGATGCCTGAGGCTCTTCTTACAAGTGTCTCCTCTGCTTAAAGCAGAGGTGTTTGCGTCTGAAAACTCATATGAAGAACTTTCCATGGGAACAGTTGCTTCTCTACCTCAACTATTTGCTGTTACCATGTTGTTGTTGTTCCTTTGTTTTTCATGGCATGGACCACTCCCTACTACATACTGAATATTTACGTCCTCCCAGAGTACACAGGCTGATGCCTCACGCAAAGTCTTTGGGTAGTGAGGACTTTGGGTGGAACTTGATAGTTAGAGTTAGTGACCTTATCCAAGAGCCCACAGGACTTTTCCATCCCTTCCCTCCCAGCTACTCAAGGACACAACAAATGGAGAGCCATTTACAAATCAGGAAGCAGGTTCTCACAATACACCAAATCTGCCCGCATCTCCTTTTGGATTTGCCGGCCTCCAGACCTGAGAGAAAAGGTTTCTACTACTTACAAACCAAGAGTGGGGCATGTTGTTTCAGCAGCCCACACTAAACAAGCTACAGTTTGAGATCAGCATTTACGCACCAGTTGATTGCGTTTTTCCCTACCCTGAAATGTCTGTTTCCTGAGAGTGAGCACCGTTTAGAACCCCCGTATCATCTAGACTAGTAGCCGGTATGTAAACTGGTCCTGATGAATATTCATTTAACAAGTGAAATGACAGTAGAGTGAGCTGGACAACAGAGTGGTCTGATTGGGTGTGGTGACATGTATCTGTGACCACAGCACTTGGGAGGCAGAGACAGGGGGATGAGAAGTGAGTTTGAGGCAGCCTGGGCTACATGAGACCTTGTCTCAAAACAATAAACAAACAGAATGACCGGCAGGAACAAATGCAAAAAGACCTTGGGCTAAAATTAATATGAAGGAATTTAACAGAATAAACCTAAGCAGTGACTCAGTGTTGACCAGTCAGTCATACAAATGGAAGGTTACAAAGACTTTACTTACAGGAAATTGATCTTAAAATGGAAAGCTCATAACTGTGATAGACTGCAAACTTGGGAAAATTAGACTACAGAAAGAATCCAAACAATCTTGATGGAGGCAAAAGCTC